>NC_041405.2:101732723-102368348 GCF_900747795.2 Erpetoichthys calabaricus | reverse complement strand
TTTGTAACCCACTTGGAGGGTGGTGACACCCTCTAGGAATTTAGAGCAATCATACTTAAGGAGTTACTGAAGGATGTGGAAATTGTAGAGGGAGAAGTACTGCTCAGATTAAATGGCTGAAATCAAACAAATCACCAGGACTAGACATTAACCCTCAAGTTCTTAAGGAGGCTATCGAGTACATATATAAACGCTTGATGCATATTTTTAGGAAATCACTGTGCACTGGGGAGATTCCAAAGGACTGGAAAATGGCAAATATTATCCCATAATATAAAAAGGGTGACTGGGCAGATCCAAGCAACTATAGGCCAGTAAGCTTAATGTACATCACAGGAAAAATAATGGAATAAGATTGAGCAGCACAAGGCAAGTACATGAGTTTTACTCAGTCAGCATGGGTTCAGAAGAAGGAGGTTGCGTTTTACTAACATGCTGAATTTCTATGAGGAATCAACAAAAGGATACTGTATGATCAAAGTGGAGCATATGAAATTATTTATCTTGAAGAATTTGATAAGGTGCCACATGAGAGTTTGGGCATCTAAACTAAAAGAAGCGGGTGTTCAGGGTGATGTTTTTAGATGGAAGTAGAGGGTGCTGGTGCGAGGAACCTTATCAGAATTGGCTGATGTTAAGAGTGGTGTTCCACAGGGGTAAGTGCTAAGGTCACTACTATTTTTAATATATGTAAAGGATTTAGACAGGAATATAAGCAACAAGCTGGTTAAGGTTACAGATGATACCAAGATAGATGGATTGGCAGATAATATGGAATCTGTTAAATCATTACAGAGGGTCTTGGACAGCATGCAGGCTTGGGAAGATTTGTGGCAGATGAAATTTAATGTCAGTAAATGGAAAGTATTACACATAGGATGTAAAAATGTTAGGTTTAAATACACATTGGGAGGTCTGAAAATCAAGTGTACACCTTATAAGAAGGATTTAGAAGTCATACTGGACTCTATGCTATCAACTTCCTGACATTGTTCAGAAGCCATTAAGAAGGTAAATAGGATGTTAGGTTATATAGCACAATATGTGGAATAGAAGTCCAAGGAGGTTATGCTCAAGCTTTATAATGCACTGGTGAGGCCTCATCTGGAGTACTGTGTGCAGTTTTGCTCTCCAGTCTACAAAATTGACATAGCAGCGCTAGAAAAAGTCAAGAGAAGAGCATGTAGGCTGATTCCTGGGCTACAGAGGATGAATTATGAAGAAAGATTAAAAGAGCCGAGACTATACAGTTTAAGTAAAAGAAGATTAAGAGGTGACACGATTGAAGTGTTTACAATTATGAAGGGAATTACTACAGTGGATCAAGACTGTTATTTTAAAACAAGTTCATCAAGAACACAGAGACACAGCTGGAAAGAACCAGAGAACCATAAACACTTGGAATAAATAAGCTACTAAGCAGTGTGGTAGCCAGCAGGACTTTAGGGATTTTTAAAACTAGACTCTATGTTTTTTAGAGGAATTAAGTGGATAGGACTGGCGAGCTTTGTTGGGCTGAATACCCTGTTCTCGTGCAGCAAACAAGCATGAGAGAGACAGAGCAGCTGTTAACCCTTTGCAGAAGAGCGAAGGATTGGTGCTCTAGGGGCAGATCGCTGATTTTTCAGAGGAACAGGTTCGATGGTGGTGGAGTCCTCCTCAGGGATCTGTGGGACACTGGGTATGTGAGAAGGGAGACGGGAGGAAAATTGACCCTAAGCGGTCTGGCAGATGCTGAAGGAGGCAGCGAAGATGGGGGTCAGTGAGCAATGGATGAGCTGGGGAGACAGACAGGGAGTTGCACTGGGCTCGTATGGAAAGAAAGGAGGAAGAGTAAGGACCCGATGACTGTGGTTTTATGGCTGTATTTTAACTCATGGATATCACTGTTTTTATGGATAATTTATTGAAAATCTGTTTTTATGCTACCATTTTTGAACTCTTCACTTTGAATTTTAATAAAAGCACTGAACACTTTTGCACGAATCACGTGCTGACTGTCCTCCTGTGTGTGTCCTCATTTGCCCAGCTCATCTCAGTTCATGACTTTCAATGGTTCCCAGTTCAAGAGCCTCCAGGAAGCAACCAGGGAGATTGGAGCCGGCCCAGACTGTCACACAACCTATTTGGGCATTTTTGGAGATGGGTAAATACAGTTTAAAGACTTTCATAGAAAAAGGGGTCTTTTGGATTTACATGTGAAGAGAATGAAGTATAAAGGCCAGGTTAAAGGAGCTGGCTTATTTCTTGACTTGGTGTTAATCACTAAAGATTATTGATTTATATGAGAAGGAAAAAATAATGTCACAACTTTTATTTTTGGTAGTCTCAATACCTTGTATAGATATGTGCTTATTTAGTTATTTAACGGCTTTTCGATTAGTGAATGTCTTTGACATATTTGCCTGAATTTTCACACTTTCATGCATTATTATTGTTGATTTCTACTTTTTTTCTGAAGAACTATTTTTTTGAAAGTTGATGCACAGTTTTGTAATTAAAAACCTTTTTTCAATTCTCTAAAACACCTTGAAGTGTGACTCTTCAATGGTAACTGTGACAGTTTCATTCTAAAAGTGAGGTAGGGTTTGTGATTTTGTCGTTTCATGTCACTTTTGGCTACAGTGGCCAATATTATGAACCTGCCTTGTGGCATATCTGAACAACACTCCCTCTGATGCACTTGTTCTCCAAAGCATCTGCAATTCATCAATGATTTCTAATCATGATGCAATTAATCTGGTTGGGCAGGTGTCCTGTTTATCTGACAACACTCCATGTGTGTTCCAGTCAAAGCCCCACCCTTGAGTGTTTGGATAATGACAGAGCCCTCTTACAGCATTTAGTATCATTTTAATTTGTCAGTATACTTCATGAATTATGTGCTGCATACAAGCAGGTTACAACGATTACCAGGAAATTTCTCTAGCTATCAGGATTTCCTGACAGTGCACATAAACACCTCTCACCTACAAATAGAAACTAAACACATAAACTCAACCCCAACCAAGACTGTGGTTTTATTACTTCCACAAAACAAGGACTGAAATAAAAAACAGTAGTCCTCCAAAAATTCCTGTTATCCAAATTAACCACTGTATGTGTGAAGCAAAAAGTGAAAATACTAGACTTCCTAAGCAAAGCCATCTGAAATATTACATGAAGTTTAAAGAAAAAAAAAGCAGGAGATGACAATTCCACCATCTAGAATTAATGAAAGTTAAAAAGCTGTATACCTTCAACAACTTGCCTTATAGTCACATGTAAAAAAGTTACATTAAAACTAGCAACAAACCATGAGTTCAAGAATACTTCAAGATAATAAACCCAGAAGTAAAGACAACAATGAGCAAAACCAACTATATTGTATCATGTATACTACAGTACACTTCAGTACATGCAGGGTAAGTGGGTTGGCATTGCTAAATTGTCCCTACATGCTTGTGTATGTGTGTGTGTGTATTAACCACATGATGGACTGTAAACCTGTCCAGGTATTGTTCCTGCCTTTGTCCTTATTGATTACTGGGATAAGCTCCAGCTGCCCTGAAACCCTGCCCTGGATATGTTTATTTGGAAGATGGGTGGATGACTTAAAGGGTTTCCCTGACATTGTTATATAGGGGGCCCTAGGGTTCCTGAGAAAAAATCTCCTCACACTTCAGAATGCCCTTTTATTATTTATGTCTCAATGCCAGGATTTGCAAGCTTGAATGAACTACCCAAGAGGAATACCTGAAAAAACAGAACAAGCTGACTTGCCCTGGAACTGGAACAATCAAATTTCAGCCACCAGCATAACCAATAAATAACAAAATCTTTAGTTTGCTCTTTTGTGATATCTTTGAATAAAGTAATTAAAATAGACAAGAGTATGTCTAAAGCTCTAGAAAAGACACAACAGACTATTTAGGCCTACTTAGTTATTTCAAAACATGTCCGGCTTGATCAATAATCTTGAGAGTATGTTTTTTTTTAATTAATTAATGTGCCCCTTGTGCTCACAATATACTTAAAAGCAAGTGGGCAGTTTATCCTAAAAAATCCCTGACTGTTAAATCATCCTAACATACCATTCACCAAGTGTGCTAATATTATTCTTTTAAACAGCTTAAGTTGTACATGATTTAAAATTACAGATCATGTGAGCAGTCAACTCTGATATGCAGTCCGGTATTTCAAATTAGTATACAATTTTATTTTAGCAACACAATATTCTGATGATCTGCATTAAGAAAATGGCTTATTACTCCAGCAGTAATATATACAGTAAGTGACCTTGTCCATGTAAATGCCAAAAAATTTGCTGTAATCTTCTTATCCCTTACCTTATTAAATGGAATTTCTAGGGGTTGCACAAGCTATAATAATTATTATAATCATCTTTGTGTGGTACAAAGTCTATTAAACCACTTAAACTTGCACAGCTAAGGTTCTACAGATGTAAAATTACTTGAAAAGAATATGCTTAGTAATTTTACAGCTGAAATATTTAAACACATTTACTGTAGAATATAATATGAAAGAAATAGACTATACATGTTTAATTGAAGAAAAACATGAGTATGCTTGTATAGAATATAAGTCATGGCAGTTTAAAACTGCCTGCAACCTTGCACTTGATTAGTGTGTTAGGAAAATGGATGGATGGATGGATTTCACTCTGCTAGACACTTATTAAGTTGCTGACTGCTTAAAACTCCCAGACATACTGCAGAAACATAAAAAGGAAAATTGTTTCCATGCAATATTTTTCAATACCTAAAATTAAGAAAATAATATACAGTTAGCATATGTATCTGTTCATAACTGAAGACAATGTTTGTGCAATGACATATGCATTGACTCACACATCAAATTTGAGCAGGGGGGCTGTTCGCACACCTAGACGATACGGACGCTCGTCTAAAAATGCTGAAAGATTATCTTCACTTTGCTCCCTTCTGTGCAGCTGCTTCGTGAAGCAACATGCTGCACGGTGCTTCGCATACTTAAAAGCACGAAGGGCACGTATTAATTTTTGATTGTTTGTTTTTATCTGTCTCTCTCTCTCTTTCTTTGCTCCTGACGGAGGGGGTGTGAGCTGCCGCCTTCAACAGCTTTGTGCCTCGGTGCTTCGCATACTTAAAAGACAAACAGCCCTATTGATTTGTTTGCTTTTCTTTTATCTCTCTGACATTATCTGCTCCAGACGCGCACTCCTTTGAAGAGGAAGATATGTTTGCATTCTTTTAATTGTGAGACGGAACTGTCATCTCTGTCTTGTCATGGAGCACAGTTTAAACTTTTGAAAAAGAGACAAATGTTTGTTTGCAGTGTTTGAATAAAGTTCCTGTCTCTCTACAACTTCCTCTGTTTCTGTGCAAATCTGTGACCCAAGCATGACAATATAAAAATAACCATATAAACATATGGTTTCTACTTCGCGGATTTTCACCTTTCGCGGGGGGGTCTGGAATGCAACCCCCGCAATGGAAGAGGGATTACTGTAATAATAATAATAATAATAATAATAATAATAATAATGATAGCAGCTCACTATTCAAAGCGCTAAATATAGGGAAGACATGGGATTTGAACCTATTACCTCAAAATTGCTAAAAAGCGGCTTATCCACTGAGCCATCTGCACAGATATGTGACGGGGCAGTGTTACCACTGTGACAACTGGTTGAAAATGAAAGGCGCAAACACACATATGCAAATGTCTTTTATTTTGCACCAACTGATATTTGGGCTTCAGCAACAGGTCAACTGAGCAATTTCTTTTTTTCTTTGGTTTTATTCTTGAATAAAAGCATACTTGTTTTATTACATCTTTTGTGAAAGTGTTTTTTGGATATTTGGGCCTCACACATCCAACACTTCATGTCAAAATTATGTAGTTATTACTATAACATATGAAAAAATTTTCTGTTTTAGCCGTGTGTTCAGTCATTCTATATTTACACAGATCAGAGTAGACACAGAGCACACATGAAATTTATGTATTTCAAATCATGATATTTTATTACCTATATAATTCCTTACAAACTCGTCAACAGATAAGCACTTCAACACAGACAGCAGGGTGATGCCTTTATCTGACTGATTGGGGGTGGGGGAGGGGGATGGGTGTGTAGCAGGCTGCGTTCTGCTAATCTGCACATTTGCAAAACAAAAGTGGGCTATTAGCATAATGATAAGGAGTTCATAGCTTCTTGACATAAATCAGAAGAATTTAAGGAGGTCAGGGACAATGAAAAAAATCATAAGTTTCAGGGAATATAGTGTTAATGTGTATAGGACCAAAACATAAGAGCCTCTCTGCCTTGAAATGTATCCTCCAATGGTTCCATATTTTAAGTAGATGGTGGACTACTGGATTGCTAATGATAGTAGTGACTGGAGCACAGAGAAAGGCATACAAGGAAGAATTAGAACAGGACTTGTTTTTCATTGTCAGGCAGGCCAGTGTGGATTCATTTCCAAGATTTTATTGTGTGTAGTGCCATGCCACTGTCTGTTTTAGATATTCGTAGAGTCATTTTTTGGATGTATGGCTGTGTGACAATTGAGTCTAATTTCTTAAAGAATAATTTGTTTATGTATATAGCAATATCCTGGAATAGATAGAGGAGCTTAGGGAGGATGTTAATTTTGATGTATTAATTCTCCCTGCTAAGACAAGATGCAGGTTGGACCACCTGTTAATATCTTGTTTGTTCTTATCCATAGCACTTCTAAAATTTTACTGAAAAAGAGCTTTATTATTTACTTGTGATCGTTATCCCCGATATTTACACTATTTTGGTGATATGAAGAAATAGCTATCCAATCTAGTATGAAGTGTTATAAAAGTGAAATTAATTTTGAATCTAGATCTTTTGAAATTCTTCTAATGCATTTATGACTAATGATAGAGATAATTGTGGATTTGATACTCTATATTTTGTGAAGCACCATATATTGTCTGAATATAGTGATATTTTCCGTTTGACTTCTTGTCTAATAATCCCCTTTATCTCTGGTTTCTTTCAGAGATGAATAACCAATGGCTCAATGGCTAATATAATTTGATTCAATCTGAGTCTGTGTTTTTAAAAAGTGTAGTTTAAAATGTAGTTTAATACATGCAGATATATTTGGGCCAGACCCAAATTTTTGTAGTGTAGTAAACAGAAAGTTCAGTTCCACTGTAAGGCATGTTCTGCATCCTAAAGATAGTAAGACTTCTCGTGAGTCAGATTTTGTGGGCCAGTATATTGCATCAAACAGCCAAAAAAGGTTTGAGGTCGAGTGTGTGCCTTTAATAATTTCAGTTTGGTTTTATGATATTATTGAAGGAAGTACTTTCTCAGTCCTGCTAGCTAAGACATTCACTAGTATGTACTTTATAGTAGATCTTTATTTTTCTTTAGAAAAAATGACTATTCATTTTTGGTGGAATGCTTGGGATAGAAATGTACTTTCTTTACCTTCTGCACATGCTTTTAATAATGACGGAGACAAATTAGCTGATAATTTATCCTACAATTCCACTGGGTAGTTATCTGGACCTGGAGCTTTTCCACTTTGGTGTGCGTATACAGAATTCTGTATTTCTAAATGTGTTAGATGTTTATCAAATTCCTCTGTACTATAAATATGGAGGTGTGGTATTTGCATTTTATAAAAAACTCCATAGCTTGTGTCTCATATTTGTTACACTGACATGAATATAATAACTCCTTAAATTGGCTGGTAATTTCTAATTTTGCTTATGAATTTGTTGAGCTAGAATTTTATTAGCCATCTCTCCTTGTTCATAATAATGATGTTGCAATTTAAAAATAAGTTGTTAAGTTTCTCTCATTGTCAAGAGACTGAATTGTGATTGTAAAGCCAGTTTTTTCTTATAGAGAATGTCACTTGGAAATCTGGCAAATTCATAATCTATTCTGGATTAAAATTCCCATACCTCTGGTTTTCTTATTATAGCTAGAATGAAAGGTTTGGCCAATCCAGTCCCTTTTCAGTTGAAATGGACCTAAACTTATAAGGTGAATCTCCTATAAAAACACTATCTTGGTCTTTAAGTCTGTGAGATGGGAGAATACTTTTTTCTCTTTAGGTCATGATTGAGGTCTTTGACATTCCAGTTTACAGAGGTCATTGACTGATTAGAGATGTATAGTCCAGGTAGAAAAAACATGGGGAAGATATTGAATAGTCACCTTAAAAGGACAAAGAAAGAGGTAAATTTAGATAGTGATAAATGACATTTGAAAACACATATACTTATTGATGATTATATAGTACCATTTTTGAACCTGCTTAAGCAAGGTTGCGTGGGGCTGGAGCCTATCCCAGAAAGTATAGGGAACAAGGCAGGAACAATCCCCTGAACAGGGCACCAGTCCATCACAGATGAACACCGCAAATTCACTATGACTAAATTAGCATCACCAGTCCACCCTGAGGTAACCCATGCAGACATGGGAAGAACATGCAAACTCCACCCGGGACACAAACCTAGTCTTCTTGCTCCAAAGCAGCAGTCCTACCACTGTACCACTAGGACCATATTATATAGTATGTTATGTTCTAATTATACTGTTTTAATAGTTATATACTTTATATAGTGAGTTTATATATTTTATGTACTAATAATGTTATGTTTTATAATGTTATAAAAAAGCTGAAATTAAATATAATGCAGATATGCAAATATACATAAGCATGTGATGTTGACTAGCATTTACCTGTATGCACAAATTAGTATCCTAAATGGGAATGAGATGATACGTTTCTTTGGATTACATCGCCACCTTCTTTACGAATGCATGTGATACCTCACTTGCACACATTAAATTCAAAAAACAAACTGTTTACCATGGAAGTTTTTTTTTTTTCCCTAAAACAAAAGTTCTGTCAGGCTTCACTCAGTACATGTGCATGTATGACTCTGTTTCAAAAAGGGGTGCCAAAGATGATTTGCCAGACCAGCAGTGGCTATTTAAATCGGAGACAAATAATAACACTATGAGAGTTCTTCATTTATACTGTATATTATCTATATATATAAAATCCCTATGTGCGTCCAGGTGTCCGTGTGTGGATGTCTTCTGGTGAAGTGCGCATGCGCGGGGCACGGTGCTATGCGCGATATTACTGTCAGAGAAAGTTAGAGGTGTTTTACGGAAATACAAACCAGTATTACTGCGAGAGGAAATTAAAGGTACACAATACAGTGATGCATATTACAGCCACAAACAAGCCAGTATTACTGTCAGAGGAGATTAAAGGCATATTACCGACGCGCATGCCTGTATTACCGCCAGAGAAAATTAAAGGTATATTACGGACGTATATTGCGGACGAACAAGCCAGCGGACGTACAAGACGGTATCCTTCAATAAGGGCGCGCACAGGCATCCTTCAATAAGGGCGCGCACAAAAAGGCGAGCCTCAAAAGGACGACCTGAATTGGGCACAGCGAATAAAGGCGCGCGTAAATAAAGATCTGCACCTGTTGCTCTTCACATATTCCAGAGCCATTTGAACTAAATTATCTACGCGCCCTTATTGAATAGAGCCATACAAGACAGTATTACTGTCACAGAAAATTAAAGACACACAATACACGGCGGCAGCCCACGAAGAACGGTCAGCTCAGAAAGTAAACATCAACAAAAGAAATGTTGAAATAAAGAAAAATACGACCAACAAAAGAATGAGGTCAAAGTCCCTTGCCATTTAATATAGACTGTTGCTACTAATGTTTATGCACTACTGTTCTAGCGCCTGTTATTGTAACGGGCTCAATGACTAGTATATATATATATATAGAAGTTAAGATGTACAGTAGCTGTAATTATTTATGTTTTACATATGTATTTTAACTTATTAGGTAAACCCTGGGGTTAGACAGAATGCTAAGAAAGTCCTTATTAGAAAAACAGTATACTTATTTCAGTTGGTTGGTTAACAGCCAAGATGCAGAAATAAAGAAAGAAAAAAAAAAACTCACGTAACAGAACGCAACAGTGATTGGTAGGCTGTTTTGGAGATTCACTGTTAGGGTGGACACTTGGCAAAGAAAATGAAGTTTGTTATTTATACTAGCTAAATTTTCTTAAGCTTTTCAGGTAAATGAGTAGTTTCAAAACCAACAGCATGAGGTCCTATAAAAATGACAAGCCTGAAATGTCACAAACTGAGTTCCATATATTTGTATATTTATTAAACACAAATAACTGACAAAACATGCTTTTTTGCTTTATATGCCTGTCATTTTTACTCTTATAGCCAACAATACTGTCAATAATTTTGGCTTGAACTTTGTACGGTGTTTAATCATTGAATACTCGAGTATGACATCTCCCGACCTACAAGTCAGACACAATTTATCCCCTTGTCTTACAACGCTGATGCCCAGAGATTTCGTCCTGGCACCAATAATGTGGTGAAGTGATTTATCCTTTAGCACAAATATGGTAAAATGTTCAAAGTTTTTGACTCAATTGTTAAACATTCAATATATAACTCATTCTAGCAAGAACCAAGTCACTGAAATAGAATTTCAATTTATAAGCCATGCTGCGTTAATAAAGAAAATGGCTGGGATTTAATTAATAATATCAGACAATGAACCTGGAGAGATCGAAAAAGAATTCTTAAGGAGCATTACACCCCAAAGCAAATGTCACTATGGAGAATCTCTTCTCCAACACAAGGGACTAGAAAAATGAAGAAACAATAGAAGAATGTGTAACTACTAGGAGAGCTAAAGTTAAAAGCTGCAATTTCAGTGTCATTCAAGAGAAATTTATATGAAACAGACTAGTATGCAGCACTAACAGCAATAGTGTAGCATGCTTGTCCTCAAAGAGGAAAGCTAGCTCTGAATAAAGCCATTAAGATTTGTCAGATAAATTATCCTACTGAAAAATACACAAAAGCTCTCACTGCACTGTGGCAGTTTTCATGTCAAAGCTACCGCCAAATCCTGGGACTTTAATCATATCAGTAGTAGTCTTGAATACCCTCAAGCAAATGGACTAGCTGAAAGATGAGTCCAAAGTGCAAAGTGCTTACTTGAAATTTCAAAAGAAAAAGGAACATATATGTTTTTGAACTTGTAAAACATTTGAAACAAACTCAGTGACTCATCTCCAGGTTCAGCAGGGCAACAACTCACATAAAGAAAACAGGCATAATGCTTTCCATCTCCAGAAAAACACAACTATATTGGAGGCTTTGCTGCCTATGCCATGACATAAACAAAAGATACATTATGATAAAACCCGTTCTACTGCCACAAGAATCTCATGTACACGGTTGTGGACAACAAAGGGTCATGACAGCACAGGATTCGCGTGAAAAATCTCAGTCACACATCATCAAGTCTGAAGACAAGAGGAAGAGAAAGCACATACTGACTTGTAAAAGAACCTATTTGAAACAAGGAATAAAATCATTTTATTATCTTAGAAAAAAAGCAGACTAAGCAATGCAAACATGGCATCTGAAGAAAAAGCACAATGCTATCACAAACCTATAAATCATAATATTAATACAGTGTAGCTGTGTACTCTAAAGTGTATTATACAATATTGTAGAATGCCAGAGTGGTCAAACGACTGTGGACCTAGGCGGATTTATTTCTCTGGGAACACTGTTAGCTGGAGTTTTTATTTTCTTCTCCTTCACAGACAAATGGTAACATATGCTAGATGAATCTCATTTCCTTTAAAATTTCAGTCAAAGTATAAGGATCTTTCTATTATTGTTCATTTACACAGACATGTGCTTACACAGTATAAGGGAACACTCCTTAGAAATAGGCTTTATTGCAGTGGTTTTGTCTACATCAGGCATGTCAAACACGCGGCCCCCAGGCCGCATGCGGCCTGCAACAGAAATCTGTGCGGCCCGCATGACAGATCCTAGTTAGCACTGAACTTGTACAAAATGATTACTATCGTTTGTGATTGAATCATTCTGCATCTTCGGTGTTACTTATTGACTTTTCTTACTTCTGCCTTCTGACAAAAGCGCGTTTTCCCATGGCATTATGGTACTGGAAACGTCATCTGCTAGTATAGCCACGAGCCTTGACCAAAGTTAATGAGCCGCAGCGTCACAACTGAAGTGCTAGGCTGCAGCAGGGGTGGCCTTAGGCATGTGCAAACTGTGCACCTGCACAGTGCCGCCAAGCCAATATATATTGAATATAAAACAGAAAGAAAAAATAACGACACAGCTGACGGTAATGTGGCCGAAAAACATTCTGTTTCTTGTTAATTAGTACGCAGTATTTACAAATGTCACTAGAGTCGGAGCAGTAAGCTATATGTAGTATTATAATGTTTTGCCGTAATGAGAATATCATGGGCCGGCACTTGGTTTTTAAGTTACGGACACACGTATATAGAAGCGTGTCATGAGCATGAGGCGGCTATGCAGTGTCCACAACGGATGTGGCCATCCGCCGTGCATAAGATACCGTATTGACATTGCCAGGCGAAGGGGCCACCGAGCCTAGAGCCGCCCCTGCTAAGGCTACACTACTGACTGGGCTGCTGAGACTGGCCACTGGGCAGAACTGACCATCACGAGTAGTAATAGCCCACATATTTTCACGTTTTTTTGCTCTAGTTTCATGTAATTTTGTGCTAGTATTGTAACGAACAGTTAGTGCAGACTACAGCTGAAGATCTGAAGTGGACGCGAGAAGTTGGTGAGTTGTTTATTAACATATTTTTGTAATTTTGAGTTTGTAAAATTATTGTAGGTCAGGTGGCTTTTTGCATATCGGCTTATTTTACAATATAAACTTTGAAGTAAACTTAGTAAAGTAAAATTTGATTTTTGGAGGATTTGTTTTCCAACTTGAATTACTGAACAATGAATTCAGTGAGCATTTTCGTGATGTCAGTTCACACAAACAGGGCATTGCGCTGTTCTCTTACAACGTTGAGAATGCGCCTGAGAATAACCAAATGGAATTGATTGAAGTGCAGTCAGATTCTATTCTGAAGGCAAAATACAATGAAGTTGGTGTGCCAGGCTTGTATACTTACCTGCCACCCTCGTATGTGCAGATCCATAAGTTGGCATCGAGAGTACTGTCAATGTTCGGAAGCACTTACCTTTGTGAGCAATTGTTTTTGTTAATGAAAGCTACCAAAACCCCACATCGCTCAAGACTTACCGTCGAGCACCTTTCATCCCTCATAAAAGATGCAGCTGCACAAGTTTTCAAGCCTGATATTGACGAACTGGTTACTAACAAAAGATGCCAAGTGTTGGGACAAAAGAAATAAATCTCACACTGTAAGGTTCCTATATAAGCAATGAATATAATATAATGAATATCAATCATCAAGACACTATATAAAAGCGGTCGGGATTGTCCTTCCATCCCGTGAGTGCAAAGCGTAGCGGTATTCCGATTATCACAGACTTACTACTTGCGGTACGAAGCGACGCGATGTGAGAAGAGTTCTGGTGCTCCCATCGTTCCCTTGCTTTTGTGCACGATGCGCTGGAAAAATAGACAAAATTATGTCTCTGGAAATAATTAATGTTGATGGAGTACAAATGCCTCACCGCGTAGTAAATATCAGGGAAGATGGTGCTTGCTTATTCTCATCTATAGCTTATTTAGTGCATGAAACTCCGTCTTTAGCGGTACAGATTCGGGCTGACATTGTACGACATGTTTTAAGTAATTGGTCAAGGTTTCAGCCATTTACAATGATACCGTCAGGAATCTCTTATACAAATAAGCTTCAGTATCTCACTGAAATGTCAAAGTCTCAAACTTATGGTACCATTTCTGAGCTAATGGCAGCGGGAGAGTTGTTCCCCTATGAGTTTCAAGTATATTATTATGGAGTCCTACACTCCAAGTTTGGACAGGCACTCGAGGGTATAAAAAAACTTAGGTTTTCGTTATGTTTCGTTTTGTTATGAATGGGCACTTTGATGTTCTCATTCCCTACACTTACATGCCTGATGTATACATGGAGCGCACACAAATTGAGGATAAAAGTCGGTCGCCTTAAAAGGCGGGTGAGCCTAGCAATATAATAAGGACCTAGCTAAGAGGTTAAGACTCTAATTCTACACTGTTGTATGGAGACTGCATGGAAATAAATTGCTTTTCTTTAAACTTTAAGCGTTACATTTTTTAAAGATTTCAGTATTGGAAAGAAAGCTACAGTAACTTTGTATAATAGTATTTGTTACAGTACGGCCCGCTGACGCACGTATGGCAGTCGAAGCGGCCCACCAATGGTAGTGAGTTTGACATGCCTGGTCTACATAAAGAAATAAACTGAATAGAATAAAATAAGCTCCAAACCACAAAGTTACAAGAACCTGCCAACGAGAGAATATTTATAAGCTATTTGCATCACACATGGAAGAATTTTAAAACAAGTTTATAAAATTGCCTGCATTTTACTCTTACTACTTTTACTAGAATGGCTAGTGATGAGTCTCTCTGTCAGTATAGGCTATCCATAACTAATGACCAAGTGAAGAGAAACCTGAGGAGGCTACACACAGGAAAAGCCACACAACATGACAGAGTTAGCCAATGAGTACTTAAGGCCTGTGCTGACCCGATTTGAGGTATCCTCTGCTACCTGTTCAGTCTGACAGTAAGGCTCCAGAAATATATATATTGAGAAATGACCTAAGGACTCATTTGAATGTTATTCCATCCATGACCAAGGGTTGGGGCAGTTGCCTAATGTCTTTCTCTTTTTTTCATCGGCTGATCGACAGCAAGATGAGCCATGACATCATTTCCGGTTTACGGTCGACTGAACCCGCCCCTTCTCTCCACTGACCTCTTAACTGGCTTCACTACTATCTGCAGGCAGTCTATGGCTAGACTATGACCTAAAAAAAAAGTGTCTATTAAATAAATGTTGACCATTGTTTTATTTTGCTCTTCCAGTTATACATGGTGTCACACATGTGCAACTAGGAAGATGTTGTATGGACCAAACAAAGGTAATTCCACGCCAGGCCAGGGGGTGGAATCTCTACAGACCAGCTGCGGGAAAACCTGTCTGATTTTAAACAGATGACATCACTTCCGGTTCCGGTGCCCAGAAGAATATCACTTCTGG
This sequence comes from Erpetoichthys calabaricus, assembly GCF_900747795.2. Classification (NCBI taxonomy): domain Eukaryota; kingdom Metazoa; phylum Chordata; class Cladistia; order Polypteriformes; family Polypteridae; genus Erpetoichthys; species Erpetoichthys calabaricus. The sequence continues at coordinate 102,353,239 of NC_041405.2, read as the reverse complement.
TTCCGGCGCCTAGAAGATTATTACTTCTGGCACCTGCTCTGACTAATGAAGAACATCACTTCCTGTAAAATCCCTTAAAGCCGCCATCTTGACAAACCTTCATCAGTTCTGTTTTGGACTCGATATAGAGAACATCTCTGTATTTATCAAAGACTCTTTTGCAGCCAGGAATAATATACAGGTGGCTGCCCCAAACCTGTTTAAGTGTGTCGAGTCAATTCCTTTTACAATGGTTTGACTGTGGGTGCCCCAAATCTTTATGCAATCTCTTTTTTTATTACTATATATATCTCTATATATCTGTCTCTCTCTATTATATATTTTTGTGTATGTGTGTGTGTGTGTGTGCATTTCAATCTAAACATAGAAACAGAAGGGCCCAATAAAGCAACCAATGTCTTAATTAGAAATCCATAATTTAAGGGTTCAACGATTTCCTCGAAATAGAAATAAACTTTAAGGTACTAAGGATTATAATAATGAAAGAAGAGTGAACATAAAACAGAAAGTGCATGACTTCTAATAAAGCCCGGTTTTACCAAAAGGTGTTTGATACTTCATTGTTTACTGTATTTATGATGGAACAGACCTAAAGTGATGTGCTTCAGTAGTAACACTGCAAGTCTCTCAAGTCTAGGAACAGCAAGTGGGACACTTAAGCAGAATGTTCTACTGATTCATCAGATTATTCTCTGTCCAAGTGAATATGCAGTATAATGCAGAGTTCTTTTTATTAAGAAATTTTGGATGCAAAATTATAATTCTACTTTCAAATAAGCCCTTGTAAAAACAAGCCTATGCTGAAGTTTGTGTGTATCTATCTATATATGGTAAATAGCTGGGAGGATGGTTGTTAAAAGCCACTCTATTTACAACAAGCCTTCCTTTCTGCTTCCAAATCTCTAGTGACAATTAATGTTTTGGACCACTATTTACAGCTCATTAAAATAATTAGATGTTATAAAAATACATGCAGACACTATTTTAGATTGTAAGGTGACTCCTGATTAAAGCTGTTTTAAGTGGCTAACCACAATAATATATTTTTCTTTCTTTTCATTCACAGTTGCTTGGCCAGCCTCATTCTACTCATACAGATGTTCTGGAAGTACTGCCAAAATATTACTTACAAAAGTTGATGATGTTAACTCCAGTAATTGACAAGACTCTCTTTACAGTCAATTGATTGCTGTCTTTACTACTTGCCAGACAAATAAATATTATATATACAGTATTATGATTTATCTTGAAATAAAAAAATCTAAATTTCTCTCCAAAACTTTTAAAGTCTTTAACAGCATTTAGATAGATAGATAGATAGATAGATAGATAGATAGATAGATAGATAGATAGATAGATAGATAGATAGATAGATAGATAGATAGATAGATAGATAGTCCCAAGGGCAAATTTAGATTTTACAGAAGCTCAAGAAATATAAATTACAATAGCCCACTCAAGCATACATAAGAATAAAAGGATATAAAATCTTCTGACTTGGCTAATGATAAGAGAGTAGTCACAGTGAGGACTTATAAAGCTGTATTGCCATAGGAATGAAAGGATTCCAGTAGCATTTCTAGATACACTTTTGCTGAATAATATGTTGGATAAAAGTACTCAAAAGCCTTAAGAACTCACAGAGTAACTATCTGGCACTGCAGGTTTTCCTGTGTGTAGCCTTGTCAGTTGTCTGCTCATTTGTTCATTAGTTATGGAGAGCCATGCTGATATTTAGACAAGGATACATCTCTAACCATTCCAGCTGAAGTAGTAGGAATAAAATACAGTGAGTGGTCAATGTAGTAGAGATGGTATGGTGGCACCATGGCAGTGAGAAGGAATGGGTTTGGTTTGGTGATATAATGGTGAGATCTATTAAAAATGCACAGGGTGCTTGCTTTGTCCACATTTCTATCCAGCACCTATGCTGTGGAGTCCTTTAACTCTTTTAGGGAGGATCTCGACTTTTGTCAACTCAAAAGGTTAAGGGGAGCGAAAAAAAGCTGTAAATGTCGATAAAGCTCACTGTTACATTACAGGTAGACCGTTTGCTAGGAGGACTGTTAGACTCATTGACTTGACAGAATGGCATCAACATCGGGTGAGAGAGTGAAGCGAATGTGCAAAGCAAAATACTCAGTACGTATTATCTATTTTTTTATTTATGTTTTGTGTATTACTGGTGAATCTGATTATTACTTATCAAACTCCGATTTTGATGCAAGAAATCTGGAGATTGAAAATGAAAATCAGGTACCTGCATCACCTGATCAGTCCTGTGCTGATCGTGCAGCTGACGCGCCTACAGCATGTTCACCTGGGAGGGACTACACACACACACTTATCGAACTTTGATTTTGATGCAGACAATCTGGGCAAAAATCCTTTGAATGTTTTTGGCATCACTATAACACCCACTTGAAAAGCTATTGTTAAGTCAAATTTATGCCGTGTTTTGGAAGAGGTTAAACAAGCTCTCATTTCATGGGACTAGTCATATCCTTACGTTTCAGTTCTGTTTATTATTAATAAAGATGAACGGTGATTAGGCTGTACCTTGTTTTTGCAGTGAAGTTCACTTGTGTAGCTCTCATTCTTCCTATGGAATGATCATCACCCAAGGATTAAACATTCAGCTCTTACCTTGCCTAGGGTTGACATAGTCACCTGTCCCTTCCCAAGTTAGAACTTTACCATTGGGCCTTCATTTTGTGTCCCTTATCTCATCGCTTTTTTTTCACTTTTCACACCCTTAATGGCTGCTGAAAAAAGTCTAGCTCCGCCATAGCATCTGTCAGATATATTTTTCAGTCCACACCAAGCAAATGCTAAGTCTAATAAATTAGGTTTTATTATTTCATACACGTTTCAGATATTTAGGAAAGTCAAGGCACAATTTAGTTTTGTGCAGAAATGGTGTTCGGAGACAGCTATCCTTCATATTAAAGTTCTGCTGGGCATCCCATCTCATATCTGCTGGTCTGCTGTGGGTATTCATACAATCGGCAATCTCTTTGGGGAGTCAGAGTTTCTTGCCATTCTATGATTTTTTTTTTTTTTCACTAAATTATTGCACTTTTTAGTTTGACCGACAGCTCTGGTCCAGGGGTGAGCAATTAATTTTCCCAAGGGGCCACATGAGAAACTGAGACTATTTTGGAGGGCTAAACCAATAGGCTGAACTCAATTCTGCTCCACATTAATTGTATCTCTTTTTAAAGCAGTAAATTGTATGGTCTTGATTAGCTGATACTGGCAAGAGTAGATGTTATAATTAGGCTATGAAAATGTGGAACAGGTACAGTAAAGACACCAACATTATCTCACTGTTTAATCATTCACAAAAAACAATTTTGAAAATGTGTATATTTTTGCAGTATTTCAAACACCAGCACTAAATTAATTTTATAAATAAAATAATAAGTGCTATTGCATTTTTTGTAGTCTAATTACTTCACTTGCTGCTTTTCATTTTTTTTTTTTTTGTTCAGTGAAAGAAATCTAGTCTGTCTTGGGCTAGAACAAGTGCACTGAAGTCAGGTTGAATGTCTGAGGTGGAAAAGCGAAGGACAGCTGACAGGTGAGAAAGGATCTGTATTCGGATTTGCTAAACTAAGAATGTTTCTTCAAATATGCAGGCAGATCCAAAGAGAACCAACATCTTCTGAGCATGCCTCCTCATGTGTGGAAAGTTCTTTGAGAGAAGAATAAAAAGTCCAGCAATGACACTGACTTAAAGTGCTATGCCAGTAGTGTATCAGACTGCAGGTCAACCAGTTCGAGCTGAATATCAGTCAGTGCATTATCCACAATGCAAGTGATGGGAGAAGAAATCACTAGCATTTCACTTTCAATTGTTTTGAAGTCTTCAGATCCACTTGAAAACTCAGCGTGCAGTGCCATGTTCAGTTTCATGCTTCTTCAAAAGTGCAAGTGCTTGCGATTCAATGCTTTTTACCCTGATGAAGTTAACTATTTTAGTTACAAAATCAATAGCATGGTTCATTTTTAGCACTGACATATACAGCACCTCCTTGTATGATATAGTGAAAAAATATAAATTTCTGTTCTGGGTTCATTTCAAGTCACTTTCTCTTGTATCCGCTTCAGAAGTCCAACATTTTTCCTTGTCAGATTTGGACAAACATTGGTTGTACCACCTGTCAGTTTGTCCATTGTAGTCCCAGCTTGTCCAAGCATGCATTGAACTCCGTGAACAAATCACTCTCTGTCGTCATCCCCTTTCATTGACAGCTTTACTTCTAGCTCTTCCCTAATCTCAAAGTCTTTCATTATTCCACTTACAAAAATGAGTAACTGAGCTATGTCGAGAACATCACAGCTATCGTCAATAGCCAAGGAGAAAAAGTCAAAACTGTCCACTCTGTTTGCAGTTGGAGCTCCAGATTTCCTGCAATGTCCTCAGTCCTTCTCATTACGGTTTAGATGAAGAGGGGAACATTCTGAAATGCTTCTTTTTTCTTAGGGCATATTAGTGCTGCAGAGTCCACCAAAAATTCAGTGAATAGGTTACTGTTTTTTGCATTTTTGTGGGATATCACAAAGCTGATTTCAACTGCTCCATCTCTGGATACAGTATGTAAAGCTTGGTAAAAAGTCCTTCTTGCTTCTGCAGTTTAGTTAGCAAAGCTTCAAATGTTCAGGCTTGCTCTGCATCAATCAAGATTTTATATTTCTCTGCATGTTTAGTCTCATAATGGTGATTTAAATTGTATTCCTTAAACACAGAGATCTGTTCTCCACAAACTAAGAACACGGCTTTACCATTGACTTTGGTAAATAAATACTTAGAAGTCCACATCTTGTCAAACACTCTACATTCTTTATCAGCCTTTCTTTTAAAATGTGAACTGACATTTTTGGGGCTAACAGCTACAGTCATATGAAAAATTTTGGGAACCCCTCTCAGCCTGCATAATAATTTACTCTACTTTCAACAAAAAGATAATAGTGGTATGTCTTTCATTTCCTAGGAACATCTGAGTACTGGGGTGTTTTCCGAACAACGATTTTTAGCAAAACAGTATTTAGTTGTATGAAATTAAATCAAATGTGAAAAACTGGCTGTGCAAAAATTTGGGTACCCTTGTAATTTTGCTGATTTGAATGCATGTAACTGCTCAATACTGATTACTTGCAACACCAGATTGGTTGAATTTGCTCGTTAAGCCTTGAACTTCATAGACAGGTGTGTCCAATCATGACAAAAGGTATTTAAGGTGGTCACTTGCAAGTTGTGCTTCCCTTTGACTCTCCTCTGAAGAGTGACAGCATGGGATCCTCAAAGCAACTCTCAAAAGATCTGAAAACAAAGATTGTTCAGTATCATGGTTTAGGGGAAGGCTACAAAAAGCTATCTCAGAGGTTTAAACTGTCAGTTTCAACTGTAAGGAATGTAATCAGGAAATGGAAGGCCACAGGCACAGTTGCTGTTAAACCCAGGTCTGATAGGCCAAGAAAAATACAGGAGTGGCATATGTGCAGGATTGTGAGAATGGTTACAGACAACCCACAGATCAATTCCAAAGACTTGCAAGAACATCTTGCTGCAGATGGTGTATCTGTACATCGTTCTACAATTAATTCAGCGCAATTTGCACGAAGAACATCTGTATGGCAGGGTGATGAGAAAGAAGCCCTTTCTGCACCCACACCACAAACAGAGTCGCTTGTTGTATGCAAATGCTCATTTAGACAAGCCAGATTCATTTTGGAAGAAAGTGATTTGGACTGATGAGACAAAAATTTAGTTATTTGGTCATAACAAAAAGCGCTTTGCATGGCAGAAGAAGAACACCGCATTCCAAGAAAAACACCTGCTACCTACTGTCAAGTTTGGTGGAGGTTCCATCATGCTGTGGGGCTGTGTGACTAGTTCAGGGACTGGGGCCCTTGTTAAAGTCAAGGGTTGGATGAATTCAACCCAATATCAACAAATTCTTCAGGATAATGTTCAAGCACCAGTCACAAGGTTGAAGTTACGCAGGGGTTGGATATTCCAACAAGACATTGACCCCACACAGTTCTAAATCTACAAAGGCATTCATGCAGAGGGAGAAGTACAATGTTCTGGAATGGCCATCACAGTCCCCAGACTTGAATATCTTCGAAAATCTATGGGATGATTTGAAGCAGGCTGTTCCATGCTCAGCAGTCATCCAATTTAACTGAACTGGAGAGATTTTATATGGAAGAATGGTCAAAAATACCTCCATCCAGAATCCAGACACTCATCAAAGGCTGTAGGAGGCATCTAGAGGCTGTTATATTTGCAAAAGGAGGCTCAACTAAGTATTGATGTCATATCTCTGTTGGGGTGCCCAAATTTATGCACCTGTCTAATTTTTTTATGATGCATATTGCATATTTTCTGTTAATCCAATAAACTTAATGTCACTGCTGAAATACTACTGTTTCCAGAAGGCATGTCATATATTAAAAGGAAGTTGCTACTTTGAAAGCTCAGCCAATGATAAACAAAAATCTAAAGAATTAAGAGGGGTTCCCAAACTTTTTCATATGACTGTAACTCACATTTCATGTAAACATCTGTTTGCCAACACATTACAGTGTATATGCTTGCACGCATACACATGCACAAACTTAAGTAAATTGATTATGTACATAAAAAAATTTGCAGCCACCTTCAAAATAAAAACAATGGAGTTGTATTGTGTGCATAATGCGCAGTTATTATGTTTGATTCCTAATTTCCCATTGACCTCACGCAGGCTGGTCAGGAATAGCCAAAGTGCTGGATGTGGCCCAGGGGCCATACAAAGCCTAGGTCTATTCTACTCTGTCCACAAAAATGCACCATCTCACTATTATCCTTCATCTTATCTTATTGATTTTATTCATTTTGTTTCAATAACTAGTTTTCAATTAAAATCTGTCTCAGTACTGTACACACATGGATGCCATCTATTTCAGTTAAGTGGGATTCAGATCTGCACTCCTATTCTGCCTAAAACTGGGATTCAGTCTTTAAAGAAGTCAAAAACTTCTCCAAAGGTTCGAAGCACCTGTTTATCCAATATATAGAATCTACATAGGATTTATACAACTTATTTAAAATGAAGTTTAATGGGTTAATCCCCTTACCCTATTTGTAATTTAAGTTCCTAATCCTTTTCTTTATATGTTTTGGTCCTGCCCTCCTGCCACACCTTTGTAGACGTCCATTTCCATCTGTCTTTTTGCTCATTTTGGAAGTTTTTATTCCTTGTTCTCCAAAGCCATTTTCACTTCTTGATTTTTCATCATACTTCTTTTCATCCTCTAGTAAGAAATTGATTTCTTTTTTTATTTGTATTAATTTTAATTATAAGCAAACAACAATCCACACAATCAAGTCAAACTTAACAAAACCAAACCCCAAAAGAAAGAGAGAAGAGCCAGCCAACAAAGCAAATCTTTGAAAACAGCAAGGAAGGAAGGGTATCCTTTCCCCTGATTCTAAAATCTAAAATGTTATTGATTAGATACAGCCATATCTTAATAAAGTTTTGAACAGATCCTCTGAGTGAGAATTTGATTTTTTTTCCAAATATCAGATAGTATGGGACATCAGTTATCCACTGACTTAAAGGTGGTGGGTTGAGATTCTTCCAATTGAGCAAGACAAATCTACATGCTAGTAGTGAGGAAAAGGCAATTACAGTTTGTTCTTCTCCACTTTGAGCCCATCAGGGAGTACACCAAACACAGCTGTTAATGGGTTCGGAGTGACTATAACACCAAGGCTGTCTGATAGACATTCAAAGATTTTTGTCCAAGACAATGCTAATGTAGTGCACACCCTAAACATGTGGCCCAGTGAAGCTGGAACTAGGTTCATAAGTTGAATCTGGCCCTGGAAACATTTAGTTAGTTCTAATTGAGATAAATGTGCTTCAAAGAACATTTAAGATTGATAATCGATTGCTTTGTACATATGGAGCTAGAGTGCATTCTGTGCATGGCTGCTTTCCTTTCCTTTTCTGAAATGTTAAGTTAAAGATCCTTTCCCCATTGTGCCCTGGTATCTTTAAAAGGAAAGGACTATAAAACACTTAGAAATTGTGGAGATGCTGAGTCTTCAAGACTGATCAATGTTTCTTCTGGAATAGACATAGGTGGAAGGTGAGAAAAATTGAGCAGGTTCAGTTTAGCAAAGTTTCTAGCTTGAAAACAGTGGAAAAATTGTTTATATGAGAAGTTAAATTTGAAGCTTAATTGCTTGTAAGATGCAAAAACACTATTGATGTACAGGTCTCTAAATGTTTTAATCCCAGACATTTTCCAAGCATTAAATACTGTGTATGTTTTAGAGGGTGGAAAAAGTGGTTGTCATGTAGAGGTGCAACAGATAGGGGCTGCTCTGTCTTAAAGTATTTCCTACATTGCTTCCATATTCTGAGTGAACGAAGGGCAACTAGATTATTATAGTATTGATGATCACTTGTATTCACTGGGGTGCTAAGCAGGGAATATAAAGAAGAACTGCACGATTTTACTTCTATTGCAGGCCAGGCTTGTGTATATTCATCAATTTGTGTCAATATCCAGGTCTTCATGACCTGTATATTTGCTGCCCAGTAATAAAATTGAAAGTTAGGTAGTGCCATGCCTCCCTCTGCTTTAGGTAGTTGTAGAGTTAGTCTTTGGATGCATGGATGTTTAGAATGCCAAATAAATGAGGTTATAATTGAATCTTGTTTCTTAAAAAAAGATTCATTAATGTATATGCGGATGGTTTGAAATAGAAAAAGAAGCTTGGGAAGGACGGTCATCTTAACAGTGTTGATTCTACCTGCTAATGTGAGATGGAGTGTGGACCATCTATTCACATCTTGTTTGATTTTTTTCACACAGACAGCAAATTATTGTTGAAAAAGAACTTTATATTTACTTGTGATATTTACCCTTAGATATTTAAACTGAACTGCTAAGATAAATGGGAAGGTGTCCAGTCTAGTATTGCGTGCTAGAGAGTTCAATGGAAAAAGCAAACTTTTTTTATTCAAATTAATTTTGAGTGCAGATAACTTTTGAAAATCTGTTAATGCTTTTAGGACTGCTGGCATGGAATTTTGTGGGTCAGAAATATACAGTACCATATCATCTGCATATAATGATTATTTTCTATTCAAGTCCTTTTCTGAAAATCCCCTTCATCTCTGAATTTCAATGGCAATTGCAAACAGCAATGACAAAAAGGTACATTCTTGTTGAGTACCACATTCTAGTTTAAAGTAGTCTGAAATAATGTTGTTAATACAAAATGAGGCTTCTGGACTGGTATAGAATAGTTTGATCTATGTACATACTGTATGTTTGGGCCAAACCCAAATTTGTGCAATGTGGTGAATAGGTACTGTAGTTCCATTCAGCCATGTCAAATGTTTTTTTTTTTTTGCATCCAAACATTGTAAGATCTCTGGGGTGTTAGATTTAATGGGTGAATATATTATATTAAACAAATGTTAAAGATTAGAAGCTAATTGCCTGCCTTTAATAACTCCAGTTTGGTCTTGTGATATTACAGAAGGAAACACTTTCTCAATCCTTCTAGCTAGAACTTTGAAGAATTTCTTAATGTCATTATTCAGGAGTGAGATTGGCCAGTATGATGCAGATTGTGGTAGGTCCTTATTTTTATTAGGAAATATGGAAATTAAAGGTTGGCGAAAAGTTTGGTAGAGGTAGAATTTTGTGGTCTTTAGCCTCTATAAATGTTACTAATAATACTGGAGCTAACTTATTTGAATTCATTTTTAATAAAATTCCACTGAGTAGCCATCAAGGCTTGCTGCTTTTACACTTTGAAGTGAGTCTATAGTATCTAGTAATTCTGAGAGTGCCAGAGGTATACCCAGTTCCACAGCTCTAAGAGTATCTCGCTGTGTTATCTGTAATGAGTCAAAAAACTCATTGGATTGTGTGTTATCTTCTTTAGAGTGCGCAGAATATAAGGATTTATAGCACTCTGTAAATGTGTGGGTTATATATTTGTGGACTATGATTTTATCTCCACCTGTGTTGGTAATTGCTGTTATTGCATTGTGGACTTCCTGTTTGCGCTTTTGTTGAGCTAAAATCTTTTGGGCCTTCTCTCCATGTTCATAATAATGATGTGATTTTAAAATCAGCTGTTCCATTTCTTTAGTAGTCAAGAAATTAAATTTGGATTTCAAAACCTGTCTTTTCCTATAAAGTGCCTGATTTGGAAACCTGGCATATTCTAGATCTGTACTGGTAATTTCGCTGATTAACTCTGACACCTTCTTGGTTTCCAATTTATTTTTGTGAGAAAGATATGAAATAATCTGTCCTCTTAAAAATGCCTTTATTTCACAAAGTATTACAGCAGAGGCCTTTGGGGATGCGTTTGTCTTCAGAAAATACTCAATTTGCTTGGATATGAATTCTGTACAATGCTTATCAGCTAATGACAGGGGGTTAAGATGCCAGCTATGAAATGAGTGTGTAGGTCATAGTAAGTTAAGCTCCATGATCAGAAGGTCGTGGTCGGAGATCACAATAGCGTCATACTTAACGTGATTTGATAATGGGCAAAAAATTGTCTATGAAGGAATAATCAATTCTTAAGTTAACAATGATGAACTTGTGAGAAGAAGGAATATACTTTAAGTTTAGGATTTGAAAACCTCCATGGGTTTAATAAATCCTGATCCATTACCAATTGTGTAATTATTTTTGAAGTATTAAATATTATTACAGCTGTAGCTGAAGACCTGTCCAGGTCTGGATTTAAAATGTAATTAAAGTCTCCTGCCATTATAATTTTATGAGTGTTCACATTTGGCATAGATGTGAATACATTTTGGCTGAAATCACTATCATCCACGTTAGGTGCATAAATATTTATCAGAATCGCTTTAGTATTAAATAACTTGTCAACGTGACATATTGCCCTTTGGGATCACATATTATATCTGATGCTACAAATGGGAAAGTTCTGTGTATTAGGATTCCTCCACCCCAAGTTAAACTGGTCCTTACTTATTATGTAAACTTCCTGTAAAAATACTATCTTGCCATTTAAATCTGTTAAGCAAGTGAGTACTTTCTCTTTAATTCATGATTGAAACCTTTGACATTCCAGCTCACAAAGTTCACTGTTTGGTCATAAAAACAATGCTTCTGAACTTTTTTTGACATTTTGTGGTTTTAAGTTAAGGAAGTACATTTTTACATATCATAGCTTTGACCTAGATTTCATATTATGGCCAGGTGTTATGGCTGTGAAGCCTATTGATGTGTTGGCATTAACGATTATTGAGGTAGAAAGGATAAATAAGAAATAGCAAAACTCTCTTTCACTCTGCCCCCTCCCTCCCATTTTGCCTCCCCAAGTGAGGCAGACCACACTTCATGAAGACCCGGTCCTCTGACATGCCAAGAGAGACAGTGCACATCCACAACAAAATGAAGCCCTCAGAAGCAGTGTAGAAAAGGTTACAATTGAGACATCTTTTCAAAGTACAGTCCCAATACAATAAACCTAGGGAATGATGTTAAACAGTTCCCATGGAGACTGAGGTAGTGTATGATAGTACATTCCCAACACAATAAATCAATGATATGAAGTGGGAAAAAAAAAAACCCTGTAAATAGCTAGTGCGGCGGACAGCCAGGACCCATGCCCGGCCGGGATGCCTGGAAGGACCTAGAGAGGGACAATACCTCACCTGGACCACAGGAGGGCCACTGCCAGGGGGGCCTGAACAGTTGTGGAGCTCTGGAGGCCAGCACTTCCGCCACACCCAGAGGTGCTGGGGGGAAGGAATTCCAGGAACACCCAGAGTGCTTCCGGGTGCTCATGAGGCACTTCTGCCACACCAGGAAGTGCCGCCGGAAGCTCATCGGAGAGCACCTGGAGCACGTCCGGGTGTTTATAAAAGAGGCCGCCTCCCTCAAGTGAGAGAGCCGAGTCGGGAGGAAGAAGGCAACGCTCGGGAGGAGAGGTGGAAAGGCAGAAGGAGAAGTCCGGAGAGGAGAGAAAGGGACTGACAAAGGTGTTTGGTGCAGGGGCACTGTGTTGTGTGCTGGACTTTATAAAGTAAAGAGTGTGTTTTTTGGAACATTGTGTCCGTGTCTGTCTGTGTCGAGGCTAACCTACCACACAAGTTACTTTGTAGTTGCCAAAAAGTACATATATTCATAGAAAGAAATTTCAATATAAATATAAAGCAGAAGCTTTGCCTTGTCTGAACACCGTATGACTCATGATCGTGTTTCAAAAGGATCTCAGGATTAGTCTTGTTAGTTACTGTATTTTTCTGCTTCATTTAGAGAGTTAAAAACATAAAACTGACTTTCAATATTCAATTGTAATTTGGCAGGGTGCAAGTGGCTGTATTTTATATTAGCACTGCGTAGTCGCTGTTTAATACTATAGTATACAGCATGTTTAGCAGCTGTTATAGGAGAGAAACCTGGGAAAATACGAATGCAGTTATTTTTCAAATATAATCTCTTCCTGTCTGGAAAGGGACATGAAGCTTTGTTTGGCCAGTAATTTGTCGAAACGGACAATAACACTTTTCGTTTTTGAGGCATTTGATCCAGGTATGTGGTAGGCTGTTGAGGTCTCCATGTCTGATTTGAAGTCCTCTCCAGTTATTTTAGAGAATAGTTCAGCTATGTATTTCACTGGGTTTGGACTTTCATGTTTTTCAGGGAGACCTTCAATTCTGATGTTCCTTCTGTATCTATCTTCCAGCACAGCCAGTTTGTCAGCGACCATTTTGCATTCTCATTTTGCAGCCTTTTCATCAGCAGTGGATATCGATTGTTCATCTATTTCAATATAAGTCATAAACATTTGCTTAATATCTTCAAACTGAACAGTGAGTACTCTAATTTCACTCTCTGACTTACTTGTATTTTCCTGTATTTTTTTAATCAACATTTCCTAGAACTTCTGTAAAGGCTGCATTACTTAAACAGATTTGTTTTTGTCCTTTGTGTGAGATGGATGGCTAGAGCTGAGCTTTGTTATCAGTGGTGTTATTTTACCTTTTTTTCCATTATCATCCTGAGGTATCCTGTATTTGCATTATACTCGAGTATAAATAAGCATGAGCAGCAAACATAGGGTTCAGAAAAAGCTAGACCAGTGTCTTGTAAATTCTTGGAGGAACTTATTTTATAACTTATTTCTTTAAGAACTTTCAATTGCTGTTATTAATTTCTCTTCTCCACCCACAATATCATCTTCAGAAAAAGGAGTTGTATTTATTAAAAATCAAGTCAGTCAAGTCAGGATGGGTAGGGCATGCTTTTTTAACTTTATTTTTCCAACCATCTCCAAAATTAGGGGGTGGAGGATGGGGGTGTCAGGCTGGTGGGATGGGGACTTTTTTATTTTCTAATTGATGTGATGCTATTCTAATCTTGTTGTTTCAATTTTATCTCTCTTTAAAAGTAATGAAACACTGTGTTCAAAAAAAGGTAATCTTTATAAAAACTAGGGGGCTTCGCTCGCCAACCCCTGTGTTTGGTTTTCCAGATACACACTTTTAAGATTTTTTTTTCTTTGAATTGTTCCTATTTCATTAGTTTCACTTTTATTTCAGAACTTCTGTAAAAACAATATTTGTAATCTTGCGAGTCCCAATATGCTGAATCTTTTTAATGAGGTCAGGATAGGTTTCTCTGTTTGGAATTTCAGCACAAACAAAACAATCTACATCGTCAGCAGTCAATAATTTTTTTTTACAAAGTAAAAAAGTAAGTAGAGTTCTGCATTGGACTCCTGTCTGTAAAGTCGTCCTATTTTCCTCTCACATTTCCAAAAGTACATGGGATTACCAAGGTGATACCCCAGCTTTTGTCTAGGTTTTTGTACAAGGGCTAGACAGAACGTTTTTGACTCCTGGGGTAAATTTAGCTTTTTAAATAAGCAGACAGATAAATATATATACATGAACAAAGTAACCAATAAATGCATGTGCGGTAAACTCCGTTTTTGAAATTCTCAAGATTCTTTATTCGTCACATGCATAGTTAGACAGGATCACACACAGTGAAATGCATCCTGATCCGCTTATCCAAAACTGTACAAAGTTAGAAGAATATCAGTTAGATTAACAAAATGTCATAGATTGAAAGATAACAGTATAGTAGAACATAATAAATAAGTAAAATTATGTGAATAAAGTAGAATTAAGTGTTGAGGTGCAATAGTGTAATAATTATTGTGCAAAACCAAAGTTAGACTGGTACATAGTTAAATGAGGCAGTTTGTTTGTTTGCGCTAATGCGATCTTTACTTTCTTTTTTTATATTTTCTAATTTTCCTACTTTTATATCCTTTAACTTTCTCCACATGTGTATAGCGCCAACGTTTGTAAACGTCTTTATGAAGTTCTACTTTGTCTTTTACTCATTGTCTTTTAATTCTGAGCCAGATTGGATGTGCTTTTCCACTTCCGCTTGTTCCGGGCTGATAATTACTTTCCTTATTTTCTGAATTTGCACCTCGATTATTCTTTTTTGCTCTTTTTTTTTTCTCCGCGCTGCTTTCTTCTTTGCTTAGATGTCGACATTTCATTTATAACGTACTGTCCTTATACGCTTTATATGCGCTGAGAGCCCTGGATCTGTGTATGCTCAACTCCTTCACAGGACTGAATGTTTTGCTGCCTATTGTGCTATTTGATAGATTGTAAGTAGGGGTTGTCTTTGGTCTCGCGGGTGTTTAAAATGTCTTCTGAGAAGATCACGTATCGTAGACTTGCTTTTTCATTCCAGGATTTTCTTTTATATATAGAGAGAAACATTTATCAGAAAAAAAGACTAATACAAGACAAAATGCTCTAAAGAGTGAAAATAGTTGCCTAAAAGACAATCCTAAACAAACCAATACCACTTTGCAAATCTAGAAACCAGATTCCAATAACTGGAGCAAAAAGATTATATAGAGTATACAAATGGCAATAATTACAAAAACTCCTTCACACTAAAATGTTTTCCTGATGTCCATACATAGCCAGAGTAATGACTCAAAAGGAGTGATGACAGGGTGGCCCTGCCTCTTGGTGCTCCACCCACGGAACACAAGGACATTTAAACACATGGTGCTTATTTAGCCAAATAACAGAAACAATATACTTGAAAGACAAATAATCATTCATAAGCAACACAAATAACAATAAAAAGGCCATATACACATAAATATACAACAGAGTCGAAAACAGAAAACATTTTGATAAAAAAAAAAGATTTTTTGAACAAAAAAGTGATTTTACAAATGTGTTTTGGAATCCACAATATTGAACAAGGAAATGAACCTTAAATGGCAACTTTTAAACGCATCAAGTCATTAGTCAGGGGTCACGACCCCTAAAGGTCCACACTGGGAACACGGGGGCTACACTAATGACAGGTGCCAGGCTTTTAACAATTTCACACAAATGGACTCACATCTCCCCAATTTAAGTTATGTGGGGTCTATGCATTTCAAGCCATGGCTCCAAGGTTATGGAACAATCTTCCACTGTTTGAGATCAGCAGAATCTATTGATCTGTTTAAGTGTCTACTTAAGCCACATCTGTTCAGACAAGTATTTGGATAGCACTGCCATCTGTCTTTTCATTTTTTCATATTGTTCGTTTTGTATTTTGCTTTGATATTTCATTTTATGCTATGTTTTATTGTTCAGTACTTTGTAATTTTTGTCTGTGATAGGCACATAATAATTACATTTTTACTTTAACTTTACTTACGAAATGAAGCTGATAACAAATGAAATAAAAATGAAAGTAAGCTTCTTATTGAAAAACTAATGAAAAAAAAAGTAACAGATCTCTCAAAATAGCAAAAAATGTGATTAGTTACTCCAGTCGTAACAGCATCTAGTAACATCTAGTAAGGGTGTTAACAGCATCTGTAACGCCTTATGCCTCCACTGTGCCCAGAAAGAACATATGATTGTTATGAAATATATATTCAATCTCATTAATTTTAATGAATATTTATGCCTTATGAACATTCATGCCTTATTTTATTACAGAACATTACATAAATGCAGAACATTAACACTGTCATCAAGCACCAGTTATAAAATTAAACTTAAATGCATTTAAGAAGGTTGACTGTGTCAAGGGTTTGAATACTTTAAATTATATTTAAAATTCAGCTAAATATGAAATGACCAGAAGTATGAAGAGTAAATGAACTTCAATCAAATAAACCACAAATTCCAGATTCTTATTTTTATCAATTCAATTCTTAAAGTGGATGATTAAAAGAAAAAAGGCAATGCTTCAGTGACCATTATAACAAGAAAAGCACAAAAGCCATTAATACATATTACAGTTAAAAGTGAACATGATCAAACTTAGGCAATCAATGACAAACTAAAATCAGTAGTCCACTAGACCAGAATAACACTAAATAGTAAAATTAAATGTGCAATTTCACTGAAACCCACTATTACTGATTGTGTTGAAGTTTTAACTCAGGCAATTTATCATAGTTGACCATGTATGGATAAGGAAGATAGTGGAGCTAATATCTGTAAAAAAAGTGGTCTATGATGCTTCTCTGCTCAAAACACCTGTTTGTTGTGTTTAATTATGACAACTAAAAGGTATACTTGTTAATAGTTTTCTCCAAATGGTTCCTGCAGTAGACTGGTGCCCTGTCTAGAGTTGATTCCTGCCTTTCTCTAAATGCAGTGTGATTGTGCCACCCAGGAACAGTGTAAAAAGGCTTAACATATGATGGGATGAGATAGTAATGCTAGGTTTAAATTATGGTGAATCAGTATTCTCTAATATCTCATTTTGATAGGTTTATGACTTGTTCACAAGGCTTAAGTCAGTTAAACAGCCATTACAGATTTTGTACCAGAGACATCCTTCGATATTTCAGCATAAGCTTTGCACTGATTTTCAGAAAGGAAAATGCTGAAATCCTACCTTAAATGACTAAATCAGACTTCTTGTCAAAATCAAACTTATGGTTTAGCAAAACCAGAATTATGGAATCTCTTCAGGTGGACATTGCTGTAGGTGCAACTTCTGTTAAAATCACTTTATACATAAAATTAAATATAACACATTGCACTTTGAGCTACTTTTTGTATGAAAATGTGCTATATAAATAAATGTTGTTGTTGTTGTTGTAAAAGAAATCAATTTAAGAATTGAAACTTTTGTAAGAAATTTGAAAGAGTTCTGTTGAGTGCATTTAAATATACTGGAATGCAGGGTTAAACTCACATTTAAGATGGAATTATTTGAAGTGAATAATAAAAAGTCACAAGTTAGATAATAGTGGAAAGTCTTTAGTAGATAATCTTGGAGACATCACAGAGATAACACTTAGTTATACCTCTTAGACATACAGGATGTAAAATTTAGGAAGCATTAAGCCTGGTATGATTTGTGAAAGAGCTATAAAATGTGAAGAAAGCGATCTACTTCTGATGGTTGGATTTAAATGCCCATTTGTGTTTTAAATTGGTGACAGTAGAAAATAGCATACTAGCTGATTCCAAAAGAACATGCACAAGATAGACACAATTGAGAATATCATCCTTACTTGGGTTAGGAGGAAAAAGAGTGCAGCTTTTACAGTGGATGATCTCTTTCACAACCGGAATATCCTGTGAGACTGAAGGGGGAACGATTCCCAATCCAGGCATAATTGAGCTCATAGGAGTAATGCCAGCCATCATACTCAAGCTAGGATCAAAATCTATAGAAAGGGACAAAAACACAGAGAGCAATAAGGCCTTGGAGAATACTGCAGACAGGCTGCATTTGGTTTGACACACACTGCACGATACAGCACATTGTCGGTAAGATTTTGTACATGAGTATTTACACATTTTTATGAAACAAAGTGCACACAAATAATATGCTACTGTACATTTGTATTTGTTTATTACTTATCTTTATTCACCTATTTTTAATAAGAAGAATGAACTAATTCAAACTTAAATGTGCTAATGCCATTGTAAGTGACTTTGTGCTTGTAGTACATTGCAGTTGTTCTCAACAATCCACCCTGGGGGCCCCCCTGTGGCTGCAGGTTTTTGTCCCATCCGCTTCTTCTCTTAATTTGACTTAATTAAGCACTTTCTACACTTTTTTTGGCTATGCTATATTTTTACTCAATGATGCAGGAATTTACACATGTTAGATGGGTAAGAATTCATTTGTTTTCCTTTCAAATATTTTTTTAAATTCTTACTGTTCTTCTATTTAGACAATTATTTACTAATAAACACACAAGTGGTTAACTCTGAAGAAGTTTTGCCTTTCAGACTCATTTGCTTTGGTGTCTGCTTTGCTCATCATTAATCTTCAGTATTCAGATGCAATTAAGAAAGCAAAAACTCCACAGAAAAGGTGAATTAAAAACAGAACAAAGTCAGTTTTTTAAGACACAGAAAAAATGCAAACAAGTCTTAATTTTCTATAAGTGTAAATCTGACACTACTGAACATTTCAAAATGTAAAATAAAAGGAAAAAATGGGTTAGCTAATAAAACAATGAGATCAATTACAAGCAAGAGTGACAGAAGAGTGAACGTTGAGAAGCACTGACATAACGCCCTGATGTCAAACTGCCAAGGTACCTTGGTCTCTAAAGTTCACTTGAGTAATAGAGATATGACAGAAGTTAATCCTAACTATTCAAATTTAAGTTACAGAAAATACATAATAATAATAATACAAAATTACACTATGCACAGTCCAAATATTTTACAGTGACTTAAAAGATATATATCCTGTAAAAATACACAATTATATAGATTTAGCTTGTTTTACTGTTACATAAATATGATAAAATTAAAACACAACAGATTCAAAGAATTTCAATTAAATATACTATATATAAATAAAACATGACATTTATAATTTCATAACTAGAAGAAGAAAAAATAATAATGAACTGATATTTATATTTATAACCAAAGGAAATATTTGTCATTTTTTTTTCTCAATATCTGAGTGTTCTGAAAAAACTCAAATTATAATCTTCCATTATTATAAATATAATAAAGATGAAAATTAATTTTAAAAAAAGAAAAAGTACTTAAAACCCCATAATCTTTCATCATTATAAATATAATAAAGATGAAAATTAACTTTAAAAAAAGAAAAAGTACTTAAAACCCCAAAAGTGGAATACTGAAGAGGAAAAACCATGCTTTCCGGCTCCTCAGAATATAAAAGTTCACCTGGTACAAAGGATTTCAATTACAATCTAACAGAAGTCAGTTTTAAAGACCAAATTGCTAACTAAAAATAATTATCATCCATATGGCCACATATCAGCAGGCATAATTTAAAAGCTTGTGTTGAAAAACTACTGTTTATAACATTAGTGGGACAAAATCCACAAGCTCTGTCCTTTTCCTAGACTTCCTGAGCATTCCCGATCAGTCACAAATGGCATAGATAGCAAGAACTGGAGAACAGCCTCAGGTCAGGTCAGGTCAGGTCAGGTTGGGGAGCATGCAATGGGGTAAAGCGTGTTGCTGTACCCACCACATGATGAAACAGTTCGGGATCCCAGTTGTCAACCCACCAGGCAGACACATGGTCCAGTTGCACCCTTTCTGCTGCAGTCAGGTGTTACGTGGGAGTCCCTTTGGCCTGGTCCAGCCACTCAGGTCCTCAACAATGAGGATCCTGTGAGCTGGATCACCCTCAGTGAGATTGGGTGGTTCACAGCTAATTGGAGAATCAGCCTCAAGAACCTTGCCAGCCCAGCAGGTCACGACTGCAGTGTCTTCCGTATGGAATGTTCCAACACCCGCCCTGAGTGCGACTCTCCGAGGAACAGATTTGGATGTGTGCAGTGCTTTGATCCTTCTGTAAACAGGATGTGGGTCACAAGATCATAACTGGTGTGTCACCTGCTCACAAATTCCTTTAACAAATGCCTTCTTATCTGCCCCCTCGACTCCTCACAGCTGTCCTTCTCAGTTCCAGTACAGACCAAAGTTGCCATCAAGTCGTGCGCTCGATGATATCCAGGGTGACCTACGAGATGAAACACCTCCTTCTGGGAACACTGGCAATACCAACACAGCCGTCAGCAACTTTCAGGGTCTTGTCATGGAAGGACTCCCATATAACATTAGGATTGGCAGTCATACCTATGTCTGCAAGTTCCTGACACAAACTGCATGCAAATTTATAAGAAACACCCTGATCTTGGAATCTGGCCAGTTCCAGCCCCAGTCTTCTAGTGGTGGTAGCCTACTGGACCTAAGCAGGATCTTCCGAGTAACAAAAACAAGTCTGTGGTCAGAATTCACAAACTGTGACCCCAAGTTTTCCCTGCAAGCTGGAAGACCACCTGCAGGCCTGGATGCAGCATAACGTCACACCCAGGACAGAGATGGTAAATGAAAAAAACACATTGTGTTTTAACTGTGCTTATTGTAGTTGTCCTCATTTTTGAGGTGTCCTCTATCAATGCATTTAAACAAATGATAACCCATTTCCAGTCTGCGACGTTCTTTTGTCTTAACTGACCAGACGGGGCATAGGTGAATCCATTGATCTTCACCTATCATCTGAATGGCCATTCTAAGAAGGAAGACAAAGGACCCCATAAAACACTCATCATCCATATTACTAAACGAGAATGGTAAACCGGATATGGATGCAGGGACCTGCCTGTGGACGCAGGAGACATAGTGCGCAGGCGCCACACAAAGCCCCCTCCCCAGAGTGAAACGGGAGAGACTACGAATGTGCGCAGGCGCCACACAAAGCCCCCCCCCCCCCCCAGCCCCAGAGCAAAACGGGAGAGACTACGAACCGTCTGACATGCCGCAAGCAGGATAAAGCGAGGTCAGAAATAAAAGACAGAGTAGGAAACAAAGTAAAACGTCATAAAGAGGTTAAAGAACGGGGCCAAACACATGGAGAGCAGGTTACAGATGATGAAAACTGGAATGCAACAGCTTCAAAAAAAACCTAGGCACGAAACACATGCACAGCGAGGGACAGAATATAAAGGCGGAAATAACGACAGTTAAAAGTCCACACCACACAGCGGAGGCAGACCAGGAAAGTGCAGGCAACTACATCGCGCGTCGGAAGGCGCGGGAAAGTACGAAAGGCAAAGGTGCCTACACAGCATGGTGAAACCTGACATAATACGGAAGGCGCATGCGTTGCCGCCATATTGTGAGTGGCACTAATGCGTAGTAAGGGCGCAGGCGTCACCGCCATATTGTGCATGCCACTACTGCTGAGTAAAGTTAAGAATAATGTGCTGCTTGGTGTGCCACACAAACCCCCCCACAGACTATGGACTCCATGGAGACTACGAACGACATAACCACACAAACAACAGGAGTCAGCGCCCAACCCCAGTGTAAAACGGGACAGAATACGGAGTCGAGAAAGGTTCACAAATCAAACCCGACATAATACGCCACCCCAGAGTAAAACGGGACAGACTACGGAGTCCAGAAGGGGTCACAAATCAATTGGAGTACGGAAAGCGCCAGACAGTACGCAAACACACTACACATGCATGATCCACGCACCTCTAATAACCCGCAAGCAAAAACACGATATAGTACAGAAACCCCACAAATACAGACTCCACAACATATTTGAATCACATTACAGTTATACAATATTAACAGTGCAACCACACAAGACACAGGCACAACACCTGATGGGTAATAAGAATAAACGAACACTCCGTATTAAAGGTTCGTCATCCTCACACGTGAAGACTATACAGTATAAGTTAATCATCACATTACAGTCATACATTTTTAACAATTTAACTACAGAAAACGCTACGTATTAACAGTAAGTGCAATCCATTATCCATATTACTAACGCTAAACAAGGAAGAACTAATGGAGTTGTACTCACGCCTCCAAAACAATAGACCAGATACCACTGTTAACACGACGGGCTATATTATGTCCAAAGAATATTGATGTTGATCACATAAATAACCAAGTCATTGCATTACTTCCTGGAGAAAGCCGCCTCTTTCTAAGTACTGACAAAATTGATTCTGAAGACGACATTGAACATCTTAATTTCCCTTTACAATATCTGAACACTATTAACCCAGCCGGATTGCCACAACACAATCTTAACCTTAAAATCGGAACAATTGTCATGCTATTAAGAAACCTTAATACTAAACAGGGTTTATGCAACGGTACACGTTTAGTCATCAACACCATGACAAACAATGCTATTGAAGCAAAAATACTTACAGGATCACATACTGACAATACTGTTTTAATTCCTAGAATTGACCTTACAAGTTCTGCCCTTGAATTGCCATTTATACTTGGGCGACGCCAATTTCACAGTAAACCTGCATTTGCCATGACAATCAACAAATCCCAAGCACAGACCATGGACAAAGTTGGCATATACCTCTCTGAATGCGTATTTGGACATGGACAACTTTATGTAGCCTTCTCATGAGTTCGGCGTTCATCTGACATTAAACTTAAAGTTATAAATACTCCAATACCAAGGAAAAATCATTCAAGGACAACAAACCATCTTTACTACAAATATTGTATATAAAGAGATATTCCAATAAATCTTTGGGATTTACCATACAATGCGTTCTTTACTTCCTATCCACCGTCTGAAACTGCGGAGGCAAAACAGGCACGGGTTCAAACCGAACGAGCTCAACTGACGGATATACGCCTACAACGCGCGTCTCAAACCGCAGAAGCAGGGCAAGCACGGGTTCAGAACAACGCAAACTCCTACAACGCGCGTCTGAAACTACGGCTGACCAGCGGGCACAGGTTCAAAACGCCGGGGGGGTAGGCGAGCGAAGACTGTGGAAGACTGTGTATCCGTTGCCAGAGCAAAAGCAGGCTCACAGCTTTGCTGTGGCTCTTCACTGAAGCAAAGACAAAAGATCTTGATGGGTGATGCAACGAACATTGTAAATGCAGGGTACAGGATTACATGGCCCTAACCTGGTCGCAACCCTGTCTGACTGCTGTGTCTGTTTATAGGAGAGTGGCAGATCCTGTTACAATAAATATCCCTGCTGTTCCTGTTTCATGCTGAATAAAGCTGATTTTGCTATAGTACTGACACTCAGCTTTGTGTTTTGGGGTGTAAGACAGGGACTTATAGCGCGACCCCGATCTTTGAGGATTCACTTCTGTGGCACACCACCACTGTGAGCCTACTGTTGCCCTGCCCCGGCAACGGACAAACAATCTTACACAGACGAGGCAATCGTGCTTTGGGATGCACTTCAGTGTGATGTTCCTGTTGGGTGGGGGGGATCCCGAAAGAGTTCAGAAACCTCACAATATGAAGAAGAAGAAAAGGATGATTCGGCTTCTGATTGATAACTGTGATGCCCACAACATGCTTCCGCATACTTCTGATGATGTTTGTGTTGAATTCCTCCCACCCAAATGCACAGCAGTGCTTCAGCCATTGGATTTGGGCATCATTCGCACCCTGAAAGTGTATTATCGCAAGGAAATGCTGAGAAAAA
The DNA here is from genome assembly GCF_900747795.2 of Erpetoichthys calabaricus. Classification (NCBI taxonomy): domain Eukaryota; kingdom Metazoa; phylum Chordata; class Cladistia; order Polypteriformes; family Polypteridae; genus Erpetoichthys; species Erpetoichthys calabaricus. Next base: position 102,329,712 of record NC_041405.2, on the reverse strand, counting down.
TTCTCGTCAGCATAACTTGTAGACAGGAGAAGATTAAAATTAACGTGAAAGAAGCTATTGAAATGACTGCAAACGCCTGGACACAAGTTAAAGAAAGCACGATAGCAACAAATACAGAATCTCATTACAACGAAATATTTTTTAGGTCCCTGGCAGTTCGTTGTAATGGAATTTTACCTGTACTTGTAGGAAGCCATCTTTAAACCTCCCCGTGGGATTACTTATGAGACAATTCATGGACTATCCAAAAACACTTCAGGGCCATTAGTCTGCTACTATAAAATTTCCATAGTAGATTTTGGACTGCCCTCTAAAATTTGTAGTTTCTTGCTGGGCTTAACCTGAAGGAATCTTGCATTCTTTCTCCTGTTTTACCAGATGTACTGCATTCTGTAATCCAAATGCTACACAAATTTCTTTTATTTGGTAAACTCTAAGCAAACAAAGCTGTGTCTTCCTTCATTGGTCCTTTCTTCTCTGTATATTTCTAGGACAGAAAATATTACTGAGATGCAAGTATTGTGGACAACTTGTCACACCTCTGTTCCTACAATCCAGTAAAAAAAGGACAGATTGTTCTAACTTTTAAATTATCGCAACATACCATGACACAGTAAATGCTTACTAAAAAGGCTGAAGTGAATGTGTCATCGTGCCCTTTTACTATCTTTAAGATTTTTATATACAAACCATAAGTATAAAATCAATATTCAAGTTTAATATTATCATGCAACTTTGCAGTGCAAAATTCATATCATCTATCTAATTGTCCTTGTCCCAGTCTTTTCCAGCTTGATTTTCTGTTCCACTCACAGTAAACTTTGCACTCCTTTAGAAGTTACAATGGAGACCAAATGATGAAACTTCTTCTATGCTCACTCTTGCTATTACTGCAGTAAATGCTGTGTGTATTCTGCTTTCTTATTCAGTATGTCAGCCAAAAAACAGAAGATCCCTATGACCTCTGTAACAACATGTCTGCTGACAGTCCAACCTTAAGATTACTACATCATCGGCACCCCGCATACTTTTTGCTCATGACCGTTAGATATTCCTGCTTTGTTTTATCTTTTATGAGTCAATGCATGTTCTGAAGGCAATTCCTCTGAAGATCATTATTGTGCATGAAACATGGCCAAGCACTCACCTCTTCAGTGCTTATTACTCTTTTGTTTTCATTTATAATCTTACAGATGTCTCTCTTGTGTTCACCATTAGTCATTTTCCTACCATGCTACTTCAGTATCTTCTTTTTAATCCCTCTTCACTCTTGGATCCTAACACACTGTTTTGCTTCCTAATCAGTTTAGCTTACAGTAAATTTTAGTTTAACAAAAACAAACCTTTCTTAAGACTCTTTAACAGAATATCTACAATATTTAGAAACCCAGTCCAATGATCTGCTGCTCCTGCTCAGTTTTCCCTCAATATGAACAACACTGCTTCATTACTTTTACGGTGTGTTTCTTTGTTTTAATTTTGACTTTTCTCACAAACTTTATATTAGAATACCCCACAGCTTGTGTTACAGTTTGCATAATTAAGTACAAGATGAAAAATAGATTCCCCATGTCATGGGCTAGTAATTGCTATGAACATGGAAGCCATTGATGTGGTACTGCAGTTAACAGTGTGTATTTGAGGTCCCCCTTATAGTTCAGTACTGTTTTGGAGAAATAACGCCAACTGAAAGAGCACATGTTCCAGATATTTCTAATAAGTTTCATTGATAATACTGTCACAAACACGACCAAGAGCCATAGCAAGGTTTGGGACAGCCGCCCATATATTGTTTCCTGGCTGCAAAATTGAAAAAATGATAGCAATGAATTTCATTTGGAATATTAGCACTTTAATGTTTTCTGTCATTTTAATAATCATTTCAGCAATATTATGTTTAAACTGTTACCTGTATTTAAAAATATCTACCCATTCATCAATTTTCTGAGCCTGTTTAGGTCATAACGAGAGCTGCTGAAAATCTGAGCAGTATGACACACAATGCAGGATCTAGCAATGAATTAGATGCCAGCTAATTGCAGTGTATACTCATGTGTGCAAGTCACTAATGCAGGGCCCCTTTCAGAGTCACCAGTGAAGTCAGGAAACTTCTCATTCTTTCCTAGGGCACTAGGGTGTTGTACCGTGTTAGCCATTATGAATGTAGAGAAAAGCCAAGCAAAATGACACCTTTTATTGGCTAACTAGAAAGATTACAATATGCAAGCTTTCGAGGCAACTCAGGCCTCTTCTTTAGGCAAGATGTTACATCTTTCCTAGGGCACAAAGCAGAAGCAGACAATGGCCGACAGTGAGATGAACCGCATTGTTGAAGAACTCCAGGCTAACGACATCCAGATCCAGAAACTCCTGTCCAGACTCCTGTACCTGAGGGATTTGAAGGCTCATCTGCTGGAAAAATGTTGTGCCATTCACCTCCAAGGCCAAGTGTGCTTTACCCCCGTGCTTCGTCGTCATCAACGATGAAGACCTCGGCTTGTTTCAGCTATGCAGGCGGGGGTTTAAGGCTACAACACCTCCATCAGCACAGGCAAGCATCTCCACCCAGAACCGGTTCAACCCTCTCCGCACTCCCAGTTTGCCTTCAACCCCGGGTGATGTGTTTGTGATTGGAGATTCAATCGTATGAAACCTAAACATCTCATACCCTAATCAGAAATCTTTTGTCTCTTGTTTTCCCGGTGCTTGTGTCCGAGATGTTATGAGACGTGCGCCGACAGTCTTCGAGAGGCACAAGAACAGGCAGTGGGATCCATTGTAAAACACGCCAGGATAAACGATGTTAGATACCGACAGTCGGAGATTCTCAAGGTGAACTTCACAGCACTAATCAGAGCCACAAAGGAGAGGACCCCGGCTGCAAGAATCATCATTTTGGGTCTCATACCTCTCGTTAGAAGTTCGAACAAGTATTACAGTCGTCTGCTGGGATTAAACATCTGGCTGAAAGGCTTCTGCGAGAGTCAAAACAACGGGTTCGTAGACAGTTGGGACCTCTTCTGGGAGAGGCCACTTTTCTTCAAGCGGGATGGTCTGCATCCAAATAGATTCGGCGCCCTGGTCCTCTCCGAAAACATCGTTAAGGTAATTCGTCTTTCTTGACTCTCTGTATATGTGACACATTATTTTAACATGGCCTTCTCATAACTTCACTGTAATTTAAATCCTGATACTCTGTATATCCAATTCATTACAATAACTATTCATGGTGGCTCTAAAATCTGTACTAACCCCTTCACTCTCTTCTGCTTCCTTTTCCGGTGTCCTTTTAAGCACCGTAATGTTCCAACAGTTCCAACAGTGATGGATTAAAAGCCAGAAGTCTGCATGACCAATCATCATCAAGTCCTCCCTTGAGAACCCTAATTACAAAGAGGACTACAGTAATCCCTCGCCACTTCGCGGTTCACTTTTCGCGGATTCACGACTTTGCGGATTTTATATGTAAGCATATCTAAATATATAACACAGATTTTTCGCTTCTTCGCGGGTTTCTGCGGACAATTAGTCTTTTTACTTCTGATAGTTGCTTCCTCAGTTGGTTTGCCCAGTTGATTTCATACAAGAGATGCTATTGGCGGATGGCTGAGAAGCTACCCAATCAGAGCACGCAGTTAAGTTCCTGTGTGCTGCTGATTGGCTCAGCGACGCAGTGCTGCATTAACCAGGAAGTCTCATCTCATCTCACTCATTCAACATTAACGTGCTCTTTATACTGCATTCAGGGGATCATCACTTTCATCGTCATCATTTTTACTGCGCAGCATATTCATCACGTCATATATAGCTACGTGTACTTCGCTATACAGTAAGTGTAAACTTATCTACCGATTTCATATTGCTTAGCAGTTGTCCCTGTTATTAATAGAGTAAAGGGTGGGTTGTAAACAATACAAGGAGGATTTAAAAACGTCCAAATACACGTTAAATAATTAAATAAATATGGTGTCCCTACTTCGCGGAAATTCAGTTATCGCGGTCGGCCTTGGAACCTATCTCCCGCGATAAGTGAGGGATTACTGTATTTCATTTATGTTAGGTAGAATGCCCAGAGGGGACTGGGCGGTCTTGTGTCCTGAAACCCCTGCAGATTTTATTTTTCTCCAGCTGCCTGGAGTTTGGAGTTTTTTTTTTGTTTTTGCTGTCCCCCCTGGCCATCAGACCTTACACTTTTTCTATGTTAACTAATGTTGTCTTATTTTAATTTCTTATTTTGTCTTTTATTTTTCTTTTCTTCATTATGTAAAGCACTTTGAGCTACTTTTTGTATGAAAATGTGCTATATAAATAAATGTTGTTGTTGTTTCTACTCCTAACCCTTTCCACAATGCTTTCCTAGGACGTGATAATTCTTTAACAAAATCTTCCTCAAAAGTGCACTGCATTACTATAATAACTAACCTCAAGGCATGTAAAAAATCTAGGCAGTGCGGCATAAATACGAATAATTTAACTGCAATTGCACCTCTAGATGAACAATGTATTAAAACTATAAAAACAGTTTATAGATTAAATAAAAAATACGCACAGAGCGGCGCTAATAAAAATAACTATAACTATAATATCTCGAATACCCATAACGCACATACAATTCAGCTCTGCTCTTCTGAAACATTAAATATGCCTTTATTAAATGTTAGAGCTTTAACCAATAAGATGTTTTCCATCAACGATCTTATTAGTGATAGGAAAATTGATTTTATTGCACTAAGTGAAACATGACTTAGCTCTGATGGTGCGGCTGTTTTAATCAAATCTGCACCTCTGAATTACAGCTTTGCTCATGCAGATCGCCAAGGTAAGAAAGGCGGTGGTTTAGCAAACATTTACTCGAACTGGTTAAAGTGTAAAGATGTCAGTATCTTGCTGTTGTTATTCATGAAGTTTCTCAGTTTCTAGTATTATCTGTGTATAGACCTCCTAAATACAATGCGTCTTTCTTTGAGGAATTCTCAGACTTGGTATCAATTATAATTACGAACTATGACACGTTCCTAATAGCTGGTGACTTTAACTTTCATATCGATAATCAGTGTGATCCGAAAGTAAAAGAATTTATGAACCTAATTTAGTCAGCCTACACATAAAGCAGGTCATACGTTCGACTTAGTAATAACTAAAGGACTAAAAGTTGATGTGAAGCAGATTGTTGATATTGGTCTATCAGACCATTTTCTTTTACTATTTAATATAAAAATAATGATAGAAAATATTCACGAGAAGCATATTGTTAAAAAACGCTTCTTTGATTCATCAGCAGCTTCAAAATTTACAAACATTCTAAGCAACCAGTCTGTTTGTAGTGCTAACTACAAAAGCGAGGATAATGTAAATAGTAAGGTGGAAAATTTGAATACTAAGGTGAGAGCTGATGCTGACATAGTCGCACCTGAAAACACAGTTAAAAAATCTTCTAGCATTGTTATACCATGGAAGAACCAAAGAGTGTCTGATTTAAAGAGAACATGCCGGAGAGCTGAGTGTAAATGGAGAAAAACTAAACTAACCATCCACTATGAGATATTGAAGGTTAAAATAATAGAATACAACAACATAGTCTGTCTTGAGAGGCGCTGCTATTTCTCTAGAATTATAAATAACAATGCTAGTAATCCCAGAGTCTTATTCTCTACGATTGATCGTCTGCCAAACCCAGGTAACTCAAAGGAATGCCTCCAAAATACTTTCAGTGAAACTTGTGAGGCTTTTGCTGTATTTTTTACTCAAAAAATGAATGATATTAGAAACAATATAGTACATCTCCCTAACACTGATCCTCTTAAGCCCCAGTACTCCATTATAAACATATAAAATTCTTTCACCAGGATAGATTTACCTGATTTATATAAAATAATTTCTCAACTGAGACCCTCTACCTGCGTCCTTGACCCAACAAGTTTTTTCAAAGAAGTATCGGGTGCGCTAATTGACAGTATTCTTGACATAGTAAACTTGTCATTAGATACGGGGGTCTTCCCAGACTGTCTTAAGACTGCTGTAGTTAAACCCCTACTTAAGAAAAATAATCTTGACTCCTCTGCTTTTGAAAATTTTAAACCTATCTCTAACTTGCCTTTCTTAAGTAAAATTCTAGAGCAGGCAGTCATTATGCAGCTAAATGACCACCTTAATAAACATGCTATTCTTGATAAGTTTCAGTCGGTGTCTGAACAAATCATAGTACAGAAACTGCACTCGTTAAAGTAGTAAATGACTTGCGGGTAAGTGCAGACAGAGGCCGTTTATCTGTTCTCATCCTCTTAGATCTGAGTGCCGCATTTGATACCATTGATCACAATATTCTTAGAAATCGCTTAGAAATAGTCAGTGGGTGGGCCTCTCTGGTAGTGTCTTAAATTGGTTGGAGTCCTACCTGGCAGGTAGAAAATTCTTTGATTGTTGTGGTAATTATACTTCAATGACACATGATATTCTATATGGTGTTCCACAAGGCTCTATCCTGGGTCCACTGCTCTTTTCGATTTACATGCTTCCATTAGGTCAGATTTTCTCAGGGCATAACGTGAGCTACCACACCTATGCTGATGACACGCGACTGTACTTATCAATAGTACCTGATGACCCCGACTCTGTTGTTTCACTAACACAATGTCTTACTTGTGTTTCTGAATGGATGAGTAGTAATTTCTCAAACTAAATAAAGAGAAAACTGAAATTTTAGTGATTGGCAATAATGGATATAATGAGGTTATTAGAAATAAATTTGATGCATTAGGATTAAAAGTCAAGACGGTGGTAAAGAACTTAGGGGTAACTGTTGACTGTGACCTCAATTTTAAATCACATATTAATCAGATCACTAGGACAGAATTTTTTCACTTTAAGAAATATAGCAAAAGTTAGACCTCTTATATCACTGAAAGATGCTGAGAAATTAGTTCACGCTTATGTTTTCAGTCGACTAGATTACTGTAACACACTCCTCTCAGGACTACCCAAAAAAGACATCAATCAATTGCAACTAATACAGAATGCAGCTGCTAGAAAATTCCAGCACATCACCCCAGTTTTGATGTCACTACACTGGTTACCTGTGTCATTCAGAATTGACTTTAAAATACTGCTTATGGTTTATAAAGCCTTAAATAATCTCGCTCCATCTTATATTTCGGAATGTCTGACACCTTACACTCCAAATCGTAACCTTAGATCTTCAAATGAGTGTCTGGTTAGAATTCCAAGAGCTTAACTTAAAACTTAAAAGAATTGGTGAGGCGGCCTTCTGCTGTTATGCACCTAAAATCTGGAATAGCTTAACAATAGGAATTCGCCAGGCTAATACAATAGAGCACTTTAAAACACTGCTGAAAACACATTACTTTAACATGGATTTCTCATAGCTTCATTTTAGTTTAATCCTGATGCTCTGTATATTCAATTAATTATCATTATTATTCATGGTGGCTCCAAAATCCGTACTAACCCCTACTCTCTCTTCTGTTCTTTTTCCTGTTTTCTGTGGTGGCGATCTGCACCACCACCACCACCTAATCAAAGCACCGTGATGTCCCTACATTGATGGATTAAAGACCAGAAGTCCACGTGACCATCATCATCAAGTACTTCCATGAGAACCCAGAATACAATGAGGACTGATTGATGTCATTTATGTTAGGTAGATTGCCTGGAGGGGGCTGAGCAGTCTCATGGCCTGGAACCCCTGCAGATTTTATTTTTACTCCAGCCATCTGGAGTTTTGTTGTTTTTTCTGTCTTCCCTGGCCATCAGACCTTACTTTTATTCTATGTTAATTAGTGTTCTCTTATTTTAATTCTTATTTTGTCTTTTTTTCTCTTTCTTCATCATGTAAAGCACTTTGAGCTACATTATTTGTATGAAAATGTGCTATATAAATAAATGTTGTTGTTGTTGTATAGTACCTGTTGTCAAATTGGTATAGACACAAGGAGAATGTGTAGACTCGACAGCCTTAAAAATACACAAGGGATGCATTTTTGTAGCTGATTATATATGATATTAAAGATCTTGTAAAATGCCACATATATTTAAAGGCAAATATGCTTCTGAAACAAAGAAGCAGGCATACACAGAAGCAAAGAGATGCTGTTTTATAAATGACATCAAAATGTCATTTCAATGTATAGTGCTCTCTTCCTGCTGCTACATCTTGGCAGAGGTTTACTGTGTAGTGTGGTGACAGCGGGAAGACTGGGCAGCTGTTTGGCCTGGCATTCACTCAGTGCCTAAGTACATGTGTAGCTCAGAAAGGATTTGGCGTCATTTCAAGCTCATGAATTGTTTACCCAATTCTGCTGGTTTTAAAGACAATGGGAGCTGGAATCTGGAGCTGAAACACACCATTTATTTGATTTGTTTTGTGCTGTTATGTTTCCAATACTCTTAATAAAATGGGAAATAAAGTTTCAAAGTTGGGAAAAAACCCTTTCTAAAACTGTAGCAAAACTTAGTTTGCCATTTTTCATTTTTCTATTGTTTTATGTGTGATATTCAGAGTTTTTATAGCATGTCATAATTTGATGTTTTTTTTTCGAGTGTTTATATGGCACTATTTAGACTGTGCATTACTCTAAAGTGTTTTAAAAGCATAAACATTATGGTACAAAGCAATATAAGAAAAGAAGGTTGATTACAAGATGATACAGAACAAGACAAGTGGAAGGAGAATATGTAGACAGTGTATTCTGCAAATGTCCTGTCCTGACACCAGAATATTAAATCTCGGGAACTGCAGGTCTGACATTGTGGTCAGCAACACAGGAGCGCCGCAGGGGACTGTACTTTCTCCGGTCCTGTTCAGCCTATATACATTGGACTTCCAATACAACTCGGAGTCCTGCCACGTGCAAAAGTTCGCTGATGATACTGCTATCATGGGCTGCATCAGGAGTGGGCAGGAGGAGGAGTATAGGAACCTCATCAAGGACTTTGTCAAATGGTGAGACTCAAACCACCTACACCTGAACACCAGCAAAACCAAGGAACTGGTGGTGTATTTTAGGAGGCCCAGGCCCCTCTTGGACCCCGTGATCATCAGAGGTGACTGTGTGCAGAGGGTACAGACCTATAAATACGTGGGAGTGCAGCTGGATGATAAATTGGACTGGACTGCCAATACTGATTTTCTGTGCAAGAGAGGACAGAGCCGGCTATACTTCCTTAGAAGGTTGGCGTCCTTCAACATCTGCAATAAGATGCTTCAGATGTTCTACCAGACGGTTGTGGCTAGCGCCAGGGCAGGATTTTCCTATAGGCTAACTAGGCTTCAGCCTAGGGCCTCAAGATCAAGAGGGGCCTACATTCAAATTGTTAGCAAAATTAAAATACACTATTCTAAAAACAGTGAACACTAAAACACTGAACCGAAAATAAGGAGAAATTCTACGCATATGACTAATAAACAAACATAAAAATGTATTGGTTAAGATCAACGCGTTAATTTTCCACACAGGTTAGTACCAATCACAACATGTTTCATTTAACATATTGATATATATCACAGTAATGATGTATTTTATTATCTCTCATGTAATTTACAAACTTAAAAATGGAAGGTGAAAGGGCCTCATAAGTGGAATAGCCTAGGGCCTCTTTTCATATAAATCCGGCTCTGGCTAGCGCCCTCTTCTACGCGGTGGTGTGCTGGGGAGGCAGCATTAAGAAGAAGGACACCTCACACCTGGATAAACTGGTGAGGAAGGTAGGCTCTATTGTAGGCATGGAGCTGGACAGTTTGACATGAGTGGCAGAGCGACGGGCGCTCAGCAGGCTCCTATCAATTATGGAGAATCCACTGCATCCACTAAACAGTGTCATCTCTAGACAGAGGAGCAGCTTCAGCGACAGATTGCTGTCACTGTCCTGCTCCACTGACAGACTGAGGAGGTCGTTCCTCCCCCAAACTATGGGACTCTTCAATTCCACCCGGGGGGGTAAACGTTAACATTATTCTAAGTTATTGTCTGTTTTTACCTACATTTTTATTACTCTTTAATTTAATATTGGTTTTTTTTTTTGTATCAGTATGCTGCTGCTGGAGTATGTGAATTTCTCCTTGGAATTAATAAAGTATCTATCTATCTATCTATCTATCTATCTATCTATCTATCTATCTATCTATCTATCTATCTATCTATCTATCTATCTATCTATCTATCTATCTATCTATCTATCTATCTATCTATCTATCTATCTATCTATCTAAATAAAAGATATGAATTGATTAATAGCATGAATTCACTATTTACAGCAGCATTAGTAGGTTAGCTAGATCTAAAGTATAAGAGAGAAAAAGAGGTTACTCAAATGCCTCACAAACAGACCCAGAACAAATCTGGCAAGAGCAAATTTTGTTATTAAAATTATTGAAGTATTTTTTGTATGGGAAATATTCCCCTTTATGTGTCCTGCTGCTTTTTGAAAACTACCTGAAGCTGCATAGTTGACTTCTAAGCCTAACTGTACTCCTTTGTGCTGGAAGGACCATTAATTACATCCATGCTTGTGAGAACATGACTAAAACAATGTCCATTCTTTTTCATTTTTCAGACTTTATTTGGAAATTGAGTGCTTTTTAAGAAAGATGAAAATGGCTGCTAAGAGTGCTGAGGTCTTATGCACTTCTCTTATTGGGAAAGTAACTGACAGGAAGCGGAGGTAGAAATTGTAAGCTAACTGAGGCAGAAACATATAAATCAAGGATGTGACCCTCACATTGCAAAATCTGTGAGGGTTTTAATGGATTACCTACAGTGCTCAGTGCCATTGCATCACTGGTCCAAAAAGCCAAAAAAAAAACCCATTGAAATGTAATAGCTGCACCACATGCCCCATACAAAAGTGTTAACTTAAAGATACATTAGTATATTTCAATCAAGAACACTGTTATAATACAAGGTTGTAATATAATGGTATAGGGCCGGCTATAACATTTAAGGAAACTAGGCAGTTGCTGAGAGCAGCATTTGCACCCACAAACACACAGACTCAAAATGACTGCGCAATTATATTGTTTTATATTATTTTCACATACTAGTAATGTTTGGTCTTAACATCTGATGACCTACACAATCCAACAATACCACAAACAACATCAATGATAATGATACTAATCCTCAAACAGTAGACTAGAATACACAGACATGGCAAAACAAAATGAAATGATCAAAATGGCAACAGGACTGTCACTCTTGAATGCATTGCTAAGGGCAGATTTAATTCAAGTTATCATCATCTCTCAAACTGGCTTACATTAAAGGTTGTGTTAAATCTTGGGAATCATCATTCTGTGTTGTTCACCACCAATCATGAGATTTATTCTTGGCAAGCTTAAGCAGTTCTCTGTAGTCCATCTCTTGCTGGAGAAACTCTAAGGTTGTGCATTGATTGGATAGTTACGTTGTATTATTTGCATACACAAGGATACAGTAAAGAGGAATTGCAGACAAAGATTTCTACTTCAGTGCCATTGTATTTTGTGATTATTTCAGATTTGTCAATTTATTTTATTAATTTAAATGACATGTACAGTATATGTTGTGGAGCTGCCTTTGTAAGATTTAAACTGTCACCATTATTGCAAGATACATGTTTGGCTGAACGTTTAAATAGAGACCTATAGACTGTGTAACTGTAGTGCAGGTGGTAATAAAATTATGTGAAAAAGTTTTTTTTTCTCCCTTTAGAGAAACATTAAATATGATAATAAAAAAGCCTGCTAATACAGACCAATTCCTACTTGTTTTCTGAAATGGCACCACTCAAAGGCGCATTTTTCTGAGACAGCCTTGTAAACAGACGTTGCTAAATAATCAACTGCCACACTCGACATTCTCAAATTGTAAATTTACTGTTTCGTATTCAAATCCTTCTAACTTCACTGTCACCAGTCTTGTCTCTTATGTTTCTACAAGTATATACAGTCTGGCAGTGAAGATTCTACACAAAGCAAAGGAGGTGTCAAGTGCCATTTACAACTTCGCCTAGGGCAGCAAGAGTGCTAGAGTTGGCTCAGGTAATGCTGTATGCAATTAGACATTTACACTTTAAGAGATGTCACAGTTTAGGGAATTGTTTAATCTGGAACTAATAAACATCACATATGCAAGAACAGTGACCAAACCTGTCTACGGTTCACTAAATCACATAACTCATTTCACAAAACTGAATAGCTGATTTATTAACAGCCTTCTTTTCTCAGTATGATTGGCCTCAGCTGTTGGAAGTCAAAAAATTTTCTTTAAATGTGAGCTGCTATAACAGCAATAATCATAATTACGTAAGTGCATACCGACACATTACATTCGTTCAGCATATTAGTTGAGTGTCAGGACAGAAAGAATGTCCAAACAAAAAAAAACGAAAAATTTGCTGTTACCGAGACAAATTCAGAAGAGAAAAACATAGCACTGCAACTGGCCAGAAAGGCTGCTAAAGGTTTTTTTTTCATTTTTTTTAAATAATAAATAAATAAGATGATGGCCTCATGATTTTCATGACTCTGGGGGTGCCTGCAAAAGTGGTCTATGGCTGAGGCCTAAAAGTCCCTTTCTGTTCGTTACTCCAGTGAACTTGTCAAGAACGAATGGGTCAAAGAGTTCAACTTGTAAGAGCTGATAAGGTCAAGGAGGTGAGAGAAAAAGAGCAGTGCTGTGGACAGAGGTCCAGCAGTCATCAAACATGACACACAAGAACTTGTCTTGTAGAGTTACTGTAGGCCTAAAGGGGCTATGGAATTTGTTGTCTGGATTTGAGCAGCAGAACTAATTTCCAAATCTCAGAAAAAAGCATTGCCTAACACTTACATATATGCACCTTGAGTAATCCTTGTGTCATAGTTTTTGGAAGTTCCAGTGTATGAAGAATTATTTCTCAGTACAGCCCATTATGCCCTTTGCCCCTCTTCCTAATAGAATTTCCCCGTGGTAAAGTTAGTATTTCCCAAATTGTCTCCATTTTTTCTTGGTGTAATGACTTTATGGAGGAAGTAAATGTTTCTTATGTTTTTAACATAAAAAGCCTTACATGGCCAAGGCTCTATCTACTTAGTCTGTACTTACCATTACTTACAAACCAAAAAGCACATTAAGATCTCAACATGCCAGACTATTTATAATTCCAAGTATTAATAAAATAAAAGTGGGAGATTGAGCTATTAGTTACAGGGCAGGGGAATTACCTTCCTGTTAATATAAGAAATGCCCCATTCAATCTCCGCTTTTAAATCCAAGTTGAAGACTCGTTACTTTATTCCAGCCCACCCTTACTTGAAATGCTGATGAGCCATGTATAATGAAACTCTGTAAGTCATTTTAATAAAAACATAAGTAATGCAGTAAATATAACTTGCTACTAACCGTCCTCTATTCTGTTTACTTTTCTAGATATCTTGATGTAGCACTTGGTGTAAGTGCTCTACTGCCAAACTGCTCTCCTACCTATGGAAAAGCCACCTCAGATAAAGGAATATTGGAATCATCAGATGGGAAGATCCATATTACTAACCGAGAATGCTAAACCGGATGATGGACGCAGGCACATCCGGCAATGGGCCGTAGCTGCAAAAAGACGTACTGCGCAGGCGCAAAAAGAGTCCGCGAGAGTCGGCTGAGGAGCCGAGAAAGGCGGACAAAAGAGGGCGAGAGAGGCGGACAAGACCACAGAAAAAAGGAGTGAGCACAGGAAAAATGGAGAAATGAGGAAACACAGGCAAAGCACGAAACACATTGCACACGAGACTAGACCCAAAAAAAAAAAAAAAAAAGAGGCTCGCGCACAACAGCAAGGCACCCCCCCCCCTACAGGCCCCGGACGGGACACACCCCAAGAGGGGGATTCAACAAGCCCATGGAACACAAAAAAAAGAACACAAAACCACCCCCACAGACCCTACAAGCAAGGGACGGGACACACACAAACAGGGGGATTCAACAAGACACAGGAACACAAAAGAAAGAAGACGCTCGCGCGACAACAATCCTCAACCCCCCCCCCCCCCCCCCCCCCCCCCCCCCCCCCCCCCCCCCCCCCCCCCCCCCCCCCCCCACCCACACACACACACAACCATAAGAAGTGACACCCAAAGCCACATATTCTAAAGTGAACATCAACACCTTCACACTAGACAGCATAGGTGTCAGCATTGGTGGATCTCCTTACAATAAAGCACTATTAACCGTTCAACTGCAGAAAAGGAAACATATTAACAGTGACTGCGATCCTCCTTATTACTTATCCATATTTCGCATGCTGAGAAAGAAACAAGTCATGAATACACGGTCACGGGTACAAAACGAAAAGGAAAGGATAACAGGAACAAACACACGAACACGAAAGAAACAACAAAATAGACGGCTATGCAGCATAGGTGGATCTCATTACAATAAGGCACTATTAACCGTTCAACCGCAGAAAAGGCTCCATATTAACAGTGAGTGCAATACTCCTTATTACTTATCCATATTCTAAAAGAAAAAATGACTCGACTCCAAAAACGCAAAGCTCAACTAAAGCTTCTAACTAACGATGTACCTAAAAGTAAAAACTTTATGAACTGCATTAGATCCTACAATACTTCATTTAATATGCACAAATCTACATCCTAGATCCACATTACGCAAACTAACAATCAAAGTGCTGCATCGCAACAGGCACAGATTCAAAAACGAAACACCTCCCGTCTCAGACATACGTTGATGGCAGCGAAGGCTACAACGGGCTTCTCACACAGCACAGGCAAATCGATTACAGCTCCAAAACAACACGTCCAAATACTACACATGCAACAACGCGCCTCTCAAACGGCACAAGCAAAACATACACAGGAAAATTCATTCGGATTAATGAATGTCATTTGCAATCATTGTCATTCAGTTCACTTCCCTGAAGAAACAACTGGCAATACAAGTTATACATTTACACGTTGTTGTCAAAAGGGTCAAATTACACTGCCTTCTTTACATTCATATACTGAATATCTACAGAAGCTTATAACTGACGATGTACCTGAAAGTGAAATCTTTATCAACTACATTAGATCCTACATATCGGAATCCACTATGAACATTAACGGTGGCACTGCACGTGACATCCGTCTTGCAAAAATGTTGTTTATTGATGAATGTTCAATGGCATGAACAAACGTTTATGAATAATAATATTCGATTTGGAGGAAAGGTACTTTTATGAGGAGGAGATTTTTAGACAGTGATTAGCTATTCTTCCAGATACCATGCACTCAGCTATTGTTCAGTACACCTTAAAATACGCAGACAATTGGCATTGCTTTCAAAAGATACAGTTAGTAAAAAAGATACGATGTCCAGAACCAGATCATAACAATTGCTTATTACAACTGAGAGATGGTACACTCACCAATACAGCTGGACTTCAGCCACATATTATTACATTCCTCAAGCCTTTATCTGCGACGACTTAGTTACAGAGAGATTTGGAACAGCAATCTCATTAGACCAAATGCCCCTTTTAACACGACGCACTATATTATGTCCAAAAAATATTATGTGGAAAACATAAATACCAAGTCATTCCATTACTTCCTGGAGAGACATAACTCTTTCTAAGCTCTGACAAACTTGACTCTGATCACAACAATAACCATCTTAAATGACCTTACAAGTTCTGAGCTGGAATTACCTTTACACTTAAACGGCGTGTACAAAGAAATTTTCAAATAAACCTTTACACTGTGCCACACACTTTATTGTTTGCTTTCTATTTGCATCATCTACACTGTCACACTATTCTATATCTCATTCATACATCACGCTCTTTGTCATTCCCAACACCAGGGGTTGGCGAGCGAAGCGAGCAGGGGGCAGAGCCCCCTAGTTCTCTCAGATTGGACAGTGCAGCATTGACTCTACTACAGAATTCACAGGACAGCGTTTGCGGCTAGTTGGATGAGGTCTCCAGTACTGTGACTCTGTCTGACTTTGTCGTTGACTTTTTCTCTTACAATTTTCATCTCCTCTGCTTGCCACAGTTAATTAATTGAGAGAAATTGTTGATTTCTATTTTTGTTAATAAGTTTTTACTTTGTTTTCTGTGTGTTTTAACAAATCTGTATCTGTATATGTGCTAATTCTGTATTTAGTAACTAGTATAATCTATAATTGCATTTTATTTAAGAATTTGAAAAAATATGTCTCCATGAAAAGGATGCCAAGGACTGCAATGAAAGGAGGAAAACAATTCGGGGGCAACTGTTTAACCAGGAAAACCAGGAATATAATGATGATAAGGACGAAGATAATGGAGGTATGCTAAATGACAAGCAAACTTTACACTTCGTTCAAATTTAATGTTAAATGTTAAGGACTGGAAAACACATTTTGCCATTTTTAAAAATATTTTTTCCAGTTTATTAGACTCTAATATTTTACAATAAGGTTTATTTTAATGTGCATGTTCTAATTTTACTCCATTGTCAGATAACATTTACATTATTTTTAGGTGTGCCACACTGCTATTGTAGGATCTGTTCAGGTGGAGAATGGGTTGCTAAGAGACCTTGCCTGGTTGTTAAGGACTGCTTCCCAAGAGGCACCATGATTTGCGTCACAAAGCTTCTCTTATAACTTCTAGTGTGGCACCAGCCCTTTGGTCGAAATTACAAATTTGACCTCTGAATAACTGGGGTTTAACAATTTAGGTTCTGGCTTTCTGGATTAAGATTCACAGCTTCTTGATTATTAGCATTTTTGCGCTGAGTTCATCATAGTGCTCTTTGCAGTTTGTTTCAGACTGGCATGATGATTTAGCCCTCTGGTTTTCATAGCAAATCAGTCTCTTGACAAACCTGAGTTGATTTTTAGTTTTGTAGTAAAAAGACACATGCGTGTTCTGGTCCAGGGATAATTACATCTTACCAGTTTCTCCCTTTTTGTCAGCAGACAATTCAAAGGAGTCTGCTGGAGATAAAGAGGCAGGCAGTTATCAACCATGCTGTGGTCCAACCAAGCCACTTCAGGTTTTCAGGTCTGTCATTAACATTAAACAGCTCCACTCAGTTTTTAAGTATAGTTTTTAAAATAAAAACAATATGATTTAAAGGATTTAAAAGAAACCATCCAATTTGCTATACAAATGTGGGACTGAGAAAACAAGCAAAACATAAATAAGCAGATACAAATTCTCATTTTTGCTTTAAAGAATGGGTCTTCAAAGAATTAGAAGATATTTCTTTGTTTTAAATATTCTGTGTTCTCTTTCACAGTATAGGACAAATGATAAATGGCAGGCAGATTCCCCATTACTCACTAATGTCATTTTCCACAAGCCAACCATTAAGCAATGAAGCAGAACTCGGCATCTACAGGAATTGCTGTGACTTGGTTAGTAAAACTGCCATTTCTCCAGTAAGCTACACGAGACCAATTTATCACCCACCTATAAACTGTACGTTCTCAAAAAGGGACAAACACAAGTGAGACAAGAAGTGCAGTCCATACTGTACAGTTCCCAATGGTGTGCCCTGGGTAATCACTATACATTTATTACGGAATGTGTTGACTTTCTTCAGCCCACATAACAAAACATTTTTTTCATTTGCAGCTACAGCATTTGAATCTATGCAAGATTTTTTATATTTTGGTATAGTTTTAATACAAGGACAACACGTATCAACATTTCTTCATTTCAGTCTATTATTTTTTTTAACTATTTTTAAAACTTGCATAAAAAACATTGCATCTTAAGTCCGCTAAATGACATAATGAGAACAGAAAGAACTTGTCAAGAATTTTCGTTGGTAGTGGTAACTGATAAAGTTAGCAAGAATACAGATATCATGATACATAAAACTCTATCCACTTTAAGTGTAGCATAATGTACAGGATTAATTTTGATTTTTAAAATCCTTCTGTAAAGAATAAGTGAAGAATTAACCTGATATTATACATTCCATTTGCAAGCAATGCCTTATGAAAATAAAGTTGTGTGGCCATGCTAAAGAAATAAGGGCTCATCTGACAAAGCATCTATCTGACTGTTGGGACTGATGTAGAGACTATTCAGGTACATGAATATTGCGTCCTCAATTAACAAAAAAAATGGGATAGATTGAATAAAGAATTGTTAGATACAGCAAAGTGACAAATTTTTACCCATTAGAAGAAATGACTTAGAAGTTTATTCCCATATAGTATCTGAGCCTTTAAAGATTCTTCTGTCTTTGGATGTATAAAAACCTTTTGAAAGAGTTGAATATACATTTATATTAACAATTTTGTACAAAATTTGGTTTGGTTCTGTAATTCTGTTTTAAATTGAGTGTTGACTTCTGTTAGGTGTATTACGGAATTGTAAAAGTTCCACCTTATCTTGGGAAATGCCCTGCTCCAGAGTTTATAAAAAGCACCTTGCACTGCCAGTTTGGTTTATTGGAGGTCAGTTCCAGAGTAATTGTCTTGCCACTGTATAATTTAACTTGTCAGTTTTTCTTTTGCATTATGCTTTATCTCAAAACAAAAGGCATTCAATTAGGACTCACTTTCTGGCTGCCAGCTTTGTCTGTGAATACTGCACTGCATACATTTTTTCTTTCTAGTGTGTCTGTTGCAACACAAGGATTCAGCACATGTCTGTTGAAATCAAAGATATGAGGTTTGAAAAAAGGTAGATCTTTCTGCTGATGATATGGTGCTCTATATCTTGGAGATTTCATTCATATGGCATTTGTTGAGCAAATATTACACGATCTCTGGATTTAAAATTAATTTAAAACACGACTGTTCTATTCCCAGTGAACTCTCCTTGATGACAGACTAAACTAGATCGCTTTTCACGGATTATGTCAGAACAATTAACTTGTAACTAGAAAACATATCTTCCAATAACACAATATTTTTTCTCTACTTAAGTGAGCAATTTTATCCCAAGTGATCTTTTAAACTCCCTTCTTCCATCAATATCTATTCATGAAGTGATACTGCCTAATTTGATAAAGATATAGGCAATATTTATAGATTTTAAACAAATACTTAAAAAATACATTGGTAAGGCATCTTTTAATTAGAACTTCACACAAGAATGGTCCTATAAGATACATTTAAAATGTATCTGGGCAAAGATCTGAATTGTAAACATTATTGCCAATTACATGTCTCACTAAGTCATACATTTTGGGAAAACCGTACACTTTGATGTAAAGTATTTGAATATGTATTTTTAAGGTAGCTTTGGGGTCTAAAATCTCTCTCAGTCTACAGTAGTGTTGTGACTAACACCAGATAAAACAACATTAAGCAATGAAAAATTAACTGTAGCATCCTTTACTACATTGCTTGAAAAATTCCTTACATTGTTCAAATGGAAGAATCATAACCCATCATAACCCAATGAAAAATTTAAATGAAAATGTAAATCTCTCTCTAAGGAATGGTTCAAGAATCGTTTAAAACCTGTCAGGAGTGATAAAATGCTATTCTAAAATAAGAACACCAGATTCTCTGATGAACCTATGCTACCATTTCAATATATACGAGGAATCACATCAACCTGGGCTCTGCTGTCATGCAGGTCTCTCTATTAGTAGTTGAAGCAGTTTGTGTTTTCAGTTAGAAGGGTATATATTTTTATCAGAGCATTGTATCTGAGGCTGAACTTTGTGTTATTGTTATTTTTTTGTGCTCTTAAATAAAATGAAATTAACTGGAATGAAAACCTT
Source organism: Erpetoichthys calabaricus (assembly GCF_900747795.2). Taxonomy (NCBI): domain Eukaryota; kingdom Metazoa; phylum Chordata; class Cladistia; order Polypteriformes; family Polypteridae; genus Erpetoichthys; species Erpetoichthys calabaricus. Next base: position 102,310,004 of record NC_041405.2, on the reverse strand, counting down.
CAGCCATTATGTACCAACAAGATGAGAATTTTTTTTCTAAAATTCAACAAATCTTTCACAAACAAAACCCTTAAAAAAAAAAAGTCAGCCCAAATCACTACTTTGGTGTGTATGATGCAGGATCTCAGTCCTTAGCTTCTAATGGACCAGACCTTTTGTTTGTTGTTCTCTACACCAAGTCTAGTCTTGTCCTTAAAAACAAATACAATTATGATACCATCTCTATTGGAAAAGTTCCACCTTGTCCTAGGAAATGCCCTGGTCCGGAGTTTATATCATCATTGAATATACTGATGAATGAAACATCTTGCAATGCAGAAAGAAGTAATTTATGGGTTAATGAAGTCCTATTTACAGACTCTTTGACGTGTTGGATTATAATTCTCTCTGACACGGAATATGACATGATCAACCTCAGCTTGTTGGATTTTCAAAGTTTGACTACTGCAGTTACTGCAGTTATAAAGTCTCAATTTGTAAATAAGCAAATTCTACTCCTTATCTCATCTCATCAACTGGAACCGCTTCTCCTAGTGAGGGTTGTGTCCCCAGCCACAGATTCCAGTACTTTCTAAGGAATTTTGAAGTATTGCCAAGCCAGCCATGACATATACTGTAATCCCTCTAGTGTGCCCTTGGTCTGCTGCAGAGTCTTTGCCCTGTGGGAGATGCTCAGAGCAGCTCCAGGCGGAGCAGTCTGAGGGAACATCCTTGCAGCATGCCCAAACCAACTCAGCTGGCTCCTCTTGATGTGGAGAAGCAGCGACTCTGCTCTCTTGAATTGTGGAGCTCCTCACCATATCGTGTAGTGTCAGCCGAGCAGCACCTGCACAGAAAACCTCAATTCAACTGCATGTACTTGCCATCTCATTCTTTGGGCCACTACCCACAGCTCATGAACATATGTGAGGACAGAGATATACATCATCCACTAAACAGAGTTTTGTCTTTAGCCTTGGCTCACATGCCACATTTCACAGTGTGGGGAACAGCCCGGACTCAGACAGGTAGACACGATGGTTTCACCCAACACACGTTTATTGTACATCATTATTTACACTAGTGAGCACAAACCCAGTGCCGCAGCACCAATCACCCCTCAAGTCCTGGCCACAACACAATGCCTTCTCCAAGTCTCTGGTCCGCCTCCACTCCTCTTCACCAAGCTTCATCCACTTCCACCCAACTCTTGCCCCTGACTGGAAGGAGGCGGCCCCTTTTATACAGCCCGGATGGACTCCAGGTGCATCCTAAGGGCTTCTGTAGCCGCACCCCTGTGTGGCGGAAGCTCTGTCGGTGTATCCGGAAGTCCTCCAGGTGTCCCCAATACTCTTACCCCAGCACTTCCAGGTGTGGCGGAAGTACTGAGGTCCAGGGCTCCCAAGGCATCGGGGCGCCCCCTGGCGGTGACCACGGGCCCCTACAGGGTTGAGCTTCCAAGCTCTGTACCCATGGCCCCCACAGCAACCAGAGAGGACGCCCCCTCGTGTTCTGGAGGAGGCACAAGCCCTCCTCCGGTCCTCCTGGGCATCCCGGCCAGGCATGAACCCCCGCTGGGTACCACAACAGCTAATTTACAACTAAGCTTAAAGAGTCTGCTTTTTTGATTTGTCTTTGATAATCAAATAAATAGTATGGTATATGCTACTTTGAATGTTTAACAGATTAGGAGTTATGTTAATCAATTACAGTTTGTTGAGATATAAATGAAAATATTCTTGTTTTAATGTTAAAAGTGTCTGGGAAGTATATGGCTATTACCGGAGTATCTCACTATTAAAGCATCGCACACACCCTCAAGTGTGGGTTTTGAAAAACATGAAACAAAAAGTAGGCCTTAACATTGTAACTCAAACTATGCTTGTGTTAAGGTACAGCAAATACTAATTTTAGCTTGCATGTGCAGGTAGCAGCTTTAAAACACAGACTTTAATGTTATTTGACTTAAACTATTCAACATAAAAGACTGAATGGACATTAATGTATGAGCAATAGGATATGCAAAGCAGATGACAGAATAAAACATTTTATACAGTATTGTTGAGGATAAAGACCATTAAACTCCTTAGCATTACATCTTTTCTCAAAAAATATGTAAAAGGTATTACATTTTTATCAAATTTCATCTTTCTTCTGTAAAACATGCAAAACACTAAAAGCACAAGTCAGAAATGTAAAACGTATAATAATGACACAAATAATAATAATATGAAATGAATAATAATAATAATGATGATGAAGCTAATACCATAGATACTTTCAAATATGTCTTTTGTGTGGTATATCTTTGAATGGGAAACTGCTTAGGTGTACGGTCATTTACCTGACACTGTTCAGCATAACAGTTCGTCTCAACAACAATTCTTTTGATCACGATACCATCAAGAATTAACTTCAAGTAAGTAAGTGGATCTTGGCTGTCAACATTCACTTTTATTCCTGGCTGTCCCTCAAAATCAAAACGAGGTGGTGCTGGTTTATTTGAAGCAGGGTCAATAGAAACCCAAACACAAGAGTCACTTTTGGATTCATCAGAATCACCTGCGGTTTCAATTTCACTGCCTGAAGACAAATTCACTTCGTCATCACTGCTAATGAGAGGCTCCTCAACATCATGGTTTGTATGACTGTCAAGAGCGTGCATTACCTGGACTGCTGAAAAACATTTCTTACGAGACGCCATTATGAGGAGAGAAGAAGATGCATCCTACATTGTTGCCTGGGTAACATTGGGCCTGACGCTTACATGAAACACTCCTACACTGCTGCCCAAGTAAACGCTTTGGACTAATACTTTTAGGATTTTTAAAGCCCAAATAATCTTCGGGTCTAACGCTCATGCAAGACACATCCATTCAGTTGTCCTAGTGATACTTGGGAATGATGCTTTTAGCACTGTTTTCATAGCCTGAGAGACGCTCGGGGTATAACGCTAACGAGGTTGAAATACAATCAAAAAAAAAAAAAATCCTGAAAACATGAAATAACTGATTTGCAAAGAAGCACTCTGTTTCTCTGCTTCTCCCGCCAACCAAACCTTTTAGGTTAGGATTTTAACTACATGCTTGTGAAAGATTTTACGACTAAAATGTGGAGTAAGAAGAAGCTTGAAATCTCTGAGTATTTTTCACTTTGTTAATAATTCATGATCATTAACACCCAGAAAGATGTGAAAGGTGAATAGGGAGAAATTCCTTATTGTCACAGAACTCTTCCTTTAGACAATGTATGTAGGTTGTCAGGAATTACGTGCCCTTTACTCAAATTCTTTTTAAATATATTCTTTAAATCTTATTACATACAAATAATGACACAAATGTGTAGGCTTATGTGCCCTCTGGAAAAAGACTTCAAGCTACAAGAAACATCTTTACAGGTCAATAAATTGTTCAGTCCTATTAACATTTCTTGTATCTTGCATATGACAATGCACAGAACACCAAAACATTCCCTAGGGTGACAGTAAAATTTCACAGAAAACAGCTTCTGAGACGGCATCATGTCTACATTGTACTGTTTAACAAATGTGGGATAAAGTAGGTGCCCATCTCAGTTCGTGAGATTTCTGTACCCAGTACGGAGTGTGAACTAACCCCTTGAGTATTGTGAATGCCAAGTATGTGCACATATACTTAAGGCAACAATGAGGTGTGGAATAGCAGGTATGCACCAAATGAAAGACAAGAGCTAGGAGTTGTTGACATATCTTTACTGAAAATCCTTACATCATCTTTTCCTACAGCTACATGAATGTTAAAATCAAATATTGGTCAGGTGGATTTAAAACAGTCCAGTCCTTCTGTGTACCAAGTTCCTGATTTTTTCCAAAGGAAAACTTGTCTGAATTGGAATTAAAGGAGGAAAATGCAAATTATTTATTAAGAGTGGTACATTCCGTCTGTATTGTCCTGTGTTTATAATCACAGAAAACAGGAACTGTAAGTCCATGGTGGCCATTAGATATAAGAATATGTTTCAAAAGCAGTTTAATGGAAAAGGGGCAGTGCAAAGTTTAAATATACTACATACGTGCATATACTACAGATACATTTTGAGAAAAGTGGAAATTAGGAAATGTAGGACATGCTCCATATTAATAACTGTACATTCAAGGATCTTGACCATGCAGAGGAACACCCCTCCAGGTTAAGTCTGAAGTAGAGATGATTGACTTTGGACAACAGGAAAGGAACTCTGTTCCCAAGGCAGAAAGATTTAGCTACATTTGTAGACAGCAAACTCAGCTGTTTTTTTTTTCCTTTATGAATACATGTTACCACAATGGTCTGTCTACTTGTGTGCTGAATGTCCCAAGCAGTCACTGAATATATCTATATATCTATCTAAGTACAGATATGGATATTTTGGTAAGCACTGTATGCTTCTCCATGCCTATTTCTTCTCTTGTGCCCAGTGCTGCCAGAATCGGCTTCAGCCTCCCTTGACCTTGACTTGAATTAAATGGGTTTAGAAGTGTTATGTACAGTATATCAATCTCCATTGCATATGATTCAGGCGAGAAATGCTCATACTGTACTTAGATGCTCATCAAGACCCGAAAGAAATTAAGAAACTTAGAGACTTTCTTTCCACATGATACACCTGTTCCTGAGTGGCGGACATGTCACACACTTCACCACCCATACTGAACTGAAATCTAGCTTCGTTTAAACACTCTTCTTGGCAAGTATGTTATGCTCACGATTCCCATTGACTGAAGGAAAATTAAAGCAGGAAATAAATGTACTAGTTTGTTAGAAAGAAATGTATGTTTTGAGAACATCAATCCACCTGCATTGCCGAATATTAAAAACAGAAGGGACAGTAAAAAAGCAGCTTCCTAACAGTGTGAGCCATAACAGCACACTAATGATTAAATCTTTAAGTGTATGTTTCAATTTTTTTCAGAAACAAGTTGTAATACTGTGCAAAATGCTTTGCTTTTCATACCGCCCTTAAATCTTTGGTTCTTTATTATGTGTTATGCCTGCTCAGCATTTCAGTGACAAAATCCATGTAAAGTCCATGTAATCTCTCCTATAGGTGCTCCTTTCCTTCTTTATTAGAGTTACAAAGAAAAAAATTAAACAAAATTAGTTCCAAACCAAAAATTTTCATCCACATATCAAAATTCTAAATGATCTATTTTTGCCAAAATTGTTCCTATGTCTTTTAAAAGAGCTATACCAGGTGTACATTTTTTCAGTAGGCAGGGAGATTACATTTATAATACAGATCGTCTAATGTGGTCTACATAATTCTGTGTAAGAAAAGTCCTGACACTGTCCTCTATGTGGGAGAAACTGGACAAATACTCCGCCAAAGAATGGATTTACACAGATTCCACATTAAGCATGGCAATAGGGATGATCCAGTAGGAGATCACTTTTACGGCCATGGACACTATAGGAAGGACTTTAAAGTCAAATTGGTTATGGGCAACTTCAGAACACAGCAAGAAAGAAAAAAATAGGAAGTTAAACTGATGCTAAAATTTAACACATTACAACATGGTTTAAATAGAGACAAGAGTTTTATGGCCAGATATGAGGATTGTTTGCATCTCTCGGACTGACCCAGACAATTGGACAACAGAGCCATATTATATGGAAAAACTTCAAATGACTATGTTGGACAGTTATCTTATCAAAAGATCTTGACTATACATTGTTCTCCTCTCTTGCTAGATGAGTCTTAGCCTGGAGAAGTCTATTAATTTTTCACATCTAAGATGTCTCACTTAAGGATTTTCCAATGCTGTATCTGTCCTAGTGTCTATATAGATAAATGGAACTCCAGTCTCTGCATTACATCTTTGCCTGAAGAAGAGGCCTGAGTTGCCTCAAAAGTTTGCATACTGTAATTGGTTCGGTTAGCCAATAAAAGGTGCCATTTTACTTGACTTCTCATTACACCCTGTAGCTGTAGACCTCTTTCACCCTCAGGTACCACACCAAACACCAGGTAAAAGTCCAAGACTTCTTTATTTTATGATAATTATGTGCACCAAGCACACTCCACTCCACACTACTCATATAATAATCAATCAACACTACAATAATCACAATTCCTCCTCTCCTAGACACTTCGCCACCCTACCTCCCAGCTCAGCTCAATGTCTGGGCTTTCCCATGGTCCTTTATACCCCCTGACCCGGAGGTGTTCCTGTTCCATAACCCACAAGTCCTTATTACTTCCGGGCCAGGGTAAAAAGTCCTTTTCTTCAACCCGGAAGCACGTCGTTTCTTCTTGTCATGTGATTATGACGCACTTCCGGGTTATAGGGCACATAAGAGTCCACGAGCCTCCCTACAGCGACTCCCGGTGGTCCCCAAGGCATCCAGCAGGGCTGTGCATAAAAACTACAAAGTCCATGAGGCCCTGCTGGAATTCGGGGCCCATCCATGCTGTCGGGAGAGCTCCTCCTGGCGGCCTGGGGGTGAGGGCCGTAAACTCTCGCCGGCCATCCATCACAACCCATAATGGCTAACACGGTACAACACCCAAGTACATCAAACACCAACTAATTCACTACGAACTGTGGAGGAGGGATTGATCATACGTACCTGCAACAAGTGCTCGTCTAAACCACACTGCCAGATGAAATCAACAAAACAAACCGTGCCATATGTTTCATCTCCTTGTGAGCCCTCTAGATGTCCCTGATGGCAAAATTTTATCTTAATGTTTCTATCAGTTTGGTGTCTTATTTTGTTAACTTATGCAATTTAAATGGAGCCTTGGAGCCAAACAAAAGGTCTGACTAAATATATATATTCGTGTTCTGAATGGTTTCTCTTCAGTCTTGATAAGCCAGGCTTTTTAAAGGAGGTTACTATAAATACTGCGCATTGCACATAACAGAAAGCAATTCATTGTTGACGATGTAACAGTGGTGACCTTGTTCAAATATAAAAGGAGCCAATAAAGCTTTTGCTGCAAGGTTTGCTGCCTGTAAGTCCTTGGCATACTTGCAAAGGCGCCTGAAAACTAAAATAATCAATAAGGAACATTTTAGCTTTTCTTTGTTTGAGTTATTGCAACTATGGTTGTAAAGGATAGAAAAAAAATCATAGTGCCCTGGTACACAGCTAAAAGAATGACACCAAGCAAACCCAAGGAGTTGTTCTACACTACTGCACTAAATATCAGAAAACATCAAACAGACCTTTTTAAGAGATTCTACAGGCAAGTCTGAAGGCTTACCTAAGGTTCTTTTATCACTTGTTCCTTCAGTTATTGCATATGACACATAATATATAAATATGGTTTGAAATGAAACCTCAAAAAAGCCTGAAGGTGGTCTATCTGTCTTTACATTTTAAAGTACATTTAATTTTTTTTTTTTTTTGTCGTTGTGCTGCTAGGACTAAAGATCAAGCAGCACCCTGGAATTGATTTCTCACAATTAAGTGCTATTGTTACTTTTACAAAAGCCATATTTAACTAACAGCTTTAAATCATAAAATAGAAAAATTACATCAGAGAAACTTTTGTATAGGAAACGCCTAACCACTGATTAAATTAGAAAATCAACATGCAGAGTTAACATACATAAAAAAGTCAGCTTTGTGGTGACTTTGCACACATTTTCCAACAAATCCTAAATATCTTTTGGCATTTGTTCAAGTGACATACTCGATGGAATACACTAAACGGCTTTGGGACTTCGTGTGCCAGCTCAAGCGAACATTGCCATTTTAGCTATTTTCATTACAATCCTTGAAGACTAATTCAGAAACAGAATTTCTCTATTGGCCCAACATGAGTAATCGCAGGTAAGACCATGAGCATGCCCTGTGACAGAGTGGTGCACCATTCCAGGCTGGCTACTGCTGCTGCCTTCCACCCAGTGCTACCATGACCCTGAGGCCTTCAAATGACTTTAGAGAGTTTGATAATGAGTATCTAAACTGATGAATATTTAGCAGTGAGCACTATGTTAAAGACCTTTCTAAAACAATACACTCAGAACTTCACGTTCTGAACGTCAACTTTGAATACTGAGTTTAAAGAAATTCCAAGTTAGTTGCTGACTACATAATTAACTCACATTCTTAACATTGTGGCTCATTAAATAAGAAGCAATTATAGTCTAAAACTGCCGCAGTGGCTTAAAGGGGTTCAAATGCAAACCCTTTAGCATGATGTAAATTGCCTTATATCTCAGGCTGTAATATATACGAAACATTAACTAGACCCATTCTGTGCGTGTTATACCATAATTTTAAGTGAAACAGCCTTTTATAATTTACCTGTAATTTCTCTTCTATAGAAGGCTGCTAAACCATATGCCAGAAAGACTTCTAAGCAACTTGAAAATGTTTCTTGAGCTCTCGTATTTAAATCTAAGTATGCAGGGCTTATTCTCTTTTTGCAAAATGTGACAAACCAGTGTTACAGTCACAATGTGTGCACTTGGTACTTTGTGAATAATAATAACAACTAAGGTTACATTTGGCAGCCTATTTAATAACTGGATAAATAAAAAAAAGCTATTTTGAAACCACCAGTGAACATGATTTCCAGCGCAATAAATTAAATATATGGTATGTAGTACAATATAATTACTGTCTACCAAATTGTTGCTTTGAGTTTATTGGCAATATTTATTCTAATTATCTATCCTAAGCAGTGACTGTACCAGACCTTTAACACTGAAAACAAAGGCTTAAAAACGTGTCTATATTTTATATTGAAAAGGCCAAAGCAAATCAGAGAACATTAGCCTACGATCAGGATAGTTACCACCTTTAACATCTTTGATGGACGATGATTCAATGTATTGGTTTGTCAATGAGCATATTTACTTTTTCTACCTTTATTCCTGTAACTTTTCAAAATCTCCAAATTAATACCTCCAAATGGTAGATTATACTGTAAGCTGTGTACAGGATTTTTTCAAGTAGAGTCCAGAAGATCTGAAGTAAATTTCCTATACTTGTGGTGATCTGGTGATTAGCATATGCTATTCAAAAAGAATTTATTGTACTCTGAACATGTGACAATAATGACGCTACTAGTAACACTTAGACCTTTTCAAAGAAAAGTGGCTTCTCTGCAGAGGTGACTGCAATGTCCTGTACTGCCATCTAATGTGTAAAGGATCCGAAGTCCAATAGCATAGCGGAGGAGGCCCGCAGCTCAAATGTTTGGTCATATATGACCGTCTGTTACACATGGAGGGTATGACTGGTATTTGTGATGAAAACAATCAGTTGGCCTGTGCAATATGGTTTCACTGCCAGCAGAGGTCGCCTCTGTTATTTTCCTATCAGTCACAGCATGTGGCTGTGCCACCGCCTGCCACGAGAAGAGCCCGAAGCCCAATTGTGGCTGAGGCAGCCCGCATATCCAGTTCATAGGTTGCATTTTTTGTATTATGGTACTAGGGTGTTGTACCGCGTTAGCCATTATGAATGTACAGATTACATCTTGCCTGAACAAGGGGCCCGAGTTGCCTCGAAAGCTTGAATATTGTAATCTTTTTAGTTAGCCAATAAAAGGTGTCATTTTGCTTGCCTTTTTTTTTTTTTTGTATTATGGTGCAAGCTCTCGATTGACATCAAGATAAAGTTTCAAGGCCCGAGGGTTCATGAGATTTTGTGTGACAGACAGCTAAACCTATAGAAAAATGGAAGCATCAGGCATCTAACAGAAACATTTACAGCACCAGATGAGACAATAGTTTGTAGGGATTATTGGGAAAGATTCTACTCAAGTACTAAACAGAAACGAGGATGCTGAAAGCATAAAGTTTCTTCAATCCAACAAACATTTAAACAATATTGATTAATATTATGGTCATTTAAACTTATTACATGAGTAATTCAAAAGTGACAGAGAATCCAATAGCAGCACATTTCAATGTTAGGAGAGATGAATTTGTATATGGATGACTAGTTACATGGTATATGTCTTTTGGTGACCAGTTATATAATTTAAGGATTCTAGAGAAATTTTACACCATATCTTGATTTTACTTGCATTCATTTCCAAGTTTCATAAACATATTCTCAGTTATTACAAAGTGATTTTTATTCAGCAAAACCTTTTAAAAGCTATGCAGTGAAATGTTGAACTGTGAATTTTGCAATAATTATGCAGTACTGGGTAAAGTCACAGCCCTTAAAGTACTACTGTCACAATTTTTATTTTTAACATTTCTGAAACAATTACTAGCGATGCTCTTTCTTGAACTTTGCTCAAGTTTCTCTTACAACAAGCAGGAATTTCACTGTACTCTGTACATGAGGCAGTAATGACCCTGTGAACCCTGCAAACAATGAAGGAGTGCCAGTTGAGGATATGATGGTATTTCTGCTAATGTAATCCTCAAGAAATTAATGCAATGTCATTAAAAAAAAAAACATACGATCACCTCAAAAATACAGATATCATTGTGCAAATTAGACACAAATCAAAATACACAAATAAAAAAATAGTATTAATGATTCAATATTGTGAAAAGTCCAAACTGAGTTTTCACAGGCAGTGCTAGCTGGTTTTTTTTGCTATATGTGGCTGTGGCTCACTTTCTGGGTGGTCTGCACTGCTCCGCTCCTATTCAAGTGGAAGATGAGTGGCAATGCATTTTATTATTTGCTAATTACAAGCACAGGTAAACTCCACAAAGATGAGGTAAATCAATGGAGACGAGAGCCTGCCTCGCTAATCACTGTGCTACTGTGCCACACATAATGAAAGCGACTTCTATAAAATAGATTTCCATTTTATTTAGTCTATAAATGTAATTTCTTGTATCCTTAATGTATCTAAATTAAATTATATTTTCTTTCTATTAAGAAACTTTTGACAATGAAAGAAGTTATTGGAATCCATTCACTGAAGCAGGTATTACATTAATGCATTTCAATGACTGATGAATTACTTTCACTTACTTTAATATCTACTCTTATTTTATTAACTTAATTTGGATATCTAATAACATACTATAGTGCTGCTGCCTCGCAGTAAGGAGACACTGGGTTCGCTTCCTGGGTCCTCCCTGCATGGAGTTTGCATGTTCTCCTCGTGTCTGCGTGGGTTTTCTCCGAGTGCTTTGGTTTCCTCCCACAGTCCAAAGACATGCAGGTTAGGTGCATTGGTGATTCTAAATTGTCTCTAGTGTGTGCTTGGTGTGTGTTGGTGTGTGTGTGTGTGCCCTGCGGTGGGCTGGCACCCTGTCCGGGGTTTGTTTCCTGCCTTGCGCCCTGTGTTGGCTGGGATTGGCTCCAGCAGACCCCTGTGACCCTGTAGTTAGGATATAGCAGGTTGGATAATGGATGGATGGATGGATAACATACTATAGTGTATCAACAAATTTGCAAATTAAAAAATATAACAATATGTCCTAAATGAATTCTTAAGCATGTTCATAATCACAGTTCACTACTATAACATTAATTATGGAGTATGTCACTTAAAATCTAATCCTAGTATCTTATTTTTCAACAGGAATTTCTAAACATGTTTAAAGGAGAATTAAATGGGTTTGCATTCTCAAAAGTATGACTTAAAATCAGCTCTGAATTGATATACAGTCGGGCAAAAATGTATTTAGTCAGCCACCAATTGTGCAAGTTCTCCCACTTAAAAAGATGAGAGAGGCCTGTAATTTTTATCATAGGTATACCTCAACTATGAGAAACAAAATGAGGAAAAAAATATCCAGAAAATCACATTGTCTGATTTTTGAAGAATTTATTTGCAAATTATGGTGGAAAAAAAAGTATCTGGTCAATAACAAAAGTTCATCTCAATACTTTGTTATATACCCTTTGTTGGCAATGACAGAGGTCAAACGTTTTCTGTAAGTCTTCACAAGGTTTTCACACACTGTTGCTGGTATTTTGGCCCATTCCGCCATGCAGATCTCCTCTAGAGCAGTGATGTTTTGGGGCTGTCGCTGGGCAACACGGACTTTCAACTCCCTCCAAAGATTTTCTATGGGGTTGAGATCTGGAGACTGGCTAGGCCACTCCAGGACCTTGAAATGCTTCTTACGAAGCCACTCCTTCGTTACCAGGGTGGTGTGTTTGGGATCATTGTCATGCTGAAAGACCCAGACAGCGTTTCATCTTCAATGCCCTTGCTGATGGAAGAAGGTTTTCACTCAAAATCTGATGATACATGGCCCCATTCATTCTTTCCTTTACACGGATCAGTCGTCCTGGTCCCTTTGCAGAAAAACAGCCCCAAAGCATGATGTTTCCACCCCCATGCTTTACAGTAGGTATGGTGTTCTTTGGATGCAACTCAGCATTCTTTCTCCTCCAAACACGACGAGTAGGGATCTTACCAGAAAGTTCTATTTTGGTTTCATCTGACCATATGACATTCTCCCAATCCTCTTCTGGATCATCCAAATGCTCTCTAGCAAACTTCAGACGGGCCTGCACATGTACTGGCTTAAGCAGGGGGACACGTCTGGCACTGCAGGATTTGAGTCCCCGGCGGCGTAGTGTGTTACTGATGGTAGCCTTTGTTACTTTGGTCCCAGCTCTCTGCAGGTCATTCAGTAGGTCCCCCGTGTGGTTCTGGGATTTTTGCTCACCATACTTCTGATCATTTTGAACCCACGGGGTGAGATCTTGCGTGGAGCCCCAGATCGAGGGAGATTATCAGTGGTGTTGTATGTCTTCCATTTTCTAATAATTGCTCCCACAGTTGATTTCTTCACGCCAAGCTGCTTACCTATTGCAGATTCAGTCTTCCCTGCCTGGTGCAGGTCTACAATTTTGTTTCTGGTGTCCTTTGACAGCTCTTTGGTCTTGGCCATAGTGGAGTTTGGAGTGTGACTGTTTGAGGTTGTGGACAGGTGTCTTTTATATTGATAACGAGTTCAAACAGGTGCCATTAATACAGGTAACAAGTGGAGGACAGAGGAGCCTCTTACAGAAGAAGTTACAGGTCTGTGAGAGCCAGAAATCTTGCTTGCTTGTAAGTGACCAAATACTTATTTTCCACCATAATTTGCAAATAAATTCTTTAAAAATCAGACAATGTGATTTTCTGGATTTTTTTTCTCATTTTGTCTCTCATACTTGAGGTATACCTATGATGAAAATTACAGGCCTCTCTCATCTTTTTAAGTGGGAGAACTTGCACAATTGGTGGCTGACTAAATACTTTTTTGCCCCACTGTATGTCTTCCAAAAATAAATTGTATATGCATTTAAATCGGGTTGGTGAGCAGACTTTATTAGGACATTTGCATGATCGTTTAACCAACCAAAAGATGGATATCTGAATGATAATATTCTGATCAAGATAACATCCCTGGAGCAGGCTTTTCTGCAAGTGTAAATGCTACATATAAGCAAAATGTCACTCTTAGGATACAGTAGTGAACTCATAAAATTCCCACTACAAGGTTATCTGAATCAAAATGCAAAGAGAGTTTGATCTTTTGAGATTTTTTTAAGTGCCAAAGGGTTGAACAGAAGGAATCTAAATGGCATGGAATAAAAATCTGTCAGTACCAGGATTAAGATCAAGCTGTTTTAACACACTGAAAGACTGAGAAGAATCAATCTAATAGTGATTTTGAGACTGGGTATAACAAGAAGCTACAACACTTGCAAAGAATACAGTGTGGCTAATCAGACATTATGCTGTAGGTGTTCGGTTTAGTTTGCTGAAAAAACGTTTTCTTTTTTTGTTTAGGGAGTTGATGAGGACTGCTTATAAACAGAAATGTTCTTCTGTCCACTACTATCTCCAAAGAGAGGAAAAAATGTCTATTTCAAATTATATGTTTAGAAATCATTAAATAGTGGCAATCAGAACCATTAATGATTAATGAATGTTTAATACCAAATTAATCAGTAAAGCTCAGGAGAACAATGATGGAGAGATTTGCTGTTGACACTTACCAAATGAGAACAAATTATATGCCCATAAGAACACATAACCTAGTTCGTCTGTGAAAGGCTTTGAATAAAAAAAAAAAAAAGTGTAAAGTGTAGTCTTATCCTTTCCGTATTCATCCATCCATTATCAAACTCACTCAGTCCATTTCTGAGAAAAGAGCCAAAGCAGCATCAAGTGCAAGGCAGGACCAAAAGTCTAGAGAAAACACATTTGGATTTCCTTACTTTGTTTTGTTCATCAACACAACATGGCTCGATATAAACAGAGATCATGCTCTACTGCCTTTTCCTGGTGGACACATTTCCATGAGCTTTGCTCAGTCTTTTATTATTAAACCATTGATTAGGTCTGAGTCAACGGGAGATTTTATAGACTTAATGAAGACTAATATATGAGTAATGTTTTAATACTATATCAGATCAGTGTATGGTTACCTCTGTTGGTTCCCTAGACCAAAATTATATACCAAGGTTATCTAGGATAGCAATAAAAATAATTTTATTTTGTGTCACTGATTTAAAATTGCCCAATGCCCTGCCCTTTTTCATTTTGCATCCTCTCACAGAGACGCTGGCTGGGAAGTCAGGGCCTTGGAGTCAGAAAGCACTCTTTGACCTAGGTGAGAACTCTCCTGCTCAAGTTAGAGAGCAGATTAATGACTTCTAACTGCAATTGTGGGGTGTCATATTGTGCAGTGAACTCTCCGTCTCTCATTTTTCAACCTCCCTACACATTGCTGCATTTTGAAAAGTGCTCAGTAGTGTTGACCTGTGAAAATTTGCCGAAGGTTTTTTGAGAGCGAATTTGCTGATGACCTTGTTTGCTAAATTTTTCCTTACAAATTCACTTTGTGGCCATCTTACACAAACATTTTTCTCCCAGCACCTCCATGATGACATCTCAGAGCTGTAGCAGTCATGTTTGGTGGAGATTTCACTATCCACTCTGCGCTACCTGCCTGATTTGCTTAGTGCGTGTGCAGTACTTTCATTGTTTATTGTGTAAGGGTACTCCACTTTATGGCATTTCCCGGTCAGCTTCAGGCATGCGTCAATAAACACACATGTGATGTTGCTAATCCAGCCAGATTTTCACCCTGCATATGTTTAAAAAAACAAAAAAAAAATGATTTTGATGGGTACATTATCTGACCATAATATCTATCTATAATGACAGCATTATGAAAATACTACTTTGTTCTTCATAGATTCATTGTATGTTGTGTTTTCATATCTGGATGAAGCATGTTATGCTCCCTGCTAAGCGGCACAGACTGGGAGTGACAGGGACAGTTGCCCAAGTACATACTCTTTGACACTGATCCCTTGAATCACAGGCTCTGTGGGTGATACTTAATTATAGTGATAGGAGCTTGGGAGACACACAGAGAAATAAGGAACTCAGTGGACTGTGCACTCTGGATATCATTTTATTTCAGGGAGGCACGGTGGTACTGTGGTTAGCATTGCTGCCATGCAGCTCCAGGTCATATTTTTGGCCACAATAATCAGTCCAGCATTAATGGCACATGCTTCCCAAACCTTCCGATATACCTCAAAGCCCATTTAAGACTAGGTCAGTGTGGTATAGGGGGTCCACAGCTCCCGTTCTAGGGCCAGCTTTAATAAATAAGCACTGCGCTCGCGGCTTGGAAAGGGGCGTGGTGGTTGTGTGGCTGAAGCAGTTCTCTGGGTGATTTGCGATGTGGGCATTTCTCACCTAAGTGTACAGGTGGGAAACCGCCCGCATCCGTGATTGTTCCTGGGGCTGCTAATTTGCCACAGCTGCCATGCCCTCTTAATATATAGAAGCGCGAGTTGGCTAAGGGGGGGAAGAAAAAAAAGGAGAATGAACGGAGGTTGCAGGAGAAGGCAGGAAACAAAAGGAGAAAGCTGGTGCAGGAGAGCGAGCGAGCAGCTGAGCAGGTAGCCTGGGTGTTGGGCTGACACCTGGGGGAGAAGTAGTAGTGGTAGCTACTGTTGAAGGATCATAGAGCTGGAGTGACCGGAAGGCGGATGACTCTCCGCGTAAGGCCGCAGAAGGCAGTGGGAGTCAGGACTTGGGACGTGGTGTCCCCAGCGTGAGAGCCCAGGTCGTTGGGGAATCCCAAGTCACTGTTTGGAGGAGCCGACCGGAGCCAGGAGTCAGTGAGGCAAACCGAACAGCTGAAGCAGGCAGAGCAGGTCAGCTGCAGCTAGGGTGAATCCTCTATTGAGAAGCCCAAATGGGAAGCAGGGGAGCTGCCAGCAGTAGTAGAAGGATGCACCGGATTTTTAAAAAGGACAGCTTTCTGCATTATTTTAACCTCGTGGTTTTAAAGATTAGTTCTAATGGATTTTAACCTCCACGTTTCAACATTGTTTTTATGGATTATTTATTTAATGAAGAGATTTTGAATCATTGCACTTTATTTAAGTTGAACACTGTTTCTTTTGTTCTGTTTCAATAAAAGCACTTGGCACTTTTATGCACCATCCCCTTTGCTATTGTTGTTGCCTCACTGCTTAGCTCATTGGTAACATTACCGACGATGTCGGGTTAAGGGCTCCCGGACAGCAGACAGGAGCATGCAGCAAACTCACATCGTCACAGTCAGTTATTACTTCTCCATTGGCTTTGATGCATTTTGCCGAGTTCACCGATATTCCCAAACACTTTCATTTCACCAAACTCAAAATAAAGTAAATTCAGAGGGGTTTCGCTCATCACTAGTGATCAACCATTTACCACACAAGGTCTCTCTGAAGTTATCCAGGGTTTGGATGATTGAAGTAAAGACTGAACACAATCTCATCACGTATAATCTTCTTTCTGATGTTTTGCTGGTACTACTTTTCTCTGAAACAGTGGCTGAAGATTACTTTCTTGGATGCAACAGCAATTGTATCTTTAGGAAAAAAAGTAACACCATCTTCAATTGCTAGGGCCTCAAATGCCATGCCACTTCCTTAGACACACCTGTTACCATGCCTTGGGTCTTGTGTACCTTTTGCTTTGCAATCCCCCTTTGTCCAGGGATCCCAAATGCAGTTACTCACCATTTGCAGATTCTGGTGTATTTAGAAAGCTCAGGAACTCCATTTGTACTCATTTCCTTACGTCACAAAGGTCTCGGGCTCTGTTTATTTACCATTATTAAGCATTAATAGTTTGATGTACTTTGTTTTTGATTCCTGCTCAGGTTTTTGCTACTTTCCTGCCCTACAATGTTAATTCTGTTAACCTCCCTTGCACTTCTGACTCTATGCCTGAATGCTGAGTATGGTCTCTTTCATACAGGGAATTCTGGAAATTTCCAGTTAATCATTTTAGTAATTTAGTAAGATGCACTCCTTCACACAGACAGCAGCAGAGCAGCCTGGTATATTCCTTAGTTGTCAGCACTCAACACATGATAGTAGCAGATAAGGAATAGAGGATCCTGAAAGGTTTGTAAAAGAATTGCAACTGCCCACACAATTGTTACATCCACTTTAGTTTGAAAGAGAACAGGTTGATGTGTAGTAAAGTGCTGTACTTTGTCCTTTATTACAGTTTTAACTACCCTATGTTTTTAAACAAAGCACTCAAATCAAAGAGAAAAATTCAAGGCATAAACAAAACTATAAATGAAAAAAGAAAAATTAGTCAACTATGAAGCAGCCATAATCAAAAGACATAAACTACTCCATCTTTTACTGCTTAGCAATACTATAAAAAGCTATCCTGTGTAAGACCGTCATGATGATTTATGTTCTTGCTACATAGGTTTGTGCCTTTTTTGCATGCAAGTAAGGCCAGGAAATTCTCAGGAATTAAAGTAGACCTTGTCCTGAGAAAGTGCTTAAAATTCTGTATGAATTTTGACTCCATTTTGATAAGATATGTTCTGAACACAGCAATTTACTGGCAAACTCCAGCAATAGCCAACATTATTGAAAGTAGCTCATATCTGCAGTTTCCCTGCTCCTTTAAGCGAAGTTCTCTTCAAAGATGTGGCTTCTGACCTTTTATCAACATTTTGACTGTGACTCTCTGTCCATCAGCTATCAGAATCACCACTATAAAAACACTTACATATTTTGTCTTCAGCTACTCTCACCTTTTGATGCAGTTTTTCCGTGCTCACAAATGGCCCCATTTTCAAGGGAAGGACAGTCATTAGAATAGGCTGTAAGCGAGGCGACACACAGTTACAGGTGCGGCCTAGCAGCAGAAGACGTGATACTGTACGACTGGGACCTTCAGCTAATTGAGTTAGAAATATCTTGAAGGTTACATGCGTAATTTGTCCTTACCTACATAACCAACTTCTGTATATGATTCCTAAGCAAAGGTTGACTAAAGATACAGCCTGAAGAAAAAGGAACATTTTAGATAAGTAACCTGATAACAAGTTCAAAGCAACTATAGGCATTTTGTTACTTTTATCTGAAACTTTCAGCACATTTTTGTTTTAACCTACTGTAATTATTCAAGCTTAAGAAGGAAAATAAAAGGCAACGATTGTCAGATACAGCTTTCCTGCTCAGCTAAGAAGAATCTAATGCAGCAATCATTTATCGCTTTTCCATTGCACACTTCACCTTAACCCATGTTCAAGTGCTTATTAAAAATATTCACTTTCCTGGATATTTTTACATTTTATTGTTTTATAACACTGAATGACAAATAATTTAATTTGGCTTTTTTGACATTGATCAATAGAAAATGACTTATTAAAGTAAAAGTGAAAACAAATCTCTGCAAGGTGGTGTAAATTATTTAGAATTACAAAACACAAAATGAATTGGTCTCACAGGTATTCACTTACTTTATGGCTTTGCAGCAGCCATTCCAGCTGTGAATAAGTTTTTCAGCTTTGCAAATCTGCCCAAGCTCTGTCACATTGCATGGGAATTGTGAGTGAACAGCCTTTTTCAAGTCCAGCAACAAATTCTCCATTAGATTGACATCTGGACTCTGATGTGGCAACTCCAAGACATTAACATTTTTGTTTTTAAGCCATTCCTTTGTAGGTTTGGCTTTATGTTTGAGGTCATTGCATGAGGCTTTCCTGTAATTTACTATACAGTATTAATTTCACCCTCTAGCATCACAAGCCTTCCAGGGCCTGTTGCAGAGAAGCATTCCCACTGCACTCCACCGTGGGGACTGTGTGTTTCGGTAACATGCAGTGGTCGACCAAAAAGCTTTATTTCAGTCCCATCGGACCCTTTTTCCAGCTGAGTTCAGTGTGTTGCATGTACCTTCTACCAAACTCTAGCAGAGATATCCTGTGTGTGTGTGTGTGTGTTTAACAGTGGCTTTCTATCTGCCACTCTCTCATAAAATTATCACTGTTGAAGCAACCAAGTGACAATTGTTGCATGCACAGTCACTCCAAAGTCATCAATTGTTCTGTAGGTCTTTTGGTGACCTCCCTCACTAGCCTTCTTCTTACACAATCAATCTTTTGTGTCGACGACCTGCTTTAGGCAGCTTTACAGCTGTGCCATATTCTTTCCATTTCTTAATGACTGATTTGACTGGACTCCAAGGGATATTCAGTGACGTGGATATTTTATCGTCTCCATCCCTTTGTATCCCTCCTTTTTAATCATCTTCTCACTGAGTTGGAGTGTTCTTTTGTCTTCATTGTGTAGATTAGGCCATGGCACTGACTCACCACAAACTGGACCTTCCAGATAAGGTGCATGTATACTGCAATCAACAAACCCCTTGACCTCAGACAGGTAATCTCCATTTACCGTATATACTTGCGTTTAAGTTCTCCCGCGAATAAGTCGGGACTTGAGTTTACCATATCATTTCTGGTATTTTATAATGTCGGTCATATAAGTCGAATGCAGAAAACTCACGTTATTGGTCCGAGAGATTATGATATGCTAACACCCACCTGAGAGAGTAACCACAGAGTACACTGCCTTTTTTTTCTATGTATTGTGTCTACATGACCACACGGTAATACACAAACTATTCCGAAGCAACATTTGCACTGATTTGTGTTTTTTGTATCTCACACCCTCATACACCTTTATCGTAAAAGCATCCCCTATCTACAAAGGAGCGTTCAATCAGAAGAAAATATGAAGCAGGTTAATGCATTAAATGTCGTTGAAGTAGCGAAAGAAATTGGTAACTGCGCTGCTACAACAAAATTCGAGGTGTCTGAGAAACTGATACGAGAATGGAGGAGGCAAGAAGATGCAAAAAAATAAAATACAATAAAATAAAAGAATTTAAGTGTTGCATTTCTGAACAGGTGTATAAGTCGGGGTCTGATTTTATGATCGATTTTTCGGGTTTCAAGACCCAACTTATACATGAGTATATACGGTAATTAATTTTGTTACTTCTAAAACCACCTGGCCACATCAGTGATGATTTAGATGTCACATTAAAGTGGTTGAATACTTATGTCATTAATTATTTTATGGTTTATATTTGTAAGTACTTTACATCACTTTGCAGAGATCTGTTTTTACTTGAACGTTAAAGAACATTGCATAAGTATAAAATGTGAGGCCTTCCAAGGTTTTGAATACTTTTTATAGACGTTGTGCGCAGGAGCTGAAGCCAGTTCTAGAAGATATTAATGCAAGGCTCACTTTGTGCCAGGCAGCTACAGTTGCAGTGTGCTCAATCCACTGCAACTGCAGCACACAATATATTTACAAACGTCAGGCACAAGCCTTTATGTTTGACTGCAATTTCTTTCCAAAAAATATATAAAAATATATTCAACTTATTTAATTATCCTTTTATGTAGTTGCGTTGCAGTACTATCTATTTATAGCCCTAGGCTTAGCAAGCAAATTTAGTTTCATACAAAAAGCTTTTCATTAGCATTAAATTAAACTCTCAAATCATAAAATCACACAGTTAAATTGAACTGAATTTATGTATGTCACACCTGGTATTTAAAGAAAAAAAAAGAACACATTATTCATGAACCGAAATGCACAACTGATCCAAAGATGTGAGAAAGATATACAGCAGGAGTAAAAAGGCACCCCTGTAAGGTGACGACTTTGTGGTTTGATTTACATTAAAGGCTACGGTTTGCAATGGTTTAACTAGTTATCTTGTATAAAAGACTACTATGAAATTATGTAACTGTCTTTTAGCTCTTTCTCAGATGTATATATGAAAAAGTGGACCAATTAGCCAAAATATTTTAATAATAAAGAAAAAAAGATTTATCAAAAGTTAATTTCAAGTTGAATCTGAAAATGGCTGAGGCAGCACTCATGCTTTAATTAAGTTCCTCAAAACTGTTACTTAAATGCAGAATGACTGAGAGAGAACAGCTGCATTCTACCATGATTAATGGAAAGGGGAACCGTAGACCTATGCATTTTAAAAGACAACAAATTAGGGTCTGATAAAAAGCACTCACACCGAACACAACAGCAGTACCCTCTATTAACTCCATGCCACCCTGTCACGGATATCAAACAGTCGTAGCCTAAGGTAACAGTGACGGAGGGGACAGTGTTAATGAGAAACATTCTTTCATCCTAGTCAACGGGTCACTGGTTCAAATTTTGCTGATGGATATGGTGTAGACTTTTAAACAAACAGTCCATAGGTCTGATTGCTTTTATCTCCAGATCAGAAATTCTTATCAGCATTATTTATCTTTCTTATAAACAGAAAAGCAAAAGTGTAAGAAGAGCTTTTAACTGCAGTGCATTTGTTTGATATAGAAGAAGACAGTATCATTTTGCAAATCCTAAAAGTATCATTAAAAATTTTAAAAATCAGAGTAGTACAGGACCATTATTTAAAAAAAAAATTAAAAATGCAATTGAATACAACATTTTCATTGTGGAAAAAAATATTATGAAAATACAACTACCTCCTCCTCTTAGGATCAAAAGCTTGCTGAGTGAAGCAATCCTTGGGACCCTACAGCCAAGTTACTGAAATTATTTTATTTAGCATTTAAATAACAATCTCTAGTTGTTAAAAAAAATCATTGGACTCATTTCCTGTCACGTGCAGACATTTTGTTGAGCTGTCAGATGTTTTCTAGTAGTACTAGCCCGACTTTACCAATTATGATGACTGTCTTGGCCGTAGCAATCCTAAAGATGCATTGAAGACAGAAAAGAAACTTGAAGTTCCATGGTGCTTGGAGCGTGTATATCCTCAACCTCTTCTGGAGGAATCAAGAAACTGGAAAGGGCAGTTGCGAGGAAATGGCGAAAGTTCGTGACTTCTCATGTAATACATTTTTATGTAATGATTTTTCTTTTCTGTGGAAAAGTTACAGTAATGTGCACGATGGTGTGTTTTGGTGTGTCTTTGTTTGGAAAATATAAGGCATGTCGCATTTTTAAAAAACATAGTGTTTCTCCTCAGTGATGTGAATGAGAGTCACAAATTGAATTGACTTGACATGTGTGCTACAAAATACATTCATTCAGCAGCTGTAGAGTAGAACAAAGGCAAACAAAGAAGTGTGAAGGCTTGAGGGAGCAATATTCCTGGCTTTACACCTCAAAACAGTCTTGTAAAACCTCAACATACTCTTTTTTAGCGAGTTTCATGTTTCACAATTACAAATTTGTCTGCAAAAATGACTTTTAGTGTCAGTTTTGCACAACTATGTTAAAATCAAAACTTGCCTGCTTCCCTCATCACAATTTTGAAAATATATTGTAAGGTACCTTGTGTGTGGTTTTACTGTTGAAATTCTACTTGTCCCTGGAGTTCTGAGCCTGTTTTTGCCTTGTGCCATTCACTATAGCATGAAATTCAGTCTGTTAAACATGGACATACTGTGTGTATTTTTCAAAAGAATTATGTTAAAGCATAGCCACCACTGAGAGAATAACCAGTGAAAGCATCTGAGAGCTATACATAAAGTTATATATTTAGTATTTGTAAGACTTCTTCATTCTTCTGTCTGGACACTAGACCAATAGAGAGCCAAGCGTGATTTTGTAGAAATAAGAATCAGTATGTACATGTCTGAACTTATTTTCAAAGAAGAATCAAAAGGAACCAGATGAGGTGGCTCCAAGTCTTGACTGCAGCTCTGTGGAAGTTTATTAGTCACAGTGAACTAGAAGATGACCCTGTGGCAAACTCAGGACATGGTGAGGAGATGACATTCCTCCATAGCCTAAGAAAACTTGGAGAGATTCCCAAAAAAAGCCTTGTTTTTGGATTTAGCAAAATTTGGTCTCACCTGCTGTGTCTATTACAGCAGTGGTTACTACCAGGAGAAATGGAAGAAAGTAAATGAGGGAATGAGTTACTTAAAAGAAAATTAACTATGCTGAAAGGATTTACATTTACATGAAAGACGAGTCACTTTTGCTAAGCACTGCAAGTGTTTAAAAAAACGGAAAGTGAATAATACTTGCACTCAGAAGTGTTCCACCTGTAACTAAAGGCATTAAAAGGCAATATCCATTTAATTAAACATTTTTCATAATAAAGACTTCGGATATTCTTACATTTACCTGGGAATAATAATGAAGTGCATAAACTGTTAATAGTCTCATGAGTGGAAGTTGAAAAAAATTAAAAAATAAGTAGTAATCTCACTGTCTTTAACATAAATACAGATATCTAGTAAAATAACATGGCTCTGGTGTGTATTTAGGTGAAACAAACAAATTCATGACTTTCCATGAGGGTAATATTAGCACAGATTGCTATTCAGTTGCATTAACTGAATAAAAATAAAAATGTATATCACTATTGTTAGCAAAATGGCTTTCAGTAGAAGTTATTTGTATTACGAAATGTATAAAATTAAGTGGTTAGCACTGCTGTCTCATGGATCCAGAGTTCAGACTTTGAATTCTGTATTCAGTTATTGTCTGCGTGGAACCTGAATGTTGTTCTTGTGTCTATTTGGCCTATCTGGTTTTCTTATTATGTCTTCAAAGTTGTGCATGTTATGTTTATAAGTGATTCAAAACGGAAATTGTGGGTGGGTGTTCTTTGCAATGGATAAATAATTCCCTGTCCAGTAGATGTTTCCCACTTTGCAACCAGTGATGCTGAGAATAGGCTTCTACTCCATGCAATGTCCAATTGGATTAATGTCAATGTCAATTTATTTATGGAGCACATTTAAGATAACATCAGTAATGCTTACACCAAAGTGCTTTACATAAACCATATGTCTATGTTGAGATGGCAACCTCTTGTGGAACTTCAGAAATCAAAGAATATTGGGTTATTTCTTTAATGAAATACATCTTCATAAAATGTTCACTTGAAGAAGAACAGAAGATAAAGGAGATTGGACCGGACCAACCTGACTTCAGTAGCAGGCAAGTGATTGAGGATGAGCTTACATTCAGACTTTTTCCATTCTTGTTATGACAGAGTTGGCTAACTGGATGTGGTGTAAGTAATGCCTTGTTTTGCTTTCCATGTTTGTGGTTTCAAAATGTCCAAGTGTTACTGACAATGACTGGGTTATGAGACCTAAAACATCTTACTGAAAAATGAAAGTGGCATGAAAGTAGCTGTAGACATCTAGAGCAGTGTTTTTCAACCAGTGTGCCACAACACAATGGTGCACTGTGAGAGCTACCCAGGTGTGCCATGGAAATAATAGTGTAGTGCACTGGAGTCTGAACCTGAGAGGGACAACCTCCTCAAATGGTCAAGGCCTGTCTCAGGAGCACAGGACTGCCTGAAGAAGCTGATATACAAGCAGTTCCGTGATTGTTATGTTGCAGACATGGCACTTCAAGCACTTCAGATGCATCTCCAAGCTGCTAGAGTGCATCTGCCTGGTTGTGTGGCTGCCAACAAGTCTCTCAGGACCAGTGCATATTAGTCATACGAGTCGCCTCTGAGGCAGAGAGGGGCGGGCAAAGTAACAAAACAACTGATAGACGTCAGCAAAGTCGTCACTAAGTGCTGTGTCTGTGAACACTGATCTTGGAGCTGCATTTTTACTGGCTTCTCTGGTAGCCCCACCCCTTCGGACAGTTAAGCACATGTATGAATATAATGTGTTTGTGGTTAGTAAGATGGTGGTGTGCCTTGGGATGATTTTGGTTACAAAAAGTGTGCCACTAAAGAAAAAAGGTTGGGAAACACCGATCTAGACAATAATATAAGGATAATTTTTTGGCAGGCTTAGTGAAATGACTCAATTAAATCAGAAAGCAATTGAGAAATTGAAGGAAAGGAGCACAAAATTTATGCTCAAGGAAATATAGGTATCCTGATTGAAAAGGCAGAATAGGTTTCAGGTTGGACTTGTCCTGTTGTTGTAGCACAAGACAGGTTGGAGGGCAGAGGCAGAATAAGAATTGGATTGGACTTATACTATGGATGTATTAAAGGACAGATGGAAGTCCACATTATTGGTATATTATGGAGGTGGGGGTGCAGACTTTATGGTGTGGATTTTGGCAGAATGGGGAACTGGGTAAGTTGCCAAAGGATTCGGCAATTTAGAGACAGGTCTAGTATAAAATCTGAGTAGCAGGTACACCTGTTCCTTTCCACATCTATAGCCATGGACTGAAGTTTTGGAGCACAGTAGAAATTGGAAAGCTGGCATCAGATTGGGCAGCATGGTGGAAAGGGTATAATACATTTTAGGCTGGATTTGTCCTATGGGTCTGGTACTGGACAGGCCAAGATGGACATTGGCATTATGATGAGGACCACAAGAGCATGTGGAATATAGATAGATAGATATAAAAGGCACTATAAAATAAATAGATGTGAAAGACACTATATACAGTGTATATAGTCATATACAGTCATATGAAAAAGTTTGGGAACCCCTCTCAGCCTGCATAATAATTTACTCTGTAACGGCCGACCCCCTACCCAGCCGGCAGCCACACTACCAGGACTTGTGGCCTGGATAAATTACTGAGGTGAACCTACTTATACCAAGCCGTACCTCTGACAAATAATATTTTCCCCTCAATCGATGGTTAAACACAAGCAAACAAAAGCAGATATGTAAAATAAGCGCAGAAATATATTAAACACAATGACAAATATAATAATACAAATCCCGATGTATAATATATCTATATACAGTGCATCCGGAAAGTATTCACAGCGCATCACTTTTTCCACATTTTGTTATGTTACAGCCTTATTCCAAAATGGATTAAATTCATTTTTTTCCTCAGAATTCTACACACAACACCCCATAATGACAATGTGAAAAAAGTTTACTTGAGGTTTTTGCAAATTTATTAAAAATAAAAAAAATTGAGAAAGCACATGTACATAAGTATTCACAGCCTTTGCCGTGAAGCTCGAAAATGAGCTCAGGTGCATCCTGTTTCCCCTGATCATCCTTGAGATGTTTCTGCAGCTTGATTGGAGTCCACCTGTGGTAAATTCAGTTGACTGAACATGATTTGGAAAGGCACACACCTGTCTATATAAGGTCCCACAGTTGACAGTTCATGTCAGAGCACAAACCAAGCATGAAGTCAAAGGAATTGTCTGTAGACCTCCGAGACAGGATTGTCTCGAGGCACATATCTGGGGAAGGTTGCAGAAAAATTTCTGCTACTTTGAAGGTCCCAATGAGCACAGTGGCCTCCATCATCCGTAAGTGGAAGAAGTTCGAAACCACCAGGACTCTTCCTAGAGCTGGCCGGCCATCTAAACTGAGCGATCGGGGGAGAAGGGCCTTAGTCAGGGAGGTGACCAAGAACCCGATGGTCACTCTGTCAGAGCTCCAGAGGTCCTCTGTGGAAAACGGAGAACCTTCCAGAAGGACAACCATCTCTGCAGCAATCCACCAATCAGGCCTGTATGGTAAAGTGGCCAGACGGAAGCCACTCCTTAGCAATAGGCACATGTCAGTCCGCCTGGAGTTGGCCAAAAGGCACCTGAAGGACTCTCAGACCATGAGAAAGAAAATTCTCCGGTCTGATGAGACAAAGACTGAACTCTTTGGTGTGAATGCCAGGCGTCACGTTTGGAGGAAACCTGGCACCATCCCTACAGTGAAGTATTGTGGTGGCAGCATCATGCTGTGGGGATGTTTTTCAGTGGCACGAACTGGGAGACTAGTCAGGATAAAGGGAAAGATGACTGCAGTAATGCACAGAGACATCCTGGATGAAAACCTGCTCCAGAGCGCTCTTGACCTCAGACTGGGGCGACGGTTCATCTTTCAGCAGGACAATGACCCTAAGCACACAGCCAAGATATCAAAGGTGTGGCTTCAGGACAACTCTGTGAATTTCCTTGAGTGGCCCAGCCAGAGCCCAGACTTCAATTCGATTGAACATCTCTGGAGAGATCTTAAAATGGCTGTGCACCGACGCTTCCCATCCAACCTGATGGCGCTTGAGAGATGCTGCAAAGAGGAATGGGCAAAACTGGCCAAGGATAGGTGTGCCAAGCTTGTGGCATCATATTCAACAAGACTTGAGGCTGTAATTGCTGCCAAAGGCTGTGAATACGTATGTACATGTGATTTCTCAGTTTTTTTTTTTTTTTTAATAAATTTGCAAAAAACCTCAAGTAAACTTTTTTCACGTTGTCATTATGGGGTGTTGTGTGCAGAATTCTGAGGAAAAAAATGAATTTAATCCATTTTGGAATAAGGCTGTAACATAACAAAAGGTGGAATAAGTGATGCACTGTGAATACTTTCTGGATGCACTGTATATTCCTCCACCAAACCAGCAAAAGTGAAAACACCACATATACAATAACAAAACCTCCCTTGCCCCTGCTCACGTATAACAAACACACACTACAAATAATAACAATGGATGAATACTGAAATGTCAATGAACGTGAAATTGAGTCGGGGTAAATAACTGTCCAGAATACCGATGGCTGATCAAAATGGTTGTGTTTGAATCTCCCGAATAAAATGGAACAATCTCACGGTGCTTCCTCGGCGAATGGTGGATAATAATGTCCAACACCGGGGTTTCTGGCTATGATTGAGCTGTCGTGATTCCGGCAGAATGAGAAGCAAACTGGAAAAAGGCGCGTTGTAAATACTTAATACTAAATACTAAATTTCTTTTGCCTCTGTAAAAAGATGTATATTGAAATTAATGTTTGCATTGGTAGGTCAAGGCAGGCTGATGCCCTGCAAAGGCTGAAAAATAAGGCAAAGGCATTAACAAGTTAAACAACCATGAAAAATCCTCTGGTCCAAAAACAAAGCAAAGTTCTTTAGATATCAAAATATTTCATTTTAAGAATTCAAAAAGGATTTCCAAAACAAGGCAGGAGCAATAAAACAGGAGTAAAAATAGGGTTGCACAAATGCCTAAAAAATCCAAATAAGCACCAAACAGAAACAGAGAACCAAAATTCAGAAAAAAGCACAAATCAAATATCAGGAACAATCACAATGCCAGAGCAGCCATGTTATTGGCTGTATCTACTTAAGTACTGATAGGGGTGGTTCCCCATCCCAAAGATGGAATCCATAAAGAGCAGAACACAAATAAAACTAATATATACAATACTAACTTAACCAAAATTTGCAAAATAATTAAAACACATCCCCGTATACAATTCTGTACATAAAGCACAGAAATTATGAAAACAAAACCATAATCAATAATTTAAAATAATAACCAGAAAACAATAAAATGGCTAAAGAAAATGAAAACAATTAAGCCAGGGATAAAACCCTGCATGAATAACACTGGTGCTCAAATCTACTGTGCCCTTTGCAAAATAATAATAATAATAATAATAATAATAATAATAATAATAATGCCATAACAATAATTAACAAGTATTATCAAATAACTGTTGTCCTCAAATTTCAAAATTTAAAAAGCTGTCCAAATGTTTAGGCAGAAAGTTTATAACGGTATGACAAAAATGACCAAAGACACACTAACAACATGAAGGACTGGCATTCCAGCATTCTGTTTCCAGGATTCTATCTGTTGTGGAAAACACTGCTTCAGAAATATCAGGTGGATGAGTGTTCAAAATTTTAAATGGATAAACAGTGAGTAAATAACACCGCACTCTTCCAGAAGGACTGGTAATTACTCAAATCAACTTTCAAATAATTTTTGGAATGGCAAGCTGGATTAAATAACCCATAAAATGTACTGTATCTCATTCTCTGTGGTAAGAGAGTTAGTAGTGTTTGATGGCAATATGCACAGGTACCATTCACTGTGCCAAATGCTCCTTTCAGTTAACTGCATAATTAATTTATCTAGTGCAATTCTCTCTTATTAAGTTGAATTCATGTGCAAATTAATTTTATTTTATGTAAATGCATTTCCACGCTAGCTTTTAACACCAAAATTCAAAAAGCACAATTAGGCAAGTTGGCAAGCTGTAAAGTACATGAGATTAATTGCAGTGGTGTGTTGCATATTTGGAAGCTCAACTTTCTTTCATTGTTTTAATTAGCCTATTCACTGAAAGTGTATTCCTCAAATGTCCAAACAAATGGGGACTGTTGTGTTAATTAAAACACATATATTTTAAATGATACAGCTGAAAAAATAACTTTTAGATATAAAAGGAGCAGACAAAATAAAAGAAACATCAAATTAAAAAAAAGAGTTCAGATTGATCTAACTATATCCCAGTTACAAAGGCAGCTGCTTAGATGAGTCACATAAGGTTGATTGTCATTTAGCAGTATGTGTCAGCTATAACATAGGAGTGACAATTAGGAATTTCACATGTGAGCTTTCAAAGCAACAAGAGGCAAACATGCCAAATAGTCAGTGCCCAAACAGCAGGAGCACTGGGAATAACACTGTAAAACTATTTCACGCATCAAGAGAAACGTTCAAAAATTATGGCAGCCAGTTGTGCTTTGGGTATGAAAATTCTGGCAGGGCTTAGTGTCTGTGACTGTCAGAAGGAGCTTAACCATCCTGAGAAGCCTGCTATAATAAGGAGTTGTGCAAAGTGTGCATGTCTATGTGTGTGTAAGTGAGCAAATGTGAGCAACAGTGGCAGCAAAAGAGAGAAATATAATCAAGCATTTAAACAGCAACACTTACAACTCTTACGAGATTCACACCTCTTATTAAAACAATTAGACTGGCTAGTTGACCAGAGGCTATCTCGGGAAGCATTCTGGCTTGGACTGAATAATAGCCTGGAAGACTGGAGCTCAGGTAATGTTCCCACTTACAGTGAACAGTGTGAGGCAAAGCTTGTAGTGTGAAAGTGTATGAAATGGACACGCTACAGAATAGATCACTGCAGTTGCATGGAAGGAGCCATGGAAGATTGGAGAGCTGTTGGAGAATGGGCAATCGAGTAAACGGCTTGCAGTAAAACCTTTAGTGAGCAAGCGAGGTACATTTCACAATATATTAGACTACCAGCTTGAGTTATGTCATAAATAAAATCACATAAGATGAAGATCAATTAACATACTATTGTGTCATACAGTACAACCACCAAAGGACAGAACGGCAAGATGTTGCAATATCAACATCACATAATCAATACTGAATGCAAAAATGAAAATGAATATTCATTCAATAAACAGCGCCATGCATGGTTACATACCAGTCAACACTAAACACAGCAAATGTAATTCAGTTCAATGAGCCATCTTCAACTTATTTCCTACATACAGGCAAGCTTTACCTTTAGAGAAAGCCAAGTAAAACTTTTGTAAGGTTCTACATACCATATCTGTTACCAACTTCTAAACAAGGAGGGACATCTGTAATGGTTTGAGTAGCCTTCTTATGGAAAATACTAAGTCCCATTGTTGCTCTGCATGACCATATAATGGCCAAAGAAAATGAGATGATTCTATAAGTCATGCCTACTCTTATCAGGCAAACACTTTTCCCTCATCATGTTCAAGAGTTTGTCATTAACACCAGGATGTACTCAAACACCTTTCATGGCCTCCTCAATCACCATATCTAAAAACCAGTGAACCTTGATGGGAAGTTCTGGAGCACAGAGTGCAAAGTAGATTTCTAACAACTGTACATTCCTTCATTCTTCTAAGTAAATGTTGAAATATCTCACTAGACAAAGATTTAAGAAAATAATTTATTCCATTATTCAGACCAACAAGCATACTGCTATATGTAATTTAATTGGGTCACTAAAACATATTTGCCCCTCTCAGTAACAGGTTAGTAGCTACATTTAATATTAATGAAACACTAAATTATTCTGAGATAGTAGAGAATGAGGTGCATTCAAGATTAAGCCATTTACAGACTAGTAAATCTCTCAGACCAGATAATATGTACTCAAAACCTGGGGAATTATGTGTATATAAAACTGTTAATGTTCATTTCTCAAAATAACTGAACACCAGGGAAATTTGTTAGATTTAAAGCACATGGCAGGAAAATTAACAGAAGAAAACAAAATCAAGAGCCATTTTCTTAGCAAAGGTGTTCTGCGCAGAGTCAAGTGGGATGGAAAAAATTTAGTTTTACTAGAACAATGAATGTTTAAACCGAACCAGTAAAACATTTGATTATAGTGAAGCAAATGATATTACACTTTCATAAAGCTTTAGAATAAGATTACAAGAATTTTTCATGTTAGTTCTGGTTTAAATATGGGGCTCCACAAATAATTTATACAAGTTAGTTAAATCTGCTGAAACCACTAATTGAGGTTGAATAGCAGCTACCCTAAGTCACTTCACAGATATTTATGTCACGCCCTGGTGTCCTCACCTCAGGTGACAACAGGATCTTGAGGACGAGAGTCACTCTGACAACAAGGGAGGTAAATACAGCAGGTGCAGCAAGCAAAAAGGTGTATTTATTGGAAAAAAAATAAAATCAATGTTCAATAAATGCAATACAAAAACAGCAACAAATATTTAATTAATAAATAAATAAAACATTTTCATTAATGGCACAATAAATAGTAGAACCGCCATGTTATACCCCCTTTAAAAAAAAATAAGAAAGCAGAAACAAAAATCTCTCTCTTTTTAAAGGGCTCGAGGTAGACAGCTCTTAAAATTATACAGAAAAAAAATCCTTCTTACTCGCTTTCTCTCACTATCTAGAAACTCGACGAAAGCTGGCTTGCCCTGGCAAAACTGGAGTAACTATCTTCCTGTCGCCCTGCACCAACTGAGATGAACTTGACTCTCTCTTGGTCTGAACTGAGCTGAGTAAGGTGAGCAAACACACCAGGTGTTATCCAATCACCTGACCAGAGTCTTAACCAGAGTGACCTCTTGCCCAGGTCACATGCCTAACCTGAACCTTATATTTGAATGCCGAGCCACACATGAGCACATGTACAGTAGTTGCCATCCTGCAGCTCCCCATATCCACCATCCAACCTGTTCACTCTCTCCAGTCAATTTCTCTGAAGCACCACAATTTATAACCATGACTTGCTGCACCAGAAGAACACAGAGATGATGCAGATGGGCAACAGGCGTGTGTTTGAGGGCCCATGAAATAGAAACCCCTGCCACCACACTATCCACTTCAAGACCAGTAAAACTTGGCTATTCCCTGTGTGCAGCCGGAGAACAAACTGGGAACTAAACACGTTCCTTTTTCTTTTTATTAAAATGACTGGGCTTTTAAACAGATTAAGTAAAAAATAGAGTAAAGTTCTTCTAAGATGATATATAGAAAGGTGCTTCCTCACCACATAAATTAAATTGATGAAAGTAAATGAAGGGTTCCAGAGGTAAACTATTATTATCTAAACTGTTATTGATTTGTTGAAGGTAGAAATCACACATTATGAAAAAGACTGGTTAATTAAACTAAGAAGGTTTATCTTGGGCTTAAGAAAACAGGGACTGAGGGGTGACAGAAGCATACAAAACTATAAAGGAAGTTTGAGTTGTCAGTTGTTATGTTATGAACTGTTCTTCAAGAAGATCACAGGAGCTCAGATGGAAGTTGGTTATAGAAAGTATTTGCACAAATAGTAGTAGTACTAGGGTGTTGTACCTGAAGAAGGAGCCCGAGTTGCCTCGAAAGCTTGCATATCGTAATCTTTTTAGTTAGCCAATAAAAGGTGTCATTTTGCTTGACTTTTCACCACAAATATTAGAAAAGACATCTTGACACAGAGAAAACATGGAACAAATGATCAAATAGAGCAGTTGACTGAAATTTAGTGACAATCAAATACCAAATTAATAATATTTCAGAAGCCATTACTATGTCATTTATCTGATTTTCTTCATAATGACATGTTTTTTCATAGCTAACTTGCTCAAATCTTTTAATGGTATTTATTTACTGTTAATATACAGTGTCCGGTACTGTGTAAACATTTCAAGGCACACATGAAAATTATCTTTAAAGGAAGTTATGCAGGCAGTATATGTTTAATGACACATAGAACTGCTATATAACATTAGAATAGATGCTGATTTAATAAAAGATTTGTTTTTAAAAGAAGTCAGTATTTTGTGAAGCCACTTTTGGATCTGAGAAATAGTTTTCAATCCATCAGTTTTCACTAGGTCTCCCTCAGTATTTGCTGAAATGCAAGTCTAGATCTTGACAGCGCTGCCACCATTATTCACAGAACACAGCAGACAGCTATCAATGAACTTTATGCCTACTCATCTTTTGACGCAAATATCAGTTTAAATCACCACTAATCACTCTGTAAGACTTTCTGTCAAACCACACTTTCTGGTCTTTCATGTACCACAATCTCTTCTGTTTGTTTCTTTCTTGCAAAGATCATTTGTTAGCTGCAGAAAGATAGTGCCCAAAAAGATGATTTCTTTTAAGACTTCTCCATCAGGTTGAAGTGTATACTTTGGTGCCAGATGACATGGCCAGATGCCGAAGAAGCACTTCACTGGATTCCCTTCTGCCTCTTACAGAAGTGACCTTTAATTATTGTTCATCCTAACCTCATGGTTACAGACAGCTTTTTGGACCCTCCACTGTGTTTGCTGTCTTTAGCTCGCTGAGTTTCATCACATTTCTTTAGGACAGTTTGTAAAATACTTTTTAAAAATCTGATTTGGTGTGGAATTGCTTTCTGTCTGTAGACTGGTTGACACAAAACTATGATTTTATATCTGTCAAAGTATGTTAGCTTAACCTTTTCCAAACCTCTCCTCTAGGCCTCCTCATATTTGTGGTTAGCAACCATTATTATACCCTTGTGTCTATTAAAATGTACCACTAACCCACCAGTTTAGGCTGACTAATACCTCAATAACTGGAATCAGGATGCGCGTTACAAATACAGCAAGTGGCTGGAGTGCCTTAAAGTGAGTCTGTGTTGTTCTAGACATCTCAAAAGGTAAAGTTTTTAGAAAAACACAAGAAATCCGTGTTACATTTTACATTAACAATGTGTATTTGCTGCTGAAAGCACTACATAGCAGTGAAATAAATACAAATGAACACTTACTGCCCAGAGTTTTCTTAAGTGATTTAGATAGATAGATAGATAGATAGATAGATAGATAGATAGATAGATAGATAGATAGATAGATAGATAGATAGATAGATAGATAGATAGATAGATAGATAGATAGATACTTTATTAATCCCAATGGGAAATTCACATTCTTCAGCAGCAGCATACTGATACAATAAATAATATTAAATTAAAGAATGATAATAATACAGGTGAAAAAAACAGACAATAACTATGTATAATGTTAAATATTAACGTTTACCCCCCTGGTGGAATTAAAGAGTCGCATAGTTTGGGGGAGGAACGATCTCCTCAATCTGTCTGTGGAGCAGGACAGTGACAGCAGTCTGTCGCTGAAGCTGCTCTTCTGTCTGGAGATGATACTATTAAGTGGATGCAGTGGATTCTCCATAATTGATAGGAGCCTTCTGAGCGCCCTTCGCTCTGCAACAGATGTTAAACTGTCCAGCTCCATGCCAACAATAGAGCCTGCCTTCCTCACCAGTTTGTCCAGGCGTGAGGCGTCTTTCCTCTTAATGCTACCTCCCCAGCACACCACTGCGTAGAAGAGGGCGCTCGCCACAACTGTTTGATAGAACATCTGCAGCATCTTATTGCAGATGTTGAAGGAAGCCAGCCTTCTAAGGAAGTATAACCGGCTTTGTCCTTTCTTGCACAGCGCATCAGTTAGTGACTCTTCTACAGGTCCTTGACCAATTGAATAAACCCTACACTGAAATTTTGTTCTCTTTAATATTTTTATTTTAATGGCCTAAAGATTGTCAGATTGTTACTCAGGAAAATGATAGCATTGTAAGGCTACATGCAGATTATAATAATGAAACAGATGCACTCTGGGACTTTAGTGCATTAGAAGAAGCTTTGCTACTGGAGGTATGGTAGAGTGGTAAAGGAGCACTGCTTATTCAGTAGTAGAACCTTCCATCTCCTTCCTCGGCTGACCTGCACTGCCGCTGCCAGCACCCTGATTTTCCATAGCTCCTTATTGTGGATCCACATGCTCTCATTTGCTCATCTACCTCATTCTTTTTCTGTACATTCACACTACCAGCTGTGCATCTCATCCCACCTGGGACCAGAGACAACACCATACCACTCAAATTTTTTAACTCCATTTGCCAATTCAAACCAGCATCCTTAAGGAGATGCTCCAGTCACCAAGCGCCCAGGTCAATGGGTTTTAGCAGAGTAGATGTGTCTCCTGCTTGTGCGCTCAATACACCTTCCCTCTTCCACAATCTGCACCAGGTTCTTTCAAGGACAGACACTATACCCAATAATTCTATTACACGGCACTTCTTTTCTCCAGATTCTACCCTCTTTATAATCAGAATTTTAATTCCCAGATATATTGTATTTTTGTGATACAATTAGCAAATCATATTTACTACTAAATGAAAATATTAAAATAATTATAGTACACCTCCAAAGTATGTTCTAGTGTCCTTCAGGGATAACCAGAAGTTCCTGAAATAGACATACCTCAGAAGGGCACTGGAACATAAAAGATTCCAACCCATCCTTTAAAGTTGCCAGCAAAAAGAAGACAAAAATGGCTCCAACCACATGACCGTACATGAAGTGTATAAAGAAAGGAGATAAGGATGAAAGTTTAGCTCAATTGTGTCCATCAGAAAAAAGGGAAATAAGCCTGAAAAGATACTCCAGGCTACAACATTTTTATAAGACAAAGAAAGAGTGCCTACTCTATTAACTACAGCAGAGCCTCTTCACTGAGACAGTTAAAATCAAGATAAAGAATCCCTGTCCTGATAACTGAAGAAGCAATATCTATGTGAGCTGTGTTTTCTTTAGGCAACTGGCTTCTTAACCTGCTGCAAAGAGAAATGTCCATTAAAATGTCCCACGGCTGAAGCAGAAAACATTGGAGAATCTGTTTGGACTGCTGAAGCACAGCATTTCAGTCACAACATGTCGACATTATACTAATATACTGGAATTACACTATTTACATCTTCTATTGTATTGCAGTGTATAATTGGTTACTTTTAAATATTTAAGGCACAAAACCTTCAAAACAAGAATCCAGTGACTTAATTTATACTTTACAGAAAGTAATAACAGATTGGTAGCTTTATATTCAAGCAGTAACTTTAGTGCTTGGCTTCAAAGCTATAAGATTTGTCCATTCCAAACGGTGGATGAATAAAGAGCAAGACTTTTCATATTATAAAAGAGTACATCTCTGATGATCATTTGGGTAATACAACCAAATGTCTCAACCAGTTTCTGCCTTAAAATAGGAACTACGTATTATCTATCATAATCAGTAAACAATGCAGGCTTACCAGAAATAAGAGGCTGTCCAGTCATGCCTATGGGTGCCATCCCTAGGTTGTTCATTGCAGTTGCCCAAGCAGCTGGATCAGACATTGGCATTCCCATTGAGCTGGAGTCCACAGCCATATTTCTCACACTTTCTGTAGAAAGAATACAAAATGACAGACTACAATTATTTGATATCTCATAAAATTCTAAACATAAAGCATTTCACTGTTCAAAAAACTCAAATGTTTATATTTATTACTTATAAATACTAACAAAGAAAAAGCACCCACTTATCATCTTTCATAAAAGCACTGCTTTAGAAAATATGATGAGAATGCCATCATTTCACTTATCACTATTTCACACCACTGCATCTATTGCTGTAGGGAGGCTCTGCTCCTTGGTGACACTGTATTAGAAAAGGAAGGTTTGGAACATGAATGAATATTTCACACCACAATATCAAACTTAAACTGGCACCAGATATTTTATTTTAAAATAGCAATACCTTGATGGTTCATTGCTTGAAACACACTTTATTAAAACCTTTTAACAGTTTACATTTTTTCTACTAGTACTCTAAAAAATGCATCGCCTCTTGTTTTATTTTCTGAATTTGTGAGAAAGAACACAAGAAAGTGAATTCCAGTCAATGCACCTTGAACAGAATTCATATTTAGTTTGCTAAAACATCTTCTGTGGCTTTTGGACACAACATCATTATTGATGCAACCTGGGGTCACTGTGTGCTTCTGTCTTTCACCATCAGACACTTTCAAGTCCAGTCACAGATTCTCAATTGGGACTCCGATTCAGCCACTCCGGGACATTAACATTGTTGTTTTCCAGCCATTCCAG
Source organism: Erpetoichthys calabaricus (assembly GCF_900747795.2). Classification (NCBI taxonomy): domain Eukaryota; kingdom Metazoa; phylum Chordata; class Cladistia; order Polypteriformes; family Polypteridae; genus Erpetoichthys; species Erpetoichthys calabaricus. Next base: position 102,272,648 of record NC_041405.2, on the reverse strand, counting down.
TGTAGTTTTACCTTTATGCTTGGGGTTGTTGTCTTGATAGAAAATAAATCTTTTCCCAAGATGCAGGTTTTTTTGTAGATTGCTTGAGATTTTCTTCCAGAATTTTCATGGCTGCATTAATTTCACCTTCTAGCTCCACAAGCCTTGCAGATTGTGCTGCAGAGAAGCTTCTCCACAGCATGGTGCTGTCTCCACTGTGCTTCATTGCTGGGACTTGTGTTTTTGTTAATGTGCAGTGGTTTGTTTAAACCAAACATGGCATTTAGTTTCATGGCCAAAAAGCTTAATTTTGGTCTCGTCAGACCATCGACACTGCTTCCAGCTGACTTGATTCTCCTATGTGCTTTCTGGCAAACTCTAGCTGAGTGTACTGTAGAAATAAACACTGTTGTTGTGTTTTTTAACATGGCTCTCTCTTTGCCATTCTCACAAAAGCTGGTGAAGCATTCGGGCAACAGTCCATGTATGCATGTGTCTCCAGTCTCATTCACTTTAGCTTGCAACTCCTTCAGAGTTCCCATGGGTCTCTTAATGGGCTCCCTTACTAGTCTATTTCTGACAAGATTACTCAGCTTTGTAGATGGCATGATCTAGGCAAACTTACAGCTGTGCCATACTCTTTCCATTTCTTGATGATTGATTTTCCTGACTCCAAGGCATATTCAGTGACCTGGACATTTTCTTGTCTCCATCCCCATGTATCTGTCCTTTTTAATCACCTTTTCACCAAGTTGCTTTGAGCATTCTTTTGTCTTTATTGTGTAGGTTAGGCCATGATTCAAACTCGCCATAACACGGACCCCCAAGATAGGGTGCATTTAAGCTACAATCAATTGAAAACCCTTGACTACAAATAGGTGACCTCCATTAATCTAATGATGGGACTTTTAAAACCAACTGGGTGCATCAGTGATGGTTTAAGTGTGTCATATTAAAGGAGGCGAATACCTATATGATGAATTATTTTATATTTAAAATTTGTAATTAATTTAGACTACTTTGCAGAAATCTTTTTCACTTTGCCATTAAAGAGCCTTTTTCTGTGGCTCATTGTCAAAAAAGCCAAATTAAATCCACTGTGACTCAATGTTGTATAACAATAAAATGCAAATACTTCTAAGGGGGTAAATACTTTTTATGGGCACTGTATATAAAATTACCTGGAATGCTGGAGCTATGAGTCAGAATATGCTACAAACTGAATGATTAAGCTCCGCCACACAATGAAGAAAAAAATATCAGTCCTTGCACATATCCCTTAACAGCTTTACTTAAGACTTTGAACCCTGTGGGCAATTTGTTAATAGTCTCCTCTGTCCAAATACACATTATGTACAGTATGTTACTATTGAGGTATCCATCATTCAATGAAGCTGAAGCATTTACATGAGCAGCTTAATTTTTTAACTAATTTATGTGTTAAAGGGTTGCTTCCCTGGATCAAATGTATTTATATTTATTTAATCTTTTAGTTATTTTTAAAATACTATTTTGTATATTGCATCAGTTCTGTCTTTGGTTCTCTTCTTTTTATGTGTTATGTAATACTATCTGTGTAAGCCCGTGCTGTAAAAAGCCGGGGTTTCGTTTTGCCGATGTGCTCGCCTCGCTTCTGTATTAGCGGCTAAGCGAGTGACTCTTTCTCCAGAGGTTTCGTTTTGCCGACGTGCTGGCCTCACTTGCGTATCCTCGGAGGTGCAGCCCTTAGCCCGACTCCACCTCTCACTTCCGGGCCAGACAGACACTCTCAATTCCACACACAGACATTTATATACAAGATTGTACAGTTTATTAATTATTTTGTATTATGTTAATGTATGTAGTATGTATTAGTTTTCTTTATTTTCTGCCCTGTCATCTTTATGTGGAGCCTATGGAAATGGGGCCACCTTATGATGCAGCTGGAAGGGACTGACCCCAGCTAAATAAATGGAGAAGATGTGATGTTCCCACCACAGCTTCAACATTGCGTTTTTGATTCCTGTTCTTTGGTTTGTGATTCGTTTTGATATTTGGATTTCCTTTCTTTGACCATTGCATTCATTTAAAGGTATTGTTTCTGGCTGGTAATTAACTGGATTTGTTTGGTTTTAGGTTTTTGCCCTTAAGGCAAAGCCTATTTTGCTTCTTTTTGTTCATACCTTGCCTTTCTTGTTCAAATCCATTTAAGAAAACTTTAAGTAAAAATAGCTCTATAAATATAAAGGCTATCATTTTGAGTTTGGGGCTAGGCTGTCATTGGTAAGGCCTACACAATGAGTTTAGCCCTGTGGAGATGGCAGGTCAGGTTTTAATTTTTTATTAAAGCCTGCATCCCTTTTTGATATATTTGAGTGGCCAAGCATCATACAGTATATGTTATCTGCTTTAAATAAAGACTGGCTTCCTTGTTCAGTCTATCATCAAATATAATTGATATTCAAGTAGTAAAACTAAAAATCTTACTCTTCAGAAGTGAGAAGGGTTATAGGCTCATTATTTGTCAAGGTACTTTCTTATTTTTAAATTATACTGCTGTCAAGAAAATCAAAAAGTAAACGTGCTTCATTTGGAATCAAATAATTATCACAAAAATGTCTATAGCTATGACAACCACAGCATTTGCGCAATTAGCGCTGATAGGTCAGCGATGAAACACTTTTTAAAAGATTTCTGCCTTACAAGTCAAAGTAAGAAAAAAATAACAGAATAAAATACTGTATGAGATGGGCTAAAAATCCTGTACATACTTATTTGTATGCACTGCATACCACAGAAATTATCATTACTGATAAAATGTATTTCATAAAACATTAATTCTGAAAATTCATTCAAGAAAACGATCGATTCTCAATAAATAATAAGATTCTCAAGATCCTGCGGTGGGCTGGTGCCCTGCCTGGGGTATGTTTCCTGCCTTGCGCCCTGTGTTGGCTGGGTTTGGCTCCAGCAGACCCCAGTGACCCTGTAGTTAGGATATAGCGGGTTGGATAATGGATGGATGGATGGATTCTCAGGATCAATTTAGGGACCTCCTATGGTCTCAAGTTTTTAATTCCAGTCAGTTTCTTAATCAGTAATTCATTCTGGCATTTAATTAAATTCCTTAGTTAATAAGGGAGCAACAAAAAGGTATTTGATCCAGTCAGAATTTCTACAGCATACCATATATTTATACGTGATGTCAAATCTAGGATAAAAACTAAAAACTAAATACAAAATATATTAATTTGTTAGAAAGTAACACCCCATACAAAAACGAATCGACATCCTAACTGGATATGCCACCTGTGTAGTTTCTCTAGTGCTGCTATGTCATTTTTCTAATATGGAGACAAAAACTGTGCACAGTACTCTAGATGAGGCCTTACAAGTACAGTATAGCTAGTCATAACCTCCTTTGATTTGTACTCAACATATCATGCTATATAACCCACCATCCTATTAACTTTGTTAATTTCTTCTGTACACTGGAAGGATGTAAAACCTGTAATAACAACAAAAGAAACATATTTGTTACAGCTGTTGCCTGGTCTTACAAAACACTTGTTTTGGATCATGCCACAGCCTCTCAAAGGTGTTTAGGTCTGGACTTTCTGAAGATTTCAGGTTCATATGTTTTTAAATATACTTAAACCAATTAGGGCTGAGTTCATTTGACAACAATATGTGCAAGAGAATTATGGATGGAAAATACTGTATGTAATGTACGGTATGTGCACACGTCATCCACACTGTCACCACTAAACAAAAATGACTGGCGTATGTGGGAGAAAAAATGAAGTATCTGGTGATAAACCCCCATAACATGCAAACCTCTTATAGACAGTGGCAGAGTTGAGACTTAAACCCAGTCTCCTGGAGGCATCCCATTGCCTTTAAATTTATTTGCATATGTTTTTGTGTTTGGATCATTACCTTGTAACATTATAAAGTTGCAACTTAGCTTCAGCTCATTGACAACTGACCTAATATTCTGCTTCAGAATTAATTGATGGAAATTAGGGTTTATTTCACCAAAGGCAAGTTGTTCCAGTTCTAATGCAGCAGAGCATCCATAAACTACACTAGCGACTAACAGTGAGTGTGTGGCTATGTTGGTGTGACCCTTGGGATAAAGTGGTTGATCTAGATGTCCTTTGAGATGGAGTCCTCTCCTTCAAAACTGTGCATAGCTCTGAGCAATTTAGAAAAAGAATGAATGCATGACACTTTGTGTTTACATATAACCATTTAAAACATTCCTTTGAAAACAGTATCTTGAAAGTGTGCAAATAAAGATTAACTAAGCATTGTCAGATTAGTGGCATTAAACCAAAACAGTGCTTATACCACTGGAAAAGCAATGGGATGTAAATGAAAGCCAACAGCAAAATAAAGATTGATGACGTACAGTACTTTTCATCATTAAGTTTCCATATGCATAGCAGTAAGTAGAGAAAAGCAGCTACACATTTATTCAAAAAGAGGACATTCTGTCCTTTTTAATAAAACAGGCCCTGTGCCTTCAACTCAAATACCCCAAAAAACGGACAGAGTGGGTGGCAGTATATATTTGAATCTTTCTCTAATCATTTGAATGTTACAAAGCTAGCACTGGTCCTGCATTATGCCTTGTAAACACACAATCCATCCATCATCTGTACATTTACATACAAAGATTTAGAAAGACTTTGCTTTGAAGCTTTGGAAACATAAATGAGGGTAAATTAGTTGATGCTATTTTAGACTTGAGCTGTGAAATACATAATATAAAGAAGCCAACTTCCAACTTTCAAAATAATAGCAAAGTCTTGAATGGGCTGAGTAATTACATCATAAAATAGCTTTCTAGTTGACATCCCTGTTTGAGGAAGGTGAAATAGTGGCATTTGGCATCTTGCTCTTGAACAACTTTGAGTTGCATGGGCAAATGAACAGGTCTTACAGCTCCCCATCCTTCTGAACTGAGGAAACGGGTGCCACGTAATCAGGATTCAGTATCTCCTGATGCTGGGAAACAAGACTACTGTGGAGAACGCACCCCAAAGGAGGAATAAATGGTACCAGACAGTTTGTTAAAAGGTTTGTGATTTGGTTTCAGCTCAGGTTAAAAGAACCACAATGCCAAAAAAAAACCACATTACTGAGCAATGAACTCTACACAAATTCATCTCCATGTTTGAAAATTAGGCTATTTATTAGGTACTGTATAGCTAAATTCCTCTTGAATTTTCAATTCGTAATTCCAAGAGGCAAAAGCTATCCTGGCAGCAAACTAAGAACCAGTTAGGTAACATTATTTGTAGAATATAATCATGCACACACCAAACACTCACCGACACTGTAACAATTTAGAGTTACCACTTAACCTAACATGTATGTCTTTAAGATGAAACTTGGAGGAAAACCCCATGTGGACATGCAGACTACATAAAATGACCATGTTGAATTAAAACCTGAGACTCTGGAGCCGAGAGACAGCAATGTTCATCACAATGCAATTATGTCAACTTGACCTTAAAAAATTCAAAAATGGAAGCTGACATTTTCTGTAAATGTTAAAAATTATGTTGCTTCTTCTTACTTACCTTCACTCAAATCTGGCTTTAACTTAATTTCATTTATTATTCATGCAGAATAATTCTGCAATACTGAATTATTTAATTCTCTTGCTTTGTGATATTCTTAATTGCTATGAAGCCTCCCAGTGAAGACCGACTTAATTGAATACTCCATTCATAAAGAAAAAAACTTTTTGGCATATTCTATATTTGTATTATCTGTCAAAATCATGGCAAGAGATTGTTTATTTGGGACGTACTGAAGTGTGTTTTCTTATGCATAATTAATACGCACGTTTAGCCGGCTTTGATTTACTCTTGTATAGCATAAACATTTATATAGTAAATTGAAAATGGAAAAAACCTAATATGAAAGAAACTAATAACAGGTGGGATCGGCTACAGCTAAAATACTGTCATTGTATTGCTAGGCTTTGTTCATTTAATCATTTAACACTAATGCAATCGGATCCAATTAGCCATATGTTGCCTACTTCTGCACTATACACAGAGAAATGCCCAAAACAGAAGTAAAATAAAAGTGAAATTACATTTTAAACCCAGCTGTCTTATTGTATGTCTAGTGGATTAATTTTATGAAGCACTGCACCAAAAAATGACAAGTCAAATGTATGGTCACATGAGCCAATATAATTCCTTTTGTTCAAGCTTGTAAAATGAGCATGAACCAGAAATAAAACATTTGAACAATCATCAATACCAGTCTATTATTCATCCATTTCCTGCCCGCTCTTTTCCCAGTACTGTATACAATATGTTAGTTCAAGCCTTCAAGTCAAGAGAAATTTGCAGTATTACCTGGAAACACACTTTTGCACACATCCATATTTTCTCACACTGGGCCATATCGAATTCTGACAGTCTAATTGTTTGCTTATTGATTGATTATATGATAAGTATGGTGAAAATATATGCATGCATGTGAAGAAATCATTCTCTCGTCAAAATGACCTAAACAAGTAGAGCTGTTCAATGTGCTATCGTGCTGCCCTTAACCCATAATATAAAAATGGGATTATCTGTAATGACATTGAAAGATTATTATTTTATTTCAGAGTAAATCTTAAATCGTTTGCATCTTTTCTAAGTATCTAGGGATTTGGGAATGTGCTGAATTTAAATATGTTCGTATTTATTTTGCTTTGTTTCTACTCCAAAGTGTTGTTTTCCACAGGCTCCATCATTTTCAGGACTTGGAGTAATCTTCCATCTTTAGCTATGGTATAATAGGTGATTTTGTGATGTGTGAGGTCATTGGGACATACTGAAGGTATAAACGTCAGTGGTATGGATTTCCATGCCATGTAAGTTTGTTGATACCTTCAAAACAAATCATGTTTACAGTCTTTAGCTTTTGTTTTCAGGACTTTAATTTCTGCCAAATTTACAGTATTTAACTGCAAATTTTGGTTTATGTAATGTTTTTTTTTTTTTTTTCAAGAGGTAATAGTATTTACGGTTTTTGACTAAAGGTTAAATAAGGACAAATGTGTTTGGGGATTCCATTCTGATGCCAGATTGCTAATCGTTTGAGGCAACAAACTCCACCCTGATTTTTGGTTTTCTTTGTATTCATTTCTTGGTCTTTCCATATTACTCCACTTAAGGTCAGAATTTTATCAGGTTTATTTGCACAAGACACCATACAGTAGTTTCCATCCATAGTTCTAATGTACTGTAATTATTGACCTGGAGCACTTATGTGCTATTATTTGGCAGTTTATCATCTACATACAGTAAGTCCACTTCATATAAACCTTCAAGTTACAAACTTTCAAAGTTGCGATCGTACATGCCCAATACAGTAATTAAAAAATTACTTAAATAATTAAAAATTATAGCGTAACTTCAAATTTCACAGCAGTGCATAAGTTAGTTAGCATGTCTTGTGCTAGGCAGAGAGCAAAACCAATGTTATTATTGTTTACATTCTTAGTCATCAGTGTGCATCCTCTACACGTGGTTGTGCCTTTGGCTGTGTCTCTGTTTATGCTGAGTTAACACACTTTATTTCAAGGCCCAGAAGTCTGGAATTAAGCTTGTTTAACAAGAAAACAGGAACACAGCTGGAACCACATTAAGAGTAAGTTCTTCTTCACTCAGAGAACCACATTAACGTTACATACAAAACTTGTAGTGTGGTGGAGCGCAAGTGCAATAGGGGCCTTCGGTCGGATCTAATGAACAGCTTGTTCTTGTTGACTTGTCTTAATCAACTCTAATGTATGATCTTCAGATATGTTCTTCCAGTCAGAAGTACTGCCCACTTAATGAGAGCTTTTATTTTGATACAGTCAAATTGGACTTCGTGCTGGAAGGACTTTTTTTTTCTTGTCCTCACTTCAAAACCTTCCATGAATCTTCACAGTGAACACTTACTGGGCATCAATATTAAGTGATGGGCAGTACGTGTTGAGTGATGTTGCCATCCGATTGCTCACTTTGTGTGTGGTGGCTGAAACTGGATTTGAAGACAATCATGTAGGATCATTTGCTAGCAGTAAGCGAGTCTACTGTACTGAGATCAGCTGATGGAAAACAATGGGAATAAAAAATAACTTCCAGTTGTTTGTTGTTAAAATGCACTAGAAATCTATAAGAAAAAATATAAACTTTAACTTTTAAAAGCATGTTCTTGTGTGCTGTAGAATACAACTATGTTTTCAATAGAAGTTGATGAGAGGTAGGGTAGGTCTGTGTACGTAGGCCACCTGATAACGTAAATGGCAATATCAGCTGACGGAAAACAATGGAAACGAAAATCAACTTTCTGTTGTTTATTGTTAAAATACAAAAATCTGTAAGAAAATATAAATAATAACTTTTAAAAGCTTTTGCTTATGTACAAACAGCTGTATTATTTCTATAGGAGTTGAGGGTTAGGGGTTGCATTGTGTTTGTTGGGTGCCTAGTCTAACTTTGCTGGACTTATGTACAAAGTGGACTTGCGAACACAATCTCGGAACGGAACTCATTTGTATGTAGGGAACTTACTGTACTGTAGTATAAGAACTCTCATCACTTTTTAAACCATATGCATAACAGATTACCATGCTCAAAACAGCCATACACCAGAAAGTCTCCCTAGGAGGGATTCCAGTTCATTGACAGCTATATTGAACCATTACAGAAAGAAGGCCCTTCCTCCTAGGACCGAGTTGGGTACAAGTGCTGTGTGGTCATATGGCACAAGTGAACTCATCATTAGCACAAATGGTAGTATGCTCAGTAGTGAAGTGTTGGTAGTCCAAACCCCCATATAGGGAGATCATCAATCATCTTTATTTTATGTAGCGCATTTTCTAGAGAGAATCAACCCGAGGATTTTTACAAGTGCAGAATCATACCGGATATCAATTGTTTACATTGTGTGGCAGTCATAGAGTCATATGGTGAGTCAGAGGTGTTGGCTGAACCAGCAACCACATGGTAGAGTGTTTTACTATTTGGTCATGATAAATGATAATGAGACTTACTGTAAGTCTTCATGTTGTTTTCTGATTGATTTTGATGTACTGTATATTGAAAGGCCAACAGGATAGCTTACCCCTTGCCCACTAATGTAATTAGTAAGTGATACAGGAAGCACTGAAAAGTCACAAACACATAATGTATCTTGAATAGTATAAAATACAGCATACACTTACAACAAAACAAACATGTAAACAATGAGTAAAACTTAATTCTGGTTGTGATGACACTCCTTTGCCATAGTCTCAATGTTTTCAGAAATGAAGTGCCCTGGTGCTCTCTAATCCAAGATGTCCAAAGCAGTCAATAATCTTCAATGATCCTTGTTGACCAGATCGCAGGTCCTAAAAACCAGTGCATGCTTCTGACTCTGCTGAAGATAATTGGGCCTGATTCACTCTTGATGGAGGACATCAAATTCTCAGCACGAATGTTGGGCCAATTGTTGGAGCAGATCAGGAGAAAGTAGACTGGGGTTACACATAAGATCTTTTCATCTTTTGTCAATCTAACACCCTGGCTCTTGCAATTTAAAATCAAGTAAATTCATCTTAAAGAGTTATTTACAAATACTCATTGTCTGGCAATTCCTGAAATTGTGTCAAAGTGAACGAGATACACAGAATGCTGGCAGGACAGACTCCAGCCCCCATATCCTTGAACAGAATTAAACCATCTCTAAATGTTTGTACTTAAAAATAAATCCACATAAAATAAGTTCCTAGCAAGATTGTGCAAAGTTAACAGTTAATTCTGAATAACAATACAGGCCAGTAAATCTGTTCTGAAATCTTAACCAACTCAACTGACTGCACTTGATCTTTATTCTGTAATAGTGACCCTCACAAGAATGAACAGCATGCAATCTAAGTTTACAGTGTTGTAGAAGAAGTGAATTTTCAACAAATATAATATTAGAAATAATTTAAATTAAACAGAAAAATAACACTAGGATTTTTATTTCACTTTGAATTGTTAAAAGTGATTTGGGTGAATAAGTTACAGAAATTCTACACAAATGCATTTTAATTTCAATTTACACAGTTACTTTGTGCTCAGTATTTTCTTTAACTTTACATTTCCTGTGGAGCCTCATATCCATAAATAACATTTTTAAACAAAAAACAATGTGAAAAAACTAAGACTATGCAGGTTCTTATATTTAAAAGCAATTTAGCTCTGTAAAAGCTTGCATGTAATTGTATATGTGCTATAAAGTAAATGAGACCTCATGTACAAAACAACATACCATAATAATCCAGCAGGACTGAACAATACCGCAACTAAAGAATGTGTCGAAAGGAAGTGTTCAAAACAAATAAGCATTGCATCTGCAACTCCCCTGCGCAGCATCTGATTACATAACAGGACTTTGTCTAATTGTGTGTTTAACTATAGAAGCAAAGTTTTCTGAGGGAAAAAACACACACTTTGACTAAAATATAAAAAGAGCTCCAGCAATTTTTACATTTAGCCAAGATTGCTAAAAACACATCCACAGAAGAAGATGTTTATATTAATTTTCAGAGCAAGGATAAAACTAAACAATTGCATTGTCTCTACTCTTTCATAATTCCTAGCTCAATGATAAAAACAAAAAAAATTGTATTTTTAAACTATTTTAAAACAGAATGCAAAATCAGAAATAATCTGATGTCTTATCTCAGAATTATAAGACATTCAGTGAAATCTGCCAGCATCGCATGACAAACAAGACCCTGGTGTACTATTGTAACCTATACAAACAAATATATAAATAAATAAAAATGAATAGAAAAAATGGTCTCCAGCCATTATAGAATATTCTCTTAAAATTAAAAATATACATATTATAACGCTCTCAACTTTAACTAGCCAAAAATAATGTTTCGAGCTGTGCCTAAAAATTAACCTTTTTTTCTGTACATCTCATTTGATATGAATGAAAGTTCAAAGACAACAATAAATAGTAAAAATGTATAAACTACGTATTATTTAATACAGATTCCTCATTTTTAGAATTCTAAGAGTGATGGCTTTTGCTCACAGCAGTATGTGCTCCTGCCTCACCTCTGTCCAGTCCATGGCTGTGTGAAGTTTGCACTTTGCCTTCATGCCTTTTGCTTCTGGGTACATTGTTTTTCCAAGTGATGTGAGTGAGTGCTGTTGTGCTGTATTTGTGACGGTGTCTTGTGGTGGACTGGCAACCTGTCCAGTCCAAATGCTGTTTAAATTGACTCTGACCTCTGTGACAATGAACTGAATAAAACTAAGGTCAATATTTACACACAGACGCATAGAGTACAGCACACTTTATATTGTCAAAGAAACACCCGTGCTGGGTCTTCCAAGCAGGTGGTTTACAAGTAAGGGGCAATAAGCCATGTACATTTATTTCTATAGCACATTTTCATACACAGGATTAATGCAATGAAGGAGGAAGCCATGTACCAACTAGACCAGAAAACAGCACTCTGCAGGCGAGGTCTTTACAGGATGTGTAGCTCTCTCACATTTTTATCCATTCATACCACAAAATGTAATGGTAAGAGTTGCATGTGACACAAATGTTTTAACACTAGAATTACCAACGCCTACGAAAAAACTCATAAATCCGGCCCACCTTAAATCCCTTCGCACCTCTCCGTCATCGTCTTTTGTCTTGTAAATGTGCTGATAAGGACAAGCAGCAAGCAACCTGCTATTCCATCCCCCACCGCTGCAGAACATGCACAAAGTTCTCCCAGCTCATGCCTTGATTATCTGGGAGTGAAGTACTGGAGTTTTAGAGTGGAAATAATAGATCGTTATTTGGAACACATGCACTTCATGTGTGTTCCATTTCTACAATAATCTGTGTAAACACATTGTTAAAACAGAAACGTTTTCTATATTTTAGTAGGCATAATCTATATAATGTGTGAAGCCTGAAGTCCAAAGATCAAATAAACACTTTCACAAAAGGTTCAAGGATGATACAACAGCTTCCGTGGCGTAGCAGTACGATTTGCTGACTTGTAATCAAGAGTCCACAGTTCGATCCTGGCTGCCTCCTATATTTACCGTTTTCAGTAGTGAGCTGCTCTTATTGTTAATATTATACAATAAACACACACATTTGGTTTGTGTCTGTAACAGCCGATGTACATTTATAGTACATGTAAAAGTTACCTTTTTTTTTCATTTGTATTCTCTCAGTCACGGTCACGATACATGCTACCGCCCTCCAACCCAGGGATCTGACGCTGTTACTTTTCATCTGAAACTGGGAATAACTGTAAATGTGAGTGGTGTTTTGAAGCAATGGAACTGGACAATTCTCTGATCTGGATGAATAAAAGCTGACACACAAACGCTGGTGAATCTGCTTTATTCGTATCTCACTGTCACTTGATTTTTTTTTTTTTCAATTTTATTGAGTGTTCTTGCTCACGCTGAATTAGTATGCACCTTATGGTCCATGATGTGAAAGCCGCACTGACAAAAAAAAAAAACAGAGACATAGGTATATATGATACTAGCAAAATCCCCGCGCTTCGCAGCGGAGAAGTAGTGTGTTAAAGAGGTTATGTAAACATATATATACATATACATATATATACATATCTACATATACACATATCTACATATACATATATATATACATACATATACACATCCACATATACATATATATACATATACAAATGTACACATCTACATATATATATACATATGTACATATATATACATATAAATATATACATATCTACATATATATACACATATATACACATATGCAAATATATATATATATATATATATATATATATATAAATATAGACATACATATATACATACATACATACATACATTCACATATATATCAAAATACCCGCGCTTTGCAGCGGAGAAGTAGTGTGTTAAAGAGGTTATGTAAACATATATATACATATACATATATACATATATCTACATATACATATATATACACATATCAACATATATATACATATATACACATATCAACATATATATACACATACATATACACATATACATAAACACACACATATACATCCATCCATCCTCTTCATATATACATACATACATACATAGTGCGTTGTAACACGGGCTGTGATTGTTACATGGGAGGGAGACGACAAATCACAGCTTCCCGCTTTCTAATCGGGCCTGTGATTGGTGTTTTGACTGATGCCCAGATCCCACAGTATGTCCCCTTAGGAGAGGCGTTAGGCAAGTGTAATTGAATAGCGGTGCTGCAAGTTTAGCTTTACACCTGTTTTTAAGGCTTATTGACTGAAAGGGGTTTTCATGAAAAAACTTAGGGCTTTGCTACAGGATACACCCTCCACAAGTTAAGGAAGTAAAAATAAAGGTATATATTTCTGTTTTATTTAAACCTTTTAAGTTTGTATGCGGGCGGCATGGTGGCGCAGTGAAAGGTGCCAGTTAGGAGACCCGGGTTCGCTTCTCTGCGTGGAGTATGAATGTTCTCCCCGTGTCTGTCTGGGTTTCCTCCGGGTACTCCGGTTTCCTCCCACAGTCCAAAGACATGCAGGTTAGGTGCATTGGCGATTCTAAATTGTCCCTGGTGTGTGGATGTGTGTGGGTGTGTGCGCCCGGCGGTGGGCTGGCACCTTGCCCGGGGTTTGTTTCCTGCCTTGTGCCCTGTGTTGGCAGGGATTGGCTCCTGCATTTAGGATATAGCGGGTTGGATAATGGATGGATGGACATCTGTATGCATAGCCCTATTTGCCCGTTTTCGTTTTTTTTCTTTCTTCAGTAATATTTCAGTAAACCCGGAGCTTGTCAGTTCAAATCCTGGTACTGACACCACTGTGTGACCTTGAGGAAGTCAGTTCACCTGCCTGTGCTGCAAAAAAACAAAAGTAATGAAACAAATTGTACCTCAGATGTTGCAAGTTGCTGGAATAAAGCCATAAGTAAAATAGATAAATATGTATTATACACATAGGAACTATTAATTTATTTTCAGTTAAGTCATCTGCAGCAAACCTTTATAAATGAGGGTTTCTCCTTGTTGCTTCTTCATTGACATTTTCTCTTTGAGAGCTTTTTTCATTTCATTGAAAATTAAAGCAGCAGCTGCCAAAATATGTAGCTTTCTTATTAATTTTTCAACATTGTGTAAAATAACTTTATAAAGTAACATAAAAGGTTTAAATACTGGTTATCCTTTTACACTAAAATATTACTAAAGAGATACAAAAAAAGTAAAATGCATATGTTCTTTTTCTTTAAGGAGATTAAATATTACTGAAGAAAGAAAAAAAAAACTAAAACAGCCAAATGGGGCTATGCATACAAACTTAAAAGGTTTAAATAAAACAGAAATCTATACTTTTATTTTTACTTGCTTAACTTGTGGAGGGTAAATCCTGTAGCAAAGCCCTAACTTTTTTCGTGAAAGCCCGTTTCAGTCAATAAGTCTTAAAAAAAGGTGTAAAGATATTGACAATAATCTATGCAAACTCAGCAAGACATGGAATTGTTTAAATCAAGTATCATTACATCTTGCTTTCTTAAAGAGAAGTAAGGCAGTACTTATAAGCTTACATATATATACAGTATATATATATATATATATATATATATATATATATATATATATATATATAGACATACATACATATATATATATATATATATATATATATATATATATATATATATATATATCTATCTATATCTCTATATACATATATATATATATATATATATATATATATATATATATATATATATATATCCCTATATCCGAAGCCGTGCAAGCACACTCTTGAGAATGCAACGTATAGTTGAACAGGAGAAAAGCAATCTTGCCTCAAATCAATGGCAACCTTTTGTAGGTCTATGAACTTAATTTAAACTTTAGGTTTACACAGTGCTTTCTTTCTGAAGTACCTGCACTCATGAATATGTCTGTATGCGTCAGTCGCTCAAATCCACCCGCTTCGCACCGGCGAAGTACCGCTTTTAAATTTTTATTAAGAACAAAAGAGAACCTTTTTAAATTGAGGGAAAATATACTAATAACAGTTTGTTAAGGATCTGTTTTTTTGTGAAGCTGCCTTCACTCGAGTGATCACTTTGAGCTGACTTGCTGGCCAACTATAAGCGTTACCTGGTAGGTAACCACCCATACAATCAGATTGTGAATCAGACTACGAATGCCGTGAATGTAATTACCCCGATCTACATGTTGTCAAATAAACGAACCACTCGCCGTGGCGCAATTTTAGGGGCTTTGCCTCTAGCGCTGACGTCCGAGGTTCGATTACCGTAAGGGAGTGCAGTGAGTGGCTGGTTACCTACCAGGTAACGCTTATGGTTGGCCAGCAAGTCAGGTAACATCAGCCACGGTGCCTTCAGTTGTGAGAAGCAGATCATAGAATGGTTGAAAATAGTTTACTGTCAAATAATGCAAAGAGTACGCGACACGTCTTTCCCCCTTATTCTTGGCTCATCTGATGTCCGAGGTTCGATTCCCGTAAGGGAGTGCAGTGAGTGGCTGGTTACCTACCAGGTAACGCTTATGGTTGGCCAGCAAGTCAGGTAACATCAGCCACGGTGCCTTCAGTTGTGAGAAGCAGATCATAGAATGGTTGAAAATAGTTTACTGTCAAATAATGCAAAGAGTACGCGACACGTCTTTCCCCCTTATTCTTGGCTCATCAGGCGTACACACTCACTGCACTCGCTTACGGTAATCGAACTTCGGACGTCAGCGCTAGAGGGGCTTCGCAGCGGTGAAGTATTGCTTTTAAATTTTAATTAAGAAGAAAATAAAACCTTTTTAAATTAAGTCTTAAAAAGAGGTGTAAAGATATTGACAATAAGCTACGCAAACCCACCAAGAAATGCAATCGTTTAAATCAAGGTGCGAGTCGAAAAACACCATCCCATAATATTAGTTAACGATTAACACATTTCTATATGTATTGTAAGCATACAATACAACTGATAATATGTTGCGCTTATTTATCTGGTGTACCGACATTTTTGCGCGTTTAACGGCTGAAATCTAACGTGGTTTGTGCCCTTCAGAATGAAAACAGTTTGCATTTACCTTTTTAATAAAAGGCGAGCTTTTAAGCCTGAGAAATCACCCCGTAAATGCACACGTTTAATTGCACATGTGTTAATATGTATGCTTACACAGTATTAAAAGACACTCAAAAATTAACGTCATTTACCTTCGTTCCCGCGTTTGACTCGTGCTGTAAATCTCTTCCTTGTTTTTAGTTCACGTGATTACGTAGGAGGCGTGATGACATGATATGTGACTCCGCCTCCTCCATTAGAGTATATGGACAAAAAACAGGTTCCAGTTATGACCATTACGCGTAGAATTTCGAAATGAAACCTGCCTAACTTTTGTAAGTAAGCTGAAAGGAATGAGCCTGCCAAATTTCAGTCTTCCACCTACACGGGAAGTTGGACAATTAGTGATGAGTGAGTCAGTCAGTCAGTGAGTCAGTCAGTCAGTGAGGGCTTTGCCTTTTATTAGTATAGATTTGGAATTATTCATTTTTTGACCTGTATAGTACATTTCAGAAAACATTGTGGGACGGATGCAACATTATTCATATTATTCATATTCATTCACATAACATCTTGTGGTTGTAATCAGTGACCTCATGTTTTTTTCCCGATCTTGCCAGTCCCTACATGTTTCTGTATGGTGCTGTTTCTTTTGTACTTTAGGACATGCAGAGGAAACAATAGTACAGAGAGGTCAGTTCAGCGCTATATGCAAAAATCAGATTCAAATGTTAACAGTTCACACACACGCAAGGACCGTCCTTCCTACATTTACGACACGTGTACCTGTTGCAATGTACACACTTCTCTGGGACTCTTGATTACAAGTCAGCAAATCTTACAGCTATGCCACGGAAGCTGTTATATCATCCTTGAACCTTTTGTGAAAGTGTTTATTTGATCTTTGGACTTCAGGCTTCACACATTATATAGATTATGCTTACATTTTGTCATTTATTACTAAAATATGAAAAACGTTTGTTTTAACAATGTGTTTACACAGATTATTGTAGAAACGGAACACACATGAAGTGCATGTGTTCCAAATAACGATCTATTATTTCCACTCGAAAACTCCAGCACTTCACTCCCAGATAATCAAGGCATGAGCTGGGAGAACTTTGTGCATGTTCTGCAGCGGTGGGGGGATAGAATAGCAGGCTGCTTGCTGCTTGTCTTTATCAGCACATTTACAGGACAAAAGACGATAACGGAGAGGTGCGAAGGGATTTAAGGTGGGCCGGATTTATGAGTTTTTTCTTAGGCTTTGGTAATTCTAGTGTTAAAAAGCATTTCTTTACCCTCACTTTCACTTTAGTCCTCAGTTGAAAATGCTTTTGCCAAATTGACACTTACAAATTATTTTATGAGTAAATGGCAGTCAAAATATGATGAAAGCATCTCCAAATGTTTTTCCATGTTTTACATGAAAAGTGATGTTAATCTACTGCTCATCATTGTTATCTGTCATCTCTAAGCACACACACTAAAATATGCTTTGTTTGGCTCTGCACCCAGTGCTTTCAAAGCTCATCCTCAGTACCTGTTAACTGTATCATTCAGTATGATCTCATACATTTAGTTTAAAATACAGGAAGAATACATTTGTTTAGCAAATACATCTAAACATATGTACCATCATCTGAAAACCCTATGCATTGTTACTGCTGCTGTGCAGAATTCATTTTATTTTTGACTTTACATTTGTTATTTACAAAAAGTAATTTTGAAAATGTTAAAGTTTTAAGAAGAATTTGACACTTTATTCTCAAATGAATGAAACTACTAAATATTCCAATCCTGTTTGCTTCACAACAAATAATTTATTTTATATTGTACTATTACTGGAAGCATATCTATGAATTATGGCTGACCACTAATCTGAGCAGACCATAATGTATGAAACTTTAGTCCTCTCAAATTTGCCAAGAACAGGAAGATCTGTACTGGAGCGACGACAACACAAGGGTTCTGCTTGAACTGTTGCACATTTTTTCATGAGTCTCGTTTCAATACATTGTTGTAAATTACTGTGCTAAATCAAGGGTGCAGCGAAGGAGCCACAGAAATAATCATTTCTATTACACCCTTCTTGCTATGACTCACTATTTCCCAGCCAAGAACTAATGAAACAAGACCAATATACACAGGAAACAAGGCAGAACAAGATCATTAGCTGTAAGAAAGAGACCTGAATTATTGTGACCTCTCCTCTTAAAGCATATCAAGCAAATCAAACTTAGAAGTCATAAAAAAAAATTATAATGTGTTGTCAGAGAGTGTGACACATCGATTAAGTTAGTCTAGATAAAAGACATCCCCAGTAAATTGTTTTAGAAAGGGTGGCTGCCATCTCTCAGTATCAGAAACAGCCTGCCTGGGGGAAGACTAACCAAAAGAGTGACACCGACAGCACACCGCAGGAGAGAAGACAAAGAAAGACAAGGCACTTCAGGATCAGAAACCCTGACTGCACTAGTTCTAAAAAGACCCTAAAAAAAACTTTTCATTTTTTATTATGGTCTGTAGCGGTTTTGTTAGGCAGTGACAGGCATCACGATGTATGATTCATACAGTATGAACAATAGAGTTGATATTGCTTACTGTACACTTTTAATGCTGTAATAAAATCTTTCTCAAAAAAGAACATATCAGACCAAAATAAAACAGTAACATCTGTGCCATACCTACTGAATATGTTTAAACTGAGATACTGTACAACATAATGTACAGAAATGTGCATTGTTAAGTAACAATACATCATATAATTTGCCTAGGTGTTGTGTCTTACAGGAGCCAATGGCTATTTCAATTTTTTAACCAGTTATCTCAAATCAAAGATGGAATTATTTTGAATTGTCCTTGCTGAATTTTCAGTTCAGCCATTTGTGTCACCTTATATTTCCAGCGAGACTGAAGGTGATGTTATTTTTGTCTCTCTTTAAAATGGTGGTTGACAAATACGGACAATGCACTTATTTGTAAATGTTAATTCAGGTTTTGTCTGCACTGTGGAGACTGTAAACTGTTGCGAGGCTACAGATGATCTGGCCCCAAAGATACTTTTGTTTTGCAGAATCTGTGGCTCCTACTAAGAACAAGTTTTTTTTTTTTTTTTTTATGAAAACATTACAACTTTCTATTACTGAAAACAGAAATTTTGAAATCTTAAAATGTGCTTAAAATACAGCACTTATTAATCACTTTACTCGGCAGTAACATTCATGTCTCTGGTGACTCTTCCTTTGAGGTCAGTAGATGGATTGGGAGAGCATGGGGGGTCATGAGGTCGCTGGAAAGGGCTGTGTGGCGCTCCCAATATCTATGCGAAAGGACAAAGGTCCAAGTCTTAAGAGTCCTGGGGCTTCCTGTCTTGCTATACGGTTGAGAGACATGGATGCTATCCAGTGACCTGAGACGAAGACTGGACTCCTTTGGTACTGTGACTCTTTGTAGGATCCCTGCGTACCGCTGGTTTCAGTTTGTGTCGAGTGAGCGGTTGCTCATGGAGTCCTGAATGAGGCACATCACCTGCTTTGTGAGGGAGCGTCAGTTACGGCACTACGGCCATGAGGCAGGATTCACCAAGTGTGATGTGGCTTGCAGAATCCTCATTGTTTAGGACCCAAGTGGCTGGACCAGGCCAAGGGGATGCCCACGTAACACCTGGCTACAGCAGATAGATGGTCATTTCCAGAGGGTGGGACTGGACAGCGTATCTGCCAACCAGGATTCAGAGTTATTTTGTCATGTGGTGGGTGCAGCAATGTGCTGTACCAGCACATGCCCCCCAAACAGACCTGACTTATTAATCTAATAGCCTATTTAAATGTACTTTTTATGTACAAATGTTATAACTACAGAGTGCAAAGCAGCATATGTGCAATATTCTCAGTCTTTCACAATCTTACAGTGCATCCAGAAAGTATTCACAGCGCATCACTTTTTCCACATTTTGTTATGTTACAGCCTTATTCCAAAATAGATTAAATTCATTTTTTTCCTCAGAATTCTACACACAACAGCCCATAAAGACAACGTGAAAAAAGTTTACTTGAGATTTTTGCAAATTTATTAAAAATAAAAAAAACTGAAAAATCACATGTACATAAGTATTCACAGCCTTTGCTCAGTACTTTGTCGATGCACCTTTGGCAGCGATTACAGCCTCAAGTCTTTTTGAATATGATGCCACAAGCTTGGCACACCTATCCTTGGCCAGTTTCGTCCATTCCTCTTTGCAGCACCTTTCAAGCTCCATCAGGTTGGATGGGAAGTGTCAGTGCACAGCCATTTTAAGATCTCTCGAGAGATGTTCAATCAGATTCAAGTCTGGGCTCTGGCTGGGCCACTCAAGGACATTCACAGAGTTGTCCTGAAGCCACTCCTTTGATATCTTGGCTGTGTGCTTAGGGTCGTTGTCCTGCTTATAGATGAACCGTCACCCCAGTCTGAGGTCAAGAGCGCTCTGGAGCAGGTTTTCATCCAGGATGTCTCTGCACATTGCTGCAGTCATCTTTCCCTTTATCCTAACTAGTCTCCCAGTACCTGCCGCTGAAAAACATCCCCACAGCATGATGCTGCCACCACCATGCTTCACTTTAGGGATGGTATTGGCCTGGTGATGAGCGGTGCCTGGTTTCCTCCAAACGTGACGCCTGGCATTCACACCAAAGAGTTCAATCTTTGTCTCATCAGACCAGAGAATTTTCTTTCTCATGGTCTGAGAGTCCTTCAGGTGCCTTTTGGCAAACTTCAGGCAGGCTGCCATGTGCCTTGTACTAAGGAGTGGCTTCCGTCTGGCCACTCTACCATACAGGCCTGATTGGTGGATTGCTGCAGAGATGGTTGTCCTTCTGGAAGGTTCTCCTCTCTCCACAGAGGACCTCTGGAGCTCTGACAGAGTGACCACTGGGTTCTTGCTCACCTCCCTGACTAAGGCCCTTCTCCCCCGATCGCTCAGTTTAGATGGCCAGCCAGCTCTAGGAAGAGTCCTGGTGGTTTCAAACTTCTTCCACTTACGGATGATGGAGGCCACTGTGCTCATTGGGACCTTCACAGCAGCAGAAATTTTTCTGTAACCTTCCCCAGATTTGTGCCTCGAGACAATCCTGTCTCGGAGGTCTACAGACAATTCCTTTGACTTCATGCTTGGTTTGTGCTCTGACATGAACTGTCTACTGTGGGACCTTATATAGACAGGTGTGTGCCTTTCCAGATCATGTCCAATCAACTGAATTTACCACAGGTGGACTCTAATTAAGCTGCAGAAACATCTCAAGGATGATCAGGGGAAACAGGATGTACCTGAGCTCAATTTTGAGCTTCATGGCAAAGGCTGTGAATACTTATGTACATGTGCTTTCTCAATTTTTTTATTTTTAATAAATTTGCAAAAATCTCAAGTAAACTTTTTTCACGTTGTCATTATGGGGTGTTGTGTGTAGAATTCTGAGGAAAAAAATGAATTTAATCCATTTTGGAATAAGGCTGTAACATAACAAAATGTGGAAAATGTGATGCGCTGTGAATACTTTCCGGATGCACTGTATATAAGCATGTAGGATATCATTACCCAAAATGCAATTCCAAACTTGGCCAATTTTGACCAGAGATGCTGGAGGCTATTGAGGTTTAAACATCGTAACAGTGTGCTGAACATTTCAGTGTCTATGTCTACCTTGGCCAAGTCTGCACCAAGGGCTACTTGTCTCAGAGTTTTGTTTTTCTTTTGTATGTCAGCATGTGTTCTTTGTTTTACACTCATGTGACGGCATTTTTGTGCATTTGTGATCGATACAAGTCAGCTCACTGTCAGGAAGTAGATTTCCTACACAATACACAGTGTTGTCAGTACAATTTCTTAATTCATAGCTCACATCTTGCGTTTCTGTTCATAGAACAGAAGCTAGGATTCTATTTGATGTCTTTGAAAATGAAACAAAAAGAACCTATAATCAGAAGGCAACCTTTTTCTTAAGCACTGCAATAACCACCAAAGAGCCTACCATAGACACAGTAGGATATCAGTCAATCACAGGGCACATGGAAACTTAAACTAGAGCAATTTAGCAATGAGAAAGAAACAGACCATTTGATTTTTTGCAAGAAATCATGCATCCCAGAGTAAACAGACTGGTGATGAATAAAAAGACAGAGTGCAAGGTCCACACTATCCAAGTGCAATGAGATGTCAACAATGTAATGGAAAATACATTAGCGCAGTTGTTAACACTGCTGCTCCTGAGCTCCATGCATCTGGATATGATTTTTGGACTGGGCCTCTGGCCACTGTGTAAAGTGTGTAGAATCTCCCAGTCTGTACTGGTCTCCTTCCACATCTAAAAGAACTGCATATTAGGTTATTTAGTGTCTGTAACTCAAACTCAGTGTGGAAGTGTTTGTGAGTGTGTACTGTGTTGGACTAGTGTGCATTTCCAGGCAGGCTCCTGCCTTTTGCTGCCAACATAGGCTACAGCCCCTAAAGACCTTGAAATGGAAAAAAAATATAAAAAACAACTTTGCCAAGGATCTCAAAATGTAGTAAGAGCTGTCTGGCTCAGTTATTTCCTTGTTTTAGCTTATTTAATCCTTGAAGCCAGTGACCTTTATAAAACAACAGGAGGCTTTGAAATAGAACTGAGCCTTGTCTAGGTTGGACCATCAAGATGCCAAGATAGGTGCTGACCTCCCTGCCAATCTATTTGGCAATAACTGGGTTTTGGAAAATGAATGAATGAATGAATGAAATAATAAATGAACAGGCGGTCAGGTGAAGTTTGTTAACATTCAGTTGCCTGTAATCTGCAAACAAAAGAACGCCTTGGGTCTGAACATCTATAACACGGCAACAAGTGACACATTTTAGAATTAACTGTTCTGGAACCATCTCCTTCTGAGGCTGACTGGACAACCATGCTGTGAAAATCAAAGGCAGATACCCTTGACAAACATGCACCTTTTCTTTATTTCCTGACAAAACATGTTGAAGTAAAGCCTTTTACTGTAACAGTTATGTGCTGCATGTTTGTGAACCGGATAGTGCAAATGCGACAGACAGACAGACAGACAGACAGACAGACAGACAGACAGACAGACAGACAGACAGACAGACAGACAGATAGATAGATAGATAGATAGATAGATAGATAGATAGATAGATAGATAGATAGTCGACGTTTATCCCGGCCAATACCCCCAAGTTGCCAGATGGAGCCATCCCTGCAACATGGAGGGGCCCCGAATTCCAGCAGGGCATCATGGAACTTGAAGTCTTTCATCACAGCCCTGCTGGATACCGTGGGGGCCGCTCCATATAACCTGGAAGTACTTCCCAGTCACAGGGACAGAAGAAATGACATACTTCCGGGTTGAAGAAAAGGAGTTTGCGTCTGACCCGGAAGTGCTGGGAAATCACACGGACTGAGGGAAAGAAGCACTTCCAGGTCAGGAGATATAAAAGGATTATGGGAAACTCCAGAAAGTGAGCCGAGTTGGGAGGAAGGGTGACTGAGCTGCTGGGTGGAGTGGAGGATTGTATTGATTTATTGTGATTGTTTATTGAGTATTGTGGAGTGGAGGGTGCTTTGTGCAGTTATTTATAATAATAAAGTCAATATTTGGACTTTTATCTGGTGTCTGACGAGTGGTCTGAGGGTTCAAGGGGACGACAGTGCCCCCTATCAGTCACAATAGATAGATAGATAGATAGATAGATAGATAGATAGATAGATAGATAGATAGATAGATAGATAGATAGATAGTAAAAGTGCCTATTAATAAACTACGAAGTAGTTGCTTTCAACTTAGGTTTTTGACATTTCTAACGAATTTAATAAATGTAAAAATATTCAGAAAAAACTCAAACAGAATAAATATATGTCAGGACAAGAGAAAAATCATAGCTGTGAATTAGATGTGTCACTTGGTATTTCTAGAAATAGATAGCAAGGCCTGCTTGTGCAAAGTTTTTCTAATTTGTCCTCTATCTCACACTCCCTGCGCACTGAAAACACTGTTCTGATGCTCTACCTGACACTGGTAAATCTAATAAAGTTTTCTGTCTCTTTGAAGGTTTTGCTTGTTAGAGTCTGACTGTACAGTTCTAAGAAATCCTCTGATCTCTTGACCAGACCTGAAAGACTTTATTTCCGTGAGATCACCAGCACTGTTAATGTCATACAAAGCTTGGATTTATCAAGGTGTTGTGGAGAGTAGAGGCTGCAGCTGTCTGGAAAATCTGTAGAATTAATCATTACTGCTTTCAGTCCAATATGACTGAAACATTGTTTCTGTTTGCTCTTTATAAACCAGAGAGGCTTTGTAAAATGACAATTACCATTGCATTTCATACAGTATGTTTCAGTCATAAGGTAATATCTTCTCAGAGAGTTTCACAAAGCACACCACTGTCTTCTCTTGCCTTTGACAATTTAGGACCATGATGCTTCAACAGCTACACTTTCTTCAACAACCCTCACTCGCTTTTTTCAACTGCTTAATAATTCTGTTTTTTTCCTTTGACCTTGAAAGAAGGCTGTGCAGCATGCAAACACCTTTGCTTTTTCTTGCTTAAATGGCCCAGTAATCGTTTTGTACAAGAAGCCCTCCATACCACCCTGCTGCACATGTTCTAAACAAACACAATTATAAACTTTATGGACATATGCTGAACTTAACAAGTTAAACAACTGCAGAGCTAAAGAAAATTTGAAATGAAAATTTCCTAAATATAATTTAAGTTATACAAAATGAGTAAATATTTACTTTTTTCTTCATTACTCACAGTATTAAAAAATACACTTGTCACCTTTTTGGACTATACTGTACTAAACATAATTTAGGTTATGCAAATTGGTACAAACTATCCTTTTGTCATTGCACACCCTTTTCATGACTAAATGTTAATAGCAGAGTAAGGGAAGAGTGCTTTTACCAAGCTAGACATACAGTAAGTTTAAATTTATCTGTTAATCACACATGACTTCAAGAACAATCTGGTTTTGTCCAAAGCGTTGCACACTACCTCTGTATGTTAGACTGAATTTAGAAGTGCTGCTGTTTCTAAATCACAGAAATGATTACAATGTCAGCATTATTATGAAAACACAAGGAACCATCAGTTTAAAGACATAACCTATCCAGTAACTGATATATTGACTTTATTACGTTAAAACCAACATTCCATCCAGACCTGATTATTCAGTCTTTCCCAAATATAACTATCATTTTTCACAGAAATCAGTCACAAATAAAAAAAAATGAGAAACCCAAAGTTTAACACTTAAAAGTGTAAAAAGCCACTCAAAGCCATTTTGAACCACAATGTGTTTTACTACTGAACTCTTAGGCCAGGTTTATACTTCACGTGACGCGACACGTGCTCCAGCGGATGCTACTGCTATGCAAGCGTTGTACCGTTTATACTTGCAAACGTACTTTACGTAAATCTGGAAGATTCAACCAGGTGGCAGTGCAAGATATCATCACGTTGAGAAAACATTCGGCTTCGCTGTGTTTTGAATTGTCCGAAACATCCATTAAATTCTGAGGACACCTTGCAACAAAATCTCTGAAACTGATGTTTAATGATTATATACATTGATCCAAAGATGTACCCATTCCAGCAAGCATCGGCCGCAAGAGGCAGAAACAAACCCTGGATGGGGCATCAGCTCATCGCAAGGTGAACACAAGCACACACATACACAAGCGTCACTTTAGCATCACTAAACCTTCATGTCTTTGGAAAGAAACAGGAGCACACTGTGGAAACCCACCAGGAAAACAAGCAAACTCTAGGCAGGAAAGACAAGGGATGCGACTCTCTGTGAGACAGCAGCACTACCACTCTGCCACCGTACCGCCACAACATGTGTAATTATTATCAGTATTCATTATTTAAATGAAGTTAACGAATTATCTGTAAAATGTAACATGCATGCTTTAATGCATTTCATCACGAAAGTGATATGAAGTATAAATCTAGCGATTCTAAATGTGTAGAGAGCTGGAATATCACAAATGTAATGTGTTCTGTGTGGTGATTGCTGTTGTCAGGTCAGGAGGAAGCCCCAGAAGCATGTACCGATTAACAACTGGGTTGGTTTTAAGATGACATTTACAACGGTCTTCTTTAATGAAATTATAGACAAAATGTCCACTTTAATCACAAAATACACCTTTTCACCATGCCCTTACTTTTTTTCTCTTTGGCTCAAATTTGCTGCTGTACATTCTGATGCTGTTGTTAAAGTGCAAAAAAAAAAAAAAAAAAAAAAAAAAGACGGAACAGAAGATGGTATGTGAGACTTTTAAATTGTATCGTGTCATTACATTGGAGAATATGCGATGCTTGAATATAAAAGCACCACGAATGCATTTCTATGTCGGCATTTTGCTTTACCACATCGAATCATTAATCACACACATCGATCCCGTAGGATCCGCATAGAGGCTTTCTGTCACGTGTAGATAGTAAACAGAGACTCTGACGTCATGTTCTGACTTTTATCACACTGTGCCTCCCCCCACCCCGACTTTTTGCTGGTACTGCAACTTGCGCATGCATCGTGTTAATCCCTGAGGATGTGCTCAGAGGACGCATCAAATGAATGCTGGGAACACGTGGCAGCCATGATGCATGCAGGTACGAGTTCTGAGCGTGAAATATAAATGAGCCCTACGGTTGGTCAAAAGCATTCAACTCATCAGTTTGAGGAGTGGAGGGAATTCTTCTATTTTTCTTAACATTATAAATTATGTGTGGATTCACTCTAAATTCTTACTTTTAAAAGATTTTGCCACAGCAAAGTTTAAAATGCAGTTTTTTCAAAGCACTTAAGTGGCATTTTTGATAAATCTCAGATATGGGAAAAATGTCCAGATCAATTAATAGAAATGGCAATGCAAGTATGCTTAAGCAGAATGCACAGCTGGAACTCCATGGCACTATGACTCCTGACCTCCCATTACCTACATGTTTCTCAGCATCTAGGAGCTGAAAGGACTTTGCATAAGCATGTAAATATCAAAATATGCTTCCATTGTTTCAAATGGAATTATTTATTCTTATTTTTGTGCCACATACAAGTCACAAAAAAGGCTGGCATGTAGGTGTGGTGATACAACATTTTGGATTTAAACCCAGTGTTGCTAGCCACCAAGCTCCTCATTTTAGGACTGTCTGTAATTGGATATTGAACTTCCCATCTCTTAGGACGTCAGCATGTACAGACTGGCAGCACTGCATTCTTTAGGCTGACCTTCAACACAGGCACGGCGCAAGGAAGTGTGTTGAGCCATTTTCTGTAACCCTTGTTAACCTGAATGTGTGGCCAGACACAACTGTAACTTTGTAATTTAATTTACTGATGACACCACCATCATAGGCCTGATCACCAACAATGATAAGACAGCTTACAGACTAGAGTTCTACTGGCTTACTCAGTGGTCCCAGAGCAATAGTATTACCCTTTGAACCAAGACGCTGGTCATTGGTTCCATGAAGCAGAACTGCACTCCCATCTACACTGGAGAGGATGATGCTGGGATATACATGTTATATACACAGTGTAATCTAATATATAAAGTTGAATGAGCACTTTTCCAGTATTCAAACCACATCATTGAGGCGGTCTGTGACTAGCTTTGCACAGATTCTTCATTTGTACAGTGGAAGGGACCACCGGCTATTGTATGCTTTTATTATTAAAAGAGCCCCAGGGGAATTTTTAGGGTTTTGCACAGTTGTGCAAACGTTCTCCCCACTGTGAGTATAGTCAGTGAAATTTTGGTTTGATACCAAAGTTTTTCCAGGTACCCCCTACTGGTGTACAGTATAATTATATAAATATGTTATATGCTATGTATACATTTTTTGTGTGCACGTGTCTTTGTTGGTACTGTATTTTTGTAACTTCTCTAAGGAAACATATAAGGATGAAGTTTAATGTATTATGTGCACATGACATAAAAAAATAATTTGGCTGTTTGTGTAGAATATGCACATTCTCTCCCTCTCTTGGTCAGAATTTTTTTCATAGTATTCTGGTTTTCTTTCTTTTCCTGGCTCACAGGACCTTGAACTGGATTAGGTTGGTTTGATACTGTTATATACTGTACTATAATACATCATTGATGCCTGTTCTTGTCTATGTTTATTTACAAAAAGGTCAAATCAAATGGAAAAATTAAAATTAACTTAAAAGTAATAAATTCTCTCAGTAATGCTCTGAGGAGATATTGCACTCGCCACAAGCATAATAGTTCTTCTGGTCCCATCATGTCTCCTTTTGCATTCTCTGTAACCAATACTCCCTCCAGCTTTGAGCTGAAGTCTCCCCAAATATAAATGAACCTTAGACTTGGAACTAAAAAGTAGGCACTAAAATTGAAGTAATCATTTAATCACTGTGAACAGGGTCTCAGACAGTAGCACATAAATAAATCTACAGTCCTGATGACAATATTAGTCAGGTTGGAGAGCTTTCAGTGGTTACATTTTCATTTGACACTGAATTGTGTCTTTCTTTGTCTGAAAATCAGCTGGGAATTACAAGCTCAAATTCTCTAGCTTTATTATAAGGTGGGTGGTGAATTTCAAAGGTCACAGTAGACTTAAATGTATTTCAAGAACTCCCACACATAAAAAAACATCAGGTGGCACTACAAAAGTGAAAATTATCCACAGCTCTCCCAAGACCTAAGCATGACTGCACAGGAGAGCCACTGCCCACCATTAAATAAAAGCTGTCTTGCTATATTAAACATTGCAATGACAAAAATGCCAGTGAGAATGCTGCCAGTTTATGGATAATGTAAGTTAATTAATAATTACTTGCCTTATGACACTTTTATTCAGAGTTATCCCTCAAGACTTGCTATAAATTTTCATTAACTGTCACCAGAATTAATGCCTTACAGTGCTGAAGGATATCTTTATTCAAGGCTTGTGTGTTTCTACCATAAGTGTCCAGTGAGGTAAATTTAAAACCAGGAATTCTGCATAAAAGAAACAAATCTGAGCCTGATACTATTGCTATAGTATATAATGTTATAAATTACTTCCTACATCTACTGCTCATAAATAACAAAGCAGCAATTTTATATAGAATCTCACTTTCAGGAAAAAAGCCATTCAAGGAAACATAAGCTGTTCCCCCATCATGGCATTCACTTTTAATATTTGTGATTCTCCTTGAGGAAGCAGCTCAGAGTTGTCCTTGTGAAATGATAACAAGGAATATGAACCTGGCCTGGCAGTAGACATACAAAATATATTTTAAACAATACATATAGAAGACTTCCTGCAAAAATTGGACATAATCAGGTGTTGCTACACTGTAAAAGTTTTACATTTTTATGAAATAGTTGATTAAAAAATATCCAATGTACCAATTGCACAAGGCAAATAAAACACAGACAAGACAAGCATAATGTGCTGGGATGGTAACATTTTGAGACACGTGAAAGATGTGCATAAGGTAGTATATTAACTGTGGTCACAGATTTAATTGTAGTCTTGTTTTGTATAATTTAATTTAAATTATTTACACTTAAAGTACAAAAAATATCAACAAAGAATTTCTGCTGGTGTTAAAATGGTATGAATTCTAATTAAGTAAAATTATAAAAGAAAGATCTGAAGTACCTATAATTACTTCATGGAAAATAAATAAACTTGTAATAACAGAATAATGTTTAAGATGTAGTGCACATTAACAAGGGAGAACACTTAAAGTCTAAACTAATGATGCCTCAAGAATGTTCTGTAGAATTGCATTGGAAATTAAATCCATCTTGGAATGGCCTACTGGTGTGTTAGCACTTCTGCCTCTTGTGTCTCATTCCCAGCTTTACTCCCGTTTCAGAAGATCTGCACCTCCTGCCACTCCCAGTTAATGTAACTCTTTGCCCTTCCTATTTCAGGTTCCACCCAAAACAATGCATGTAAGGCTAACTAACCCACCATGATGGAGCATCAGTGTAGGTACTGTATTTATCTTGCAATTTTTACTATTTTTAAATTTTTTATTAAGTTTATGGATTGCACTACAATAAATTCATTCTCCTCTCTAAGACTAGCTAGGGTCCAGGATGTAGCTCCACCTTCAGGCAGTGTTATAACAATAGAGGAAAGGTTAAGGAATTTGATGAATCAAATAATGCACAAACAGGTTTCTCATTCAGTGTAAGTAAATATACCAGAGCCCTGTTCTGTTAGGTTTAATGATTCAATTTTTCCTTTCATTCTTTATAATTGAGTCTATTAACTGCAACCTCACAATTAAATGGAATCAGTAGTAACTAATAATCTATTAAATACATGAAAAAAATCTGTAGTCCTCACACTTAACCTGGCATTCCAAACTCACTACATTAGGTTTTGAAACGAATTTCCATAATCCCAACTGCTTTTATTGCCAGAAACACATTCTTGAGCTAACATGAAGACGGCTTATTAAATGGCAGCAGATCACTGACAGACAGACAAGTCCATGTTCTTTTGTGCATCAACCTGCTTGGTAGTGTGGTTATGCACTGGCCTCCCTATACCCCTAACCTCCACCATCAATGTTCTTTTTGGCTGATATTGAACTATATGTAAGGCTTGATTTTGTAATACCACTACACCACAACAGACTTGAACCCACTAAACCCTGCTACCATATTCCCTACTAAAATTCACAGTTTCTGGCAGCTTTAAATCCAAAACTACAATCCCTCTCTGAGCCTACCAGAATTCATCCCTCAATGCCCAATGGCTAATACTCAGTATCTAAAAGGGGACAAGCTTAGAAGACACTGAGAGTAAACTTATATTTATATGGTATTAACACAGCTACAATCATGTAGTTATTTTTGCTCTTTTTATGGTACTGTGTGCACAACCTTTACCAAAATAATTTATTCAAGCTAATCATTAATTTAAATTAAAACAGATTCACAAAACTCTTGGCAAAAATGTAATTTGGAAGACGGATCAGTCCTATTCTACATATAAAAATTGCTAATAAATATCATCAATCCATCCATTGTAAAATTTCCTTTTCATTGAATACAAGACAAGGACCAAATGTGGACGGGGCAAAAATCCTAAATAAACCTCACATAGCCATTTGGAGAACTCTACTCAAGCAGTAATGAAGGGGTAATACATTTACATATGCATTACAATATACAGAAAATATTTAAATAAAAAACGTATGCTACAGCACATCAAAAACCTCTACATTGGACAGTCTGGTAGCTAAAAACTGTGAGGGTCAAGGGCATCACTCAGATGGCATGGCTGAAACTTCCAAAGCAAATACACATGGCAGAAAGAGAGAGTTACATTCGGGCCATCTTAACACATGGGCACACTGGGCAGTTGTCTGGGGGCCCCATGTTAATCTATATACCTCGGGTCATGACCGTAATTCGTTCCAAAACTCTGGTCGCAACCCAATTTGGTCATGATCTAAAGTAATTTCCCCCATAGGATTGTATGTAAATACAATTAATCCGTTCCGGACCGTACGAGCTGTATGTAAATATGTATTGTTTTAAAGATTTTTAAGCACAAAAGAGTTAATTATACAGTACCATAGATTGCACAGTGTAATAGTAAACTAAATGTTTACTTACTTCTTCTGGTCACTCCAGCTCCTTGATCGCTCAGCTGGAGCGACCGCTTCCTTCTGCCCCACCGAGTGTCAGCCAAAACACCCCTGCTTGGGCTCTCTCGCTCGTTCTCTCTCTCTCTCTCACTCGCTCGCTCGCTCGCTGCACAGGGAATGCACAGGGAGAGACTGAACACGTGCGGAAATCATCGTCGCGTATGAATCGGAAGGATAACTGGCTTGTTCGTCACCCGAGTGTGTGGTCGTGAACAGAGGTAAAGGTTTGGCAAACTTTTTGGTCATAACCCGATTTGTACGTGGTCCGAGATGTTCGTGACCTGAGGTTGTGCAATGTTGTGACTTGCTGAGTGGTTGTTTAGGTAGGGGCCCCAGTGCACTGCTTTGCCCAGAGGCCTATAATGCTGTTAAGATGGCCCCAAGTTACACTAGCAGCAAAAGAGCAAATTTACATCAGAGCATGATTGACCATGTCAAGTATAGCTTCCCAGACAGGTAACAAGAAAGAAACCCAAGGCTAATGAGGTTTAATGGCAGGGCTTGGGTGGTTGAAAAGGTAGAGTTGCAAGTAATCCAGCAGATGTCAGGATGCCTGACCGTCTACTGAGAGAAATGAAGGTCAGAAAAGGTCAGAGGACCATCTGGCTGACAAGCAGAAAACCCTGTGTGCAGAGAAGGCCAGGGACACGTTGCTGTTTTAAGAGTGAAATCAGGGAAGAAGGCCAGGAGACTATGCTGATACCTAAGGGTCAGTGCACAGTTATCCTTTAATGTTAATGGTAAGCTGAGGTGCTGATTTGTAGACTGGGATTTTTAAGGGACGCTGAAGACTTGGTGGTGCAGAGACACCGGTAGGCCTTCTGGTTAATGGTGACCCTTGAGATGATTAATGTCACTCTGAGGCATAAATGATATGGGAATCAGTTCTGAAGGTGGGCTGAAGGTGAAAGACACAAGGAACAGGGGCAGATACAGACAAGTGAGAGAAAGAGGTGGGCAGTGAGGAAGAAAGTGCTCTGTGGTAGTTGGGAGATGGACAAGCGGGAAACCATTCAAAGTGGCAGACTAGTCAGTTGTTCATGGTCTGAACAAGAAGGCTCCGTGGAGAAGAAGGAATTTGTCTCTGTTTTATCTATTTGCCTGCATTTCCACTTCTGAACTGTTGTGTGTTTTATAAAATAAATATGCCGCATGGAATTTTTTTTCTCCTTGGCATCATTCCATGTCATTTTTGTACATTATTATCAAATAAATTTATTATATAAATCAAAGTACTCTCTTCATCACTTGCAGCAAAACAGGCTAAATTACAACTACCTGTGCTTGTTTACACACTTAAAGTCTACTGAATTTGGTGTGTCTTTATGCTTCAAGAGAAATGTATTTATAATTATACAATAAAAAGAAAAACACAATTGCACACATTTGAGTAAAATATATTGGAAATGACAGTTTTTTATGTATGAATAAAAAACTTTGTTTTATATGTATTTTTTTGTATTCTCATTAAACATTCTACACCACACATTTAGTTTGACTAAGTAATTTATATAAACCTGCAAAGCTCCCATCATAGTTGCTTTCAACTTTCTAATTGTGCTTCAATTTGATTTATTTGCATTTACAGTGAAATAATACACCCCTAATGGGAGCAGCCAAAAGAAGAAGAAGAAGAAGAATTACCAGAAAGATTTTTAAAAACTCTCTCTTCACAATAAATGCTTTTCTCTCTCCAATGGTGTAGTAGTTCACTACAGGGTTTACTTCCAACTAGTTAGAGTAAAAAATCCATACCACAGCTCCTTAAAATATAAAGATTAAATACACACACATAAATGTATAGATACATGCATGTACAATACAGGTAACTTTCAATAATACTTTGTAAAGTTCAAGAGTACAATAAGAAACAAATCTCCTTGGTAATAAAGTGCTAAAGCTTTTTAATGTAGTTCTCCTTGATAAACTAAATGTTATTTTTTAATTTCAGGATCCTTCTTTAAATCACTGCATTGAATTTGCTAACCTTGGCACAAAGAAACAATGTTCTAGTTTAGGTTTGCAATACAAGGCACTAAAGACAAGATTCTTCCCTAATTCATTTTCTTTAGTTGCTTTCAAAGCTATTCAGATGAGATATTACAGCTGTCATGACAATTTTATTGTCGCCTTGTGTTTCTATAACAAGTAAAAACAGCTATGGCTAAAAGGACTTCACTGCAGATGGAGCTTATTTTACCAACTTTCAATTCAGCACTGATCTGAGGTTTTTTGCAGTACTGCGCAGGATCTGATCATTTGATTGCTACCATAAAAATAAATCCATCACTGAAATAGTAACCACTCCCTCCACACTAGAACAAATGAGGCCGCATGCTACTGTAACAATAGGCAGGAGACAAGCTGCCTTTTATGTATTTTATCACCTCTTATGCAGACAAGCTCATGCTCTTGGTAAGCCCTGTATCAACAGAATCGGCCCTTCTGCAATTCCTCCCCCATATTCCCTAGAGAGTAAACCATTGTTCATTGAGACCTGTAAATGGAAACTTTCCTTCACTATAAAATATTAATAGTCTGGTGTTGCACAGATAAAATAGTACTACAAAAAGACTGAGTGCTATTGATTGATTGGAAGCATATGCTTAAATAGCTCACACAATCCTTCACTCCTCCATCATTTTTTCCTTTTATCAATATACAGTGGGTATCTGCATATTGGGTAGGCTCCAGTTGTGTAATGCTATTATGTGATGCATACTCAGCTAAAAGGATAAGACAGCCATGAAATTGTCTCTCCTCTAGTTAATGGCATGTGTAAAAATGAGGCCATTTAAACAAAAATACAGAAATTCTGAACAAGCAGTAACTGTTCAATTCAAGATCAAGAATGAACAGAAAAGAAAAAGAAATACTACATTTAATGTCTCAAAACTTTTTGACAACTATTTTAATTGCTTTTTACAAACTGTTAACAAACTTGCTCCTCTGGTTTTATTAGGCACATTGTCAGGGTCTGGGGTAACTCAGTGGGTCAATGTATAATCGTAGTTTTTCCCTCTACTTACCCTTTACCTGTTTTCCCTCAAGGGTAAGTGTACTCGTTAAGTTCGTTATCAGGTTGGTCTACTGTTGCACTTTAAGATGAACACACACATACATAGCTATACGCATACACACAGACCCTAACCACAACAGTGTCCCATGAATGACACACACACACTGATTAACCTTCAGCACTTTAAACCACACAAGTGCTTTAGGAATAACACAGCCTGTCACTCAGCACTTCAAGAGACTTACTTATCGGCACGAACAACATACAATGTTTTAATCATATCTCAGACCTAAATGTTACTTTTGGTCTTCAAGAATACATTTAAACATACAAAGACTCAGCACTCTTGACTATAGGCCATTTATCAGCCAAGAATACCTTCTTTACATACTGTTCCCTACTATTGAGTGGAGCTCTCACTCGCAGCCTTAATAAACCTCGCAGCACAGAGGTAATGGGAAATCTCCGGCTGCACTAGGTGCTCAAAGAAATCTAACTTATTATTTCAGTCACTCTATAGACATTAAGACAAAGCATAGAAAGTTAAAAAGCAGCATGGTATTTATTACAGGAATAATAATAATACCACTGGAACAAAGAATAATGTAAAATAGGACTGATAGAAAAGTCTGTTTATATGTAGTCTTTAGAAAAAGCTTACGAAAAAAGTTACAGATGACAAGGATGAATGTCCCAGGGTGGCGTTTGATTTATGTTGCTTTTTTGATGACCAGTGACGTCTTTGTCCATTCTTCTTCCTCTCTCCTTCCTTACGTCCTTACTTCCCTACTCACTTCTCAGACAAGGCATATTTATTGTACCAGGGGGTTTATGCAAGATGTGATTGATAGATATTCTGATTGGCTGGTTGTCAATATGAAGAATTAATTCACTGTCCATTTTCCCAAACAATAAAACCTTTTATGTTCTCCGAGGTGTCGGCAGATCTTCTTTTCCCAGGCTGTAAAATAATTAGATGTCCGTCCTTTCTCAGGTTATAAAGTAATTGAGCCACCAGCATGTCTTTCTTTCTTTGTTGGAACAGCTGTTTTAAAAGTGAGGTATAACTGAGAAAAAAAGACATGCTTTGATTTCCTGAATGATAGTTCATCTGTTGTCTTATCTTGAACAAAATATAATGGAAATATAAACCAAAATGTACAGATTTTGTACCCCACATCAGTCAGTGTCTGCCTTTCATTTTCTGTCATCATTTCTTGTTTGGGGGGTCACAGTGGTGCAGTGATTAGCACTGATGCTTCATAGTGATGTAGTTCTGGGTTCAGATACCTGCCTTTGTGAACCTGTAAATTCAATACTTCTCAGCATGGGTTTTTCTTTCCATCCTGGGTATTCTACAGTATGATAATTACACACTGGACACTATAAAAAGAAGATTTAATCCTGTTGTCATTGATCCCAAAGCACCCAATAATTCTGAAGTCACATCTTAAGGTATGTAATATTCTTCTCCAATATTTCTGTCTCATTTCAACGGTGCTGAACAAAGTCTTATTCCCAGCATTACCCACTTGATGCATGTTCCACACACCTAAAATATTTTGCTTTGACTATCCATCCATATTTCGAATCCATGGTGCAGGGAGCTGGCATCTTTCGTGGTACCACTGGGAACAAGTCAGAAACCAATCCTAGATGTAGCACTTGTCCAATGAACTTCATTATTTATAGCTTACATTCACTCGTAATGGACTAATTTAAAGTCAACACTTGATGTTCCTGCTAATTTATTTATATGCTATTCATTTATCAGTTCTGTTTATGAATGTGGCACATTGCTTTCTGTGATACTGGCTGGGTGATTTGACCTCTCTAAAATAACTCACTACAATATGACCTGGGTGGGAGTAGTGTCTAGTCTGGGGTTGGAAACTCCTTTCAACTGACATTCTAGTTTTGTGAATCTGTAAACCAGAACTAGCATAAGAAAAATAAAAGGATGGGTGGATAACAAGTGATGCTTAATTTAGCTTTCTGGACATTACCCACCTATTATTCTTAACATACCCTAGTTCTAATGATATAATAAACTATTTCATCAAAACATCTTAGTTTTCATCAATACGTGACCCTCCGGATTGAGAGGAACCAATTGAGGTGGTTCAGGTATCTGATATGGAGGCCTCCTGGACACCTCCCTGTGGAGGTTTTATGCGTATGACCTGCTGGGAGGAAACCCCAGGGAAGACCCAGGGCTCACTGGGAGGATTATATCTATGAGATGTCCTGGGAACACCTTGGGATCCCATGGTATGAAGTTGGCAAATGTGGCATTTGGGCCTCACTGCTAAGACTTCTGCCCCTGTGACCAGGTTTCAGGTAAGTGGTGGAAAATGAATGAATCTTAGTTACAGTTGTTATATACTGTTATTTTACAAATGTAAGTGAGTGATTTGCACCATTCAACATTTCAATATGACTTAACAATTAAGTCTCCTTGATCTTTTTTCTTTCAATACATAATTGTTAGCTTCTTGTTTTCTCCACTCGGCATTGGACTTGGGTACAGTTACAGGTAAATAAAGTTCAGAGTTATGTGCACAATCATTCTTTAAAGGAACAGTATGATGCTGACTGAGACGAAGCACATGAGGTGACTCAAAAGATCAGATAGATAACTTGGTAGCCTTGGCTAAACTTGGATGCACTTTTTATTAATGTCAACTATTTTTCTAAACTCAATGTATTCTACCTATACTCGTCAGTTTTTACAAGTCAGATTCAGAATGTGTGCGCATATCTCCCATGATCTTCAAACCCTCTTACAGTGTGCAGAAAGTGAAGGGGTCTGAATACATTCTGAATCTACTGTTGTCCAGGAAAGGGGGAAACGGGAGCTAGAGACTATCCAAGGCAGAAAGCCACCGTCAGTGTGTCAGGCCAGTTCAGGGCAAGCCTGGTCAATCCAAAGACACTAGCTAACCTAAACTTCATTTGGAATTGGTGAGGAAAACTGGAGTACTTACGAAAGTCAATCTGAAAAAATCTACCAGGCCATTTCTATTAGCCTGACATTGTTGGCTTTTGTTGTTGTTTTTTGAATCATATTTGCTTAAAGGGGGTTATTCCATTTTAAATCTTTCAAAGTAATTTACATAATTCACTAATATTCATGATATGATTAAAGGAACCTACTGAAATGTGCAGCCTAATGAAGTTTTTTTTTTAATCAGTTGATAGCATATATTTCACTACATTAAACAATTACAATAATGACTGTGTAATTTATTTAATAAATTTACTTTACAAAGTAAGACTTAAAACAGCAATACACAAATGCATCAACGTGCTCCATTAAGTTTCTATTAAAAATGAGTTGGTGTGAAAATAAAGTTTATACTTATCTTCCATATTGCAGTATGAGGTGGCTGAGTTAATGATATTTGAACTGCTAATACAATTAATACATGAGATATTATTCAAACACAGGTTATCTACAACAAGACTATTTAGTTTCTTTAAACTAAGCAATTAGTTTAGCAAGGATAGCATGTTCATGTCTACAGCATTTAGAATTAGAAAGTGTATGATCCTTAAGGGAGGTAGGAAAAGGACAAGATGAAGGTAATTTCTCAGTGGCACAAAGCCAAGACAGCACTCCAAAAGATAAATAAGAAAGACAAAAAAAAAATACACCTTACTTCTAAAAGGATTAGAAACTTACAACATCAATCAGTAGTTTTTGAAACATTATTTTATGTTCATAATAAAACTTCTTGAAAACCGGGTAAACAGCACCCGATTTTGTACATTTACATATACTGTTATGCATCTTTTAATAAATTGCATCCACAAGATTAACATAACTAGAGGCACAAATGCACAGTTAGGTTGTATCACCAAAACTATGAATATAAACTGTTGAATATAAAACAGACGTTGCGCGCAGACATTATTATCGAAGTGTGTGATCCACATCAAAATTTTAAAAAGCCCCAGCAGGTTACCAAACGTGCAGCCAAAATTATTGCAGCCGATGTGGATAACTTGGTAAGTGCATGTCTGAGGACAATATGGAAGGAATTGGAAATCATCAAAGCTGATGGCAGACACCCATCACACGAGGAATTTACTTTCAGTAAATCAGGAAGGGCAGTCACTTTAAACACCCAAACAAACCACTTCAGAAATGTCTTTTTATCCCCCAGTGTCATACAGCTCGTTAATAAAAATAACAGTGGTAATAAGGATTTTGAGGGGTATGGAGTTTTCATACAGTAGGTATTATGTACATGTCTAGGTAAAAGGCTGCTGTTAAGCTATATTATTATGCTGTGTCTAAGTGTTTTATTTTTGCCTCATTTAGATGCAGCTGAGAAGACAAATTTCCAGTTTTGTTTTGTGTAACGCTGACCAGATAAAAACCTTAAACCTTAATAATGCACTAGTGAGGCCATGTTTAGAGTACTGTGTGCTCTCCTCCATTAAAAACGGCACTAGAAACTGTGCAGAGGAGAACAACCAAGGGCATTCCAAGACTAACGGGTTTGTCCTACTTTGACCGGCTTATGGAGTTAAACATCTTTATTGTAAAACAGAAAAGACTTTGTTGGAACCAATTCCAAATCTTCAAAATTTGGAAAGACGTTAATAAAAGTTGATTTGATATAATTCTTTTGATTAACTAGAGAATCAAATATTCCAAGGATGCTGGTGGAAATTTAAGGGGAAGTGCATTTAAGACTGGAGCCAAAAGAAATTGTGCACACAAAGAGTTGGGAGACTCTGGAATATGCCAACGAGTGACGCAGTCAAAGCAGAAACCTTGACAACTTTAATAAAACCATCTGGATGAGATATTGGCACAGCTAAGCTATTAGCTAATAAAACAAGTCTGATGGACTGAACAGCCTCCGCTTGTTAATTAAAAACTTTTGCTCTCATGATATACTGTACATAGCATGATGCTCAGGCTAATAAAAATGTTATATAATGTGACAGACTGTTTTGTGGTTGAGCACTTTAAATGTGAATGTGAATTTTCAATAAATCCACCTCCTTTGTCCACTTAAGGATTTTGTTACTAAATTGAAACATTGGTGGCACAAGGTGTTCTTTGAAAGACACAGGACTTGCACTCACTCCGGTTATTTGAAAGGCATGGGGCATGTACCTACTGCCATTTTCTGCCACAAAATGCTGGTAGAGACAAATTCTCCACTCAGTTTGGTCCCAAAATTTACAGAGAGAGATATACACACAACATGTGGATGGATTTTCTGCCTGTCGACAAACTGATTGCCAACAAATGTTGCTAAACAGCGTCTTCCATAGATAGATAGATAGATAGATACTTTATAAATAATATTAGATTAAAGAATGATAATAATACAGGTGAAAAAAACAGACAATAACTATGTATAATGTTAAATATTAACGTTTACCCCCCCTGGTGGAATTAAAGAGTCGCATAGTTTGGGGGAGGAACGATCTCCTCAATCTGTCTGTGGAGCAGGACAGTGACAGCAGTCTGTCGCTGAAGCTGCTCTTCTGTCTGGAGATGACATTATTTAGTGGATGCAGTGGATTCTCCATAATTGATAGGAGCCTGCTGAGCGCCCTTCGCTCTGCCACAGATGTTAAACTGTCCAGCTCCATGCCAACAATAGAGCCTGCCTTCCTCACCAGTTTGTCCAGGCGTGAGGCGTCTTTCCTCTTAATGCTGCCTCCCCAGCACACCACTGCGTAGAAGAGGGCGCTCGCCACAACTGTTTGATAGAACATCTGCAGCATCTTATTGCAGATGTTGAAGGAAGCCAGCCTTCTAAGGAAGTATAACCGGCTTTGTCCTTTCTTGCACAAAGCATCAGTATTGGCAGTCCAGTCTAATTTATCATCCAGCTGCACTCCCAGATATTTATAGGTCTGCACCATCTGCACACAGTCACCTTTGATGATCACTGGGTCTATGAGGGGTCTGGGCCTCCTAAAATCCACCACCAGCTCCTTGGTTTTGCTGGTGTTCAGGTGTAGGTGGTTTGAGTCGGACCATTTAACAAAGTCATTGATTAGGTCCCTATACTCCTCCTCCAGCCCATTCCTGATACAGCCCACGATAGCAGTGTCATCAGCGAACTTTTGCACATGGCAGGACTCCGAGTTGTATTGGAAGTCCGATGTATATAGGCTGAACAGGACCAGAGAAAGTACAGTCCCTTGTGGTTCAGTCACCTATGCATTTCTCAGTTTTACTTTGACAACCAGAATTACTGCTGAATTTTGCAAAATATTTGAACCTAGCTTTTTTGTCACTTTTCTTGTTAATGTTCAGGTAAGGTAATGCCATTTTACAGATACACAGCAACTGGCAAAAGTGCCACTGAGAGCTGAAATTCAGCAACATGACTCAGTACTGCAAAATAATCTGACACACACCTTTAAAGTTGCGCTAATCATCCTTCATTCTATCATTAATTCATTTCCTACGTATCTTATAGACTGCTAATTATCACAACTCCTTTAATTATTTATGAAAGCCTGAGAAAAACAAGACCAAAGAAACATCAGCTTCAAGCACTATACACCTGATATATGGAATCTCATTTAAATAATTTTAAAAAATGTTATAGTATTTGGGATTTAGAATTTTAATGCGAAGATTTGAATTCTTGATGATGAAAACAAGTAATGAGATTCATGGATTTATAAAACTAACATATTAGAGATATAGACAAGCAGAATTAATTAATTTAGTTGTGTATTATAAGAAGCAAGAATTAATCATATTTTACATCTATACCACAAGCAGTTGCAGCTACATCAACACAGAACTGAGCAGTGAATTCAATGAAAACATCCTTCTCAAAAAGTCTTAAGCATTTTGCAGTCACTCGGGTCATACAGCTAATTCACATTAGTGATTGCTGCCTCAAGTCTATTCTTTCTGCCAAAAATAAAAATAAAAAATGTGAAGCAGTACTGCCAGCCAAGACCTGTTAAGTCATTCTTGCTGACATATCAATTATTGGAAAGCCGGAAATGTGATGTTTTGTATAGCAGTAATATACACTGTATGTCTAGCTTAAAAGTCTGAAATTTACTACCTTCAAGGCATAAAGGAAAAGGAACACAAATAAAAACAATTATGCTAAAAATGACTATAAACAATCATACTGCATACAGTGTTCAATAGATTGAGCTTATTAAAACAGTGGCTAAAATTAACTCTTGATGGAATTAATGCATTAACTAGCCAATTATTTCTGTGGTATTCTCTTGGTATGACAGTATTAAGGATTGTGTTAAATTCCCATCTGGGGCATCTTCTGGGTAGCATTTGAATGTTTCTGGCTGGGCTGGTATCTGTTTTCTCAGATTCCTTCTTTCATATACATTGTGTTTTGTTAATATCTAGCCGTGTAAGTGAATTAAGCATGTGAGACTCTGCTCCACAATGGACTTCCACTTCTGCCCAGAACTTTTGCTTGCCTGGTGTCCATTGAGGCATGACAAGGCTTAGGGCACACACACGCACACACACGCACACACACGTACACACGCACACACACCCACACACACACAGGAGACACTTGGAAAATGATTAAACCCAAAATATACAGTATGTTAAACCAAATATATGTATGAAACACACCATGTGGAAGAAAGATATTCTTTAAACTGAATTCATTATTTAGTTTTTTATGGAGAGATTTTTAATATGGCTGGGTTATAAAACAATACAACTAAGTAAATGATGTTAAAAGGTTGATCACAAGTGAATAATGAATTTGATATTCTTGCATAAAAGAGAAATCTGTAACTATTTCCCCCTCCAGCTAAATTCTATTTCACAGAATTATCATATTTGCCTGAAAATTGCCTTCCTCATATATATGTGCAAACCTTAGCTGAGTTAGCTCTTGTGATTTTTTTACGTCAGTTTTCAAAGAACAAAAACTGAGAAAAGCAAAAAAATTGGAATTACACAATATAGTCAGATTGCAAAACTTCGGCTTAATACATGGAGACAATTTGTATTTGAAATTTTAATTTTAATGTTACAAACAAAATACCAAACGACAGATTTGATGCAAATAACAGGGGAATAAACTAATACATGGAAAACATGGACAGATTTTGCTGGTCCTTAGGTCATCAATTTTGATATTGCAATGTTAATTATAATTACAATAATAATCAATGATAAAATTAAATTCAATTTATGATTAATTTAATTAAAACAGATTAACATGTTGCAAAAGGCAGATCTGCATGTAGAGTATAAGAGTTAAACTGTAAAGACCCGGCATACTAAATCTAGGATGTTGATCGATCGGTCAATCCTCATGTCATGTCAAGTCAAACTGCCTAACAGCGAATTCAGCTACTTTGTCTGAATTAAACCTAATCACTTCAATTTCAACGTTCACTAGCTCCTCACCAAAAAATGCTGACAGACACAATTAATCTTATTCATGCTGTCTTTTTGAGGTCTGTTGTTGCCTCTTTCTGCATCTTTGGCAAAAATGACCAGTGCAAATCAGAGAACTTGGCAAGCTGCTCCATGTTCTTAGTGCATGAGATTGTCTGTGATAAAGACAACGGAGTCCACTGTAACCGCTGATTACGCGGTACCAGTACATATTACATTGGAAGAGATCTACCACCTCAAAACATAAAACTTCTCAACTCCAATAAATACACACACATAGAGCAGGATGTGCACACATCCCAGACTGTCCTAGTAAACCAACCACCTAACACATGCTCTTTCATAAGCTTTTGGCATACTAGTCATGCTGCACAATTAGTTTCTTTCATAATATTTTTTCTTAATTTTGATTTACTGCATTATTATTAATGTAAGTATTGTGGTCATGCGGGATTTGACACTGGAGCCCAATGTTGGGGCACCATGTGGGTCACCACGTTCAATTAACAAAAAGATTTTGAATAGAAATAGCACATGATAGCGCATATAAAACAAAATAAAGAGCTGCGGTCGCTAGCTTTTTAAGTCTGGTTTAGAGCTCTGTCTCTGTTTAGTGTCAGTTCAGAAATAGATGCCACCTTCTGTGAGTGCCTCAAATATACAGTCCTCCAACCGGAAGGGGTGGAGTGAGTTGCCTTCATTGGGGGTCTTCTCTGAGCTATGGAAACAGAAAGAGACCATTCCATTAGCGACAGTGTCCCCCTCTCACCATGGGGTGGGGATAGCTTACCAAGGATAAGGGTGATCCTCAGACACACATGCGTGACAGTATGAACTAACTTTAAATGATCAATTACTGTGAACAGAAGTGTAACTTCTTTTGGTGAACAATTATTTAAAAAAATAATTTACCACACAAACATGTTACTAGCAAAGGAAGCACCATCCTGCAGCCTTGTCTATGATGATTTATCCATTTTCAGTCCTGCATCCTGTTGCTTGCTTTAGGACACATCTTTCATGTGTTTTCTCTCCTTGTCATCAATTCTAAGAGTTTCCTCTGCTTCACATTTTGAATGTGTTTTCTGCTTCACAAATTTTCTTGGTTTCCTTCCTGGCTTTACACGTGAACTTCATCCAAATTTTTAATTATATTCCCGCTTCATATGTTTGTTGTCAGCTTGACTGTTTGATCTAAAGCCTGTGTTCAAAATGTGACATTGTCTTATAACTATTTCATATCCCAATGTGAACTTTTGCTCATTTT
Organism: Erpetoichthys calabaricus; assembly: GCF_900747795.2. NCBI lineage: Eukaryota > Metazoa > Chordata > Cladistia > Polypteriformes > Polypteridae > Erpetoichthys > Erpetoichthys calabaricus. Next base: position 102,228,247 of record NC_041405.2, on the reverse strand, counting down.
TGACAATGGTCTCAGTCCCACACACAACAGCAAAACAGATCACCAAGATCCACATTTTATATGCATCCTCATCTGTTCCCTCTCCTTCATTTGCTGCTATGCCCTCCATCCTCATACTTTAAGTCCCACTTGGAAAGGAAGAACAGATGGAACCACTGCAATATCCATGTCATTCTGAAAAGCCTCTTCAGCTTCTAACTTTCAAGTGCACTGAGGCTTTTATACAGTTACTCTTGGCTTAGCCAAATCACATTTGAAATACTGAGAATCTGATATAAAGTGTCAGGATGTACTGTAACTGTCAGTCCATGAAGAACCTCCTGCTCTACAAAGTATGCAGATATATAGTACACCACTAGTTCCTGTTCCAAAAACAGTTTTTTTTTGGTTGCACTATATCATTATTGAAGGATTTTGATTAATCATTAATACATTCCTCTGTTGTTCTTTATACATTGCAGATTACAAACTGAGCAATAATCTGGGTGTTACTTGGACAATTATGTTCTTTCATCAGATCACAGGCACAGCAGTGAAAGCTGTTACTTTGCTTGTTTGTTCAAGACTGCAGGGGTTTTTCTTTAGGTTTCCATCCTTACATCCATCTTTTAAGCCCACTTTATTTTGAGCTGGGTAGCAGGGAGGCTGGAGCCTACCTCAGCAAACACAAGGCACAAGGCAGCAACACTCCCGGGACAGGGTGCCAGTCCACCCCAGAATGAACACACCACTATGACCGATTTAGCATCACCAATATACATAACCTGCATGTCTTTGCAATGTGGAAGGAAACTGGAGCACCTGAAAGAAACCCATGTGGACATGGGGAGAACATACAAACTATATGCAGGGAGGATCTATGACATAAACACTGGCTCTTTTAGGATTTTAAATACAGTAAAAGAAATCAGTGCATCCTTTAGAACCTTTACACTGTTTGGTAGAAGAACAACTTCTACACTACTAAAGGCTTGAGATGGGCAATTTCAAGATTTGATTACTGAAGCTGGAGCATAAAGAGAAATCAATGAAAATCAACACAATATCTGCTATGGGGAGACACTCATGGGTCATGCCTCCTACCACATTTGATGCTTTCCATTGCCAGGTGACAGCAAATCTTCAGCCATCATCTAAGGCTCATTTGCTCTCAACTAATCTTAGTAGGCTTTTAGTAGATAGCAGGCACTCAGGTGCTGAGTGGGTTAATGCTTTTGCTGACTCTTATTTCGTCTGTTTCATTTGTGTATAAGATATCTATGTGCATTTAAACATTCCATTGTGTATTCCTGTATATCCCCTTTTAGCTCTCGATATACAGTACCCTGGTCTGTGCCATGTATCTTTTGCACTTTTGCCTCTTTCACTTTTTCGTTACTAGTCTTATCTTAGTTAATAACTATAAAAGCAGTACTATCAATCTTCTTTCCCCACTGCCATATTTACTTGGCTTCGATTTAGAACTACCATGGGTCACAGGTGGACTAGGCCAGGCTGCTGAAGGTACCCATGTCTACGCCCTTTCAAGAAATTTGCATGAATACAGGGAATTCAGGGTAAATCCCAAATCAGAGCTTTCTTTTAACAAATGACACAAAAACAGACTTGATTTTCCAGAGGCAAATTTCAAGGGAAGTGTGGTCCATAGTGAGCAACTCCCAAAACTGCTCATAAGAGGGGGATTGTCAAAATTGGTAGCGGCTCCTTCCTTGGGAAAGAGTAGTTTAGAGTGGATCCTCAATAACAGAGGAACCGTTAAGGAGGACCTTCCACAGAGAGGAAATCCTTAACAATAGAATTTAAATATGCATATTCATTGGAGAGGGCTGGTGTCCTGCCCGGGGTTTGTTCCTGCCTTGCGCCCTGTGCTGGCTGTGACCCTGTGTTAGGATATAGCAGGTTGGACAATGACTGACTGACTTACATTCATTGGAGAAGCCCGATATAGGAGTCCCACTATAGTATTCAGCTCCTCATCATCTAGCCAAATAACAAAAAGATTACCTTTATTAGATGGAACAGTAAACACTTTAGTCTCAAAACTGGAGGAAGATGGTGAAGGATATAAGGTAAAAAGGCAAACTGCAAAGCAAGATGAAGAGTACGATCACTCATTGTGAGTCACTTGAGGGTGCTTCAGAATTTCAACTGTTTTAACCACCTATTAACCCAAATATTGGTGGTTCATCTCTTGTGTTTTCAAGATTTCCAAGCCCACTCATTGAGAAGATAATGGTTAAATCCCTGATGATGGTATGAGTTTGCATTGTTCTAACAGGGGTATCTGGACTATCGCCATGGGACTTGACTTGACAAGACAGTCTACACATTTTCAAACATTATACTAGTTGCAGCTTTCACAACTTTTACAGAGAACTTTGATATTGGTACTGGAGTTAGAAATATGGCCATATTCCTTCAAATGGATCTATCCGTTACACACATTTGCAGTGTGATGTCAAATTGAAATCTTGAATTGCATATGCACTTTTGGAATGTACAGGACAAAGGCAACACTTCACAAAATAAAAATTATGCAGTAGATCTGACAGTAATGTCAAGACAGAAGCATCATAAACTTTGCATTATGGTATAGATTTCTTTATTAGAGTTCTTAGTAGTTTCTAATTTCTGTCCATCTGCAAGGTCAGTTAGTACTTATTTTCCAGACTTGTAACCCAGATAAGACTATGTTTAACTAGTGATATATTTACTTGAATTGAAGGTTTAGAACAGACTTCTTATGTATAGAAACTTTTAACCTATCAGCCCCTATCTTTTGCTATCTTTTTTATTTAATCCTTTATAAGAACTGCTTTCATCGAAGTGCACATCTGGCTTTTGGTGCTCTCCACATATGTTTTAGCTGTGTTTCGCTTTGCATCTCAGTGTATCAATCTATTAATCCACTTGTGTTTATTCCCCAATATATTCAAGTACACTATAGTATGCCGGGAAGAATTTGGATGCTTTAAGATTTAACTGAATATTGCAAGCTGTGGTTAACTGGCACCCTGCCCGGGGTTTGTTCCTGCCTTGCGCCCTGTGCTGGCTGGGATTGGCTCCAGCAAACCCCCGTGACCCTGTAGTTAGGATATAGCGGGTTGGAAAATGACTGACTGACTGAGTATTGCAATGATGGCTTATGGCTTCCTAACGAACTTGCTTGGGATAATTGGTTTTATCAATAAAGAAGGAAAGTCTTAAACCAAAGACGTGTGATTAGGACAGTCCATCTTTGTATATCAACACAAACACTGAAAAAAGAAAACAGTTTGGAAAGATTACAGTATTGGCTGTTTAGGGCTGCATTCATTTTTAGTCCATGTTGGCCATGGTGTGAAGACCTCAACATTGGCCCAGAGCCACATGATGTGACGTTTAATGGAATACTTACCCCACTGAACAGTTTCTGCTGTGAAGGGTAAAAAGCTCTATATAAAATAATATCTTGACCATCACTTTGTTATTGGAGGCCCTTGGCATTCCAACAGTTCTATCAATTTAAAATAAAACAAAAACCTTAGGTTGTTATTCTACCCTCTTTATATGTTACAGTTCCATTACTCCTTAAAATGTCAGCTACTTTTCATTGTTAAAAGATGTTTTAGTGACACATCTACTAACATAACATTTCTGCACCTACTTAATCCTATTCAGGGTCAAGGGATGCTGGGTCATATTCCATAAATATCAGATGCAAGGCAGCAGTCCGGTCTTGATGGGGTGCCATTTTATTTTTAAGTCCCCTTATGCACACACCTTCATTCATACTATATGAACTAGTTTAGATTTGTCAATTAACGTAACATGGATATTTTTGTTAATGTGAGAGGAAAACAAGAATACACAGTGGAAAAAAAAACATTCTGACACAGGGAAAACATGCAAACCTCACAGAAACAACGACTAGATGCAGAAACTGAACCCAAGATACAGAATCCTTTAGAAAGCAGTGCTAACCTCTGTGCCAGTGACCTGTAAAAATTGAAGGTGCGCAAGTGGTTTAAAACACATTTTTATTAAATTCTTTGTTAGTTATGACCAACATTAGACATGTTGTTAAATGCCATCTGTGATCAGCTAATAACGATTATTAAATTAAATATTAATCATTAAAGCAACAGTAAAAACAGCTGTAGAATCACAGTTTAATGCTAAAAGGCCTACTCTGTAAATTGTATCTTAATACAGTCTATCACACTGGAGGTGCACTAAAGGAAATCATTTTTCTGTCCTCTATGACTGGAATTATATGGTTATATCTCTGCATTGAATTAGCAGAAACATTATAAAACATGCCTGGAAATAGCGCATTACAACAATCAATTCTGAATTTGTATGCAGAAATACTGCAGGCATTGATGATTCACCGTGCATTAGGAAGACTGAGATATTAAAAGTCAAGATCATGCCATCATGTAAATCCCAAAAACAGCAAATTTACCTTGACATATTAATATTAAACAGCACATTACAAGCTATGAACACTTTTATCTTGCTCAGTCCTAAAAGCTAATTTTAAAATGCTCACTCTTTTTTGAAAGGTTTCCTAATATCAATCCTTCCATTTTCAAACCTGCTTATGAACTGGCAATTAGCCAAAGGCAAGTTTTCAAATGTTTATATTTTTAACATTAAGTTTGGCTCTGTTTCTTCTGCATTTGTAGAAAAAAAGGATTTCATTTTATATTTTGTTAGATTCCTATACAAGATGTAAATATTTTATAAATATTTTACCATTTTTAAGGTCGACTCGTCCATCATCAAACCCATTTAATCCAGTTCTAGGTCATAAGGGAATTGATTGAAATACAATTCTCTGAGTACAGTAGATGATCTCAAAATACAGCCAAAATAAAAAATGCATGAAATCATGTAACAAAATGTTTCTTCATGCCTAGGATCAAATTGTATTTATTTAAACGCAATTCATTTTTGAGTATTCACTGCTACATAGAAAGTGGACAAGTGCAATTATATATCATTCAAGTCAATCCCATCCAAATTTCAAACCTTCCACCAGACAGCATATGGCTTGCATTCTTTTATAGAGGGAATGCTGTTTGTTATGTTTGGAATGGAGCCCATTATGAATTGAATCCCATTAGGGTAGCTCAGGCTCTTCTCAGCAGACATCGCACAGATAGCAGCACAGAGGCAGACGTGGAGTTTTCAGCACATGCCCGAGAGGCTCAGACCAATGTTGACTAATGTCATTCCTACAGCTAGCTGTTAAGGCTGACATTAAGCTTACAAGGAATATGCTAGATAAAAGCTAACAGCTTTAGCAAGGTCAAGGTTTCCCCAAATGTTAATATGTTGTGTAGTATCCTTTTCCTTTGGTCGTTTAATAATTATCTCCACTTTAAGACTACACACAACCAGGTTATTCTGAAACAGTAGCATATGTGCTCTGGTCATGTCCTGCAATATACAATACTACTACTACTACCACTGTCTACTCCTCTTAAAATAAAATGATTATGATGACTAGTCTTCATAATCCACCATACTGTTTCAGCACAAGGGATTTCATAACACATGGCAAAGGTGAACCAGACTTCATGATGTACTATGTATCTGGAAACAAAGAAACTACAAAAAAAAACAAATAACTACTTTCTCATGCTCATTATCACTGAATCCAAAAAGAGAAATCCTGGGGCAATGATGAAGTGTGGTTCCCTAATAGAAAATGCAGAGTCGGTAATGTCAATTCTTCATCTGTAGACACATGCGAAGTGCAAACAGCTCTTGTATATAATCCATCCAATGCAGTCTCTGAGCTTACATTATCTCAAACCTCCTGGAGCTGCTGCCAGAATCTTATCAATGGCAGCCAATTATAAAGTCGGCAGATACATTAAGAAAATGTCAGCAACTCCGTAACTGAGAGCTTTTCTTATCTATCACAGGCAATCTTTACAGAGTGTGGCAGCACCGTCCTGACGAATACGGCGGACCAAAGATATGGATGGAAAATTTTCCCCTCCACCGCTAGTAAATTGGTTAGATCAAAAAGATGAAGGTTATTTATTGTTTAATAAGACGACAAGATAATTGCGTCTGTCTTGACAGTTGCTGCGACCCTCCAATCTCAAGGCATATTAAAAGTAAATGAACATAAAAAGGCTGGACCTTGCCTGAAATTGCTTACTTTAAAGATTAGTTATCAGTATAAAACACTATTTTCATTAGTTTTCTTCACTGTCATTTTTCTATACACTTTGTAGACTGGTATGTTCTTTGTGCAACTGCAATCTTCTTGAATATTTATTTCCCTTTCTTTATTGACTTTGATATTTCTTCTTTTGTCACAATAGCATATGTTAATTCAAATACTGATGTATTTGTTATGTATAGAAATTAAATATGAATATAAAACTGCTAAATTACATAAAATGAAAGCCTACTCAGTCCACTTTATGTATGTCATTATCTGTTTAAAAGTTTTCTCTGTCAAATTTTAGCCTTGAATAAAAAAACATCTGCAACTGTAAAAATGCTGTCACCTAAGAATGCTAAACAGCTAACTACTTCTTTCTTGAACCGAATTGAAACCCTTGCAAGTAAACACACGAGTCCTTATATGAAAAGTAAAAGACAAATTCTAATTCATTTCAATAAAATACCCAAGGTAGATGAAAATCAATCTGACAAAGATGAATAATTCTTAATTACACTGATAGTGTTTGCCACTACAACACAGAGGCCCTGGCAGCTGTCATCAGTGTGAAAGCATTTTCCGCCAAGCTACAGTGGAATGACTCTACACTACATAATACCACGTCATTCTGCTAAAAATACTGAAAATATTACCATATTAATAAATAAAACATTAAATTCCAGCTTTATCTACATCTAGAAACTAAAAACAGTTGACTTTTTGGAAGTAAGCCTATTTCATAAAATGTTGCGGAAAGTATGGCTTCAAATATCAAAATTCACATGAACACGTACTGTTATGGTTGCTTAATAGCAGCAAGAGCTAGCCACATAAAAAGTGAACAAACACCCAGTTATATACTCTTTATATCTTTAATATGTCTGCGCACATTTTGCTCAGTAACATTGTTGAGGAAGCTCCATAGGCTTTGGAAAAATACATTTTTTCCTTAATATGTAGTTAAGCACAAGTAAACATAAACATAAAACATAATTAAAAATGGAATGAAAAGAATAAATGCATACTAACTAAACACACACTAAAATAACAGAAATTTTAAAGCCACATGTAGCTGAAATTCTATCTATCACTTGACCTTGGGCAGAAGCAGCATTTTCAGCAAAGGCCGTTTGCTGAACTACAATGAACCTGCTGATAGCAAAAATTGAATGGGTACTGCAGGACACACAAGCAAAACAATCTGAATTTCATTACATACTCCAAAATGGGAAGAAAACTTAATTAGTAGGGAAAATTTTCTCTTAAACTATACAGACCTGCAAGGCTTTATGATGCACAACAGCTCAGGTGTAAACCTGGTTTAGTCCGCATTCACATCCCTTTGGCCACATGCCCCTTCTTAATGTTCACACTGGCCTAAGAAGTATAAATCAGGACATATGGTTGAGCTCCCTGTCATCCCCAACAGAACAGACATATTTTTAGAGTCACTTATAGTAATTCCTTAACTGACCAAAAACCTTTCGATATAATTTACTGTTTATGAAACAGATGTCAATCATAGTGAAGAAAGGGGAAAAATGCATAATATGATCTGGAGCCAACCTTGTGCGTAAAGTCACAGAGAATTAGGTGGGCACCGCCCGTCGACTGGGGTAATATACGCCTTGTATACAATAACTTACAAGTATCATACTGTATGTTGCTGCCTGGCCACACTCCTGTTAATTTAAGGAGGCTGGTAACAAGAACATGATTAGCTGTATACGCCAGTGTAATCCACTGAATTTCGTCTTTAAATCTCAGCTCTTCCCTCCTTTAGCACTTGAAAGCATAATGATTTTTTTTAAGAACAGTATTTAAACTATAGGCCATAATCTAAGATTGTGTGATGGATGGTAATGAACAAGCATGTTGAAAGTAGTATGGTGAGCTTCCAAAAAATACATCTACTTTCCACATCATCAAGGAGGTACATGCTCCTCAATAATCAAACCAGTGTTGATCATTGCTTATGGTAACAGTTAAGAACCCTGGGCCTAATACATCATACAACAGTCTGAAACTTCTCAATCAAAGTTGGAAAACAAAGTGTGATTACTTCTGAATCCAAAAGGCATATGGTCCAAAGATAAAATTCTTTAAAATTACTTAAAGCTTTAAAGCTAAATTGTTTGCTCTTCTGCTAATGTAACACCTGACTGAAGCCTGGATAAGGAGATCAAAATACCTTTACATAAAGAAAAGAATTAAACAAAAGTGAATGGTTGACAGCAACCTACAAAATACCCATCCATTTCTTGACCCGAACACACACTGGCATAAGCCCCCAGTGTAAAGAAAATTAAGAACCTAACTAAAACCGGCAGTACAAGTATCGTGAGAGCACCACTTCAGTTGGTGATCCCAAATTAGGATTACAAAGCTTTCACAAATAAAAACATTTAACAGATATGATTATCAATACTTCTCTGGGCAGAGTTGTCAGGGGATGTTGGAGACTGTATAAATGAACAGAGTTACTGCATCAGTCTCAACCCTACTCTGCAAGAAACTCAAAATTGGGGAGAAAAACATGAATAAAAAAGAGCTATAAAAGAAGAGAAGAGAGGAAAAGCAAAACACTGCAATGAGAGCCAGTCAAAGAGGATAACAAATCCAAAAAAATACTAAACCTACCAGTAGGTAAATGACACAGTGGCAGTACAGTTTTCTCTGACTTAGGATGTGGAAGCATCACAGTATATCACGGTGTAACAGTCCAGGGTATTGGTTGAGACAATGTAAATGATACAGCATGTTAGTACTTTATTAATGGCATCCATGCACTGTGTTTATATTCTGTGCACTTCTTTGAATGTATGAAATGATTATACATACTGTCAGGGCACAATGTATATCAAAAGGAGTAGTACTAGGAGTTGCCTCGAAAGCTTGCATATTGTAATCTTTTTAGTTAGCCAATAAAAGGTGTCATTTTGCTTGGCTTTTCTCTATCAAAAGGAGAAAAGAGTAATAAAAAGCCAAAGTAATATTACATAGACAAAACTTTACTTAAGTATTTGACATGGAAACTACGCAAGAAAAATTACAAAAGTAGGTTTGGAAAAAATTACTCAAGTAAAAGTGCAATTTAGTTTAGAAAAAAAGTCTAATTAGTATATATCTTCAAATATCCATGTTTATCCATACTTTAGAAAGTATAAGCAGAATACAAATACTAATGAAAGACAAATTTCCCACTTATGAATATTACACAAACATATGCAGACTTAGAAGCAGAAAAGGAATACTGCACTGTATATGGTAATTTGATTACAAAAACAGATTCAATATGTACATCTATGAAATAAAAAAGTTGTAAGAAAATCTAAACAAATTATATAGCATCCTTATTGATTTTAAACTGCAATCATGATTCTATACTTCTGGCAAAATGGACCCAACATTGTACTCCCTCACTGGAATATTTGTAATGATAGACGTACATAGTAATACTTAAAATATGAATTCTAGAAAGATTCTATGTTGTTTATTTAGATTTCGCTTTAAAAAAAGTTTTCATGTTCATAAAGTCACAAAAAAACTGTAAAGTTTTCTATTAAATGTTGAATGATCAAATGCAAAAATCCCAAACAGAAAACAGCATCAAGTGTCACTTTTATTTGCAACTTTCTAGTGAATTTCAAAATATTAAAACGTTTTGACTTTGAAATGAAAATCCAAATAAATAGCACAACAGACTAGTTGTTTTCAAACTGAAATCATCATTGTGTATTTCTAAAAAACTGGGCCCCTTTCATTAACTACAAAGTACCTCAAACTCTCCAACCTGAGAATGAAAATTTAATTTATGAAATTTATTATGAATGTAATTAATATAGTGCATTCTAGTAATACAATTTCAGATTAATAATAAGGCTGCTATCTGAGTTATATTGTTATTAAAAAGTTGTTAGTAAAACTCGTCTCAGCCAATTACACTAGTAGTGCACATCACAGAGAAAACCTGAATATTTTGAATACTAAAACATGAAAAAAATGACATAATGACAAAGAATACACAGTAAACAAATAATCAAATGATCTCTAAATACAAGTTAATAATGTAGTCTGTAGTTATCATTACGAAGTACAATTTGAGACAGCAGACCCTTCACTAGACAGACAAAAAGAGCTTGCAGTTTTGTAAATGAAGTGCAGCAACAGACACAAGAAATGAATATTATACTGACATCCACATTTCAAAAGGCTTTTGCATCATGTTCAGATTAGACAAGTACAAGCTTCATAGCAACAGCATATAGAAGGAAATTTAATAACTCAAACCATAGTCAATATGTTGTTATTTCTATATAACAAACACAGATTAACAAAAGTTTGTAAAATTCTTCTGATTAACACACTCATTTAAAAATAAAAATAAAAAGTTAAACACGAGTTATCAGGAGATACGCTGAAGTACTTCTATTTTGTCAGATGTTGCTCAGTTGAAATACTGTATGTGCTTTGATGAATACAGAGTTTTGACATCTTCTGTTTATGTGTGTCGTCAATATAATGTTACATTAGATTTTTATTTTTTTTGCAAAGTGGATGCAGCTGTTGCCGACTTCCTTATTGTGTGACTAATTCTTATCAGTACCATGGGTTCAGGCACTATGCACTTGCCATTACAATTCTTAATGTGGAGCTTTTTGCTGTAGACTAGCTAAAATGGTGAAGCCAGAAGCCTTTCAAGCTCCCATATTCTTATAAAAAAAAGTCCCAGTTAAATACTACAACCTTACCAATATAAACTACATATGTTTAGGAAATTATTTATATGCTGAATGCAGTTCACATACTGTATATGTAATATGTACTGAACGAGAACATCTTTTTAAAAACGATGCCACTTATTATACTAGCTTATCCTTTTGAACAACTGGATATTACTATGAGCACAGCAATATGTAGTTATCTGAATTTTACAGTAGTATTTTTCAGTATCATCAACTCCATTTACTTCAATGATGTTTTGCAAAGTTGAGAAAGAGTTCTTATATGGAAGTAATGTTTATGGAATGCAGTTAACACCACCTAATGAAGCTTTTGTTCTCGAGACTGAACAGCTCTTCTATGGGATATACAGTGCCATCTATTTTTTATAAAGAGTGTTGATGCTACCCGTATACAGAGAATGTCCTGCTGTGTCTTCCACTGCAGAGGTATCTTCAAGTACAGCAGAAATTAAGTCACTGCAGGTTAGATATAAGGCAAGAACTTCAACAGCATATACTGTATACTGTGTTCTCAACCAATACCCTGGACTGTTACACCGTGATATACTGTGATGCTTCCACATCCTAAGTCAGAGAAAACTGTACTGCCACTGTGTCATTTACTTAGCAGTTCTATGACTCCCAAATATTCTGCATGCAGTTTTATTTTAAATGTCAACTGTGAATTATGGATTTTGAACACAGTCAATCAATTGAACTTTGTAATGGCCTGTCTTGAAAATGTAACAAAATAGAATTACTTCTAAATAATATACGTTTTTAAAGATTAAAAGTCTTTGCATTTAGAAATACTATAAAAGGTACATTTTTCTGCATAATGTACAGAAGTACAGTAATTGGACTAAATTTAATAGATAGATAGATAGATAGATAGATAGATAGATAGATAGATAGATAGATAGATAGATAGATAGATAGATAGATAGATAGATAGATAGATAGATAGATAGATAGATAGATAGATAACTTTATTAATCCCAAGGGGAAATTCACATACTCCAGCAGCAGCATACTGATAAAGAACAATATTAAATTAAAGAGTGGTAACAATGCAGGTATAACAGACAGGCAATAACTTTATATAATATTAACGTTTACCCCCCCGGGTGGAATTGAAGAGTCGCATAGTGTGGGGGAGGAATGATCTCCTCAGTCTGTCAGTGGAGCAGGACAGTGACAGCAGTCTGTCGCTGAAGCTGTTCCTCTGTCTGGAGATGATACTGTTCAGTGGATGCAGTGGATTCTCCATGATTGATAGGAGCCTGCTCAGTGCCCGTCGTTCTTCCACGGATGTTAAACTGTCCAGCTCCGTGCCTACAATAGGGCCTGCCTTCCTCACCAGTTTGTCCAGGCGTGAGGCATCCTTCTTCTTTATGCTGCCTTCCTAGCACACCACCGCATAGAAGAAGGCGCTCGCCACAACTGTCTGATAGAACATCTGCAGCATCTTATTGCAGATGTTGAAAGATGCCAGCCTTCTAAGGAAGTATAGTTGGCTCTGTCCTCTCTTGCACAGAGCGTCAGTATTGGCACTCCAGTCCAATTTATCATCCAGCTGCACTCCCAGATATTTATAGGTCTGCACTCTCTGCACACAGTCACCTCTGATAATCATGGGGTCCATGAGGGGCCTGGTCCTCCTAAAATCCACCACCAGCTCCTTGGTTTTGCTGGTGTTCAGTTGTAGGTGGTTTGAATCGCACCATTTAACAATGTCCTTGATTAGGTTCCTGTACTCCTCCTCCTGCCCACTCCTGATGCAGCCCACAATAGCAGTGTTATTTTGTAAAGTAAATTTATAAATCTATATTATATTATAATATTATATTAAATAAATGTATAAAGTAAATAAATAAAGTAATTTGTTACTTTATACCACTGTATACCACACAGACATTTTTGCTAAAGAATATTATTCACGAACTTTGAAAACACCACCAAACCCATTAAATCCAATTCAGAATATACAAAAATGCGTAGTTTTCTAAACACAATATCAGGGAACATTCAGAAGCAAAATGTAAATGTAAAAATGGAATTTTGGCAGCCCACACATCTTGCTATTGGGAAACAAAGTTCACCCCTTTTAATACCCTCCTTTCTTGTCAGCCATTCCAGCTCCCACACACAGGCTTTGGCCTCAAACCCCGAGATGTGCAGTGCATTTTAGTGTGGGTGTGTCTCAAAGTCTTATTCATTATCACAGAAGCAAATGTTCAAGCACCAGTGTTGTTGTGCTCCCAACTGTGAAAAAGTAGAAAAATTTGGAAAGAAACCCTGACATTGCTTTTTATTATGATCTACTGCATGTTATTCTAAACATTAATGAGTTCAGCTACTTGATGAATGAAAGAACACAGTGACAACAAGGCTTTAAAAATTAATAACAATGTCTTTCTTATATTTCATTAACCACAAAATGACAACAACTAATAGAGAATCATGGGATTATCGCAAAAGTTTAGCAATAGCTGTAAATCAAAGAAATGAGTGTAGCAATTTTGTAAAGAACATCCTTAATAATGGAAATGCACAGCCCTAAATTAGTTACACAGGAAACATTATTTAAAAGGATTTTAAATAGGAAGTTAAAAAAATACAAAAACATTGAATGGAATAACTAGAACAAGCTAGCAATTAAAACTAAACATCAAAAATAAAGTAACGGACATCAAGTAGATTGCCTTTCATAAACGCAGTTCTTTTTTAATTTTAAAATACTATTTTACTTAATTTTATGCTGCTGCATTAAATATTATCTACTTGCTTAACAGTCAAATTGTATTACAGCAGGGACTGTCAGGTCTGTCAACTGTTTATTACAAGCTCTATTGCTAGGACATATTCTCACCTTTCTTTTACAGTTTCTGCAATGAAGAGCATTTCTTTTAACAAACAAACTGACCAACATTGTAAATATTATTTTTTTTTATTTTTTAACACTATAAAAGAAATATTAATTCTGATGGCAGAGCCTGAGGGATCAGGAGAGTGAAAAAATGAAAAAGATGTGGTACTAGAAGATTTACAGTGAACAGGAATTGCAAGATTTTATTGGTCACCATTTTATCCCATCCTTCAAAAAAGCTTCTGCCCACTTGTACTTTGTACTCAGATGAATTTTCTAATTCTAGCCTGTGGTGCGCCTGCTATTGGAAACTCTAAATAAGGGGCATCAGTTTGAAAAGGAGTACCTCACAGACAATTCTCTTTGTCAATCTATCACCAAACCTTCCAAATCCAGCACAGGACCGTTAGTGCCGCATCAACAGGTAACACGGTAAGATGCATTTCTGCTCACAGTAACAGTAGTGTGGCCAATTTATGCACACAATAAAGATCTTTTTGAGAGGCAGATGACCAGGAGAAAGACCAACACAGATATGAGAAGAAAGTGTAAATTTAGAATTGAGCCCGCAGCTCTAGAGCTGTGAACAACTATTTATTCTCCTCTATTTAACTAAATGCAAAATGTGATGACTTTTAGACTAGAAATTTATACATAAAAGTAAAAAGCTTCATGCATATGGTTAATATCTAAGAGCAAAACAACCTATATGGTTTTAAACAACTACTGATCATTTTATGGCAAGGAAATTTTTTAATTTTAGCTAAATCGGTGACAAAAACAAACCAAAAGAAAACAAACAAAAAAAAGTTATTGCTGTGCTCGAAATTATATTGTAGATATCTTTATCTGTGATTATATCAAAGCAGCGGCAATTTTATTAAAATAGGCTTTAAAGTACTTATTACTTCCATTAGTGCAGAGATGACAATTTAGCATGGTACATTGTCAAAAATTAAAGCAACAAGATTTGAGATAAAAGCTGCATAATTACCAACACAGCTTCTGGCATGTTACTAACACACACACACACACACACACACACACACACACACACACACACACACACACACACACACACACACAAACACTTATTTTCAATACAATCATCCCATTGCATCCCCTGTGCTCCAGTTATGTTCAAAATGACCTTTTGTCAACATCATATCTTTCATTAAACAGACAAGGAAAAAGACAGCAGGCAGGACTTGGTTAAACAAATTAAACACAAGCACACCTCAATGTCAGTCAATTGATTATGTGATTTAATAGCTTAAATCAATACCAAGATTACTAATAACATAAATATATAATATATAAAATCTCAGTGAACAAAGCCTATATATAATTTGCAGTTAACATATACATAAGATTTAATAACTGAATCAACACCAAGATTACTGATAACATACATAAATATTAAATCAAAGTGATGAAAGCCTTTAAATACTTTGCAGTCAACACACACATCGTTTTCTTAAAGGATTATATATTTAGTTAAGCAATTATTTCCATCCATAAACCAAGAGTAAGGCAGTCCTGTGTGAGATAGTTGACATGCATGCTGCTGGAGGCTACATTTTCAGCCATTTAGGCATCTAAAGCTGAAGAAAGTAGAATTAGTTAACTGCTTCACCACTGCTAATTATTCTGCACTGATCAATTTTCTATTTACTATGGCTTTTTAGGAGACACAATGGCAGAGGTCTGAACTCAGAGCGGTGCATCACTCCAAAGACAGGTGTACAGAATGGCAATTACCTATGTTTTTGAAACAGCTCTCTCTTTTAGCTGTCAGCTTACATTTTGTCTTGAATCCTTCAGGAGATGCTTGTCAGAGTAATTCCAGATACTTTATCACTGGATAACACACTTGCATTTGGGATGAGCTTTTGACAAAGCATACCATCCATGTTACACTTTGAAAGTGTACAGTTCTTTTTATATTGAGGTTATTTTTTAATTCAATACAGTATAGTTAAAAGTGCCCTAATTTTCGATACTCTAAATGATTTTTTGACAATGAACAATATTCTCTGTAATTATGATATTTAACTAAAGAGTTTCCATTACAATAACAGTAAGGTTATTGAACAATCAGAATTCACTTTATTGGCCAGATACACTAATGTATACTAGGAATTTGTCTTACTAGTGGTGCAACATACTGTACAAGAACAACACAGAATACACAAGATAAACATAAGAAGTAAAATGATAAAAATGATGCAGCATATAAGGGCAATACAAAAACATAAAGAGATAGTAGGACTAAAGTGACCAGGCAGTCTAGTGGGCAGATATACGAGATACTGATAGAAGCTCAAACCTGATTAGTAAGAATAACTCTAAATGTAAAAAAATCTGTTTAGGTGACGTGTTGTTTTAGCTTTCACTGCGCAAACACGTTTGCCAGAGGGAAGTCTCTTAAACAGGTGATGCCTTGGGTGATTCGAATCAGCAATGAACCTTACGGCCCTCTTCCTTACCCTCGACTCATATAGGACTTCAATGTGCAGTAAATTACAGACTATGATCCTTTAACAGGCTTTTATGGTACACTGAAGATTGGCCTTACCCTGAACAGAGGCAGCACTAAACCAGACAGTTATAGACGAGGTCAGAATGGACTCAATGATGACTGTGTAGAGTTGCACCAATATTGCTTGAAGGAGATTGAATTTCCTCAGCTGATGCAAAAAGATCATTCTCTGATGGGCTTTCTTAATAATGCATGTGATGCTATTGTCCCACTTAAGGTTTTGTGACAGCACAATGCCCAGAAACTTAAATGATTCTGTCATTCCAATGGCTGAGCCATTTATAGTACATGATAGGCATGGCCCCCACATTCTAACGCAGGCCCCTAGGCCAGGATCTCTGGCGAGCCCTTCACCTAGGATTAAGGAAAACGTGATACCCAATAAGATTTAAAATAAAATAAGCGAGGTTAATTATGCGAAAACATAAGAAGCATTATGCACATTTATTGAATATATTTATAAAGTAAAGATCCTAATGAAAAACTTACAATAGTATCAAAGTTTATTCCAAAATTCACATGGTACATTAGCTTCTTCTACGACTGATGTTTGAACTCGAGAATCCATTTGGTAGTCATTTTCTTTACTACAATCAGTAGCGGCAATTAGTGTATCTTCGTTTTCAGGTTTGAAAAATGTTGTTATGGATTGACGACCATGTGATGCTTCCGATTCTTTCTCAGATTTAAGTTTCCTTTTCTGAGCGCCGGACTTATGTTTGTAGTTTGAATTAGATATGGCATCATATTTACTTTATAACTAGAAATAAAAAAATAATAATAATTAATCATGCTACAGAGAAAGAAAATGAAAATATAAAGAAAAAAAATAAATTAATGAAAATACATATAAGTCGACTTTTTAAAAATACATGTAGAATTTGAATATTCATGGAAATGAATTACTTACAAAGTTTTTAAATTACACACATAACTATATAAAAGTATTTAATAGGTACTTACTTCCAAGCATGTAGCGGGTAGCGAAATCAGCTGAATCTGAATTTCTTGATAACAGGCTAACAAATCCTCAATGGATCTGTGCAGCTAAGCAAATTCTATTATTTTTTATAAATTATAATTTATTTATCTGCAATAGTCGACTACTCATACAAATTAAATAATATTACTTGATTCTTGTTTTGCCTTTAAAAGAATTAGAACAGGCTTCTTACAAACTAATTGTGAATATACAGTACAACTTTGTAAATAGAATTGTTTGCGTTTTTAGCTTTAAATGTAGGTATACAATTTAGTTGAAGATCCATATGGTTCTATGACACTTAGTTTTCATGTACTCCGGCATTTTTGATATATTTTTCTAATGTACGGTTTCCTATAGGAAATTTTCTGACTAAAATAATGGCGGTTGTTGCAGGCCTCAATTGTCTTGCAAAAAGCCGGAAATTACGTCTTTTTGAAAATGGCAGCAATTTTGAAATAAATCGAAATTTTAACTTTAATTCTTTATATCTGCAGAAATAAGTGACGTAAATGTTTAATTTTTTTTTGTGTAGTATTTCTTATTTAATTGTGTTTACAACCATGTATAACTTCTTTAAGTTTATTGTTTATAATATTTATAAATAAAGAATAAATAAAACCATATGACACCAAATCAGCAATTAATATCAATATTTTCGACATGTGGAGAGGCCTACATTTTATTTGGATACGTAAAATGTCAAAGCGAGAAAGTTATAGAAAAATGTATACAGAAATTTTTTTATCTGAAACTTTTTTTGATATTGTTTTTAGTTTTCAAAATATTTTATGCTGAAGTTGACACTCAATGCTGTAGGATCAATTCTTGCTTTCTGTTCATACATTTTGATTGTGCATAATATCTACTCATCCTGCGCCGTGCCCCTGTGATCCCGAGTCTCCTGGCTAGAGCCCTGTCAGGTGACTGTTTCCTGAAATCTATGATCATCTCCTGAGTTTTTTTAATGTTAAGGTCCAAATTATTATGTCTGCACCACATTGTCAGATTTTACACCCCTGTATATGGACTCATCATTGTTTGGAATGTGGCCTATTATAGTGTTATGTCATCTGAAAGTTGACATATCTAGGAGGTCAGGAATGATTGTACTCAAAGTCCACAAATAAGATTCTCACATATGCCCCTGGCTTATCAAGGTGCTGGTAAACAAAGCTCGGACCTAAATTCACTGCATCATCCACAGACCAGTGAGCTCTGTATGCAAAATGAAATGGATCCAGAAACTCTTGTGTAGCTTTCTTGAGGTAATCCAGAATAAGGCATTCAAAGGTTTTCATTACCACAGAGATTAAAGATACTGGTCTGTTGTCACTTAGGCCTGTGACCTTTGATTTTTTTTTTTGCTACTGAAATGATGGTGGAGGACTTGAAGCAGGCAGGAACAGTGCACAGATCCAGAGATTGGTTGAAAATGTCTGCAAATACTGTAGACAATTGGTCTACACAGTGTCAGAGCATGGAAGGGGAAGGGAGGTCCAGGCCTGCAGCTTTTTTTAATATTTTGCTTTTTGAATAAGCTGCAGACATCTTCTGCAGTGATGACAGGAGGGGGAAGCTGAGAAGAAGAGGAGTCCCATTGTCTTTCAAAGCAACTGTAAAACTGATTTAACTGATTAGCCAGACTGGGACAAGCAGAACTGTATGATGTTTAACAAGTAAATGGCTGAAGAGGATAAATATATTCAATTAATTTGGCATCCACCATACTTAACTTATTTAATTATTAGGGTTTTTAGACTCAGAACCAGTCTCTGAAGCTTTAAGAAGAAGACTTGGATAGAGTGCCAGTTCATGGCAGGACACATTCACCGAGCCTTGGTCAATTCATTATCACCAAGAAGCCTAAATACCACACCTTTGGGATGTGAGTGGAAAACCGAACTAACAAAAGAGAAACCAGGCAGACTGAAGGAGAAGATGATAGCTCCACATAAACAAGTGACCACAGCGTGACTCAAGCCCACTCTCCTAGAACTGTTTGGCAGTACTGAAAACCACTGTACCACTGAGCCACCTTTAATTTATAATAATGAAATTATACCCTTTTCAATTAATTTAAATGAGGCATTAGAATCACTTAGTAGACAGGGATTTTAGTAAATCTAAAATTATTATGAATCATCTGATTATGAATGAGACCACAAGTAAAAATGGACTACAATATAATTAAATCAGAAGTAAGACATTACTGTATTTGCAGCACATTACTATAAAATACAATAGGAAGCATATTGCACATAGTGAACTTATAATGTACAGGTCTTTAACATTTTTAAATATCTGAAGTATAGCACAATAATTATTTAATTGACCACAGTACAACAATGATCCATTGTCTCTTTTGATAAAATAAGGAAAATTATGGATTACCATTCACAAAATGATTTCAAAGAGGGATAAGAAAGATTTACATTTTAACAGAACTGATTACACAGACTGGAAAATGACATTGGGCTTCTTAGGCACTGTCCTGGCGTGGTTGAGTTCACGTTTATCAAATCAATTTCAGTATGTAGAAAAATGTGCTAATAGCTAACTTAATTGATCTTTCTGAATCAGCATGCGGTTTAGGCATTAAATTTGATAGTATTACGTCTTTAAAAACACATACGTCAAGACTAAACGAAACCTGCTTTTTCAGAAATTAATTAATTTATTTATTTGTAGTAGAAATTACTTCTCAGTATGTAATTTACAGGCTGTTCAAACCATTCTATATGTAGCTTCCAATTACTCCAAAGCACTGCAGCAATAGTAATTGCAAGAACTAAAAAAAACAACCACATAACTGTTTTTCACTTTTTATTCTGGCTTCCACTTAAACTTATGGCTTATTTTAAAAATTTCCATCTTACACAGAAATCCTTGAATGGCCAAGGCCCTGTTTACTTATCTGAGCTTACCATTACTTCTAACCCAGTGTGCATATTACAATCTCAAGATGCCTGCCTACTAAAAATCCCAAGGGTTAATAACATAACAGTAGCAGGTCGAGCTTTTAGTTAGAGGGCGTCAAAGCTGTGCAATGATCTGCCCTTTGGTCTTAGTTTGTAAATCCAACATGAATACTCATTGCTTTAGTCTATCCAATCCTGATTAGAGCATCTGATTAGCTGTGCATACTGCATCTGTTTAGTAGTTATTTATTATAAAAGTAATACATTTGAACGGTTAGTAACCCTCCTCTGTTCTGTTTCTTTTCTCGGTGTCCTGCTGTGGCACTCGGTGCCATTGCTCTCTTTCTAATGTGTTTTCATGCCTACGGAAAGCACGGCTATGATACAGAGTGCTTGGAATCAACAGATGTAAAAATTTTGTCAAAAGATTTGATGGCCCAGCACAGGGTCTACAGTAGAATACCCAGGAGGGAGAGGGTGTCTGCTTGGCAGAGGCCTCCAGGACTCAAACAGGTTGAGTGTGTCTTAGACTTTTTGCTATAAGTGGCCACAGACCACCAAGAGGTTTATTTTCAACCAGGGATGTTGATGGTTCTTCTCCGTTGTTAACTGGCCATGACTCACCAATGAATTAATGGACAAATATTGTTAAGATCTATTTTTAAGTTTGCTGTATTGAAGCTGCTTTGTTTTAATGTGTGTTTAAACAAATCATTATCTTTATTTGTATGCACTGGGTTAATCTGTAATGTTTGTAATTGCATTTTATCTGTGAACTTGTTATAACGCTCTGAGCCTGAACTTAGTGAACAGTACTACACAAAAATAAAATTAATTAAATTGAATTTTGTAAATGAGACTGCATCACATTTCTAATGTGCAATTATTCTAGAATTTCCATTTTTAACCATTTCAGTATCATTGCTCTGTTCTATTTTTAAGCAGCTCTTAATTACTTTTGGTTTTAGTTCCAAGCTCGCTTACACCATTGTGGATTACACAGCTCTTTACAGACAAGTAAAAGGCACCATAATAGACTAAACCAGCGTTTCTCAACCTTTAAGTATTTGCGACCCGAGTTTTCATAACAGTTTTAATTGCGCCCCCCTAACGTTTTTTTGAAAGGAGCCCACTAATACCAATTTGTTCTTTTTAAATTAATGATATATGCATAGATGCATATTTTATTATACCTACTAAACTTTATATTTTCCTAGTATCAGAATGTAGTTTAAGTTAATTTGTTTTGGTTTCAATAGATGTATTTTTCATATTTAAGATTCTTGTTTTCTTTTTTTCACATCTTCGCGCCCCCCTTTTTGTTACTTTGCAGCCTCCTAGGGGGGCCCACTCCACAGTTGGAGAACCACTGGACTAAACTAAATGAAGGCATTTGCACCATTCAGCAACATGTAAGATAAAAAGGAGAGCCAGCTTACAGGGCACAAAGAAAAACAGAGTTTTAATTTTTAATTTTTATTTTCTTTTAATAATAAACACTGTTCAAACCAGGAGCTGTGAGGCATTGTAATAAAACTGAAAAACACCACAAAATGAAAAAGAAAACAGTATTTTCATCCCAACTATCAAACTAAATTCTAGGTTTGTTTAAGATTAAAAAGGCTTTCCTTTAAATTGGTGGTATGTAATAATGTTCGAAATGTGAGATTAGAAAATGCCATTTTTTATTGGGAAATATAAATAATAATAGCAAATAAAAAGAAGACAGATAATGAAACTGATTAAAGATAATGGACTGTATCATTGTAGAAGCAATTTACTTTGGTATTATCTACTTTATGGAATAAATATATTATTTTAGGCAAGTAGTGAATTTTACTTTATGTGGCATTGCATTTCTGTAATTTAGGTAATGCCATTACAGACACAGATATTTTACACATCATAAGTTTTTTTTTATTATTATTTTTTCATTTCCTCACTCTGATGTATTTGGGTCTGACAATGGTTTTTGTACCTTCTTGCCTATCCATCAGTGTAACCAGAGGTGAAGAATTCCTAAAAATCAATAAATCTTTTTAGTCTATGAGAACACAGGATGTCTTTCATAACAGAAGAGTAGGAATTCAAAGCAAGCAGGAATTAATTTCTATCATAAGCAGAAGGAGGTCTGCGGTTGCATGAGAAGCCAGGCTCTCTATGAGACAATACAGAAATGTCTACTCAGGTCAGAGAATTATTTCCAGATAATGTGTCCTAACTTAACTGTAAGACTTACTAAATAAAGAATTATATCAAATTTATAAAATAGCTGGCAAGTCCTTAACTAAAGAATAATGGGTCAATCCTACTCACCATGCTCAACAAAAATAAAATAAAAGCCTCTTACTCCCGTAAATTGGAGGCAGACAATTCTCAGAGTAGTTAAATTGTTCCTGTAGCACTATATTTTCTTTGCTTTAGTATGTATATAGAGGGACAAATGATTGTTTAGTTTTAGAAAGACTTCAATTAAGAGTACAGGTGCTGCCCTGGACCAACGTCACCTTCCTGAATTTGGGACATCGACAGTCATGACCAAGACAGAATAGGGCAAGCAAGGGAGACAAGCCAGACTTTACAATCAGAAGACTGACAGTTATTTTAAAAAACAAATGTACAAGATATTGCATTTCATAAATAAGTCCATCAATAAATATTTCAATAAGTAACTCCCTAAAATTGTGTCTTAAAACAAACCATAGACTTTGGGTGTTTAAAAAAAAAAAGGATCCAAATAAATACATTAAAATCCCAAAATGGGTAGAAGCCATGCCAATCTTTACTACTCTTTGACAGCCATTGTCAGTACGGCACGTGTTCCCCCGGTGCAGGCCGCAACATCCTCCCAATTAACCACCTCAATTAGTCTATGCAAACCTGAATTACTATGTCTTCTGGTACCCACAGTTCATGAAACTGCCAACTCCATTTGTCACTGCAGCTTCCAGGGCACCATGCCCTTCCTTACCTTGATGCCACTGCCTTTGAATATCCCTATGTCCATCAGCTTCCATGGTTTCTCTTCCTCTCACCATTTTGCATTTCAACTATTCAGTTAACAACTGTGCATCCACCTAGCGGAGCTTACCAAGCCGTAAATCCAGCTCTCAACAAACTAGTCACACTGACTGAAGTTGCCCAACTCGTCTTCTTCTGTTACCTCTCCAAGGACAGTGATTGACTTCTCTACACCCAACAACAACAAAACTTTTTCCATCCTTTCCCTGTGCATACCAGTCCCTTTTTATTCAAGCTGACCTGTAGCCGGTGGCTACTAATTAGCGTGCCACATGGTAATCATTGTATTAAACTGGCACATGCTTTCAAATACAGGCTGCATACCGGGCACAAGCTAAATGGGCTGTGTTAAAATCAGTTAGCAAATCGATCAATTAGAACACCCCCAACCTATTATATCCTACTGGATAAAATTCAAAACAAGGTATGCATTCAAAATGCAAACAACGGAGACCTCACTCTTCAAGAAACATCCATCCATTTCCTAACCCACATATGCAGCTAAATGTTGAAGGGGCTCTAAACTATCCTAGTAGGTCTAGATATTGTTACTTCTATAGCACCACCTTAGAAGTGCCAAATGATCTAAAAGAGATTATCCAGTGGAAAACCCATGCAGACAATGCCTGGGTAGAGATCTGAACAAGTGACCCCTAAGCATATTAAATTATTAAGTCTACCAAAACAAATAAAGAACAAGTGAAAAAGGGTGGTTAAATGAAGGGAACGGGTCTATAGGATAGTATAAATACTGCCAGAGAGCACTAATGCCATTAACATAAAATTCAAAGCTTAAGACACCAATAATCAGTTAGTTTCTGAATTACGATTTTCACTTTTCTTTACTTACTTGCTAAATTAATTTAATACTTTTGCATTCACAAGGAGCCACTGTTGTAGCCGATATGCACAGCTTCCAAAGAATAAAACTACAAGGCTAACAGTATTGGAAAAACTCTACAGGTAATGTTCTACATTTCTTTCTTTATATTCTTTAACCAATGTTTTTATGTTTAAAATAATCATGATTGATTTTTACATAGAGTGAATTAGAGAAGTGTATTTAAGAAAATGAACGGATGAATGATTTTCTACCTTATTTAAAAGAAAAATCTTCTTGATGAGTCTGACATAATGATTATTTGAAAATTGCAAATTGCTCTTATTTTGAAAGCTTGTGAATTCTGCTCAGAATGTGGATACTAGAAGGGTTGCATTCAGTGTATTACACAGTTGACCGAACATTAAATGTCATCTGTGTAAATAATGTAGTTCTGTGATTCTTTCTCAGCGTGAGACCTATTTATTGACAACACTTGCTAAACTGCTTCAGGGACCGTCCTTGATCTATAACGCTGTAATTTAAATGGCTGCTGGAAAGAATGTGTTGATGACTCTACAGTATCTGTTAAGTGAAGAACTGGAGCTAATATGTTTTCCTGCATACTGCAGTCTTTTCTGTTGGCAGCAAACTGTGAAATGTTGGTGATTAATTGTAAATAGTGAAAAAAAAAAAAATATATATATAGATATATAAATAAAGGCGGCACAATAACATAGCAAGTAGCAGTGTCATTTCACAACACTTTGGTTCAGATTCTACTTAGGTGTCTCCTGTGCCGTATTTGCACACTCCTCCAGTGTCTGTGTCTGCTTACTCTGCAGGTTCATCATGTAGTTATACATTCTGGTTATTTTGTCTAAATTACTGTTATAATAAGTGTGCCTTGGAATGAAACTCCACATTGCTCCAAAGGAACAACACAGATATCATGATGAATTAATGTTTAAGCAAATATGCAACTGATTAAAATCAATACAGATTACTGCATACAACTTATACTGTATGTGTTCTAATAGGTTGCCTGATGGGCAAGGACATGCTGATGGGCATGCAGACAATTGAAGGCTGCATAGGCTACAGGCCGGTTTCAGCAAAGCCCTGAAAGAAAACTGCATACTGGTAGCCTACAACATTACTAAATAAAATAACAATTAACTGATTGATTAACTTTTCAAAGAAAAAGAAATTGAATCAAGAAAAAGTCAACTAGAACTTTTAAGTATTCAAAGTGTGAAGTATGGTTTGGCTAAATTACTATATGGCAATTATAAATTCATCTACTTAAAAGTCAAAAGTTTAATCAAGGAAATTCATAAAATGTGTTAATTGCATTCAGTAGGTGTTTTATGGGTATACATGAGAGGAAATGTAAGCAGGCCACTGATACCATAACCAAGCTGAAACTCCTGGGGCCTCATGTATAAATGGTGCATACTCACAAATTATGTTGTGTATGTCAGTTTCCACTCTCACTTTGAGATGCCTATTGTTTACAAATTTAAGGCTCTTGATTGTAATCATTCTGTAACAATATAATGGTGCACAGAATGGCCAAACTATTCCAAATACCATAGCTGCTTTAGTGTTGTTACTCTCAGTGCACCACTAAGAGTATTATAACCCATTGTATCTGTGTGTGGTGGTGCAGCTGATCAGAAAGCTCTACAGCCAGCGCCAGTGCTAGTTTATGTTGACTCTTAGCTAAACTTATTAGTGCGCCAACAGACTGTTCAGTAGCTAACCCATGCGGCTGCGCCCTATGCAAATACCTATTTCACCTTAATGGCAGTGCTGTCCCAGTAGGTTGTGTCAAGAGCACAGAGGATTTTCAGGATAGAGCTTTCAGCCCCAAAGGACATTTATAGCACACGTTGCCTCAGGAAAGCCACCCGCATCTGCATGGATTCCACTCACCCCTGCTACAGTCTATTGGAACTTCTTCCA
Organism: Erpetoichthys calabaricus; assembly: GCF_900747795.2. Classification (NCBI taxonomy): domain Eukaryota; kingdom Metazoa; phylum Chordata; class Cladistia; order Polypteriformes; family Polypteridae; genus Erpetoichthys; species Erpetoichthys calabaricus. The sequence goes on along the minus strand of NC_041405.2, from coordinate 102,202,231 downwards.
TCTGGCAAACTCTGCTACACAGACCTCGAGGCTCAGAAACAGTTTAATTCCAAGGGCTATAAACGCACTCAATCAGTCCATCAAGTGCTCCCGGTAGAACTGTTTGTACTTATAATTACAATTACTTCACTGTAAACTTGCACAACCTGAGACACTTTATGAACCATTTGCACCATCTGCATTACTGTACATGTATATATATATTGTACTTATGCATTCATATTGTATATGTTTTATTGTTTTTTATTGTATTATTATTATTATCGTTTTATAGGAAAATTCGTTTATGGAGGAGATGCATATTGAATCTCATTGCACCATACAATGACAATAAAGGAATTTAATTCAATTCAATAGTAGACAGTATGTATTTACTGATGATGATGACTAGCTTCTAAGTTGATTTAGATTTCCAACAACTATCCTCTTGGAGCTGTGTGCTGTAAGAATACTAGGATGTACAATTGATATCAGTTGTATGATGAAATGCATTAAAGTATATATATTACATTTTACAGATAAATTCTTAATTTAAATAATGTATATTGTTAATAATTAAACATGTGGATATGGTGAATCCATACTGCAAGAGTTCCTATCCTTTCCTTTTCTTTCCCCACATAACCAATTGCCATACAATAAACATCTACATATTCACTAACGCTGCACATTACCACACCCCCAGATGTTAATACATGCTTTAATGCATTTTTTCATGAAATTGATATAAAGGATACATTTTAGTATTCTAAGATGTTCAGGGAGCTTGAATATCATGAATGTAATGTATTCTGTGTGCCACTCACTGCCAGTGCTCTCCTGACAGCGGAAGAGAAAACCCATTTAAGAAACACGAAGCGATTAATGACTGGGTTGGGGGACACTTATAATATGAAGCATTTAACGTGAAACTTTAGTTACAATGATACTTTAATGACAAAATAAACTACGAGATTAAAGTGGAAATTTTGATATTAAAGCCACCAAATAGTACGTTTTTCCTTCACATTCACTGAAATTCTTCTTTTTTCCAAAATGTTTTGCCATTGTTTTTGAACAAAACACTGAATGGAAGTGGCTATTCATATTGACTTGCATATTCAAGCCGGCATAATTCCGGGAGGAGTCGGGTGAGGCTGTGGGCACGTACATTTGCATTGAAATTCATGTTGATTGGGATTTAAAAAGGAGAAGGGTGTGGAACTTTGCTTACACACAGTTTTTAATGCATCTGAATATTTTTGTGCTTATGCACATTTCCAGTTTTGTCCTTACACCATGTTTTAGTGTGAATTCTATGCACTGCATTAAACATGAGGCCCCTGGTCACAGAATGAGATGTCTGAGTGGCATCAAAATTGTAGATTTTGACATTGTTATAAAAACCCTACAGTTGCCTACAATGGAGAGTGGTCACACTGCACGCTTACATTTTTTGTTTTCCTCCTCTCCATTGCCTATGGTTGAGAAATTCTGTCAGCCTGAGTTCTCAATTGTGAGTACTATTTTTTCTTTATGTGCAATTCTACCTTTTGAAATAGGTGAGGCAAAATTCATCCATAAGTCTATAAAAGTTCATTTAAAAAGATAATGTACGTGTACTCATATTTGAAAAAAGGTTTTCAGATTTTTTGGTTACTGTCATACATATGATAACCTGTGAAAATGCTCAAATTCTCTTTAAAATGAAGGAAAATATGTAAGGATAGATTCAATTATACAACATTCTTTTGAAGCAACAAACTAGTAGTTACATTTTCATTAGCTTTTTCGAATTTCTATCAATAATTGAATCTTTTACCTGAACAAATACACGAATCAGTAAAGATCACCGGCCTTTAAAATGCACTTAGCTAAATGGTTAACTCTGCTTTATTCAGCTGTAGTTAAATCAAAACAATATGCTAAAATATGAATATTGACATTCACAACTTTTCAAATATTTAAAGTACACTTGTGAACAACATGGTTAACAAGATGTTGTGTAATGATTTATTCAGTCTACAGGCAGTGTTTTTCAACCAGTATGCCATGACAGCTTCGCAGATGTGCCAAGGAAATAATAGTGTGGTGCATCTGGGTCTAAACCTTTGAGGGAAAAGCTCCCCAGGTGGTCAGGATCTGTCAGAAGAGGACAAATCTACCTGGAGAAGAAGGCATAAAAGCAGCCCTATGATAGCTATCTGGCTGGGTGTATGGTTGCCAGCAAATCTCATAGGCCTGGTGGAAAGTTGGCATCTGAGTTGCTTCTGAGGCAGAGAGGGGCAGTCAAAGGGCCAAAGCAGTTGGGAGATGCCAGCAAAGTGGTCACTAAGTGCTGTGTCTGTGAATGCTGATCTCAGAGCTGCTCTTTTTACCAGCCTCTCTGGTAGTTGAGGGTGTGTATGTGATATCATATTTTGCGGTTAGTAGAACAATAATGTGCGTTGGGTTATTTTAGTTACAAAAAGTGTGCAACCACAAAAAAAAAAGTTAGGGAATTCCGGTGTACACTATTCATAGTGAACTAAAATGAAAGCAGTGACTGTGTCTAGGGTAGCATAAACAGAGTTTGCTCATCATTCATAAGCAGGTATTAACATCTGTAGTTAAGACAATTTGATATTTCACTGAGTTGCTAACACTGGGTTAGTGTTATTCCTTCCATAGGGAAAGACAAAGAGTAATGGAAATGACAATAAGAAGAAGAAAATTCAAAATTACCCAGAAACGTCAAAACCAAGAGTCAGTTCTAGCCTTCATCAATACCTAAATTAGCAACACAAAATCGTAATCTTCAAACAAAAAATGTTAAGTCAGAAAACTGTGAGATATAAAAGCATTAACTAAGCAAACACACACAACATTTTTCTTGATTATCCACAAACTTGGAGGATGACAAATCTATGGACCCTGTTTTTAAAGCATCTCGCTGAGGACATCAAACATGGCTACCAGGAACCGCATACATCTGGGTAAGTTAACTGTAAAAGTCAGTCAGTCATTCTTCAACCCACTATATCCTAACACAGGGTCACGGGGGTCTGCTGGAGCCAATTCCAGCCAACATATGGGGCAAGGCAGGAACAAATCCCAGGCAGGGCGCCAGCCCACCGCAGTTAACCGTAAAGACAAAGAAAAAAAGTAAAATGTCACTTTAGAAATGGATGAAAGAGGAAAGGAATTATGTAAACACTGCTCTGTAAGCATAGAGTGAACAAACATGTACTCACTATTTATGTTACTCTAAAAACAACTTCATGACTGCATTACCTGCACTTTATAATCATTCAGTATTTCTCTTGACACTAAATTTACCAAAAAAGCAAAAAGTTCTCCATCATTGTCCACAGAAGCTAACAATTTTACCTCAAGACTAAAAAAAGAGTTTAACTCTTCTTTAGATCCATTCAAAAATGTTATGTTTCAAAAATTTGAATTGCAGTTAGTCACAGACCTTTCCAAAACCTACAGCTAACAACAGGACTTTAATTGCTGCCATTTTTACACCTCTTGAACTGGAATCTGCTGTCTATGTCAGCTATTGACCCACAACAAGCCTTTGGGAAATGTATTTAACTAAATTTAAAATACTGTTAAAAATAATATTTTAAGTGCAGTCTACTAATGCATGCAATTGCCATCTTTATTTGTTATAATTTTTGAATATGACTCACTGTTACTGGAGTATTTAATAAACAAAAAAATAATTATGATTATCTGAATTTAAAAAAAAAAAAAAGTAAAATTCTCCAACTTCCAAATCAGTTAACAAAGTCCCTGAATGTTGCACCATCTGTACATTTTCTTAATAGTTTATTTATTTATTCATTTTGTTGTATTTTTCTGTTTTATATGTAAAATAGAAACCTGTAATGTCCAGCCTGGTATAATGGCATTTGCTAAATATAATTTAAACAAGACTTGCCATTTATTATTTTAAATAAGTCAGTTTTGAGAAGATAAATAACTGCATGTATGCTGTTAAATCTATCTGCAACATTAATACAGAAAAATATTACATGTAGTATCAAATATAAACTTAAGAGTAAACTGTAAAAAAAAATGCCAACATTGGTTTACTCCAAGCAAAAAAAAATAATTGAGAACTATAAATATTATTATTATTGCAATAGAATAAATTAGAGGTTATAACCTTATCTTGAAATAAAATGAAGGTTGTACGATTCTGAAAAACAGCTGAATGACAAGAGCACGGACAAGCAAGTGCTATTCTGTATTTCTAGTCATGATTTTGAGGAGTTTGTGTAAACCGCATGGCAGTGCTGTCACACAACACATTGTCTTTTTTTTTTTTTTTTGCTGTCCCTACAGGAAGCAGAATTTATTTGCTTATAATTCAATACTAGGATGTCCTTATCAATACAATTCCAAGAGTACAATATTCAGGTATGCGTAATCCTCTTTTCCCGCCATTGATACAAAAACTAGTGAACCTGAGGAGACAGCATTCCGCCGGGCTGGGATGGCTGATAAGTCTGTTGCAGTAGAAAATGTATTAGCTCACCCACTGGGAATATTGATCAGCTGGTCTGCTTTTGTAGTAAGTGGCAGTCTGAGCCCTTCAATTACACAACAAAGTAATATATTACACAAAACTACTGGATTTTGAAATTATTACTGTTCCATGGAACCTGCACTGCTATACACATTAGGCTTTGTCCAAAATGCATTTTCAAGTGTCATATTAAATTTATTCAAATGAAGGACTGTAGGAGTTCTGGCATTTGCTATTCAGAGTGACTAATTGAATAGCTACACAGAGAGGTCTGCGCAGCAAGGTGACCTCTAAGCAGAAATCACAGAAATGTAGGAACCTGCAAAAAAACCCTTTAACACATATTAATATTTTATTATTTTTATTACCTTTTCCTAATTAAACAATACCTAAACTTATTGAATTGCTTTGTGCACAAGCCTTATAGAATAGAATTCATGTTAAGGGCAATGCCATTATTTAAAAATAAAAACCTTGTAATTATTTTTTAAGTGACCATGTATGAATAAGATCCATGCTAAAAAGATTTTACTTTTCTTTAACTCTTTCTGAACTTCTAATTAAAAACATAACTCTCTGATTCCGAGCTGTAGGGTAATATAATTTGTTACTGAATGTATTGTGCCTGTTTTCAACTTCATTTTCATCAGGCAGGTGTAGGTAGTGGATGTCAAAGTGCAATCAGACCGTAAGACTCGGCTATGTACGTGGAGATGTTGCTAATGTAACATGATGGCTACTGGACTGATTTTTCACACTCTTGCCCTTGAGGGAGCCTAACGTCTTCTGAGAAAATTTCACTCCACATACCTAATTTTAATGGTGATTGAAATGACTGGATTTCAAAGAGTACTCTTCAGGAGGAATTAAAAGAAAGGCATTGCTAGGTCTGCTCCTCGTGTCACGTATGCTGATTAACTGTTTCCCATTTCCCCAGTAAACTGTCTTCATGGGTGGATCGTTGTGAAAGAGAGGACAAGCTAACACTACTTTACATTAGTTTATTTATTTTTGAGGATGTAGAAATGGCTGAGCCTTAAAGGATGTTTATAGTCCAATGGAAATCAATGCTTTCTAAATTATGTACATACTCTTAACAATTTTTTACCAAGCATCATAAATTCAGATCCAAGGCGTAGATCTATTTTGTCTCCCTTGCATCTGAAAACATTCTGCAGCATTTCATTTTCTTCCTGTACCTTATCTATTTCCTTTTCATTTTGTTATACTACCGATAACTACTTGGTATATACGTCGCAGTGTATTGCTTAAATCACCTTAGATGGATACATAAGGTTGGTTGCTCAGTATTAAATTTAAAAGGCATTTTATAAAACTGACTGACTGATGTAAATGTTAATGTAAACATATTCTTTAGCACTACAAGCACATGAATGGGTGTTTAAAACAATGTTTCAGTTATTAAAGAAAAAGAATTTACTGTAAGCACATTAGCACACTGAGATGAAAAGGAATTTTATTATAAGCAGGAACTTCATAAAAAATTGTAAAGCATTGTATATAAATTTGTTTCTAGTTTTAGGATAAAAGAAAAATATTTGTTTTTCATTTGACCCAGTGCTATATACTAGCTGGCCCAGTCCACAATAAATTGCAGACTATTGGTCTAGTGTTTAAATCAGAGTGCAGAAGCATCAGCTAACTCATATGATTTACCCAAGGCAGGAGACATAGACCCCTTTCTGAACGCAGTTCTATATATGACTATGAATTCCAAAGTTGCAAGGTCTATTCCCAGACGTTGTGGCATTTTCAACAGCCATAGAGGCAAACACATAGAGATGTTTATTGTTAATATGTTATTGTAGGATTGATTATTCATTTTTATTCTCGGGGGTCCTCATTTTTCATTAATTTAATCAAATATTCAGGGTAGTCTTTCCTGCTTCTTAAGGAAAACTTTCCCTTCTTGATAATACTGAACAAAGTAGCCATCAGTGAGCTTCTCGGCTGCAAACAGAAATTCATTATTCACAACAGAGATCTATGTCACCTCAATAATGCTCTGACATTATTTCTTCATTGGCTAATGCAAATTCTGCTAGATTTCACAGGGTCCCTGATCCTTACTGAATGAGATTTTGTTTTCATAACTGATGATAAATGACATCTTACTGTAATCATCTTGAACACTGATGCAGAGCTTCGCTGGCTCTTTTATTCATTCTCTTTGTGGTCTCCACCTCACGTCAGTGAATTTTCGCTTTTCATGTCATTGATTATTTTAAATATGCTTGATGATTTGATAGGAGTGCTAATTTGAAAATTGTTTTCCTTAAATTTCAGAAACAATGCTTTCACCTCGAAGGATCAGAAAGAGATTTTTGCAGCATTCATCCAAAATGTCTTACCTACCTTACTTCAGAAAGCGGTGTTGATAACCTGTAACACACATGAACATGTGTAATGGTAATCACATATAATCCAAGAACTACTATAAAAATTTGTTAAAAGTAATGTATATGTGTTTGAACACAGTGTAATACCCAAGGCACAGGAAGCCTGGTATCTTCCGTCGCCCAGGACATTGATAGTCATAACCAAAGATGGACTAGGACAATGAGGACACAACCAACAAGATAAGTGCCAAAAGTGCTCAGTGCATGTTATTCAAACAAAGCATACAATGTCCATATAAATAAATAGAGTGCTGTGCAAAGTGTTTATTAAAGAAATAGCTAATAAACAATCCAGTAAAATCAGTACTCATTGTAGGTAATGAAATAAATCAATAAATAAATCCACAATGGTCAATAAGCTCAAGAATAAAAACCACAGAGTTCAAATTTGGGTCTCTTTTGCTATTCTTCTGCAAACCACAGTACTTCTCTCTCTTCCTTGCTTTCCCAGCTCACCAAGGTCTTCTCAGTCAGGCTGAGACACCGGTAACCACAGTCATCCATTAATTTGCTTTCGCACCAGCCACCTTAGATGGTCACTGCTGGAACACTCAAAGCCTGATGATATCGTTCCACTACCATCCTTTGATGTCTATAGGATAATTCACAAAAGCTTCAGTCACACCTGCTATGCCAAAGCTTAACAACAGCAACCTGCCCAGGAAGCGCCATTCCTCTTGCTCACCGTGGGATGTCCTACCGACCATCTTGCCCCCTTTTAGGGGCACTGGCTCACACTCCCAATCTACTCCTTTATTCTCTTTCTTCTTTCTTATCTGTCTCTACCTCTTCTAGACTCATTCTTTGCTGACCTACTCCGCAGGCTCTTTATATTTTGTGAGTGCATGTGCTTTGATTAACAACCCCTGTAGTGTCAATGAGAAAACTGGCTGAGCTGACACATTTACACATGAACACACAATCAGTCAATCTCCCCATCGCCCACTCTGTGGTCGAACAGCTTTGCATCAGCACACACCCACACCCACCAAGCCTGAGACGCAATGATTTTATTTAAAAACACCATTACAGACTCCGTAACAGGTTTCACCACACCCAGACTTTAAGCCAGTGGAGTTCACACCCTTAACTACTGAAATTTAATAAACTTTACCTTACTTTATATACTTGCTTTACATTTCATACACCTACATTTTTATGTAAAGTTGTGCTGCATACGTTTAGTACTGTACATTTACAAAGTAATGGGTGAAATGTACCATGTGTCCAGGTGACTTTTCAGAATTTTCTCTTAGCAAGAAATAACACAAGGCTCAAAAAATAATTTGGCAAGCTTTTGTTTATGGATACAATATATTTGATATAGTCATGAGCAATTCAAGGATCTTTATAAGCATCTTGGCAACTGCTTCCTTCAAATTCAGATTCTGTGCTGGTTTTGGGAGGGCAATGAAAAGTTAAATGATTTATTTACACAAATAAATCATTCCATATGTTTAATACAGCAGCAGTTAATGGAAATGATTGAAAAAAAATAACATTCTACATCAGCTCAGCCATCTTTATTGACTTTAAGTGTTTAGCTGTAATATTAAACATACTGACTGTACCCTCTCCAGTATTAGAGTACATAAAAACAAAGATGTCCTGTTTCTGTCTCTGAGAAATATTTCAGCTTTTGACTACTATAAATATACACATTCTCAAATCCTCTTAATCCAGTTTAGTCCCATGGAGCCTGGAGCCTAGTAGCAAGCACACAATGGTGCGCCGGTCCACTGCAGATTATGATAGATTAAAGCAGAAAATTACTTAATGATTATTTTGTAGAAGACTGACTGTTCTGTAATCAACACTTGTCTCTCTAGATTTTGCAAAGACACAGCTATAGCAGAAAAAATTCAAAGTGTCTATAATATGGATCAAATTTGGCTATAATAAAAAGCATTGTGTGGCATAACTCACAGCTAAGCCTATACACAAAACTTAAATTTAACCCTTCTGCTGATGCTTGTAAGCATTGTGTAATTTGACTTTTTTGTGAACATGTTGTTGTGATATTACTGGGTTCTGAAAAAGAATGAATGGATGCAAACACTTTTTTGTTGTAAACATACAGTGGATTCAGACCCCTTCACTTTTTTCACATTCTGCAGCTTTGTCCTGAAATCATTTAAATTATTAGACAACACTTAATAACCTAGAATGACAAAGTTAAAAAATATTGTTTGGAGAGCACCTTGATCAATGTAATTGATTGCACGTAACCAGGAAAGGCATTTACCCATCCATATAAGGTCCCACAGCTGATGATGTGTATAAGAGCAAAAACCTAGCCATGACAGTAAAAGAATTGGCTGCAGAGCTTAGAGACAGGATTGTGTTGTGGCGCAGATCTGGGGAAGCTTACAAAAAATTCCTGTAGCACTGAAGACCCCCATTGCCTTCATAATTTTTAATTGGAAGAAGTTTGGAACAACCATGGGTCTTTTTAGAGCTAAACAAAACAACTGTGGAAGATTGGCCATGGTAAGAGGGGTGACCGAAATCTGATGGTCACTCTGGCTGAGCTCCAAAGGACTTGAGTGGAGACGAGAGAAACTTCCAGATGCACAACTCTTACTGCAACACTCTGCTGAGTTGGGCTTTATTTCAGAGTTGCCAGACAGAAGTCTCTCCTCAGCAAAAGACACATGGAAGCCCATTTGGAGTTTGCAAAAAGGCACCTGAAGAATTTTCAGACTTTGAGAAACAAGATTCTCTGGTCTGATGAAACCAAGATTAACGTCATGTCTGGAGGAAGCCAAGTACTGCTCATCATCTATGCAATACCATTACAAAGACCAAGCATGGTGGTGGAAGCATCATGCTGTGAGGTTGTTTATCAGTGGCAGGAGCTGGCAGAACAGGGAGATTTGAGGGAAAGCTGAACTGAGCAAAGTACATTTATATCCTTAATGAAAACCCACTTCAGAGCACTCCGTACCTGAAACCTGACCAGAGGTTCACCTTCCAACAGGACAGTGACCCTAAGCAAAAAGCAAAGACATCACAGGCCAAACTTGAACCAAATCGATCATCGCTTCAGAGACCTGAATACAGCGGTTCACCGACAGTCTCCATCCAACCTGTCTGAGCTTAAGAAGATCCGTAGAGAGCTATGGCAGAAAATCTCCAAATCAAGATGTGCAAAGCTTGTTGCATCATACCCAAGGAGACTCAGTGCCAAAAGGGCTTCAAAGAAGTACTAAATAAATGGTCTGAATTTCTCTGTTGATGAGAGATTTCATTTTATTTTCTTATTTTAATGCATTTGCAAAAATCTTGTTGTCATTCTGGGTTAGTAACCATTGTTTCGTGTGGGGAAAAAATAATTTAAATGGTTTTAGCATAAGGCTACAACAGAGAAAAATGTGAAAAAACTGAAGGCGTCTGAATACTTTCTAAACCCACTGAAGATACAGAGAAATAATTAAATGCTTCCTTTCAATATACTTGCTTCTTTTCACTCATATTCTCATCTGTTAAAGTACAGATATGACTTGACTAAATATCACTGCCGATAATGCGTCTTCTCCACTTAAATAGCATTAATAAGGCACGGTGCTATTGGAATTAGACAAATGATTCATAAAGACGACAGCAAATCAAATGTAAGACACAATATAATCAAACATATCTATATAGACTTTACATAAAATATACATATATTACCATTTACATATTTCATTCTATTCATATGTAGCACAGTGGTTGTCACTTCTGCTTCATGGACCCAGCATCCTGGTTTTGAAGCCTGAACCAAGTTTTCCCCATGTACGTTTCCCCTGCGCACTACAGTTTTCCCTAGTCCTCAGAATCATGCATATTAAGTTAATTAACTGGCCCTAGATATGAGAGAGAGAGAGAGAGAGAGAGAGAGAGAGAGAGAGAGAGAGTGTGTGTGTGTGTGTGTGTGTGTGTGTGTGTGTGTGTGTGTGTGTCTGTGTGAGTGAGTGAGTGAGTGAGTGAGTGAGTGAGTGAGTGAGTGAGTGAGTGAGTGAGTGAGTGAGTGAGTGAGTGAGCGAGCCCCTGCTATCAGCTGCTATTCTGTCCAAAGTTTCGCCCTCCTTCACACCACCTATTGCTGCAGCAGTAAGCTCTGTTTTGCCTTGTACGCTAAACTAGATTAAGCAGGTTGAAGAATGATATTATGTTAGGATCATTTAAAACCTTTGCAGTTATAAGAAAAAAATCTACAGATACCTTTGAGTTCTTCTTCTGGCCATACTTACACAGTTATTGTCATGATAACAGTGCCTCTCTCACGATTCACTCAGACAGGAGTCCTGTCTTCAATTCATAAGCGCGACCTATGTGAAAGGCGCTTCCAGGTTGTGGGTTACTTTTCTTTTACTTGTGAAATCAATTTAATAGTATTTTAGCAAAAAAAAAATGCATACATTTTAAACATTTTTAGCATATGACTGGATGACACGGCATGGATTAATCAGAAGTAATCAGAGATTTTCTTTCACGGAGGTTTTGATATTGTTTGCTGTGGTCCAGCTCTGGTCACTGTCCACTTCCCTTAAAGCATAAATATAGTTAGCTACATTCTGCTTGAAAACATGAGTTTATAATTTTTTCTTGGGCATCACTACCATCCACATAAGTAACATTTAAAAAGCATCATTTTTGGGTGCAGTATTCCGTTAAGAACTGGGAAAACGCAAGTTTGGAAATTTTTTTGGTTTATTTCATTTGTATACAACGGTAAATCAGAAAGTAAAGGCAATATGAAATATTGAAAAAACTAAAGAAGCTGACACAATGCAACATGTTCACAATGGCTTATGGTAGAGCCATTAGTCGAGCTGAAGGCCAGGTCAAATGAACATGAATGCTCTGCTGCAGGATTGCATCACAATTTTTGAAAATGTGGTGAATTTCAGCAGATTTCACTCCCTCTGCCCAAAGAAATCGCACTACGATTGCTCAACAATGTCACAATCTTGCAGGGGAGCATCCATGGTTATTTGACCTTGGCTTAAAGGCAGAGCACTGTTTGTGTGCATGTTCAAACTACCCATAAGCCATTGTGAATGTGTTGCATTGCATCAGCATCTATCCATTGCCTTTACTTTTTTTATTTGCCCTTGTATTTTGGAAGCTTCACTTTTGAGCTCAGTTTCGGTTACAGTTTTACTTCTTGGTTTGAAGAGGATTTCATTTTTTTTTTTGTTTAAATTTTAAGTGTATCACATCATGATTTCAGAAGCCCTAAGAGCAGATGAGTTGCAAAGGGATCTTGTCTGATTGCTAGGGACCTGCAACCTGACTCATGTCACATAGAATTGTTAATAAATTACAGTGCAGCACAGAAGCCCCTTGGTCAGAGATATGGATTTGATCAGTGAACAACTACAGTTAGATAGTGCTGATCAATACTCTGGTTTTGACTTGTAGCTTTTTTGTCTGGATTCAGTGTTTTTGCTCTCATAAAATAACAGATAATTTACTGAATGACTCTTTGCAATTGTTGTCCAACTATGACTACAACTGAACCCTCTGGCTTAAAACAACAACTCACAACCATCAAAAAAGGCTCTGTTCCGCTTTCCGAAAGTATTTTCAACCTTTGGGAAGAATTATTTTTGTTTTTGATTTTACTCCCGAAAGAAACATGCATCTCCTGGTAAGCTGCTTTAAATATCATAGCAGATGCTCTTAAAGGCTATTTGTGAGAAAATGACCCGGGGTGTCGATTGGGGAAATAGATTGGTGCGTCCATGCTCCAGAACTGTCTGGCTGTTTCATGTTCTCATAATAAATGCATGCCATTGTTAATTAAGGTGTTCAAAGGGGCTCTGTACCACCTGAAGTGTTGTGCTGGGTGAGCACAATAGACAGCATGGGCTGTGGTTCCATCTCCTACTGTCAATGCATAGATATATGCCCATAGAAAGCACACCGCTCACTCCAACTTAGCTAATTGTGTCAACCATACTAAGGCATAGGTGAGCCCCAGCTATTTAAAAGGTAAAATTGCTTCTGGGTGATAAAACACCTCTCAAGTCTGTGGCAGTTTCAGCATAGACAGCGATGGTTGTAATACCTTTTTCTCCTCTGAAGAGGGTATCACTTTTGACAAAGCCCTGTCATTTGAGGGATAAAAAAGAATGGCAGAAAATACAGCTAAATCTGCTTTCTTATAGTCTAGACATATTTTTCATACCCTTCTCCTCTGACAGAAAACACACTGTATAAATAATCATACATGGATTATACCATCATCATGGAGTATTCTAAGGCTGCACTTTCAATAATAAATTTGAAAGTGCATTACATTACACATGCATTACAGTTACAGCATTTTCAGAATTTAGAAGTGAGAGTGTGAACTTATATATTTGGAATGCATGAAGAAAATCACAGGAATATGAAGAGAATATTCAAACTACACTCAGAGCGTAATATGGATTGCACAGTGGTTGGCACTACTGCCTCACACGTTTCACACCTGCCTCATGCCAGTGCATCTAGTCTGCTCTGTTACAAAAGATCGTGGAATCTCATCAGACTTGAGGGATGTGCAATTCTCAGATGATATTTATCTGTAAATGTGAAATTTTACCAGTCTAATAACAGAAAAAATAGCAATCATTGCTTCATAAAATATAGTGCATGAAAACAACAACAAAAACATCCTGATGAACCCCTGATGTGATGTTGAGCTGAAATGGTAATGCAGCACTCTTTAAAGATCATTAATACAATTTTGGTTATTTTAAATAGAATTAGTTTTAGATACTTTACATTTCTTGTCATCTTGTGATAAAAGATGATTTTAAAAAAGTGTTATCAAGCACCCAGAAAAGATGTAGGAAAACACAGAAAATGCTCATGTTTAATAAAAGAAACTGACTTGAAAATCACACCCCCTCAACACCAGCAGGTGTGATTTCAGGGAAGCAGAGAATGTCTGCGGAAAATGAAAGAAACCCACTATCTTCATATGGATCCAGGAAGGAGACCTTCCTTCCAAACATGTATTTGGATCGTATGTCTGCAACAAACAAGCTATAATCAAAGTCCCATCAGACTTTGATTTTAACTTTTTACTTTTGCAAATCAGCATTTCTTAAATGGATCTTATCTCTTACAGATCAAATTCCTCTTCTTGACCTCTGAAACACTGGAATAAATGTGCAAATCAGGAAAATATTTTGTTACAGTGCATTTGCACTGTATCATGCTGCCAGCATAACCCAGTTTTAAAAAAGAAGTGTCAAATTTATATTGCTCCCTTAAGCTGTCTAACCTTTTCACTCAATTTCTATTGGGAGCCTCTCAAGAAAATATTAAGCCTTTCATGCCAGCACTATAGATTATGAAACACTGCTGCTTCAATATGGTAAAGTTTCTAGGCGACGCCTGGTCATCGTCCCTCTCCTCGTCTATTCTTTTTTCTCTACTGAATTCCTATTAAAGTTTGAACACTTAATCTGCTTATAGCATTGTCTGGCAACTCAATTCTTCCTTCAAGGCCACAGATACAATTTTTATATGAATGTATATATATATTTTGTTGCTGTTGGCACAGTTCTTTATGAAATCTGTAACTATAGCTAACCTTTTTTTTTAAAGATTATTGTTCACAGAATTGAGACCTTGCCAGTTTTATTTCTCTTAGTACGGCTTTTTCAAACATGCATGATACAGGATGAACATTTCTATTATAGGAAATTATTAAACTACTAATAAAATTTAAGCATATAAACAGTTTAAGATAAGAAGCAACTTTATAATTATCATTATTCCTTCTGTTCACTTTTCAAGCTCGATTAGCCTTAATCAGAGACTCCAATGGAGTACTACAGCAGCATACGATGGACAACGTTAACCAACCTTTGAAGGGATAGCAGACCACACTCCTGCTCACAAAGACTTACAACAATTAATTAAGAGATGCTAACTAAATTAAGTTGTACATCCCCATCCCTTCGGGATTGTGGGAGAAAGCAACAATACCTGAGGAGGGAGCATGCAGACACAGGGAAAATGATTAAATTCCACACAGATTGTGACTGGACTGGCTTTCAGACGTAGTCTACTGGAGTAGTAAGGAATCAGTGTTAATTACTTATGCATTGTACTGGCCAGCACATATACAGTATTGCTAAGTCATTACTATAAGTGTTTATTTAAAGAACTGGGTAAATGTTACAAACCACAACAATATTGACATGGTTACAGGATATTATAATTGAGAGTTGCACTCATCTAGTGTTTTCATAGGGGAAAAAATGGCAGCATACCATGGTTAAATTTGAAATACAACAGAGCATCTATTTTGTGCATAAAAGAAATTTGACAACACATATTTTAATGTCTTTAATCAACAGTACAAACTGTTAAACGTTAATCCAGAAGCAGTTGTCGAATATTTTTAAATAGGCCCTGTAATTGGTATGAAGACAAAAGATAATCTGGGCCAATCTGGGTGCCTTCAGTTAGTTTTCATAGCGGACTTTCCTCGATCTGTTAGTTTTTCTTATTTAGATGATTTAGGCAAGGATAATGATTTTAGCTTAACTCCTTTTGCTGATGGAAGTCGCTGTACTGAGAGACATGGATTCCATCATACATTTGCAATAGTGGACACAAAGCCGATGAAGTTTATTGACAAGATGCATTCAGTGTAACATACTAGGGAGACAGTATGGGAAGGATTCCCAGAGAAGCTGAGGAGCACTCCCTGTGTATAGACACTGTAAATCTGATATGAGTCCATAGCAGGGCATCATAAATCAGCACTGGCAGTTCTAAGGCTGTACAGTGCAAAACACTGGGAAGACATCACTTGAGCATCATACTCAGCTCTGTTCATGATGCAAGGCATCAAGACGCCCCAGAGTGAAACAATCAGATTTGAATATAATGGAAAACAGACAAAGGAGACAAGGGCTGACAGAGGTGTTTAAATTCCTATTAGGTATATGCCAAGAAAGGAGATGTCACATCAGGAGTAATGGGGCTATCGACCTGTAACAAAGCACTGACTGACAATATATAATAGAGGCTGTTTCTAAAATAACAATGCTTCCTTTAATTTTACACTGTTCTAAAGTTTCTCCATTAGATAAAATATACAACTTTCACAGTCTATCTGCCCAAACCAGTTCTGACACATGACAAAAACAAACCACCTTAGTAGAGTAATACAGAATATGAATTAAAACAAAATCCATAATACTTTCAATTATATTTAGTCCCATGGCTAGTGGATATTAAAATATAAGGGGGAAACTGCCTTCTTAAAATAATTTTGTTGTGTAATGGAGCAGTAAAATAAACATTTTATGGGAAATGTGTTAAACTAATGTTCATATAATGTGAAGTACTAACCACTTATGTTTTAAATTAAATTTATAATTTAATCTTTAAACAGGCAACAATAATAATATATGATTTAGATTAAAAAAAAACAAAACTTTGTTTTATAGGCAACGTATATATCCATCCATCCAGTTTCCAACCCACTGAATCCGAACACAGGGTCACGGGGGTCTGCTGGAGCCAAACCCAGCCAACACAGGGCAGGGAACCAATCCCGGGCAGGGTGCCAACCCACCGCAGGACACACACAAACACACTCACCTACACACCAATCATACACTAGGGCCAATCTAGAAGCACCAATCCACCTAACCTGCATGTCTTTGGACTGTGGGAGGAAACCGGAGCGCCCGGAGGAAACCCACGCAGACACGGGGAGAACATGCAAACTCCACGCAGGGTGGACCCGGGAAGCGAACCCGGGTCTCCTAACTGCGAGGTAGCAGCGCTACCACTGCGCCACCGTGCCGCCTAACGTATATATGAATAGGCCAAATAAGAAGTAAAACTCTTATAGCACTGTATCTCATTTGGCATCGAGGGGGAAATCTGAAACAATCAATGAATACTGCAATCTGTTGGCCCACCAATCTCATGGAGTGGTCTTCTAAAAGCACAGAACTCACAGAAAGGATACTGAATTTGACATCTAGCACAATCTAAGGGGGGCATTGGAAGTATTTTGACCAGACTAGTGAGGCCAAGAAATGTAATATTTACAGAGTAGACATATACCAGAATTTGAGGGGAAAATGCTCCAAATGGTTCAACTGCAAGGCAGAGAATATGAGGGGAGTAACACTTAAACTAATGCCAAATTGTGCCAAAACTATACAATTTAAGACAATACTGTGTGAATTTGTGGTAGTTGTAATAATTATAGTGATAATACTGCCAAGTGTAGAGAGTACAGTGAAATACTTACTTGCATGTCTGACCAACTCTTTTGTGTTATGAAAAACAATATACAGAACTTCACTGTGATTAATAAAATCACAAAGCAGCTTGCCTGATGTATGGGTTAAGTTTAGTGAAGCAGCCTGAGCACCTTCTGGCAAGTGCCTAGAACAAATGGCCTGCAAATGCCTAATCCTTTCAATAAATTCTAGGAGATAGGAGTTGTACAGGGGATAAGTTAATATTTTAAGCTAAAAGATGTTGGGCAATAAGCCTTAGCATGGGTTTAGTTAAGCTGAAAAGGAGTGTAGTTAGTATATGCTGGGAAAGCTGAAATATGAAGCACAATTTACAATATTTTTGCATAGTGAGATTTTGCAGCTTTTGATTTCCATAGGAAAATTACTTTGAGCTGAGAAATAATGATTCTGTAACATTTTCTGTACATATTTTTAATGAATCTTGAGAAAACTCTGGGTTCTTTCGAATGGGTTTCCTGGTCCTTTAAGTCTGACTCACAG
The DNA here is from genome assembly GCF_900747795.2 of Erpetoichthys calabaricus. Lineage (NCBI taxonomy): Eukaryota > Metazoa > Chordata > Cladistia > Polypteriformes > Polypteridae > Erpetoichthys > Erpetoichthys calabaricus. The sequence continues at coordinate 102,184,553 of NC_041405.2, read as the reverse complement.
AGTACTGTGTATGTGTGTGATGTCAAGCTGAATCCCCCAGGTGGATATTTTAAAAAGTGGAGCTTTGAAGGAGAAGGGAAAGACTTGTGTCTGGTGGTGGGGTCCTGGTTGGTAATTTGCAGTTGCCCTGCAGTGAGAAGTTCCAGTTTTCAATCAGCACTTTAGTTTGCAAAGAGTGAAGCCTATCTACACATCCAGTAAAAAAAAGATACTTTTGAGTTCTCTCTGAGCTGCTATGGACACTTGCAAGGAGCACTCAGCTCAGTTGCTGCTTGGTAAAAAAAACAAAGACTTTTGGCAAAGAGCTCTCTCTCTCTCTGGCAAGAATTCTTTTTCTTCCCATTATTCAATTAAGGCAAAACACTTTCCTTAAGGCAATGTACAAGCCAGGCAGTGTGACATAGTGATGAAGACTTTGGACTTGAAACCCACCCACCTGTGCTCCAATTGAAAAACCAAAAAGAAATTTGTAACCAGTTGTATTTCAGAGTTGTAAGTTGCTGTGGATGAAGGCATCAGTGAAATAGATAAATGTAAATTGTTAACTAAGGAACTGACCCCCTTGGGAAGGCTTACCAGAATGTTGTTTCTTGTAAATGGAACTGTGTGAAGACTTAACCAACCCAGGACATTTTTTTATTCTTTTTTGTATCGCTTATTTTTAATGCTATTGGTTTTGATGCAAACAAATATTATTTTTAAATGAAACGTAAAGTCAGTGTCTCTTTCTGAGAGTTATTAGTGTTACTGGGAGGCTTAGCTTGTTCATTCCTTGTATAACTCTGGTCCATCAAGGACATGAGAGGATGCTTTTGTGAATTCCTCTATTGGTGGTAAACTGGGTTGAAATAAAACAGTGAAAGTACAGATAACCTCAATCAGCAAACAGCCTGATATAGAGGCCTCAAGGATGAAATACAAGGGGTACAGCATGGACAGGTAAGAAGTTTCTTCCTATCCTCCAGTGAGGTTAGTTGGTACTTTCTGTATTAGGTGATCTCATAACATGATAAATGATGGAATATTGCCTATACAGTGAGTGCTTATTGCAAATGATGTTGCAGCATTTTAGGGTGACCACGCATCTTAGACATGCCTCACTAGTAATCTTTGGACAGTGGTAACACTAGTTGCCACCTACTTGACCTCACAGAGTTTAAGAATAGGGTGCTGACCTGATGGAAGAGCTCATTAGCAAGAAAGCAGTAGGGTTAGGAAATCATTCATAGCAAGACTGAAGCTACCTGTGGGTAGCTACCTACCCTCTGAAGTTTCATTTTAAAGCACAGTATCTGAAATGCTCCAGAATCTGAAACTTATTGGGTGCCAACATGGCACCACCTATATTGCCTTTAATTTTTATTTTTATTTATTTGTTTACTGCTGAGCTGATGTGAACAACATATGTGCAGATTCCAAACGGAATTTATTCATTCAGAGCCAGGAGGGACAAGTTGTCCTCCGTGAAGCACCACAAAGCTAGGACACATGATTGAGGACCTGGGTTGGGACACCCCATGAAACAGCAAGCGCTACGAAGCACCAAAACATAACTGACATCTGGGAAGGGTCCCCTGTGAAGCTCCATGATGTTGCATGGCAGTTTAAATAAAGTGCGCTGGGATTTTGGGAGTTAATGATAAAACCTGCACTTAGCTTTAATGGAATGTCACTGCTTACAGTTAACAAAAGTATCTTCATTCTTTCAAGGTGCCCATATTTCAATATGAGTGCAGCAAAGTGCTCCAATTATATCAAAAAATATGGACACTGCTGCAAATTGCCTTTTAATGTTTTCATTTTTTATGTTGCCAAAAACATGTAATGTTTTATGTAAGTACATCCACATCATAAGAAAACTGAATGTAGCTTTTCATTGTTGGATTAATGACTTCAGGCACAGCCAGCATGATGGACTGAAGGTTGGCTGAAATATTCCTAACCTAACAGCCAGTTCCAAGAAGTGACAACAGGTAGCCTATATAAACGGACAAAAATAAAAAATAAAAAAAGCTTTTCAGTGCAAATACACAGAATTGGCCCTCTTAAAGGGAACTAAAATACAGTCTGTATATAATATTCACCACGTTTGAGGTTTAATATGTTTATCATGTCAATGTACATTATAAAAAGAGCTTGGTGATATGAATTATTATACATGTTAGTCGTCGTTTAGCTGTTTTGATTGCATTTCACTACTTGATCAAAGGTGCCCTCAAGATATCTTATTATGTACATGCATATATTCCAAACTCTGAAAATATCCAAAATCAGAGGCGCTGTAGTTCTGGTCTCAGGCATTTATGGTTAGGGATATGCAGTCTGTACATTTGTATAGCGCTTTTTCCCAGTACTCAAAGCGCTATCCACACAGGGAGGAACCGGGAAAAGTTACTACCAGCCTTAGTCGAATTGTATTCTTTGGTTGTGTATAAGCTTAAGTGTGGATAATAATAGTAAGTCTTGATGATTTTCGATCTTACAATAACTTACAATTGGTTCATTCCTTAAAGACACAATTAGTTGTATAGACAAAATGCAACATTTTGGAGTCAGACTGATGCTCAAAGCTTCTAAGTCATTGTTAGAAACTTGAGACTGTAATAAAGCCAACACAGTATAGAAAATTAATATCTGTGTGTAAACTCCTTACCAGGTTAAGCAATTACTTAGTAATGGATTTTTTTTTTGCCTGTAAGTCAAACACTGGAGATTTTCAATGTGACAATTCTTCAACAAATTTCTACAATACCAGTCACTGGAGCAAGTCAAGTGAAATGTCATGGTTAATGATTTAAAGGTCTGCTTCATAGAGCTGCAACAAAATTATTCAGAAATATCCTAAGTGACACAATTAGATATTTCATGATTCTTTTCTCTGTAGCTATAGGTTATACAGCAGCAACACCCCTAAACCCAAGAGAAATGTGACATTTCCTGCATTTTTGGCCACACTTTATAGGATTTCTTCATTGACTAACAGACTCCTGTTTAATAAGAGAGCAGAACTTTAAGTAGTTGGCTACTATTTTGCAATATTATATAAATAACATTCTGAATATCTAAATAAGGATTATTTTTATACAAAACAAAGCAATTACAAAATCTGTAACTATTATCTTCACTAATGTCTCTCCAGATGTAATTAAATTGCTCAAATACACTGCACAGATAAATGCCATGCTAGCTAGAAAAGGCCTTTCACAGAATATCAATTGTGTGAAACTTTCTGTAAGTAGGACATTACTGAGTCAAAAAAGCAATAATCAATGACATTCTTTTGCCATAACCACTACAGACACTTGTAAGCTGAACAAGGCCACAATTCAAGATCATTCAATATATGATGTGTATCTATCTATCCATCCATCAATATATATATAATGAAACCTGTATTTTACTGCTATCATCATATCACAAATCACAACTCTACATCAAGCCACTTTATGACAGAACAAGGACTCTTGCTGCTAGTAATTTTAATCTTTCTATCAACATTTCTTGTATGGGGTTCAACGATTAGACTGCTACTCCTGAAACACCTAAGGTTTGACATACATAGGTTAAAACAGATTAGACAAAATCTTGCAAACTTTGTAAAATTTACTGTGAAGTTTTTCAGGTGTTTTCTAGAGTTAGGAGGGAACAAAACACTTTTTTCCCCCAATTTTCAACTTTTGAACAGTTTACATAAAGTTATAAATGACAAAAGCAAGACTCTAACATTAACACTGACTCGTTATTTTTCATGAGCTGCATTAACTGCTTAAACTGTATATTTGGACTGAACAGGAAGGCGAACAGAAATGATCAGAGAGGATTCAGGGTACAACACCAGTTCCAGTGCTACTGTTGCAAAGCTCTTGAGACTCACATGTCTGCTGAGATGTTTCTGTGGGGTCTCCCACAACGTTTATATTAGGTTACCTGGCAACTCTATAGTTGCATAGTTAGATCTAGACCACCCTGTAGCAGATAGACTTTAAGCACTTGATTGGTCTATCTGATTTTAAATTAATAATAAGCTATTTTACTAGTATTCTAATGACTGTAAAAAGCATGTGCTAGAGAAAAATCATAAGGTGTAAAAGACATCTCTGCCCCGTAACTTGCTAGTTAATAGTATATAGTAAGAACCTGTCTGCTTGCTCTTGGAGGAACTTGGGGTCATCTAAGAGTTTTAGAGGCTGCAAGATGAAAACAAATGTTTTACCCATGTCCATTGAGATGGGAGAGATGCCAATAAGTAGAAGGTTCAAAAACATAGGTTGTGCTTGGCCAGGATTAAACCAAAGGAACATTGACAGAGCAGGAGAAAGGAATGGACCCTTAAGATATGACAGTCCACTGGTCACAAGGGTACAGTAAAGAAGAACAAGAATGTTGGAGTGGCTTTGGGACAAGTCCCTGACTGTCAATGAATGGCGCAGCCACAGCCCAGAGTTAAACACCATAGAACATCTGTGGAGAGACCTGAAGATAGCAGTTTACAGATGATTTGACTGAACATGAGAGGATCTTCAAAGAAGAATGGGATAAATGGCCTAAATCCAGGTTTGCAAAGCTTGAAGAGAATTACCAAAGGAGACACAAAGCTTTAATTGCTGGCAAAGGGGCCACTACAAAGTACTAAATTAAGTGTATGAATACTTATATGAATTAGAGATTTCAGTTTTTGATTTTTAATAACATTTGTAACCTTTCTGAAAACATGTTATTGGTTATTGAATGTAGATAGAGGAGAAAAAATTACAAATTTATTTATTTAAAATTAATTCTACAGTACAATGATGTGTGCAGAAAGTGAAGGTGTCTGATCACTTTCTGAATTCACTGTAACTTAGTAACAGAAGAGAAAGTTTATTGCTTATTCAGAAAATGGCAACATTCACCCATCCCTTGGATTCAGTTCTAATCAAATTAGTACAAATTCCAATTACTTGTAGGCACAATATTATTATTGCATACTTGTTAATTATTAGGGAATACTGTAGAAGCAATAAGGAAGTGATGAGATAATCTCAAACAAAAAAATTGCAAGACAAGGTCAGTGAATGAAGACCCTGTCTGGTTGACCATATACTTGGTAGTGTTAATTGTCGAAATTCGGCAAAATGCTTCTCACATCGACTATACTGTGTTTGACCTTGTTTGTCAAATATTTTCTTGGAAATTGACTGTGTGGCCAGCTTAGATTCACTTTCCTTCCCAACAACCTATGATGCTTTGTAAGGGCAGCTTAGATTCACTTTCTTTACCAAGAACCCATGATGCTTTGTGTGCCCAGCCTGATGTTCACATAGCTGTAGCAGTCCCCCTCAAGTATATAACTATGCATAAAAAAAAATAAAAAAAAACATCAAATACAAAACACACACACACAGAAGGAAACTGGAAGTGTCAGGGTGCATTTGTGTCTTAAAGGTAATGTCTATTAGTATTAGCTCATATGTGACCTGTGTGTAATATGTGTGCCTAACCCTACAGCAATATTACCCAGAGTGCTATACAGCTGATGCAAACAGAAAAAATGTGAAGAATCCACAAGCTTCAGTGTTGCACTTATTTAGAAGCAGTGGCAGTGAATGTGCAAAAGCATCAGGAAAAAGTACAAAAGATACTTTTCAGTTTGTGGCAAGTAAGTACCTGCTGTCAAACCTGTCGGGGGTAAGTAAGCCTTAGTGAATTCATGCTTCCTGCCTAGAACACACAGCACTATAGTGATATTTAATTCAATTAACTTTATCTCAGAGAGGTACAGTGGTGCAGTTGATAGCTTACTCATAGCTCATGTCACATTTTTGGCCACAATAATCGGTGCCTCATTGATTTAAATGCATTTTGTTGAGTTTGGTCTACTTCCTGAACACTTTTGCAATTTTGCCAATCTCAAGACAAAGTGAATTCAGCAGGGTTTCACAAATCATTCATCTGTTGACACCCTGAACAACAGTATTCATACACTGCAATTCCATGAGTTCCACCTACATGCAGAAAGAAAAGAGGAAGACCACAAAGATGTAGCAATGAACATTCCAAAAAGATATATAAAAAAACATGGTTGTAAAATACTAAATGATTGAGAAAACCGTTGCAGAGAGAGTCAGATGGCCAAGGCTGGTAGAACAACATGAAGCAACATGAAACTGAAAGTTACAGATGCCTTAAAAGTGACTATAATGAGACCCAGATGACCTTAAAGAAGTAAGATTGAGCCTAGCACATATTTATTATTGACCAAGGTGATTTCTATTTACATTCTTTCAAAAAGTAGTTGCCTTACAACATCAATCTCAACCTTAAAAGCTAAATTACATTTAAAATATTAAGCTTTGCTTCCAAACCTGTGAACAAATAAAAATAGCATTAACTCATGTTAGAAAGCACATCATAATATACTCAATTTCAGGAACTACTACAATCATTATAAAGCATTATTAGATTTAAATGGAAAATACTGGCACACAGCCCTTGAATTTTAATTCATACTTACATGTATTCTAAATGTACAGGAATGTGATACCTGTACTCAAGCATTAAAGTCTTAAGTTAAAAAATGAAAAAAAAAAAAGTTTAAAGGTTATTTCCTTGCTGAAAAGGAAAGAAGGTAAAAAACACAAATTTTTGACATGGGATGAAGGCTATACAGCCAAAACGTTTTGTCTTTACCTTCTTAGCTGTCAGTGTGGAAATAACCTTTAACCTTTAACCTTTAACCCTATGCATCATTAAGCACATTTCAAAAACTGTTTGATTAACTGATTCTTTGTTAAAATACGGGATGAGAGATAAAAAATTGGCCTTGATTTAAAAAAAAAACTGGGGGAGCAAATTCTGAAGCTATTGATAAAATGCTCTCGGCATTAACCTCAATAAGCCAGAATATTATTTTGTTGAATTTGCACACAGCTTAGGCGTTGTCTTTGACACTGATCTGTCCTTAGTCTTCACATCACTGCACTACTCAAAATCTGCTTTTCCTGCTACTACAGGAGGCTGAAATGACAACCTGAAAGACTGTTTATAGATAATAAGATATTTTTAATTTGTTAGATGTGGCATCATTTGCCAGCACTTTGACTCCTCTGTGAGTAATGTGGTTGATCTTAGAAACAAATCAGTTTAGTCAATACATGTACAGTACGTTACTCTTTGAGACTGTGCTTGATACTGCAGCTCGATAGAAAGCATTTGTCAGTTTTCTTGTGCATGTATGCAACTGTTTACAGAGCCCTTTTTACTACACATTTACACAGAGTGCACCTTCACTTCCCAGATCATCAGCTACATTAATGTTCACCTCAGTAAAGGTTAGAGGTTTGAGTTGCAGGGGAGCCTGACATTGGATGGTCTACAGTTATTTTAAGCACAGTCACAATTTTTGTCTGTGATCAATATTGCGTCTAATGGACTGCATTTCTTTGACCCTATGGGCTAATGTACAGTCGATGCTTATAAACATCATTCTCATTTATCTGACAAGGCTGTTAATCTAAACATTGTTGGCAGTTTTCAATAAGGTTACAGAGTGACCTTTTAAGTCTTTGGCCTTTTTTCAACACAAACAATTCCTGCACATAATCTGAGTGGTTGCTTTATGTGACTTTCTTTTTGATTGCCAAATACTTTTGTGAAAGACTGCTGAATTCATGCTGAACTTAGAGGCTTTTTGAATGAAAGGCAGGCAAATGTCCAGTTCAGTACTGGCCTGCAGTTTATCTAATTAAAAGAGTACTTGATTGTAGCTTGACAGCTGTTCAGAATGAACAACAGAAACAAAAATACATTTTCAGACATATTGTATGCACTCTTAAATATTTAAAATTATTTCCAAATGTATGTATTATAATAAAAGTTGTAACACAACAATCAAAAACGTTTCACTGTATGAAAAATGATAAGGAAATCAGCCCTATCAGAAATTTCACCAAATCACAGAAAAATGTAAGATTCATCAATGTTAAACAACTGCATGTACTTCTGTCTAAATTTAAACTAACAAACAGCACGTCTAAGCACACAATGTAGGATGATGTATTTCTACTTCTTTTACTTGTGAAGGTGGTAAAATGTTTGGGAGTTAAATATCAAGCTTTCGTTGCTGATTTCTCATTGTGTTTAAAAGCTTAGTGGCTTTGACTTTCCAGTGAGAAATGCTCATCTTACTGTAAGTGGTCTTATACCCCTTTGTCTAAAGAAATATGTTTGAATCCCTTTAAAAGCAGACATAAAAGGTTTAGATTTCTGCATTTCACCATTGCCTACTGGTGCAGTCCCCCTCTATAGTGAAAGGTATTGTTACTGATAGGTGTACCACAAATGAATATGTAAGCATGTAATGTAATAAAATAGGCTATTAAATAAACTGGAAGTCATATGTTAACTGCAATACCACAATTCTCCTTCTGTAACTGTTCAATATAAGTCTCTACTAAAAATAGAGATGAAACAGGAAATTATAAAAATGAATGCATGCATCAAAAATGTAAAATAATTCTTGTCACATAATAATTATAATTTTTCAAGTTTATAATTTAATGCAATTAATTCATGGTATCTTTAACAAAAGCAGCACTGAAACTGTTATCTTTCACCCACTAGCAATATACATTATGCGGCTTTTTGGCATTTTACACACTCTACAAGTCATTTTCTAAAGTGAAACCACCGCAAATATACCAGAGGAGCAAGAAGAGGAACAGAGGAGGGGACGCTGGCGTACCCATGATGTTGCCGCTCCTCCCTGTTAACAACACTTTTTGTAAAATTCGCCTTAATCCTGCAGTAGTATATCACATGGGTCTCCAACACCCATCACCATTGGCATGAAAGGTCTCTATTTACAACAATGGACCAATAAAAGAAACCAGAAACAATCCTCTCTGCAAATATACTAACAAGTCAGACAATGTATGGATAGCATAACACTCAGGTGAGTTCAGCGACTAAGGTAACTGACATTTATCCGAGAGTCAGTTATTTCAGTTTTGTAACAATGAGTCATATTCAAAAGTAATAGCAAAAATAGAATGCAATTATATGTGTTAGTAGACTGCATTACATACATGATTTTTCACAGCACTTTACAATGGAGTTAAAAACAGAGCACAAATAGGCTTGTGGTGGCTGAATGGCTTTCATACACAGCAGATTGCAATTCAAGTGATGCGAAAATGGCATCAATTAATGTGTGTTAGTGGTGGAGGATCTGTGACTAATTGTTGTTCAATTTTCTTAAATACGACATTTTTGAAAGTATTCCCAATAGAGTATCATCCGATAATTAGCATTTTAAAAATATCTATTATTACAAAATGAGAAATACTGTACTGGCATAAAATCAGCATCAATATTGTCATATGAAAGAAGAAAAGGCAATGAAACATGTTCTCCTTCTAGGTATTAATAAGAGTTAAAACACAGTAATTAATTAAATTTAAATAAATAAGAACTTAGAAACAAAAGAATAAATCATTAATTTATTAATAAATAAATTATTTATTGTATAATGGGAATACAAATGGCACGCGATGGGCAACAAGATCAGGGGCTTGCTGCGACTGAAAGATCTGGACTGGGTGCCAGAGTCCAGGGGCTGAAGTCACTGAAGCCTCCTGCCTCTCAATGCCACTGTCCGTTTTGAAACCCATCCTATGTTTATGTCAGGGCAGCTGTGCCCTTCCCATGTTATTAATCAGTTCAAACACCATTTCACTGCAGAAGATACGTAACATTGGTTCTTTACAATAATCATCTCCAGATTATATTGTTCAGTCATTTTAATCTTCTTTATGCTTACATAACTGCTTTTCCTTTGTATTTGTTTCCAAAGAAATGACTTTCTTGTGCTCTATCAGTTAGAGAGGGGTGCTGCTATGTGAGCTCTTTGAGCACACACTCTCTCCTATGTTTGACTCACTTGCAGTGGGTAAGAGAAAGAGGGAAATATGTAAGATATATACAAGTACAAGCAACCGCTCTCAAGGTAAAACTGAAACAGAAAACTACTTCCTAGTTGAAGTCAAACAGAATATGTCTCCCATTATAAGACGGATAAATTTGCAAATTTGTCAATGCTTTTCAACGGGAAATGTTTAAATTCTAAAACTTTGTACAGCACGATCCGCTGGAGATATCTGAATGAAAATTGAACTGTCTCAACATATTTCTTTGAGAAATAAGTGTGCCACATCTCAACAAAATTGTTTCATGGGGGTCAAGTTGTTTCATGCGGACAGACAGACAGACAGGGGCTTTAGCAATAGGTGATTTGTATGTTCTATGCCAGGGGTCTCCAACCTTTTTTCCCCCTGAGAGCTACTTTTACAAAATGAAAATGGCTGAGAGCTACTCATGTTTTCTAACGTTTATTCTCATAGCTTATTTCAACCCAAGCAAACTGAATAAGCTTGTTCTGCCTGAACATTTACAAAATGTTGGTGTCCACAACTCACATTTTTCATTAAAACATCACAAAAAATATTTAGTTCACCTGCAAGTGCATTTTGTGTGTCTGTATGCATTTTCTAGTGTATCTCACACTATTGCATTAAAACATTAATTCTGTCAAAACAAAACAATGCAATTACAAATACACCGATATTACTTATTCATTTGTCATTTTGTTACATGTCACTGTTTCACTTTATTCACATGTCCAGTTGCATGTGTGATGTGTTTTTTAGTTAGTGAGATGACTGGTACTGCATGGAGTCAACAAGAGAGGTGTATTGTGGAGAGTAGCCACTTAGGGTCACTCTTATGGAGTCATTTAAATGTTATTCTGTCAGTCTTGTTCTGAACTTTGATTTCATGACATTCATGTCAGAAAAGGCAGACTCACAGAGGTATGTAGACCCAAACAAAGCCGGCGTTTCCAGAGCTGCTTTGGTAAAGATTTTTATAGTTATCTGGCTCTACTAAGCTCCAGAAATGCTGAGAATACTGTTGAGAATTTAACTGCACATTATTTTGAAGGTTTACTAATATATAATGCTGTATATAAAATCCAATGTCTGTCTGTTTTTCACGTGAGAACTACTTAATGGATTTAGATCAGGTTTTTTTTTATATAATTTGCTTGAACATTCCAGTTGATTTTGCAACTTCTCATATTTTGCTACGTATCACAGTTCGCTTGTAGTACCGATGTATTTGCACGAATCCGAGAAACACGCAACGGACCAAAGGGAGGGGAGGGGAAGGGATGTGCTCTCCTCACTCACTCGCCAGCTTTGGGGCATGTACCTTAACTCCGCTTAGCTAGCAAACGAGAGAACAATTGAATTCAACTTTGTTTGATATTTAAAATAAAGTGTTACTTAGGTCTTGATGAGTTTGAGTCTGGATATTCTCTTAAGTGTATGCCACATTGCAAAGACAGATTACAATTCAGATTGTGGATCGTGATATGATTTTTTGGAAAGATCGCCCACCTCTAATTTGACTAATCAAGTTTTCAAATTTATGAAGGATTCATTAACCTTTTGGCGAGCTGCTTGGAAAGGGGTTGCGAGCTACCGGTAGCTTGTGAGCGATGCGTTGGAGACCCCTGTACTATGCAAACCTACCTAAATAGGCTATTGTGATACTGCATATACTGTAAAGTATATCTTGGAAAAAAAAACTGTGTTTTAGTATGAATTACTGCTTGCAGACTTTATTATAATTTTTCATGAAACATCAGTTTGAAAAATGATAGCTCCCAAGATTCCACTGAAATGACCATTATAGGCTCCGTGACACCCTAGAATTCCATTTGGGACCGAGCACTGCTGGGGGACACCTAATGCATACAACAGCTGTGCCACTTTCAGAAACCTAAAGCTGCTCAGTTTGCAAGCCAAAAACCTAAAATAAGAAGTCAAAGCAACACCCTGAACGTGAAGGTGATAATGCTATTAACCAAAATGCTTACCATTTTTAGTGCTGTATTTTTATACAGTACTGTGCAAAAGTTTTAGGCAGGTGTGGAAAAATGCTATAAACAAAGAATGCTTTCAGAAATATAAATAATGATTGTTTATTGTTATCAGTTTACAAAATGCAAAGTGAGCGAACAAAAGAAAAATCTAAATCAAATCAATATTTGGTGTTACTACCTTTTGCCTTCAAACCAGCATCAATTCTTATAGGTACACTTGCACAAAGTCAGGGATTTTGTAGGATTCTAGTCAGGTGTATGATCAACCAATTATACCAAACAGGTGCTAATGATCATCAATGTCACACGTAGGTTGAAACACAGACATTAACTGAAACAGAAACAGCTGTGTAGGAGGCTTAAAACTGGGTGAGGAACAGCCAAACTCTGCTACCAAGGTGAGGTTGTGGAAGACAGTTTCATGTCATGGCAAGATTGAGCACAGCAACAAGACACAAGGTAGTTATACTGCATCAGCAAGGTCTCTCCCAGACAAAGATTTCAAAGCAGACTGGGGTTTCAAGATGTGCTGTTCAAGCTCTTTTGAAGAAGCACAAAGAAAGGGGCAACGTTGAGGATCGTAGACGTAGTGGTCGGCCAAGGAAACTTAGTGCAGCAGATGAAAGACACATCAAGCTTATTACCCTTCGAAATCGGAAGATGTCCAGCAGTGCCATCAGCTCAGAACTGGCAGAAACCAGTGGGACCCAGGTACACCCATCTACTGTCCAGAGAAGTCTGGCCAGAAGTGGTCTTCATGGAAGAGTTGCAGCCAAAAAGCCATACCTCCAACGTGGAAACAAGGCCAAGCGACTCAAGTATGCACGAAAACATAGGAACTGGAGTGCAGAAAAATGGCAGCAGGTGCTCTGGACTGATGAGTCAAAATTTGAAATATTTGGCTGTAGCAGAAGGCAGTTTGTTCGTCGAAGGGCTGGAGAGTGGTACAATAATGAGTGTCCACAGGCAACAGTGAAGCATGGTGGAGGTTCCTTGAACGTTTGGGGCTGCATTTCTGCAAATGGAGTTGGAGATTTGGTCAGGATTAATGGTGTTCTCAATGCTGAGAAATACAGGCAGATACTTATCCATCATGCAATACCATCAGGGAGGCATATGATTGGCCCCAAATTTATTCTGCAGCAGGACAACAACCCCAAACATACAGCCAAAGTCATTAAGAACTATCTTCAGCATAAAGAAGAACAAGAAGTCCTGGAAGTGATGGTATGGCCCCCACAGAGCCTTGATCTCAACATCATCGAGTGTGTCTGGGATTACATGAAGAGACAGAAGGATGTGAGGAAGCCTACATCCACAGAAGATCTGTGGTTAGTTCTCCAAGATGTTTGGAACAACCTACTAGCCGAGTTCCTTCAAAAACTGTGTGCAAGTGAACCTAGAAGAATAGATGCTGTTTTGGAGGCAAAGGGTGGTCACACCAAATATTGATTTGATTTAGATTTCTCTTTTGTTCATTCACTGCATTTTGTTGATTGATGAAAATAAATGATTAACACTTCCATTTTTGAAAGCATTCTTTGTTTACAGCATTTTTTCACACCTGCCTAAAAATTTTGCACAGTACAGTACATGTATTGGACATACTTCTTAGAAGAAGGTAAGAGATTGCAAGAATTTTAGGAATGATGTTGCAGTCTATGTGAAGTATTTATTTCTTCTATATCTCTTTTGAGAGTAAAATAATTAATAATTATAAGAGTAAATCATAGTTCTAGGGAAAGTTTATCATTATACTTAGTTCAAAAGAAAACTATCTCTGTATTGATTTCACGTCAAATAAGTCTAGTTTATTTCTTTTGTTTTTTTATTTCATTTCTGTGATATACTGCTTTGGAAAATGAGGATGTTTTGTCATTTTGTTCTGTAAAGCTTTATGTGTGCAATAAGTATACTGTATGTGTGTTGTGCAAAAAAAAGTTTTTGTTTATTAAATTACTTTCAGATTTAGCATTGGAAAAAAACTGCATACAAGAATATAGGCAGCCTTAATTCACCTTCAGCTATTAACATTTTCATTGTGGTATAATTTATGTTTATACTTTTTATTTATTTTATTTTATAATTGTGTTAGGTTGGGTGTTAGGTTGTTAACAGATTGAAAAATTCATCAATGCCATCTTAGTGTGACAGCATGAGCTGCCAGAAGGTACCTTAGACAAGTTTAGTGTAGTGTAAGACCAATTATTTTATACGAGGTAAGAAGTAAAAGAATGAATTGTTTTTAGAATAATTCATAGTCTTAGGGAAAGTTTATAATTGCACTTAGCTCAAAAGCTAACCATTTGTTTACTGGATTAATATCAAAGAAAGTCTAGTTTATTTTTTTTTCCTTTTCAAATGCTACCAGACTTTTCATTTCAGTTCTCTATATTGGCTATGTGTAGCAGCAGGGCTGCTGTTAGCTATGACATTCGATGCCATAACAGTAAATATCTAAGTCTGATTCATTTCAAATACTTAATAATACTGGCATAACCTAGTTTGATCCAGGGCTCTTCAGAGTCTCACAGTATTGCAGGCTTGGACTATACTTGACTTAACATTTTATGGTATTTCACTTTATAAAGTGCCTTTTTGTAATACTCACACTGAAAACCACTGTATGAAATAAAAAAGACTGACATTTCAGCATAATATAAACCACGGTTTGAAAAAATATCAGTAGGATTTCTGCTGAGCAAGTGCTTACAAAGTTAATACTAAGTCAAAATGTCCTTAATTTTATATAGACCATTTACGCAACACTAAAAGGCCTAAAACATTTATAAATGTGACCACTTATTCCAGTTCTTAACTATAGTTGTCAGCTATGCAGCACACAGCAGTCAGAAAGCAGGCTTCATGCCATTAGCTTTTCGGAAGGCTCCAACTAAGGAAAAAAAGGAAAAAAAAACCAGATACAAAGGTAACCATACCGACCTGCAGTAAAAAAGAATGCTTAGAAATAGCATTGTAAACTGTCATACTCAAATGGATATCTTTAAAGGAATGATGAAGGTTATGCTACCGAGATTATCACTTAGCCTTTGTTAAAGACTGAATACTAGTACATCATTTGCAGTTTTCCCCATTACCACAATTAGTTGGCAAAGATAACACTAATTTTCTATACAATTTAAATCAATTTGTAAGGGAACACACGCATTTATACTATGACAATGAATTCACACCTGCCTCTCCCAACTCCTTTCCCCATTGCTGATAAACATGGATGCAAAGATACAAGACTTTTTTTTTCATAAACGTATTCTTTTTATGAATTCTGTGCACCAGCTCAAAAGGGAGCAGGCAGGAGGAGAATAAATTAAAAAATATACATTCTCTACAGTTTAGTAATGCCAACTTCTCCATCACTCTTGCCTTCTCTTTTTTCTAAGGCCATCTTTCTTCCTTGCCAGTGTGATCTGCCCCCTAGATTTAAACTCAGATGACTCTCTATGCCTCTTCTAGGATTATTTTGATAGCACTGAATGGTGACATCTACACTGAAGCATTTGATCTTCAAATATGCTATAAATGATAAAGCAACATGCCCTCTGCCACGCAAAAACTCTTGGCAGTCTTTTTCCACAAAAAGATAAAAAATGTTCAGAGGTATGACTAACCAGTTCTTTAATACACAAGTCATGGCTTCCTTTGTTGCTCCCAGGGGCTATATAAGAAAACTGATCCAGTACAACTTTTACAGATAGTACTTTCCCATTAAAAAAGCACTCCGACAGGTGACATATAAGGATATGCCTATGGTTCTGATTCTGAGTCAAGACTCATTCACATGCTCAGACTATTAACATAGTGAGCACATTTCTGGGGCTCTGTTATCAGGCTTAGAAAAAATGCAGCCCATGGCTGTTCTTCACAACAAATAGATGGCCAACAACTGTGCAGAAAGAGTCTTGTATGCCTTGATGTCTCAGTTGCCTCAGAGGTTCCATCTCCTTCCACACCATGACAATAAATAAAATACTGCACCACTTCCTTGTGTTATTTTAAATAAAGTGAGAGAAAAGGACAATGTGAAAGCAGGCAAACTTACTTCATGTAGTTTTCTTCAATTGTGTTTATCTATACATGTCATAGAAGGGAGAATCAATGATAACTCACAAATTTGAATAAAATAACATAACATGACATGACATTCTCAAACTAGTGTAATCCAATTCAGTGTCATGGAGGCTACAGCCTATCCTGGCAGCACTGTGAGCAGGGCAGGACACATTGCTAGACCCTCATGGGGCCAAATCACACAGACCCACATATTCAAACAAGGCCATTTTGAAACCAACAAATAGCCTTACTGTAATGTGTTTAGGGATGTGTGCAAAAATCTCATACAGACATGAGAAGGATGTGCCAGTTATGTATGGACAGTGACCACGCATGGGATTCAAACTACTCGGCAACGCTGCTCACAACACCCCTATACCACCTGTCACTATTTCATATTTTTACAGACCTCACCAATTAGTTGTGACTTGTTGACATAGTATATTCACCATAGTTTAGGTTCATTGAATGTCTCTGCACCATAAGAAATGTGGTGATCAACCTTGTGAGTGTCCTGAGTCAACACGGATGTAAAATATGATTTAACTGGCATTGGTGAAATGATTGAAATTTACAAAATGTTTAATGCATTACTAAAGATCAGCTCAGTCTGTTAGCACAGGCAAAGCTGGCAGAGCGGAGAGATACTGTTGCAGCTATAAATTTGATATATATTTATAAAGCAACATTTTACTTTTATTGTTGAAAATGAATATCTTAGGTAGACTGGCAATGAAAGTTTTCAATATATAAACATTTAAATAATGTGAGATTGAAAAGATTGTGTACTGGGGAATGGAGCTCTGGTTTCTAACAGTGGCTCACAGAGTCTACGTGATTAGTTTAGAATTCTGCCATAGATACTAATTAAATCAATGTTCTTCATAACCAAACCATGTTACTTAGAGGTAGATGCTGAAGTGACGTGTTTGATCACAATTTATTCTACCAACCTGTTGTGCTGCATCCTGGGAAACTGGTTTCCTCAGTAGAACATGCTAAGGTTTTCCATAACATTAAAATATACCTACATTTAACATGTGAACAAGTTTCTAGCTTCAAAAATAACTTTGAAAGAATATAATCTTGCTGAGAAAACTCTGCATATGTTTTACTATGACATATCAATCTATTTTATTTTAATTCTGCTAAGATATGGTTTGTTTGCAAGAACAGCAGGAGGCATCATTGTGAGCTCAGGTAAAGCTTGACTGCTAAACACACTTAAACGAAAGGAATACCTTGTTCAAAATGATTGTAGAAGTTCATATAACAACAAAAGCAAGGACCAACACATTGTTTAATACTCTCCTGTAGTGGGAGATACACACAGCTGCCTTTTCCATTGAACAACTGTATTTTCATTTTGTAAGGTTGTGTCTATGGTTCTTTTGCCTCCAGAAAAAAAATGTAATGCTTCAGGAGTTTTACAATCATATTCTGACCTATGTACTACAAATAGACTATAGAGTTGAATTCAAGACGTACCTTTAAGCAGCACTTATATTATACATAATAATAAATTAAACATTCATTATATGGGGAACTGCCAAGTCTGCCCATTTACCTTCAAATTTCTCTGCTTTTTTTTCATAGTCTTGGGTACCACCACTATGAATGTCATTCATAATCCTTGTCTTCCTTGAACTTTAAACTGAACATCTTCTCCAAGTAATTTTCATCTTGCTCTCCAAAACACATAATAAACCCTGATTACCGCCCCCATACTAACCCTTTATCTCAACTTTGCGTCCAGCCTCCTTTTCCTCTGCATCCACCTGATCACTCTCATCTCAGTCTTTTCCATCTGCACCAATGAAATCTCTAAAATGGACTATTTTTTACAAATGGAGTCAAAGATATATAGACAATTATTTTAATACCTTAATAAAGAGTCATGACCAGGGTATGCATAAAGCACAAATCACAAGCATAAGCAAATATTAAAATGTCCAAGCACTAATCTTATGTGTCAAGGGTGGGCAGTGTCAGTCCTGGTGGGCCACAGTGGCTGCAGGTTTTTGTTCCAACTCAGTTACTTAATGAGAAGTTAATTATTGCCGATGAAGCGCTTATTGCTCAAGTGACACTTCATTTTAGTGGTCTCGCTTGTTAAAGTTCCCCACCTTTAATTGCTTATTTCAGTCTTAAACAGCTGCATTCACTGTTTTTAATGGCTCCTTATTAGCAATAAGATGTAAATGACAATGGAGCCAGCAATTCTCCATCTAACTTGTTACCATTTACACCAGTGGATTCACCATGCAGTGTTGGCTTTAATAAAACACTTAAGAGAAAAATGTGACAGACTGAAAATGATCTGCTTTAGGCTTCAACTCCTGAACAAATTCATTGGAACGGAAAAAAATCTATGATATAGAAACATTACATTGCTGGCTAACATGCCATAAAATTAAATAAACTCTGAGGTTGGCAATCATTGGTTTCTAATTAAGCATCTGGGTTGGAACAAAAACCTGCTGCTACTGCGGCCCTCCAGGACTGACATTACCTACCCCTGTTCTGTGTACTGCTAGGCTCTGGGACATTTTCATTGCCACACCTTTGGCCTCGCCTTCCATGTTTTGTTTTTCTTTAGCTATGCCTCTAGGGCTTTTTATTTTATTTTTGCTGGGGCACATAGGCAGATACCTGACCATCACTAATTTTTCATTTATTGAATCTTTCAAATCCTTACTTTGTGTCTGAGTCCTCATTTATTTTCTTGTCTTGTGCTTCTGAATTTGCAAGCAGGACCTTTGACTAGGGATTCTGTCATGGCTGGCTCATTTGGTTTTAGACCCTTTTCCTGTTTTTTGACCACTTGTAGATTTGAGACATTTTATCCCAATTCAATCACTGACCATTTGCTCATCTCTGGCCACATTTTTTCATCCTCTGCCTGTCAGTCTCACTTTATGAATCTATCCGTTAGATATACTGTATCTCAGCTGAAACCTACATGTTTTCAAGTGCCCCATCTGATGGGAGTTAGCTATGAATGCTAAAGAATGGCTAAATTTTAGCTGTGGATATCCTGATTATGCACAGGCACGGTATTTTGCTCCCATTGTGAATATCAAAATGCCATCTTGTATAAACTTCACTTTAACAGAATTCAAAGGCTACTTTTGAAAGTACTATACATAAAACTTCAGAAGCACAACTCATATGAGGTTGAGGCAGATATCCAGGCTGCTCTGGCCCCAGCAGGGCAAAGATAAAGTTCACATAGGATCCAATCATTGTTCGGTAAAACTGATTTAATGAACATAAAGTTATCAAAACACCTGCCTCATTGCATATGCATGTATTTATTTGCCCATGAGAGGTTCCAGGAGAGCAGGAAAAGAATTAATTTTCCAGGATTGCTAAAACATGCGATGATATATAAGATACTGAACACAAAGAAGGTTAAAAAAGCCATTGGCTTATTGCACCTTACTATCACTGAGATTTTTCACCCTTTCCTAAAGCCGAGTTCTAACATGAACCTTGTGACTGAAGTGTTGACTCAGAGACAAATGGTAATTACTTTTTTTTTCTTTGTGTATCCTTAAATAATACAATATACTGCAAAACACAAGAACAGTGATGCTTTATTTAGAAGAAAATAGAAGCATTTTGAAGTAATCTTTAGAAAATGCAATTAAAATCAATTTGACCATTCACACATTTCATGGTTCATTGATTCAGTTGAAAATCAAATTTTGTCTAACTAAATCATTCCTACATAACGGAAGTGATTTTACAACAGTGTTATTTACAAGTTCTGGTTTTCTTAATCTCCTTGTCTTTAAGAAAATCCAGACCTGTTACTTCAGTTGCTCACTTCAAACACAAAAGATTGAAAATGATATTTCACCTGAATGGCTGCAATAACAAATCCTAAATACAATTAGTCATCTAAATAGAAAACATTTACAGAATATACACTGCTTTTTTAAGACGATGAGATAGGGGTGGTCTCTTTACAACGACCCTCTACACTCAGAATTATGCTACGGTAGCCAAGACGTTTTTGATAACTGGTCCATTTATTGACAAAATAAACTAACACAGAAAGGGACAAAGACAGAGTACAAATGAACAGAGAAGAACAACAACCCTATACCCCTCTCTCTGGGTCTACCAATACTTATTTGTCACATGACAGTGGCCTTCAGTTTGAAAAAGAGTAGAGCATGTTATAGTATTTACATTATGCTCCAAATAAAGTATATTTAAAGTACATTAGGATGGCTAGGCAAGTTAAAAAATAAATGTCCTTGTTTTCAACCAGGACAAAACGAGTTTGAAGCCAAATGTACTGTATGTAAAGCTGATGCATACATGTCAAAATCAAATCAAGGCACTATGACTTTGTTCCCTCTGCAAAGTATCAAACTACCGTTAAGAGAAAGACCATTTAGAAAAACTGGCAAACTCTTTGATGAGGCCAGATAAGACAGAGCATGCTGTAACTGCAACTCAGGCATTTCATATGGTAGGCATCACAATACTTAAGACTACGGTGATCCCTCGCTATATCGCGCTTCGCCTTTCGCGGCTTCACTCTATTGCGGATTTTATATGTAAGCATATTTAAATATATATCGCAGATTTTTTGCTGGTTCGCGGATTTCTGCGGACAATGGGTCTTTTAATTTCTGGTACATGCTTCCTCAGTTGGTTTGCCCAGTTGATTTCATACAAGGGACGCTATTGGCAGATGGCTGAGAAGCTACCCAACTTACTTTTCTTTCTCTCTCTCTTGCGCTGACTATCTGTGATCCTGACGTAGGGGGTGTGAGCAGGGGGGCTGTTCGCACACCTAGACGATACGGACGCTCGTCTAAAAATGCTGAAAGATTATCTTCACGTTGCTACCTTCTGTGTAGCACGTATTGATTTTTGACTTTGTTTCTCTCTCTCTGCTCCTGACAGAGGGGGTGTGAGCTGCCGCCTTCAACAGCTTTGTACCGGCGGTGCTTCGCATACTTAAGAGCCAAACAGCCCTATTGATTTGTTTGCTTTCCTCTCTGTTTCATTTGCATTCTTTTAATTGTGAGACAGAACTGTCATCTCTGTCTTGTCATGGAGCACAGTTTAAACTTTTGAAAAAGAGACAAATGTTTGTTTGCAGTGTTTGAATAACGTTCCTGTCTCTCTACAACCTCCTGTGTTTCTGCGCAAATCTGTGACCCAAGCATGACAATATAAAAATAACCATATAAACATATGGTTTCTACTTCGCGGATTTTCTTATTTCGCGGGTGGCTCTGGAACGCAACCCCCGGGATGGAGGAGGGATTACTGTAATGGAAAATCTAGTGCAGGGGTTCTTAACCTGTGGTCCATGGACCCCTAAGGGGTTCGTGAGGGTCAGATAAAAATTAACATTTATATTCACTATACAACCCGGTACCGTTGATTTACAGTAGATGCTGTAGTAGTAATGGTAGTAGAAAACGTAGTGGTAGTAGATCTGTTTTAATTTGCACAAGAGGATTGCATTTCATAATTATAACGAGTGGCCATTGCTTTTTGCATAAAGAAGTAGTGTTTTTTATAGATTGTTCACTTAAAGTTCAATAATACTGTCTATTTGTCATGTACTGTATGTATGAGACAATCAAATCTTGATAAATAAAATACATTATATTCATTGCATGCAACATTGTGTTTATGTGAATATTTCTGGGGAAGGGGGTCCATAGCTTTCATCAGATTCTTAAAGGGGTCCATGACTCAAAAAAGGTTAAGAATCACTGGTCTAGTGGATGAAAATGGTGTTTATGTGTGTGTGGCTGTTTTACAGGTCATGGAAAACAACGTTTAATTTGTTTCATTGTGTTTCCAAATGTTTCACATTTGTAACGATTTAAGGATTTAAAAAGCCGTTGAAAGGAAAATTAACTTTAAATTTAAAATAAGGTTATAATTTTGATTTTTTGTCATCATGGAGAAGAAGTAGTAACTGTAACAACTGATTGAAGCTTAACAAATACTAAAAGCTTAAACTGATTAAATTTTTTATTAGGAAAGTTATAAAGATGTATTGCTTTGGGGGTCTGTGTTGAGTGTCAGTTACCACCCAGCTGATTTAATCGATTCCACCGTAAAATACCTTTGGATTCAGTGCTATGGTTCCATTTACATACTCTGACCTCAAACAAAAACAAAGGGAAAAAAAATCATGATAATACTTGGGAATCACAAGTCAGCAAGACTTCCTGTAGAGATTACAACTACTGAGTATAGTCATCTCTTAATTTAAAATGTTTTATTTCAAGATGGCGCTAAACTTTTTGAGTGGTTTCCTGCTGAGTGAATTTACAGTATTTCCTTTCTAATTTTAAATCGTGCTGTACATTTTATTCCCTGTGGTTTCTTTCTCTTTTCTGGCTCTCTCAATCTTGGGCTTCTCCGTCCTCCAGTAGATTTTTTGTACCTCTCCACCTGACCCTAGACTGCCATGATAAACACTTAAACCTCTTGGTGGAGTCATAGCTGGCCAATGGCCAGGACCAGGTTAGGAGTCAAGGTCTGCCCTATCAGGCTAGTATTTCCTCCAGCAGCCATTGTCTTTCCTGCACTCCTTAGCCTTCAGTTGCTCTTAAAGGGCCATGTCTGCAAAGCAGCTTTTCAGTTGCTGTCCCATAATGGAAAAGATGATGTACTGCCCTAATGAATGGATGGGAAAGGACTGACCTCTTGCCAGTCCTCCCTAGACTCAGCCCATAGAACAGGCAACCTAACCTTAGATTTCCATTTCCCAGTTACAGTTAACAAGTGGCTCTGAAACAAAAGGTTTTATGGCCCTACCAAACCTTTCTTTGTAGACAGTTAAAACATTCTGCCCTCTAGGATCCCAAGAGATACACTTGGCCAACCCGTGCTGACTTCTTACCAGCCAGGCACTCACAACATTCATACGATTTCTTTTATAAGCCTGATAAATTCATTACAAAGCCATGAGTAGCTAGTGAAATGCAGAAAATTCCTTTAGACACGATTTTAGTCAAATAAAGAGCACAACCACATGTGATGCTTATAGTGTAATGTTACACTTGTCATAAAACATTTTAAGTGTTGCTCATAAAAGGTATACAAATAATGTCATATTTATGAGGTTTTACTACCTGACAGTCAAAACCGCTTTTTGTCAATAACAAAAACAAAACAAAAAAGGCTCACCCTAATCTGCCTTTAAGAAGCAAGCAATAGCTCAGAAAACAAAATCCCAAAGGCCAGAACCACTGAAATAACCACAAATGAAAACTACAACAAAATACAAGTAAATTCAACATCTTGACAATTTCTGAACTTTTCGGGTTTCCAGCTAATCCTCAAAATCTTTTTGTAACTTCTAAGTAGGAGATGTGCTCTGTCTCTGTAGAGAAGTTCATTTGCATAAAATACACCACATTTCTTTCAGTACTTCACACGAAAATAACTCTGCCGAGCTGCAAAGTGGCCCCAGTTGCACTGATCTATTCTTATTTGTAGGTGATTTACATTGCATCATTCTTCTGCCTAGTATGCATGTATTCAGCACCACAAATCAGTCTGAATACAAATGTGTTACTCACCCTGACTGAGAAAATATTTCTTTTGCATATGGGTTTGTTTCTTTCTTAGGCCAGCTTCCCAGTTTAGACAGGTAGATGATTTACTGACATGGTGTTGCCAAAGCCCTTTTTAAAACTGGTGTGTAACGCATCAGTCCTCTGCCAATGAATGTCATTTTCTCTTTTTTTTTTCCTTATTTAATGTTTGATGTGATTTATTATTAAAGCACATCAAATATTAAAGGGCCGAGCCTTTTTCTGATTTTTGTTGTACTGTCATCCTTTGCATTGATTTCCATTCTGGAAATAATAAGACATACATGACTTCTTTTGAACTATAAAAGAATTAATACAGGAAATAAAAACAATAAAAGCTCTTAAAGCACCTTAAGCAAAAGAATAAGGACTCCTGTCATAGAGACTTACAGTGTAATTATTAAATAGGTTACTAAAGGGCATTCCTAAATGGTTATGTGTTTGGATGGCTCAGGACAAATTAACTTCACCGACAGGGTCAAAGGAATTACTTTTTCTTTCAGACGGTTGAGCTGACTAATGACAATGTTCTATAAGGACTTTTGGACTTGGAATTACCCCGTCACTAAAAGGCTATAGTCTTTCGAAAAATAGTTTGAGAACAGGTTCTTGAAAATTCAGTCCACTCCAAGAAATTAATTCCTGTTGCCTTTGTTCTTGACATAGCATACTCTGTACTGTTAATTTGAAATTTGTATAAATAATGTACACTAGGATAGACACTAGAATAATAAGGCTAGCACAACACTACAAATGAGCATTACAATCTTTACAGAATCAAAACAAATGCACATTATGTTCATGATCAACACCAGACTGGCCTGAATATGAGTGAGTGCAGGTGCTTCAGTGAGTCTGTCCCGTGGTGGATTGGTACCGCAGAATTGAGTCCTGCCTTACGTATAATGTTGATGCATCACAGGCTCTAATAATGAAGAAGTGTTTAATTCAGGTGCTCTCAGTCTAATGTATACTTCTGCAAAGCAGTTAGAGTCGATAAAGTTACACCCTGACTACAACTAAGTTGCCAAGCATGACATGGGCCTGCTAACAAAAGAGTACGGTCAAACTATTTATCAAGGCTGAAACAATTATTCCCAACTGAAAGCATCTCAATCAAACACAAGATGAAGGAGTCATCCATATTACTAACCGAGAATGGTAAACCGGATATGGACGCAGGTACATGGCATGCCCATGGACGCAGGATAGATAGATAGATAGATAGATAGATAGATAGATAGATAGATAGATAGATAGATAGATAGATAGATAGATAGATAGATAGATAGATAGATAGATAGATAGATAGATAGATAGATAGATAGATAGATAGATAGATAGATAGATACTTTATTAATCCCGATGGGAAATTCACATTCTTCAGCAGCAGCATACTGATACAATAAATAATATTAAATTAAAGAATGATAATAATACAGGTGGAAAAAAAAAAAAAAAACAGACAATAACTATGTATAATGCTAAATATTAACGTTTACCCCCCCTGGTGGAATTAAAGAGTCGCATAGTTTGGGGGAGGAATGATCTCCTCAATCTGTCTGTGGAGCAGGACAGTGACAGCAGTCTGTCGCTGAAGCTGCTCTTCTGTCTGGAGATGACATTATTTAGTGGATGCAGTGGATTCTCCATAATTGATAGGAGCCTGCTGAGCGCCCTTCGCTCTGCCACAGATTTCAAACTGTGAGACATAGTGCGCAGGCGCAGACAGCGAGCGAAGTCTGATCCACCGAGAACGAAGGAGTCACAGCTCAAAAACAAAGGAGCTCAACTAACGTAAATAACAAATGAGGCAACGCGCCCATAGGTAATGACACAGCCACACAAAAAAGAGGATTCCGTGCTGCACCCCAGAGTCAAACGGAAGAGGCTACGGAGGCTCCACAGGTCCACAAAGATAGTACAGAAGGCGCGTGAAAGTACGAAAGGCGCATGCGCCTACAACGCGCTTCTGAACTAAACGGCCACACTACACAGTATGGCCCACGCGCTTCTAACACACCTACGGAGGCCCCACAGGTCCACAAAGATGCGAGCCCGCATGGATAAAAACAATAGACGTGGGCGCCTACAACGCGCGTCTGAAACCACGGAAGCACAACTGTCTCGGCTCCAAAACCAAACAACTCGACTAACGGAGCTACAAAAACGAGCCCGCATGGACAAATACAATGTACATAGACGCCTACAATGCGCATCTGAAACTGCGGAAGCAAAGCAGGCACGGGTTCAAAACGAACGACCACAACTGACGGAGATACCTACAGAAGCGAGCCCGCCTGAATACAATTAATGAACGTAGGCGCCTACAACGCGCCTCTCAAACAGCAGAGTGAATATATACACGGCAAAGAAAGGAACGACAGACGGCTGATAAACAATTCCGCCAATTAGCTGACAACGCATTCTGTAATGAGTCCACTATTAGTGGACATTCATTAGGATTAATGAATATACTTCCTTTGTTACACTCCAATATATCTCATACATTCATCAATGTATTTCGGGTTACCCAATACTGGGGGTAGGCGAGCGAAGTGAGCAGGAGGCGGAGCCCCCTTGTTTATAATAAGTGTTACTTAGGAAGATCCCAACAAGAAATATACTGCTAGAAGAAGTTTTCATACTGTTTAGAGCAGATAGCCCATGCCAGACACAAGTACAGTAAGGAACAATGTAGTGCAGACCGACATTGTCATGTTTTAATTGCTATGGCTACAGTACAAATCCTGACTTAAAACTCCAGGGTCAAACACTCTTATCACCAGCTAAAGAGTCTCAGTTTCCATGATGGGGCACCTCATCAGAATGCAGGCTCCATGTCTTATCTGATAAGATGTTCGATCACAGAAGAAGTTACACTCAGAGACACATCTTAGATGTACCAGCTAGACACTTAAGTTCAAATAAAGGACTAAAACTCAAAGATGAGTAACATTGATGGACAGAACTTTGCACCAGTTGTTAACTAAAACATATGGGCTTTTGTTCACTCAAGAAACTAATGGCAATGCCTCCATTCCTTCCTTTAAAAACCCTTTGCAAAATCCATTACCTTGCTTCCTCTATCAGCTCACTGCTCAACCTGGCCATTAATAGGGGTGCCATTAATCCAAACTTTGCTAAAGACAGCAAGTGGCTGAGCAGAAGAAGATCATATATGTAAAAGCCATGTGTTCGCCTTGCTAATGATGGGGGTTATCTGGTCACCAGCATACCCAGCAGACGTAATTTTGCTAGCAACAAGAGGACTGACGGTGGGGGAAAAGTTAGCCAGTGCATTCCAGCTGTGAACAAATTAACGTCATGGTAGGCAATAGATGTTTACTAACTAGCTAAAGGACTTGTCAATTTTGATCACAAGAATTGAAAGGTCAGAACTGATAAGTTACCTACAGCAGAGAAAAGTTTGACTAAGCTATCATAATTTTATGTTTTGTATTGTTTGTTACTGTGCTTCGTTTATATATCTATAGTATATACAACTATATAAATTAGTATTAGTAACCAAAAGGAACACCAGTCAGCACCAAACCACCCACACAATAATGCCCAAACACACTACCGGTTCAAATAAAAGGTTTTTATTCACCTCCAGTACCTTCTTCACAAGAGAACCAGCCAAAACACACAAATATAAACTCTCCTTCCTCCTCCAGCTGAGTGTTACTGTGATGCCTCCCAATACTGACTCAAATAAGCAAGGCCGCTGGCTTTCTTTTAAATCTAACCTGGGAACAGCCTCCGGTGTCACGTCCAAGTTTATCATTTGGAAAACAGGGAAGTCCTCAGGCCCACTGCACCCTCTGGCGGTATCCAAAGACCCCAACAGGGCTACGTTTCCAGATATCAACTCCCATGCCACCCTGTGAGTGTCTTAATTGTGTTTTATATATGCATGTATATGTTTGTGATACATACATATACATTTTCATTTATCTATCTTCAATTATCCTTATGTTATAAATTAATTGTACTTTTTTGTTTATTCCAACAAAACTGCATGAGTTATTTGCTGAAAGTAAGTCTATCACCACATTGGGATCACAACTGAGAAAGTGAAAGAGTTTAATGTAGACATTCGCTGGTTTATCAATCTTGTTCATAAATTGTACAGATCTCATCATACTTCTGGTGTCACCGCTGGAAAGTAAAACAAACTACTCAACCTACATTAATTTGACAACCCCCTTTGTGGATGTCTTGTTAATTGTGTTAGATAATTACCAGCATTGCTGAAGGCAAAACTGATAATTCATTAACTCAGTGATCAATCAACCGCTCTTTCCTACAAAAACAAGACAGCAGAATTTGTTGGCTGGCTCAATACTCATATACATACAAATTCTTGGATATAACAGGATACATGAGCATTGCTGGTAAACATAAACAGGTAGCTACTCAGGCTTACTTATGATGAGCTATCAAGAGGTCAGATAAGAAACACTTTCAAGTATTTGTGTGAAGAGTGTTAGAAGAATCACACTCGACTTCTGTGTCTCTTAGGCACTTGGTCTAAAATTCACAAGGGAAGATTTCACTTATTCTGGAACTAAAGAGATCATATCAAACTACATTTGGTTTCAATCACTACC
This sequence comes from Erpetoichthys calabaricus, assembly GCF_900747795.2. Lineage (NCBI taxonomy): Eukaryota > Metazoa > Chordata > Cladistia > Polypteriformes > Polypteridae > Erpetoichthys > Erpetoichthys calabaricus. Next base: position 102,156,354 of record NC_041405.2, on the reverse strand, counting down.
ACAACTTTGCTTTACTGTGATTACTTGAAAATAGGAATTTACAAATTCTTTAGTGCAATTGTAGTAGTTAAAGCATATCTACTTTCTTATCCAGTTAAACAACGTAACAATGACTACTTTAAAATTTCATATCAAATTTGATTTGTTTCAGTTGTATGATCTTCACATTCTTACCTGGAGGTAGACTGGAGCGCTTTCTTTTTTTGGTGTTGTCTGCACCATTCTCTGCAATGCAATCAGTAACAAGAGGTCCATTTGTGTTGCTAAACTGAAGAGGCTCATTATTACTTGCAGGATCAAAAGGAAGCGGGTTCAAGCCTAGTGTAAAGAAAGACATACAAACAGAAAATTAGCTTTTTGTCATACATCTCTGACATCATAATCATTACCAGTGGTGTTTTCCAAAACCAAACAAATTAAAAAAGTAATATTATTTAGGATTTTTATCTTTGAATATGTCTAACTTTAACCAGAGACCATGCACTTTGATAAAAATATAAATAATTAAGTTTACCTTATTACATTACAAACTTGTTCAGTCTGCAAGCAGCTAAAAATTAAGGATGTTTGCCTTCTACATGAAAACAACATGGTTGCTCATTCTGTGGTGTGTAAACACTGCCTCGGATGCTAGCAGTTAACTGAACGTGACACAACATGTCATAAGAGGGAGAACTAATAGTAGTGAATGTACCTAAAAATATGTCTTCGAGAACTGTGTAAAACAGAAAAACACAAACAAAAAAAATAAAAAAAAATGTGCACTATAAAAAACAAGAAAAATTACTTGCCGTCCATAGCTTTATCATCAGTTATGAGTTGACAACTACATTGAACTCAAGACTCTGATGTTATGCTTGAAATATGGAAAAATAAAAGAAAAAAGAGCTGGTTAAAGTTTGTCATATTAATTTCTTAAATAAAACATGTGTCAGCTTGGTGATAATGCTTCCAGCAACTTCTACACGCTGTTCTCAGATGATGGTGAGAGATCTGAAATCGGTCTGTTTACAACTGAAACAATTAGTTTGCAAAGTAATGTAAGTAAAATCCATGTGGATACTTTATATGAATTATTAACAACAACAAAGAAATGTCATTTTGGAGGTTTATGAAATCAAAAAGAAATGATAAATCCACATTTCTAACTTACAAATAATTCAAGGAAAAGTAACATTAGCAGTGCAGGTACTGTTTAGTAGTGTCCACATTTACACTGTACCTTACTGTTTTCATACACAGCACTGTTGTGCCCAAGAGATGTAATAGATTAGCAGTTAACAATTATGGAAGCAGATTCAAAATGTGATGATCAGTGTCTGTTGGAGGAGTCTGGAGCTGTAGTTCAGAGGCTGAGGCAAGCTAAACAAGTCCTGCTGCCTGCCTACATGTATTCAGCAATGTAGGGATTTACTAGATAGATAGATAGATAGATAGATAGATAGATAGATAGATAGATAGATAGATAGATAGATAGATAGATAGATAGATAGATAGATAGATAGATAGATAGATAGATAGATAGATAGATAGATAGATAGATACTTTATTAATTAAACAGCATTAGAAGTGCAACTGCACAGTCAAATTATATGTTCTCTACAAATTAAATGGAGGAGCCAAAATTTCATCTAAATTAATTTAAATAAATTTAAATTAATAAAATAAATGTTTTACCTCAGGACATTTTAAACCTACAATAATTTCATGTATTGCCATAGGAACAGAGTCAAATCTAATTGTAGAAAAATGGAGAGGCTCTCCTGTTTGTTTTTAAATATAAAACTAACTTGACATAAGGCTAACTGAGATGTTTCCTTTCTGAACATTTAAGATTTCTTACTTTACCTCATAGTTTAGTGTGTAATATAAGCATATGAAATAAATGATCAGCAAATGTATATATTTTTCAGAGCCATAAAAGAGACATATGTTATGTATTTTGAACATGAAATATTATACATTTCAGGTCTGCAAAACATTAGTTTTAACACTCATCACACTTGATTCTTTCACTACAATGTTAACTCACTCATTCATGACCAAACTCAGCTACTGCAGGATATCAGTGTCCGACACTCTTTGTTCCACCTAAAAAACTAGGAAAGCACCGCCGCATACAACCTCATGTCAAATTAGCTGAACCTCTAAGTTCCACCTACAAGTATCATCTTCTTTTTTTACATCTTAAGAGTTAACCTTGATTGTTATTGGATATTGTATATATTCATAAGCAACTGTAAAATAGTCTGCTAATTATAATGTCTGCATTGCAAGGCATTCAATTAAGATACAAAATAACTTGATCCCGGTGGGTTGTACTTCTATTCATTTACTTATGTTGAACTTTCAAATTCTTTAAGGTTAATAATTCTATGCACACCACTGATGCAGTGTGTGTGTGTGTCTGTGTACGCAGTATATAAATAGGTTTGCATAATAAATAGATAATGTCATATAACAACTGCATTTAAAGCACTCGTATGAGAAATCCATTATCTTATTGCTGATGTATTAAGAAACAGACATTAAAATGATGTTCATGGAAAAGACACCTTTATTAGCTACACTTTTCATCTCATGATTTTCTTCCCTGAAATAACTTTTCTGTTTTGCCGTGTTTTACATCACTGCACTAAACACACAGTAAGTCTAAATAACACTTAAGTTGTGAACTTGATGAGACCAAATATCTATTTTTTGATCTTCTTCCCGCCATTCAAACGTTTTCTGTTATTCTGCATCGATCAAACATTTCAAACATAAGAACCTAAGATGTATACAATAGGTTTATTGGCAAATTTTAATGGGCCTTTTGCAGTATGAGAGAGTAAAGGTGTAGAGGTGTATGAGCAAGTGTGCCCTATGACAGACTGGCATCCCTCCAGGAGTGTTTTGTGCCAAATACTTCCAGGACAGGCTCTATATGCAGAGACCCTGAACTGAATATAGCAGGTCCTAAAAGAAAAGGATAGATCAAGTCTGACTGAGCCAAACTGTACAGACCAAACTACAGTCCACTTATCAAAATGCAAGCAAGCAGTACAGGTCTACTTCATGTTCATTTATTCCTAGAAGTCACAGTACCACACAGGAAAAGATAAAAGGAATGGCATCAGGAGGATTTCATTAATTTCTTAATAAGAGACCTGCAATCACAGTAGCTTCACTGCTTCAGGGATAAAAACAAGCAGATACCACAGTCCTCTGGGAACTGACTTCCACTCACTGATCTAAAAATTCTGTAAATGCAAAAAGCCTAACTAAAAATTGTCATTTGGACTAGAGAAATGTTCTTTGACAGTTCACCCAAAAATGATTTGAATTTAAAAACCTATTATTTTCAGAGTATAACTCATTTATTTCACTGGGATGCTTCTAGAAAAATAGAAAGTAGCAATAACACTAAAAGAATCCCACAATAAATTGTACCAGACGGTTGCACAGAAAACACATTTTTTTATTTTCACGCTGTAGGGAGAGCTAACATGAGGGAAATAATGCAGGCTATCTTAACAATAGATTTCCCAACCTACAATGGCAATGGCCGCACATTGCCTACTTATCCATGAATAAAAGTAGACAAATGTCGTCAGATTTGTATCAAAGATGAAATTCAAAATTTACAAATGACAGAAGTGTATTGCTCAGTGACTCCAATTCCCATTACAATTGATGACAACAAAATGCTAGCAGTGTGCTAGATGAGACCGTGTCATGTCAATGTCGTCAAAAAGATAGCAATTTCGTATTGCAATATTAACATACTGTATGTAGGTTTGTAATTGTTTCACTGAAGCAGACATTACTACAGATGTTCTAGTGCAAAGAACCTAATGCTTTGTATTCAGGGGCGGATTAACCCAATCGAGTGACCCTGGGTTAAGACATCTCTTTGCCTCCTTTGTAAATGTCTCTTACATTTAACAGGTTTTAAGCTGCAATGGGCGAGGGACTCTGAGCACAAAACACACAGTGGATAAGGACTCAGCTTCAGTAAGCAAGCATGTAAATCCATACTTTAACAATTCAGCTTGACACCTGCACTTTTTTCTTTTCTTTTCCAATAAGTCCCTTTTCTGTGCCTTACATTTATTATCATCTTCTTGAGCAAATCATTCCAATTAATCTATTAAACTTGTCAATTAAAGATGACATGTAATCTATCTCATTTTTTTCCTTTTTTTTTTTATTTAAACGTGAGACATGTTTCTGTCTTAACTGCCTAGTATTTATAAAGGACTTTTAGGAGAATGAGCAAGAGGGTGTTTTTGAGGAAACTAATATTTATAATGAATGTAAACAAATATAATTTTTGAACTGACAAGGTGCTACTGAAGTAATGTGTGCCACTACATGCCACCAATGCTTTTAAAGAACAGTCGAGCCACTTCACGTGCCTCCTAGAATTTTGACAGCCACCAAGTTAGACTACACATTCGAGTTTGTTTGTTTTTTTTACTGTAAGCACTCAGAAATGCATAACAAAACTTAAAAAGTGACATGCTTTTTTGTATGATATAGCCATGTGCTTTTCAATTCTCCACATCTGGCCTTGTTTGCATAATATTGCAAATTACTGACAGCAACAAATGAACAATTTAAGTAACTGAATGAAACTATAGATGGGGACTTGTAAACACTGTTAATTTCTTTCATTTCCAGTAAAAAGTGTGTCATTTACATTCCTCAAGTGACAACTGTGATGATTAACGAGCAGAAGAGGAGCACAGATATTGGCATGACCTTTCTATTCAGTGGCTGTGATAAACCTGACTTGTAATCATCCTGCCTACCCTCCCAGTGGTGCTACATGCCTAATATTTCTGGGGAAAAGTCTAGCAATTATTTTCCTAAAATAGGTTAAGACACAAATGCCCTTCTGGAATGCCCAATCGAATACAGAAAGAGGCGCACATAACCATTGTTAGTGGCCCATTCCCTCGGTAACACAGCAAGAATGTATTATCCTTATACTGAGGTCTGTCTCGAGTTGGACCATAGCAGTAGAGTGTTGTACCGTGTTAGCCATAGATTGATACAGGAGAACGTACAGTGAAATGACACCTTTTATTGGCTAACTAAATAGATTACAAATGCAAGCCTTTGAGGCAGCTAAGGCCCCTTCATCAGGCCTGATGAAGGGGCCTTAGCTGCCTTGAAAGCTTGCATTTGTAATCTATTTAGTTAGCCAATAAAAGGTGTCATTTCACCCTACTTTCTCTAATTGGACCAGTCGACCACTGAGCTCACGAAAACTGCTGCACTCAGAAGAAAATCCATGCAGACTGAAAGTGACTGAGTGTGGGATCTGAACCTACAGCACTGAATTTGTGAGAAAGCAGCATTAGCCACTCAATCAACGGGCATTCCTTAAAGAACAAGTAAGTTTCAAAATTTCTGACGACCTTCACAGCAAACATTTTCCTTCCTTGTGCTTAAAAGACATAGTCATTGCTTCACCAAAAACATTTTTGTTAGGCAATCCCAAGATTCCATCATGACTTGATGTTGCCCAGGAGTTGATTTTCACTTGTGTAATATGAAACTTTACCTTTTAAGGAAGCAAGAAGCAATCACTGCTGCAACATTACTGCAATATGAGAGCGGGTGACTGTGCTTAATCCACCTGACTTTATCCAAAGCTGTAAGGGTAATTTTCTGTTTACTGTTATACACACATAAACAATCCTTAGTATGGGTGACTGACTGTGTGATTATACATTTGAGAGAGTGTGAGAAAAAAGAGAGAAAGTTTGCCCCACCTTCTTGGTAACAGATGATTCGTAGAAACACTAATGCAACAGTTATTCGTTCAGCTTCAAGAAATATATATATATATATATTACTTAATAATTTTACTCACAAAAGAAGACACTAATCATGGTAGTATGACCACCTATTTGGAAGCTTAAAGTAAAGTGATTAAAACAAACACGATAAAGAAAGACCCCACTTAAGAAGGATTAATCCTCAACAGTGTGCAGGGGGGATCAGATGTATTCAGCAAAATACAGTCCTAACTAGCTCAAAGTCACGAATACCCTGCTCTCTAGTAGACATGCAGGGAACTGAGAAAACAGAGCCTGGCCCAGGTTATACTATTCAATCTGCAAGCCTACTGCAGAAATAGCAGCCATTACTCAATGAGCTAAGTGCCTGAACTACAAGATCTCTTTTAGTTCTTCTGATCAGGTTGCTGGACTGTCCATTTCTGTTGCAAGGCTGAGAGCTTAAGAGGCTCTAAGGGTGAGGGTCAGCCAAAGTTGACAGATTTAAGTAGGGCAAATACAACTGTGTTCAGTAGGCAAATCTGTTGTAGTGCAGTGATAGCACTGCCTGCAGAAAAATCCAATAAAAGCAGTACTAAGATAGAGCCCCTTTCAACTTGAGCACTCTGATTCCATTTCTAATGAGTTTCCAAAGATTGTAAAACATCAATAATTACTTCCAGAGATGACCATAAACACACACATTTTTGGAACTTCTAATCTAACATACAAATATTAATCTAAAAAAGATCTGCAACAGCACATGATTGTAGGTAGGAGCTGATACATAATTCCTCAGCATAAGACAATTTCAGGACACAACAGTGACAATAATTTCCTTTTTCCTCAAATTTACCTTGTAGTAGATTTAAGTAAGTTTTCTATCTATGCTTCAAAATCAACCATTTCCAAACTTTACTGTTTTTACAGTGATCATAAACAAATAACTAGAAGAAACATTTGCTGGTATCTGTCTCACTATGCCACTGATTTTATATGTCAACTTCACATTATACAATCATAAGCAGGAATATGGAAAGCATTCTGGTATATAGCAATCACGCTACATTACAGAGCAAATTCTTAAATGGCAGAAGACATTTTCTACCTAATATTCTAGATGAATAAACGATACAGCATGCTACATACAGTACCACTGAGTAAGACATTTCTCTCATTTCTCCATTACTTGTCTGGGAATGGACTATAACCTTATTAAAGTTAATGAACATTCATAATTAAACAAGAATAATAACCAATAATTTGATTCTGATATCAGTGCCTCCAGCAATTGTTACACAGTCCTAAAGCCCTTACTTGATGTTTAGAAAGGTCCTCTATGGTACACAAGCAGCTCAATTTGTCAATCCCTATCCATCAACAAGAACTGGCAGCTTTGCACTCCTGCTGACTTTACAGGTATGAAAAATTGTTCCATTAATCTTGCAAACATACAGGCCACACTTGCTATAAAATACTAATTCATACCAGCCAGTTTTAATTAAAGTCAATCGATTCATTCATTTGGCCCTTGGGTATCCCCTGGTTTATGTTACTACTCTTTCAATCCATCAATATAGTGCCTAGTATTTATGGATTATTACAAAGCATTCAGAAGTCAGACAACAGACATTTCACTGAAAAATGACAAAGTGTGCGCAATATAGCTATACAAATTTTAGACTTTAATATATTGGTTAAAAAAAATAATGGCAATTTGCTAAACTTCAGGTTCAGTGATAAAATGTATAAAACCATTGGTCAATATTCTTCAACATAACCATCAGTTTTAGTATTCATTGCAGTGCCTCTAAAGCTTCACCTTCAAATGACCATTGCAAAGTAATATGATGCTAGAATAGCAATTATTGGTCACAGTGACCGATTTTATAAAGTAAAATATTGAAAACTGGGGTACCAATCAGTGACGAATTCTCTGCATAATGTGCTCTGTAAAGTAAGAGAAAAGCGCAGTGCATTCGAGTTAGGATTGGAGCTGCAGCAGGTCACAATGTTAAATTACCTGGATTCCCAAGGCACTAATATAAATAATATGGTAATGCAGTTGCTTCTGCTACAGACAGTTCAAAAGCAATATGTGACCTGCCAATAATACACAAGATGTGCTGTATGCCAAAAACCCTTATTATCATCTCCAGCTAAAATGCAAGTGGAAGAGAAGCATCTGACAGTCTAACTTTAAGTGCTGTAATTATAGAAAGAAAAGCCAAACTTTTGAATTCTGTTTCTAAGGCCTATGATAGCTGAAATACATGTCGGTGAATATAATCAGTAGCATCTTTGGATGTCTCTGGAATAACTGCTGTCTGGCACCAATGCCTTCGTTATTTTCAGTTTCCTCAGTGTCTGTAATTTCTGAATTATTAAATAACTATTAAATATGTCAAAGGCATCCTATACATTTTTAGTGTACATACATGTGCAATTTCTAATCACTAAATATTTTTATGTTATTTATTAAATCAGACAGTATTACAAATAATAATCTATGTAAAAAAAAAGATATACATATCTAAATAATTACTGTTTTATTTTTGACAAAACCGTAACACACTGCATCCACCTGAAAAATTTTTACAGGCTCATAGAGAAGATTTAATATTCAGCATCCTATATTCAGAACCAAACCTATTAAAGGTTTTCAGGTTATTATTCCTACAACCAAACTTATTTTTATTGTCTTTGTTAAATAAGGCATTTTTTTCTCATTTAGATATTTCCAGTTTTATAGTACCAGTTTTCTTTAGTTCTTTAACTACTGAATTTCCTTTTGGCACTGGACAGTACAAAGCCAGTGGACTTCAGCCTATGCAAATTGAAGGGGCTAAAAGAAACTGAAGGCTGAGCTCACAGGGCAATCCACAACCAATGAGGATCAGACAAGAGGGTACCATCTGGCTCACCATGCAAAGGGACAAAAGGGTTAAAAAGGGGAGCTGGAGCAGGCCAACAGTGTAACTGTAGCCCACAGTGCCTACGATGTTAGGTATGTAGTGCCCTCAACATCATGTAATGCCCACAAAGTCAGTCATAACACACCCATCACATGTTGCTACCAACAGGGTATAGCTGCAGACTTCCTGAGGGTTTTTCTCTGTTGAAAATGCTACACTTTTCTCACTCAGTTGAGGAGGTTCTCGCTTTGCAATATAAGTCATTGATGGAACGGCACATGAATAATTACATTATCGTTAAGATTAGGGTTATGGGAGGGTAATCAGACTCAAATAATACAGACTGTTGAGTAAACCAACTGACACAAGAGCATTTTGTGACTGATATTGTGGGTGTTCCATGACTGAAGTTATAGTTATTTTGGGCTGCAGTTACATTATAAATCGCTACAGCTAAATGACTTGCTTTGGGGATAACTGAAACAACAGAGGAGTAATGAGGGGGTTCTCCATGGTTATATGAATGAAGAAACAGCAGTCAGGGATACAGTTACAGCTTTTGTCTTTTCTAAGTGGAAGACTATTCATTGTTTTTATTTTTATTCACATTCTTAGGAAGAATACAACTTTTTTTTTCATTATTTCAGTAATCCATGTTGCCCTTCTTTCTTCCTCTATCCACACAGATCACTGCTGCAATATTTTATTACCTAGTATAAAAATATGCTTAAATAGATTTTTTATTGCATTTTTATGCTTAGTTCCACTAGGCACCCTACCATTTCTATTTCATTTACTTGTTTGGCTTGCTTGAATAGTCTATTTTTTATTAATCTGTCAATTCTCTTTGTAAATTTTCTATAATTTGAGGTACAATTTCTGAATAAACATGTTAAACATAAAAACATATTGTTTTCACCTGTCATGGAAATCAGTTAGCTACCTTACTGCTCCTCATTTTTCCTTATAAAATACTAAGGTACCATTCCCAACTATTTTATGGGATTTTTTTATTTATCCTCTCTGGGTTGACCTGATGTTTCAGTGATTGCCTCTGCTGCCTCATAGTCCTGGATCAAGTTCTGACCTGCTAGCAGGCCGTGTGGAGTTTGTGCAATACTGTACCTGCATGTCTGCCGGTGTTTTAAGTTAAGTTACCCTAATCGATGCCAGTTCCTATCAGTTATGTTGCCTGGAAATACAGTTCAATGCTGAAGTTAACTTGGCCTGTTACTAGTGGCTGTGTGCTGGGATGTTTCCAGGGTTGGTTCCTGTCTTACACCAGATACTGATGGGTCAGGCTTCAGTTAACATGGCCCTATACTGGATTGATTGGGTTCAATGATGAATGGATGGATGGGTGGATGTGTCAAGTTTAGCACTGTCTACTTTATGAATTCTCTGCTGCCTTAGTTCATAATTTGCCTTCCTGAAATATTATTGTATACTTGTGCATTTTGCCAGTTTACTTAGTTATCAGATCACAAGTTTAAAAAGTCTGGTTTAGTGTAAGCTGCCCTAATTCAAGGTGTTTATCAGAGATTTATGTCATGAGGCAGAAGTACTTAATAAACAATAAGATTTTCAGTATCTATTTGAAATATTAAAATATGTGCTTCAGTTTAAATTCTAAATACTCTCATTTGTAATAGAAATGTGTCATTTTTCACCCTCTGACAGAGGTTCATAGAGAGCTAGACTCCTAATAAAGGACCAAACATCAAAAAAACATCATATACAGTACATAATCACTGACCTGGAAATAGTCTAAAACAATGTGTTGTTATTTTTAACCTTCTGGGTGTGGTTCTTAGTGGGTTTGGGCCAATGGGTAAAGAATCAAATATTAAACACATCATATTCATTATTATCAACCTCAAAATAGCATAAAATGATACTCCACATGCTGGTCCCCATTTTTTTTTTTTTTTGAAGTTTTATGAAACTTTGCCCTCTTATTATGGGGTGAACCCCTGGGGTTGGTTAACATGGCATTCACAACTTCAAGTCCTTGTGATTATATTGCTTAAGACATCTATTGGATTGCTCTTCATCATAATGTTGTAATTTCCTGTATATAACATAGTCCACAAATGGATCTAGAAGGCAAAAAATACGGTGAAGAAAAAGCTCTACATCATGCCTAATGAGACATCAAGATGAGTCGAACGGTATATCATATGTAGGTGATTTCAAAGATTTCATTAAGTAATTTTTATGAACACAATTAAGTTTTTTTTTCCCCTGTTCAAAATGGTTCAAAATCTTAGATATTCTTTTTTTGAATTATATCACAATATGAAGTCAACACTGACATATCTCTAATGTTTGTATAGAATTAAAAAAATATTATATAGTGAATTTTGTGAACTGTCTACACACATGATGGTAGTGAACGACGCAACTGAAACAGGAGTAAGTCTTACCAAAACGTTCAATGATATCCTGAAAAAGGACAAGGAACGGAAACGGTTTATTCTTCGACTGTTCGGAAACCACTGCAAGAATTTTCCAGTTTCATCATTGACTGTGCTAAGGTTGTAGATCTGCTAGTGTGGAACAATAGTCTGCTGTTCAGTTCAGATGACATAAAAACTGCCAAATGGTATGACCTGTAAATGTTCATTTTCATTAAACTTCTGTGCATTTGTTGTAAATAAGATAAAGAATAAAACTAGCCTTGTGGAGAATTTGAACCTGTTATATATAAAGGATATATACAGGAATTGGTCTTGGTACCTAGAGCACTGCTTTTCCCTGTTCTTCAGCATAGCTACAAACTAAAATATTTTTCAGCCAATTCTGTATACTCTTCCTATCCACTGCACTGATAAAGAAGTCTAAAGGAGCATGTGGTGAACACTTATTGTTCCTTTTTCTATATACTTTTAAAGTCACAGGCATAGAAATAGTAGAGTCAGCTGATCTTATGTGTGTTTCCTGTTAGCAAGGGCTACCTCCAGAAAATATCCAGTCTTTTCCTCTTGTAAAATCATTTATTTTAGTACAGGATTGTAAAGAGCCAGTCTACCACCGGGCACACACATACACATGCATCTTTAGAGTGTGGGAGGAAAGAGAAATAATTTGGGTTAAAAAAAACAAAAACAAAGAAACAAATAAGCATGGGGCAAATGTGTTAAGTGTGCTCATGCCACAGCTATAGAATTTTCTTTCTGCAAAATGAAAAGTGGTTAATTTTTTCTTTTGTTAAATAATAATAGTAAGCAGCCAGCACTGTTACTGTGGAAAAAGAAGGCAACTGATAACCAATTTAATACCCATTCACTTCCTAAACCTACTTCTTGCATTACTGAGATAGAACCCCTTCCAACACAACTAGGCACAAGGTACAAATTAAATAATATATTATTTAAATATATACATATGCATTGTATAGTTTTTTTTTTATAGTAACATTTGGTAAATTTACAAAGAATTAATTCTTAAAATACACATCTGACCACTTGCCCATTTCTCAAGTGAATGTAACATGATATAAAATGAATGCTTAACAACACATGAAAAGGTCACTGCAGGTGGCCTACAACCATTATAGACACATTGGATGTCACAATACTTTGGAAAAGTGTAATCTGAATGTTGCCATCACCCTTCATGTCACTGAAATACTTACCAGCTTTCTATCCAGAACTGTCACCAAAGCCACAATGATATATTATCTTATGAGAAGATCAGAAGAAAATGTCAGCAGTAACAGATTGGCATTCATCATTCATAAATGTGGAGAAGAAAGAGTTCACTTAGAATAAAATGTTTATCTTCAGTGTCTCAGCATGCAATGTAGGGACAAAGCTGCTGGATTCATAGAGTATGACTGAAGAATCACTCCTTCAGGCTGATGTGAATAACGCTGTATTACACATGATTATGCAGCACAAACAGACTTAATTTATGCTTCTGAATATCTCAGCATGCTCCACAGTCTTGTAATTAGTCTGTAAAAGGCAGACTGAAAATCTTTCAGTTATTTCTTAAACAAATGCAAGTGAATTACCACTGATACTACATGAAGAAGCTAATGGAACCTTCATATATGTGCAAGGCCCAATATGTCAGAAAGCAGGTAAACCAGGGGTTTACAAGTATAGTCAGGCTATAACTATGAATTTTTATTTCAAAGGATCTATAAATTTTGTAAAATACAGCAAGCTAAACCATTAATGAAAATTGAGTGATAAAAATTGGGTAAACTTAAAAGAACAGAAGGAGTCATAGTGGGTCTATAGCATGACCAAACATGCTTTCTGTCAGGATACTGCACGGTTTCTCCCACATCCCAAAGATATTCAGCTCGGGTGTACTGCTGACTCTAAACTGACACCGAGTCTGTCTGTGTTTGTACCCTGTAGTAGATTGGTACCTACTGTAGTGAATGGCTGGTTTCTGCTTTGCACCCAAAGCCACCCAACTCTCTGAATTGAATTAAACAGGTTTAAGTGAATTTATAATTATGAGTTATTTGTTTTCTTCATGATCCCCATGTACATTGTGTTTTCAATTAATAAAATGAAGTTATGTTTTTGAGTACATTTCTATATCATGGTACCAGAGAGTGGTGATGTGTCACATGTTGGTCTTACATGCTAGTGTGAATTTCACTCTACTCTGTAAACCATCCTACTAACACTACCACCACTTCCTAATAGTTTGGAACCTGAGCACAACAAAACTTCAGCGACAACTAAAAAGACTGAACAACATGTTCAGAAAGGTACACTATATCCACAGTATCTTCTGTAGAAAAGACAGCAATAAATGGAAAATAATTTTACGTCTGCCAGGCTTTTAGTCCCCTCCCCTGAACAAAATGGGCTCTTTTCTTGTAATTGTTCAGCCATCAAACTCTGTATATGACCTTTTTTATGAGGAATCTGTTTGGAGATATTCATACAAAAAACATATATCTTCAGACTGTGAGTGAAAAAAATATGTCTTTAACTATATATTAACCCTAATGCTAGTTCTTTTTGAATTATCCAAGTAACTAATTTCTCAAACATTGTAAAATCTTTAATGTGCTGTAAAACTTATCATGGGGACTCTACAAAAGCCATTATAATTAGTAAGAAACTAAAACGGCTAAAATGGAACAAAAACACAAGTTGTAAAAAGCCCTGTGAACCTAGCATACATTTTTATGCTTTCATTTGAAAAAACAAACAGCACCGGACAGACTAAAATCAATGGTCTGGATAACAAATATTATAATGAATTGTTTTATAGGAGGTCCCAGTTTGGTGTGCGCATACAACATTTTCTTAAGTTAAATCCTTATATTGTTTTGCTTGTGTCCATCTGTGATCGATATAAACAACAGTTGCTATTATATCCCTCCACAACAACAGCGAGGAATCCGTGTTCCTGGCAGAGTTTTGGTCTTAGGCTTATCTTCAATGTGACCAGTTATCGACTGTGGCATTTGACTGTTTATTCGGTGCATACTTTGTTACTGATCAAAAACTGCATTATGACACCCATTTAACACCTTCTTTTTCTTTCACTTCAACATAAGCCTCCTGATAAAATGAAAAGGCACATACAGCCTAGCTGCGACCAACAGATACGATCTCGCTGGCCTACATACTCACACCAACGCACAGAAGCAGAAACATCTACATCATGCCAGACCAAACAGGACAGGCAAGATACCCTGGAACAACAAAGTCAACGTATGACAAACCACAGAGCAACATTATCCGAAGATCAGCGGCATCAAGTCTTGCTCCTAGACAGTGAATGAAAAATGAATTACACACACAACAAGAAACATTACAACGGGCAAACTACAGGGATTCCATAATACTGACAACTCAAAACAAGATATTCCCTTTATATTACGGCATAGGCAATTCCCCATTCATTTAGCATATTGTATGACTATCACCAAGTCACAATGACAAACGTTTAATAATGGAGTTTAATTGCCAGGCCCTGTTTTTACCCATAGCCAGTTGTACACTATATTTTCTAGAGTTACATTGAAACCCAGTTTAAACATACAGGTACTTGCGGGTTACACACAGGGGAAAATTTTCACTGACAATAACGTTTATGCAACAATTTGCATTTTCTGACAATTATTATAGATGTCAGTATACTACATTACCGTGACGGCTACACATCACACATACTGACTTACATGTGCCCTGCATTTCCCTTCTTATCCAATATGTTCTGCTAACCTGTTCATGTTACATTTTGTATTGTAAATATTCATGCCATTGTAAATGACTATACAGTAATAACATCCCATACTAATCATGTGACTATTCTAATAATGAGCCATCTCACAAGTCACTACTTATTAAAATAATCTCCATTTTTATTGTATGATGTTCTTCTCTCTCTCTCTCTCATCATCTTTTCATTAACACTGTTATTCTTGCAAAATTTTTGCAAGTACGATTTGCTAGTAAATTATTAAATTCATAAATTACAGAAAAAACTATTAACTGAATTTACACAAAATGCTGAACAAATCAATTCTATGATACTTTTTATACTCACAAACAACAGTTCATAATATGTTGTTAAAGTAACATTCAGTATTAGTAACTAATTTTATCTGATTAGCCTTTCTTAATGTAAAGCTTAAATGGCAGGGACAAATATAATCAATAATGGAATACACTGTACCATCTTACAGTAAAAAGCTAAAGTAGTACACCCACAAAGAAAAAAATAACTTGCTAAAAGTAGAAAGCTGTATGTCAGCTTAACATCTGATCTTCACCATCTATGACTTAACTCTAAAGTCACACCTTTCACTTCACTTTATTTCAACATATACTGCATGCTGTAGCTTTAAGTCTTTTGGTGCAAACAAGGTCCGGATTTCCACAATGAGACATTGGCCCATTCTTCCAGGTAGATATTCTCTGAGTTTCTCAGGTTAGTTGGATGATGATTTTGCACTACAATTTTCAAGAAGTGACACACGTTCTTAAATGGATTAAGGCCATTGCATGATATTCAGCTTTTTTTTTTGTCTTTGAGCTTCTCCGAGATTCCTCTGGCCTTGAATGAAAACAAATACATGCACAACATATTGCTACTATACCATACTTCACTGTAGGTATGCTGCATTGTGAGGTGTGGTTAAAGTTTACAAAATCCACTGTCTTGGCTTGATAACTGTTACAAGAGAGCAAGGGCATTCAAACACATGAAACACATACTTTTTAAACAATACAGTAATACGTCTTTGCCATAAATATCATATTGGCATCATAATTATAACTCAGGTGGAGTGCTTAAAAAAAGCTTAAGCTTAAAAAAAAAAGATTTGATGAGAACAGCAAGTGAAAAACATTGATTTCTTTACTACATGGAAAATGTGCAGGGGCCATCAGTAATAATTTTGACATTAATTATTTAAACAGACACAGCATCGAGAAAAGAAAGGCTATCAAAAGGGCTTCTTTAGCTGCAAGTGCACCAATAGGTGCTAAAGTACACTAAACTCTCACCCAGAAGATAAGGAAGAGAGCTCTTTGAATAAATGGGATTCACAGAAGTGATACCTTAAGTGGACAGTATGCATAGATCAATGCCACTGAGGCTTCACTCATTTCACTGCATGTTACTCACAGTAAAAGATCAGTGCAATTTACGCTGCATTAAATTGTATAAAGTAGTTTATTTTTGAGACTCATGTTTGTAAATTTTTTTCATGACAAACCTAACCACAGAAATATAATATAAAAATATAACTGAATCATTCCATACTCATTTGTTGTATCCTAAGGTGGACTTTACAAACTTGAAAGTCTGAACTCTGTTTTATCAAAACCCCTGCTATAACAATTTTTTTTTGGTCCTGGCCAATTTTCTATACAACTAGGAAGCCTCATTACTGCAAAGTCCACTTCATCTGAAATTCATTACAACGACTCATTTTTCATGAAAAAAGCAGCAGAACATGCATAATACTTCTTGCCAACAGAGTCCAGCTGTGGACCTACAGAGCTCCGGTCCATTGCGGAGGTGTCACTGTGCATTATAGTACGTCAGTGATGTTACGCGGCATATGTCTGTTGTTACACTATGAGTAAATCAAGCGATATAAATGTGCAATCCACTAGGCTGTTCAACAGAACATCTGAATTGTGGACTTGCGGAGGGCTGGAGCTAGACTCCATTGGACAAAAATCCAAGGTACTTTATTTACTTATGTAGTTTATTTCTGGGTTCTGGGTGTTACAAAAAAGAAGTGAATTACAAAAGGACAAACAATTTATGTTGCAGAAAATGTTGGAAATTCTTGCTGTCGTTAATACTATCAAGCAGAAAAAAGATGCTTCCATTGATTTTGTCATTTCAAAGTCAAATTTGTCAACTGTGCTTAAAGACCACAGTAAAACTGAAGACAAGGCAAAAGTTGTGAATGTGGGACATCGTAGAAAATGAAGGAGAAGTGCAGGAGCAGCTTGTTCAAAGAATATTCCAGTCAGTGGTCCCCTCATTCAGAAGAAAGTCACGAGAGTTGTCTCTCTCCCTTAGCCATTAAACCTTCCTTGCCAGTTCTCGGTGGCTGAACAGGTTTCATGAATGATAAAGCTGAGCAGGGAAGGCAATTTGTGGTAAGGAGTCAGTTGTTCCTGTCTAAAAAGCCCAGGAATATTTCTGTCTATAACCTTGATGAAAATGGCATTTTCTACAGACCCTTGCTGTTACAGATGAACCATGCCGTGGAGGGAAGAAATCCAAATAAAGACTGACTGTTTTTCTGTGTTTTGGCACCAAAAAACATTGGCAACTCTTCATTGGCAGTTCTGCCATGCCATGGTGTTTTAAAAGTCACATTCCTTCCCTACAATTACTGGGCCAACAAAAACCTTGGATGATACACAATATCATTTGTGATTAATTGAAGCAGCTTGACAAAGGCAAGAAGAAGCAAACGTAAAAATAAATTGTCTTTTATTGACAACTCCACAGATCACAACCTTTGTCATCAGAGAATGCACATGTGGAGTAACTGCCCCTGAACTGCACTGTTATTTTCCAACCACCAGACTTGGGCATCATTAGAGATTTGAAAGTTTACTGCCATAAAACCATTGCTAAACATGGTGTGCAACAAGAGTGAATGAACCAGACATCGAAAGTCAAGTCAAATCCATTGAAATGATAGCAACTGCATGACAAAATGTGAACAACAGCACAATTGTTAAGTGTGCATAAAAAAGCCAAATTTTTCCACAGCAAGAGGCAAATGAAGAAAATGTCGGGGATGCTTCTGCTGCTGATAAGGACCATTCAGTTGCAGATCTGTGGGCATCTGTTTTCAACCTAAACAATAGTTAAAAAGGATTATTTTTGTAAACCTAAAGAAGGACTAATTAAACCTTTCTAGATGGCACAATGAATCTCATTTTATAATTTAACTTTAATTTTATTAGGTCTGAGGATAACATTCACACTGTAAGTCTTTAGTTACGATGATATCTACCATACATGTATTGCAGGAAACAGTGTAACCAGTCTTTACTTAGTGAGGTTTGGTGTGCTTGTAAATGTACAGTATGAATCATAATTGGGCCATAGAATAATCATGTCAAGCTGGAAGAAATAAATGCATGGGCAGCAAAGGGCAGCCCTTACTAAACTTGAATTGTACTAAAAAGCCATCACTGTAGCGTAAGTAAAATGCCATGAAGGACAACAGCAGTTCTTTCAAAATACTGAGATAACATCAGAAACAAGCACATTTTAAATGTGTGGAGATTACACAAAAAAAAAAAAAAGTTCAGATGATTGCACTGTATTTATCTATAAGTGGTCAATTCGCTTTAAAAAAAAACTGCAGTGATCCTAGTGTACCCAGTTTGGTAGTATGTCTTCCTTAAAAGCTTTGGGTGGCACACAATGACTATGAAAATTAGTAGCAATAATGCTTCAGGGGAGATTGGCAAGGAAGGAAAGGAGGAGGTGTGGAACCATATGTGAAAAATAATCTTCATGTCGCCCTCAAATTCAAAATGGAAGATGGGAACAAGACCAGAGATTAGGTTATTGGTGTTTGCTATAGGCTCTCAGTTTCTGAGATTTCGGAAAAAAGAATATTATTTAATCAAATAAGATACATGTGCAATAAAGAAAACATAGTAATTAAGGGTGTTTGTATTTTACTAAACATAGATTGGGAAACCCCTATCAGAAATACAAAAGAGGAAACTGAATTGGTGCCAATGGTAAATGACCGTTTTCTCACCCAGTTTGTTTCAAGCCTAACACATGGTAACACCTGTCTAGATGTCACTTTTTTGGACAATAATGGCAGACTAATAAAAACAGAAGTTATGGATACTTTAATTAATAGTGATTACAACATGGGAAAATTTCAGAATGCACTTGAAAAAACACAGATGTGTATCAAAATGAGATGGAAAGTAAACTTTGTAGGGATGAGGAAGCATCTAATAAGTGCAGAATGGAAAAATACAAAATCTGAAAAATTGGCCAAAATGATAAACAAAAAAGTAAAACTGAAAAGATCATTGTGCAAGAAAAATAGCCAAATAATTCTGACTTAAGAGAAATACTGGAAACTACGATAAGAGATCCACAAAAAGGATTTGAAAGGTCAAATGAGAAACCCGAAAAAAACCAAAATTGCTACTGAAGTCAAAACAAATGGCAATTTTCTGAGTACTATTTAAAAAATTTAAGAAACACCAGGGACACAAAAGCAGCATTTATTGAAAATGATAAGAAAATAGCAAATGAACTTAAGAAGTATTTCACTTAACATCCCATGCAGAAGTAAAAACAAACTCTGAGTTCCTTGATTTTAAACTAAAAGAGACAGATGTGTTCCCTACATTATGAAGTCCCTGGACCTGATGCAATTTTACCAATAGCACTTAAAGAAATAAAAGATGTCATTTATAAACCCTTATTATTTATATTTGAAGAGTCACTTAAGAAAGGAGAAGTACCTGAGGACTAGAAAGTTGCAAATGTGACTCCAGTGTACAAATATGAAGAAAAATGGATCCCATCACTTACAGACCAATAAGTCTTACCTCTGTGTCATGCAAAATTATGAAAACTATAATAAGAAATAAACTAGACAAGTAGCAATATAAAAAATAAAAATAACAGCCAGCATGGGTTAAGAGAGGCAAATCTTTCCAAACCAATCTTTCAGATTTTTTTGAGCATGCAACTGCAATAGTGGAAAAAAGCAAAGTTTATGACATAGAATTTCAAAAAAAGCCTTTGATAGATCCTTAAACTGAACATTAAATTCTGAAACTAGAAGCAGTAGGCATCAGAGATAAGCTACAAAACTGGATCTGAAGTTGGTTAACCAGCAGGAGACAAAGAGTACACATAAGAGGAGTATGGTCCTTGTGGACTGTGGTCATCAGTGAAATCCATCAGGGGTCGTTACTTGGGCTGTTCGTTTTTCTGATTTATATTAATGACATTGATTCTGGTAAAGTTAGTAAACTTGTGAAATTCACAAATGACACTAATACTGGAGAAATGGCAGACACAGAGGAAGCAGAAAAAAGAATTCAAAAAGACTCGGTCTGACGCATCTTGATGCCTAGACAACACAAGACATTGGCCTTTTTGGGGTCCCTCACTACTTTTGAAAATTTCAGACTTAAGCATGTGGGGTATCGTTTTAAACTATTTCAAGGTCAATTAATATAAATATGATGTTATTTTTGATTTTTGGACTTTTACTAGGGATGAAGACCTCTATGGAACTGTATCAAAAGGTTTAAAGTAACATATTTCTAATACAATTTACGAATATTTGGACTTGAAATTTTTACATTTTAGCATGCGTTTTAATATTTCAAGTATCTGACACAACTGTTCTTGATCATTATGTACTTCTACCTCTAATGAAGTAAATCATTACATTTCTTACAAACACCACACATGGGGGTGGCTTACACTAATTCAGACTTTTTCATATTTATATTTCCCTTTTCTTTTTTCCTTTCACATAAAGGTGTAAACTTGTGTTTTTCAAAGTTGGCAGCTTGAGGAGATTTTTTTTGAAGTAAGCCAAAGGAAAAGAGAAATCTATTGTAGCTAAGAAGAAGAAACGATACAAAATTACCAAGACATAAAAATATTTCAGACACTACCAAGGGCAACAGCATGTGTTTATTCTCCTGCCACCTGAAACTGAGGAAAACAAATGTGAATCGGTTGCAAGGTTTGGCATTTGCTAGAGATAAACACAAGCACTCTCTCAAAAAGTAGAATCTCATTTTTTGAAAAATCAATTGTTAGTAGAAAGAATATCAACAAACAATTACAGCACAGTCCCCTTCCCTCCATGTATTTCTTCTTCATTTGATTCTTCTGTTCAAATCAATGACTCATGTCCTGAACGATTCTAAACTAGGACACCCATTTATTACTCAAGATATATTTGAAATAAGATTCTCAAACATGGTGTTATTAGGATATGAAACAGTATTTGTGCACATTTGCTTTATCCCTTTCAACATATTTTCTTTTATTTCTTGCTTATAAAAGGTTTGAAATTATATAAACATTTTCTTTTAAAGGTAGAAGAAAATTTGAGATGCAAAAAGCATTTTTTCTATAAATTGTAGGGAGATAAACAATTTGTCGATTCATCAAAAGTGCACGTTGACAGTGAACAAGTCAGCTATACTTTTTAAGATAATAAACAATTAGGCTTCTAATGTCACTGAATTTTTATCAGTGGGTGACAGCGCAAATCTAATTGGGGGTAGCTGGAATGGCAAAATAAGGCTGCCTTTACATTAAACAGATATGAAGGAGGATATATATACTGTATACACAGTATATGATCAAGTATAAATTCAAACCAAGATCTTAGACAAACAACAGAAGTCAAGTCCAATGCTAGAAGAGACCCTCAAACTTATATTCATTCAGGAAACATTGAATCAATAGCTATTTTGTTTGGGGCACCCGACAAGTCAATAATGTGCATTTCTTCATATAATATATCAAGGCTGATTCCAGATTAGCAGACTGCAAAAACACCACTTGGATTTTTAATAAAAAACAGAACATTTAAACTCTTTAAATGAATAAATATTTCTTTTTATGTTTTCTTCTAAAATGACTCAATTTATATGAGCTAGACTTCAATTTATGTTGCTCTTTTGGACCTGTGCAGAGGAGAAATGCTGAGTATATTGGGAGAAGGATGCTAAGGGTAGAGCTGCCAGGGAAGAGGAAAAGAGGAAGGCCTAAGTAAAGGTTTATGGATGTGGTGAGAGAGGACATGCAGGTGATGGGTGTAACAGAGCAAGATGCAGAGGACAGAAAGATATGGAAGAAGATGATCTGCTGTGGCGACCTCTAACGGGAGCAGCCGAAAGAAGAAGAAGAAGACTTCAGTTTATGTTGCTCTGCGCAGTTTGTATATATTTTTTGTGTTCATATGGCTTTAATCCCATTTTAGTTACTATTTTTTTTTAATTCTAAAGAGTTCAGGGCTGTTTGCACAAGTGTGCTCTGCAATGAATACATGTGCTGTCTAGGCTTGATTTCTGCTTTCGGCCTGATGCAGGTGGGATGCACTCCAGCACCATGTAACACTGTAATGGAAAATAACATTCGGAAAATTGAAAGTTTGATAATTATTGCAGAATGCTGAAATGAAAACTGCATGTACACTTCTGAGGCAATCATATAAATAATATACAAATAATACAAGATTGGATATTTGAGCACTGAATGAATGATGACTGTATTACATCCACAGCAGATGCTTTGAATGCTAAAGACAAAGTATACTTATACGATAGGCCTGTTTTTTTTTTCTCCACAGTGAAATTTTGATAGGGAAGATATCCAATAATTACACAACAGGTAGCGGCAGCAGCTGTTAGCTTTTCGATCAGTATGAAACGGGTGTCATTTACATACCTAATATGTAGCCATGGTTTCTATTCAAAATTATTACAGAAATAAATCCTAGCCTGAGGTGTCTTCAAAGAATTATAATAAAAATCACTAAGAGATGCTTTCTGGTCGAGCAAGGCCTGCAAATCCAAACAAAAGCCTGTTGTTTTTTTGTTATTTTTTCCCTTATCTTGATTTCTTGCATTTATTTCTGTAGTATACTACCAAAGGGTCAATGGAGCCTCTGCTTCATATTATGCATTGTAACAGTTATCCACTTGTGGGCATTGACTCAGTTAATCGTTCAGCTAATAGCCCCATTCAGATAATCAATTAGATAACAAAACATTCACAGCCATTAGGTTTTAACTATTTAGAAAATTACTATATGTAGGATTCAAAATACAAAAGTAAAAAAATTGTGTCAAACAAGAAAGGAACAGAAACCTTCAATCACATACATTTTGCACTTAATTCCAAACATTTATTCATAAGTTGCACGATAACCAGTCATCTTCTTGGATTTTTAGATAACAGCCTGTTAATATGAGAGACTAATTCAAGGATTCTGTACTTCTTTCCTTTTACTTGTCCTAATAGTGTTAATGTCAGGAAAATGAACTGCCTTTCAGGTCCAGAAAGTACGCATTCTAAGTTACAAGCTTCATGTTTGGTACTTTAATTGGTCCCAAAAGTGAGAAGTCAAAGGTATGCCTGTGTTGTTGATTATCAAATGATTGCTGAAAACAGGGAGCCTACAGAAGACCGCTGCAAGAAAAACTAATGAAAATACAGTGCAACAACCTGATGTTTACAAAGTCAAGAAAAAAAATGCAAGTAAACAACAATCAGATAAACAATTTGTCATTAAATTCAAATAAAAACAACTAGGGAGCTTATACCCAGTGTTGTACCACTAACATTGTCCCTTTGCCCAATTTTTCCCCAGTTAGTTTATTATGTTCTCATGTTTGATCATCCTCAAGCAATCCTGTCCCATCAATCATGGAACTTGCCACTAACACTTATCTCCCCACATCAAGATATAGTAGTCTGACTTTTTCTCTTAACAGTGGGGTGTGAGATAAGAAAGATATTAAAAATATTAGCTGTAGCCCTGGTGATGCAGACCTTGGGTGAAGTGTAGAAAACTATACAGTGAATTGTATAAAACAAGTATCTTTTAAGGGGAGTGAAAAGTGATATGAAAAGCAGTTTTGATGGGGTGTAGGTTGATATCCTAAAGAAGCAAATCAGGTAAAGCCTTCTCTGCAACAAAACAAAACCAAAAAGAAAAGGTCTGCTGATGATTCATACGATTTGTGTAGATTCACAAGTACTAAAGAAAAAGCCTGCTTTGTGCTATCTATAAGCCCTCCAAGGAACATTTAAAGAACACCAATGTACACAGGCAACAATGAGAAACACTTTGAAAAGGAATGAGACATATCTGCCAAAAACACTGGGAAAAACAGCAATCCCCAAAACCCGTTTGACCAAAGTCAACTTAGTTCCTGCAAGATCCAAATGAGCTTTGTGCCAAGTGGTAGAGGGTAAGTCCCATGGGCAAATGGACCCAAAAGGAAAGTCACAAGAACGATACAGAGGCAAACTACCAGGAGAGAGAAGGACACAGTACAACACAATAAGGAATTATGTTTAAATATTCATAAGTGCGGGGCATAGGATTGTAATTCAACGCTGGTAATTTCATAGTTTGTCTTTACTTGCTTCTTAGTATTAATGAAACGCTAACTCTTAAAATTTTTTTCTACAAAAAAAAAAAAATTAAAGGCATCAACAAGTCACAGTCATACTCAGCAAACAGAAGCGGTGGCCGTTCATCACAATTAACAAGAGTGTACAGAGAGACTTTAGGTCTCCTACTGAGCAAAACATGGTTGTTGTAGCCACAGCACAAAGCCAAATTCTGTTATTTTCTTTTTCTATTTTCACTTGATTAATTTCTTTAATCAAGTGAAAATCTCTGCTCTAAATTTTATACTGTATTTTTTTTAATATTACACTATTGTCTTTATTAAAAACTCAAATTAACATTTTTTTTTACTTTGCCAGCTTGCTGCAAAGAATATCAATATTGTTTCTATCAGAATTAGAGAACAAAATGAAAACAATACATTTTCTAAGTACAGGATATTAAAATTAACTCTTTATGAATGGATTTTCACATTCTCCACAATATTCCAGTCAAAGTCAGTAAATTGCTAGGCTTTCCGTCCTGATTATCCGTCTAAAGGGGTTTTAGAATGTCTTCTCAGAATGAGATTCTTGTCCTTGCATGCTGATTTTCCCTTTCTTCCCTTGGGCTTTTCTATGAACTTGTAAACAATCTCTCCTCTCACATGTGCTGTGAGCTACTTATGATACTGAAAGATCATTCATTTTCCGTACAGATTTGATTTCCCGCAGGATTTTGCCACGTACAATTTTTTTGTTCATAAGGCAAATAATAACTGGTTGTCTAGAGAAAGTGTAAAGCATTTTTGAAAATGTGGCTCAGCAATAGCAGAAAAGATAATGGCCAAGAAATGTGAAAAACGCTGCTAGATGAGTATACAAAAAATGGAGGGGTCCTACTAAAAAAGTAGCCAATTCAGTTTAAGAAAAGTCTTGGGCTTAACAAACAATTCTGAACCATGTGGTAGCATTTTCACCCAGCAAAGGCAGAAAGCTATAACACGCAGAAAGTGATATCTTGATCAATTTCGTAAGAGGGCTACAATAAAGACAGCTCAGGAACAAAGATGTCAAAGACAAAACAAGCTATCTGCTCCCCAGAATATAGCTCTGTCTGGTTTCTTGGTTCATAAATATTAACAATCAAACTATAAGAAGAACACTAAACAGACAAACACGTGTGTATATAGAAGCATTAATAAGAAGTAGACTGTAAATGGCTAAATTTTAGGATTTCTAACTAACAAGAACAACATGTGCACATTACATAGTAAATGCTCTTTTTTGGCAGACAAGGATTATTTACAAGCATTGTGAAACAAAAGCAAAACTGGAAAGTAAGAAGAATTAGGGTCCGAGCCCGGGAATCCCTGTTTAATGTTAGCAATGTTGGGTAAGACAAAAACAAACAAGGAAAATATAAGGAATAATCTTTTCCAGTTGGCTTTACAGAAGTGGTGTGCTTTGAGGATGACACAGCTATGCTCTCTTCAATGTCAAGTGGTCCAATGTCAGCTGACCTCTCATTTGGGCTATCTTTATAGTCCGGGGGCCAGAAGGGATGGATGTCTGAGTGGAAGGGAGATTATGTCGCTACTCATTTGGAGGGACTTCTTCATGTCTAGGAATAGGAGGAGAAATGTTAGCCTAGCCAGTACCTTGTAAACTAGTCCCCCGAGGTGCTCACCACACTCACATTTTTAAAGAAGACTTATCAGTAAGTAATACAATGTAACATATACAGTACTGCGCTTTGGCATATGATAATAATTAAGAATTGTTTCTGTTCTGCTGCAGTCTTCTATTATAAGGCTGTCAACTACGCCAGATATTACTTACAGTTTTATACAAATGATGTGATACATTATGTGGCAATATAACAGAAGAAATATTACTGATGCATAATTCAGTAAAAGATGTATAACTGAATCTAATCCTTTCAAAGGCCTGTTAGTACGACTAATGAGATAAAAATGAAAAACTGTATATTGCAACATGACCAGCAGGGTACAAATTGGGAGCAGCTGATGAGAATACCTGGAGTTTAATCAATGGGGGCTAACTTTAGCTGGGGGGGAGACTGATGCGCAGTGCCAATGTTAACCAAGTCATAAGCGCATTGGTATGTATCAGTTGTTTTAATAAAATATTTGATCTGCACCTGACAGCGAGAAATCCATGATGAAGAGTGTAACCCAAAACCCCTTTGCTTTAAGGGAAAAACAAGGTTTGCATTCAATTATGGAGGGAAAGACAATGTAATTGCCTACATTAAAGTAAATGCCAACATAAGTGTAATATCCACTGTGAAATCACCATTTGACTGGTTGGTATTAAAATTCAGATAATTTAGAACAGTTAATTTTGAGTCTCTAACAAGCAACCAAAGCTTTATCCTCAGTTGCTGCACTAGGCTCTCTTTCTTTGGGAAGTGATGGGTCAATCAAAACCATGCAAGCTGAAGTACAATTTTCCTTTAAGCAATAACTATGACACTAATTGACCTCTAAAAAACAGCAAAGCAACAGTAACAGTAAAATATAATGTAACTGAGATTAAAAGTGAAGAAAGAGAGAGATCCTCTAACCAACACTGCAATACACATACGGAGAAAGGAGGGTATCTGCTCTACTGCTGGTTATGTGCTTAAATGGCTCTACTTATATTACAGGACCAGCTGGACTGTCACTTATAAAAGGTAAAATCATTTATGACTTACCAGCTCCTTTTAAAATATCAAACATTAACAACAAAATACTTCACCAAACTTATTGTTGAATTTTATTTACAGTACTTTCATATATATCTTGCAATTGCATTGCTGGATGCTTTAAGCATTTTAAAGGGCTTCACACACGTCAGTGTGAAAAATGTGGCTTTATGCTTAGTAGACTCAAAGGCACCATCAGATGGATTTTTAGAGAGGTAAAGCGTTTTTTAAACTGCGTCATCTCTTGGTCATTTTTATTTTTGCTGCAGTGAGAAGTATTATGACAGTGGCAAATTCTACCTTTATTGCAATACTAATGATTTGTTTTCACTCCCAACACTGTATTTAATGAAGTGTAATACATGTGACCTATATTGATCAAAAACACACAGAAAAAGTACAAAAAATAAAGACTTACACAACAGTAACATCAAATAATTTGATCCAAAGAAGTAAAACCTTATTTAAAATGCATTGCAAAGGACTGAAGCAATGTTAAAAATAATATTTAAAAATTTAAATGACATAAAGATGCAGGGAGTAGAGTTGGTAAAGGTGGATGAGTTTAAATACTTGGGATCAACTGTACAGAGTAATGGGGATTGTGGAAGAGAGGTGAAAAAGAGAGTGCAGGCAGGG
Source organism: Erpetoichthys calabaricus (assembly GCF_900747795.2). Taxonomy (NCBI): domain Eukaryota; kingdom Metazoa; phylum Chordata; class Cladistia; order Polypteriformes; family Polypteridae; genus Erpetoichthys; species Erpetoichthys calabaricus. The sequence goes on along the minus strand of NC_041405.2, from coordinate 102,128,716 downwards.
TGGAATGGGTGGAGAAGAATGTCAGGAGTGATTTGTGACTGACGGGTATCAGCAAGAGTGAAAGGGAAGGTCTACAGGATGGTAGTGAGACCAGCTATGTTATATGGTTTGGAGATGGTGGCACTGACCAGAAAGCAGAAGACAGACCTGGAGGTAGCAGAGTTAAAGATGCTAAGATTTGCATTGGGTGTGACGAGGATGGATAGGATTAGAAATGAGTACATTAGAGGGTCAGCTCAAGTTGGATGGTTGGGAGACAAAGTCAGAGAGGCGAGATTGCGTTGGTTTGGACATGTGCAGAAGAGAGATGCTGAGTATATTGGGAGGAGAATGCTAAGGATAGAGCTGCCAGGCAAGAGAAAAAGAGGAAGGCCTAAGAGAAGGTTTATGGATGTGGTGAGAGAGGACATGCAGGTGATGGGTGTAACAGAACAAGATGTAGAGGACAGAAAGATATGGAAGAAGATGATCCTCTGTGGCAACCCCTAACGGGAGAGGCCAAAAGACAAAGAAGAAAGCATACTACTTAAAGAAATGGGAACACAGAAAGTGAGTTTATGTATGAGTGCATGTGGATCAGTGTGTGTGTATACCCTACACATTCCTGAAAAGGATTAAGCAAGTTTGAAAATGGATGCATGGATTGAAGAAAATAGTTGTGACCAAAAAATGGAACCATACCATTAGGACAAAACAGATTACAATATTCTGAGCAAACACCAAAGACGAATACAGTTCTGAACTGTGAAATAGATGAAGCATCAACAGTGACAAGTCAAGGAAATCCCTTTTTATTATCCATGTGGGGCACCACATATCTGCCATTATTAAGAATGCACAGCAAGAGGGATAATCAAAATATTTTGCACCTGATTTATCATCAGAAACAGCAGTAAAGTCAAACATGCTTTATTGTTTAACATAATCCCTGTGAACACTAATACACTTGTCATAACATTTACCAATCATAACATTTGGTGCTCAAATAAAATGTTTGATCCTGCTTGTGCACCAACTCTTCAGTCGCTGACTTGCAGTCTCCATAATTTCCACAAAACATTCAATGGTAACCATTAGATTTGAGAACAGGTTATAGCTGCAGAGGTCCGGCATAGAGAACAAAGTGTAAGAGATGCAGTGTTGATTGACCAAAGCAAACCAGCATAAACCTGACCTGTTGTTATGTGGATCTTTTCAGACATTTCATTATTTGTGGGCTAAAAAAAAAAAGTATGCAGATGATCTTGGTGGCAACTGAATTATTTTGGTGTTGGAGAATTATACTTGTATTTTTTAACTGTTGTTTGGATCCTGGGACAAACTGATGTATCAAAGTTTCATCCCCAGTTATGAAAACCTTGTTAAATTTCTTTCAGTTTAAATTCATTAGTGTGAGATTCTCCTTGGAAATCTGGATGTGGTGATGATTCATTTCAGTACATTAACATTACTTGCCCCCAATACTCTCTGACCTTGCTCAAGTTCAGCTGTTCATGAAGAATGAAAGAAACCGAACCCAAGCCTGATCCCTAAAGTGTCTGCTATAACATGCACTCTCACTTCTCAATGCTCCATTAACACTTCTCCATGGTGGCAACATTTTCATCAGCCATCAATGTCGAGGGTTAGCCAAACAATGAATCATCTTTAAGAAATGCCCTGCCATGACAGAATTATTTAGTCCACCTCTTCACTTTAGTATGTGAGGAGGACTGATTTTGCCATATGTTGATTAAGTAGAAATTGACTTTTAAAAATCATATTGTTCTCTAGTGTTTGAAAGTCACCAATAGCACAGCACTTGATTTTTTTGTTTTTTGACGTCCGTGCAGACTTGTTCATCAAAGAAAAAACAGAAACACTATAAAATAGAAATGCTAGAATCTTGTAATGCACATATTTTAGTACACCTAAGCTAAACTTTGAAAACTTACAAAATCAAAACCAGAGAGCAGCACTTTCAGGTTCAATGTAACAGCGTGATGTATTTATTTTCTGAGTGTAGCTTTTTTGTCATTATTTAATACAACAAATCGTAACTTATAATTCCACAAGAAAGCATGGTTTATATACAGTAGACAAACTAAACAACAACTATGTTAAAGTAAGCAAGGAAACATGATAATGTAGTCCCTAAAGAATATAATGCTGTCTGACAATTTGTTGGTTAATAGGTTTAAAATCTATATTTGTGTTTCTGCTTTAGGAATTACAATCCAAGGATATGCCAGAAGAAGGAATGTCTCCAAGTTCCTCTTTTAATTGTAATAATAGGTTCAGTTAAGAAATCCGTCTACTACGCATACTGCAAAAGCTTTCAGCTGCTTACGCTTTGATTCCCCCACGGCACATAGTATTGTCAATGATTTATTCAAGAAGGGAGCCACTTCTGAAATGACATCAAAGTTCTTATTTATTTTCAAAAACACAAGGAGATTATGTTCCACAATTTTAATGTAGTTGGACTCAATGACTATTAATCTTCAGGTTGGTAAGTAAGCACAAAATCAACTGAAAGTGCCAGATTAAACAGAATGAAGTACATAGAATGAATGTCACACAAAAATAAAATGTCAGCACTTTAAAATTTCAACTTGCTTTTTTTGTATTTTGGCTGTCTTCAAAGAAAGAATATGTACACATTTAATTTTCAGATTAACATATTACTACTGAATTTGATTTTTTCTCGCTACAGATTGGAATGTACTGTAGTTTACAGTTTTAAAATTGCAAATCAGAAAAAAAAACATACATTAAGACTGGTCTATTTAAAGACATACTATATCTACATATCTAAAAATCTGTATTTCTCTCTCTCTCTCTCTCTCTCTCTCTCTCTCTCTCTATATATATATATATATATATATATATATACATATCTCTATACTCTCTCTATTTTATATATATATATATATATATATATATATATATATATATATATATATATATATATATATATATATATCTTGTCACATACGCACGCTTAGGGGACAGTCAAAAGGCTCAATTGCACGTGAAAGAACAAAGGACAGGGGCTGGAACGAGGCACTAATGCTTTTCTCTCCTTCATTCCGCAGAAGAACAACAGAATAAAACAATCCTACTAATCATCACATCCCATCCATACAAAACACTTCTTGGCCGGCTCCATGGAGTCACCACACTTCCGGACTTCCCCAATGACTTCAGTTCCTCAGCTCTGCTCCTGACGTCATCTCCAGCCACGGCGATCAACGTCAGCTCCGCTATCTACCACATTTCCTCCCCGCTAATTGCATTTCCTTCTTGTTTTGTATAAAAGAGTCAAGAATTAAACTTATGTTGTCAAATGTTTTAATTTAATTTTGACCTAAATTTTGTACTGAACGCTACAACCGGTATACAGGGAGAATCCATCCATCCTTCCATTTTCTAACCCGCTGAATCCGAACACAGGGTCATGGGGGTCTGCTGGAGCCAATCCCAGCCAACACAGGGCACAAGGCAGGAACCAATCCTGGGCAGGGTGCCAACCCACTGCAGTTTTGTCACAATATATACATACATATACATATATAATCTTTCTCTAGTGACCAAAAGGGGGCGCATCAGCCACCCAATGCCAACACAAGTCTTGCCACACAACACGGCTTTATTATTGTGGAAAAGTACTTTTGTCTCACTCCCTAATGCACATCACAAGCACCAATAACAGAACGCAACACAGTCCCTTCTTTCTTCCTTTCTCTTCCTCATCCCGCCTCCACTAGGAAGCTTCGTTTCTCTTCCTCCTGATTCTGGCTCCCCAAGGAAAGTGAGGCGGCTCCTTTTATGCTGCTTCTTGGAGTGCTCCAGGTGGCTTGTTAGCCAGATCTGGAATCACTCCCTGGTGTGGTGGAAACCCAACAGAGCGATATTGAACTCCAACTCCCATGAAGCCCTGTGGGAATCCGTGGAGCCACAGCAACTCAGTGGGGCTGCCCTCTAGCACTCCAGGAGAGGCAGTGTCTTGTGCACATTTGCTCCCTGGGTCCTTCCGGAATATCGGCCTCCCGCCCAGGCAGGGAACACAGCATTCCATCACTATATATATGTAAATACATTAAAACATTTTTTTTTTCTCTGAATAAAAATATTCTAACTATTTCTAGCCATTATATAAAACAATACTAATAGATTCTGTAAGAATTGTTGAGCTTTTGTTCATGAGGACTTAAAGGTTAGGAGCAATTATATAAGGAGCCCATGGGTTCCACCAGCTATGCTTTTCACAGCATGTGAACATGTTTCAAGTTTGAAAAAGTGCCCATACAGTACACTGATTTGGAAATTTTAAACTAAAACAGAACTCCATTAAAGTGCATTTCTATGTAACCATTTATGCTTACAAAAGTACAGCATAAATTGCAGCTTTTCAAAGTCCTAACTACATCCATTAACATGTTACATAACATACATATTTATATAATTTTAACTGTGTCAAAAAGAAAGTAAAACAACAAGGACTCAACATTGGAAAAAAAGATCTTGGCAAAAAGAGTTGACTTATTAATAAAATAATGGTGGTGCTGGTAAATTGTAAATTTAACTTGATGAAGATTCTGCCTTATCAGTGGACTTGGTGGTTAGTTAATAGTTCTTAAAGTACATAGAAATCCTTTACTTAAATGAAATAATATATTTATGTACCTCTAGCTACTATAAATATGCTACAAGTATAACATAAAGCCAATCACATATTTATGCATGTATACTGTATCTGAAAAAGTGCTGTATGCACAAAAATATAAAATAAGACTTCAAAAGAATTTTTTTTTTTAAAAATACCTTACAATCAAATCAGTTTAGACAAAGACCCAAACTAACATTTACAGTATTTTATTATATATATGAGAGAGAGAGAGAGAGAGAGAGAGAGAGAGAGAGAGTATGGATGCTAAACTCGTTTGGGACTCCCCCCAATGGGACAACACGCCAAAGAGTGTCCTGAAGAGTAATTGCTGCGTCTGTGAAAGAAAGCCTATCCGTTGTTGGGGCAACCGCAGGCTCCCAGCGCTGGAGTGGCTCGCAGTAAAAGCAAATCCGAGCTGATCTCGTTCACGCTATAAGTGCCTATTGTCAATGTGTATGAAAGGAACACTATATACGCAGGGAACAGTATTACTTGGCCACCTGCCTGATTGCTGTGTCTGAGTATAGGAGAGTGGTAGATCCTGCTACAATAAATAACCATGCTCTTCCTGTTTCAAGCTGAGTAAATTTGGTTTTGCTAAAGTACTGAGACTCAGCCTCACATTTTGGGATGCAAGACAGGGACTCACACATCACACTATATATATATATATATATATATATATATATATATATATATATATATATATATATATATACACACACATACAGTCATATGGAAAAGTTTGGGAACCCCTCTCAACCTGCATAATAATTTACTCTACTTTCAACAAAAAAGATAACAGTGGTATGTCTTTCATTTCCTAGGAACATCTGAGTACAAAAATTGAGTTATTTGGTCAAAACAAAAAGCACTTTGCATGGCGGAAGAAGAACACCGCATTCCAAGAAAAACACCTGCTATCTACTGTCAAATTTGGTGGAGGTTCCATCATGCTGTGGGGCTGTGTGGCTAGTTCAGGGACTGGGGGCCTTGTTAAAGTCGAGGGTCAGATGAATTCAACCCAATATCAACAAATTCTTCAGGATAATGTTCAAGCATCAGTCACAAAGTTGAAGTTACGCAGGGGTTGGATATTCCAATAAGACAATGTCCCAAAACACAGTTCGAAATCTACAAAGGCATTCATGCAGAGGGAGAAGTACAATGTTCTGGAATGGCTGTCACAGTCCCCTGACTTGAATATCATTCAAAATCTATGGGATGATTTGAAGCAGGCTGTCCATGCTCGGCAGCCATCAAATTTTACTGAACTGGAGAGATTTTGTATGGAAGAATGGTCAAAAATACCTCCATCCAGAATCCAGACACTCATCAAAGGCTATAGGAGGCGTCTAGAGGCTGTTATATTTGCAAAAGGAGGCTCAACTAAGTATTGATGTAATATCTCTGTTGGGTGCCCAAATTTATGCACCTGTCCAATTTTGTTATGATGCATATTGCATATTTTCTTTTAATCCAGTAAACTTAATGTCACTATTTAAATACTACTGTTTCCATAAGGCATGTCATATATCAAAAGGAAGTTGCTACTTTGAAAGCTCAGCCAATGATAAACAAAAATCCAAAGAATTAAGATTTGGGGTTCCCAAACTTTTTCATATGACTGTGTGTATATATATATATATATAAGTCAGATAGCAGTTCTTCACATAAAAAAAATTGTTTGACTCTGGAACAAACTATAGAGTCATGTAGTTGAAGCAGAAAGACTGACAACTTATAAAAAGAATCTGGATGGGGCCACTAGGGCAACTTAGCTAATCAAATGAGCTTGATGTACTAAACGCAAGCATTTCATTTGTAATTAATGAGGCATATACTGAGTTATAAAAGAGAGGGATGGAGAGTATAAGTGATTGGTTTTTCAAAGTATGAAGCTAAACCATGAATGTTTAACTGGACATTTCCCCACCTATATGAGTATCACAGTTGCACATAACCATCTTTTTAGACAATATAAAATCTCCCTTCAAGGACAAGACTGAAAATTAAGTCTTAAATAAATTTCAAATGTATTACAAAATCAATAAGCAATACCTAGAATGAGTTATACAATAAATTGAGTTTTTTTATTAATGTTTTTATGGTCATATGCCATGGCTGTTCAATATGTATATTTTCATCTTTATTCTGACTGAAGTGTTTTAAAGTTGTGGTGGTATGAAGGTGCAGTGCTTATCACTGCCTCCTTACAGCTCCTGGTACCAAAACTTGATTTCTGACTTCTGTCGCTGTCTGTATGGGGTTTGCATATGCATTCACTGCCAGAGTAATTGTTAATTCTAGGGTCTCCTTCCAATGATCTGCACATGAGATGAACTGGTGATTTGGTCTGGTGTACAAAATATTGGAGTGTGTGTGTGTGAGAATGAATGTGACCTGAGATTATAGGAATAGTCTACCAGAAAAAAACAACTTTTTCTTTTTAAATTACTTAACCCATGTACTTTGTAGTGATGGCAAAGAAAAACTTTTAAATGTCATGTTTTCATGCAGAATGGAGAAAAAATAGTTTGATAACATAAAAACAAATAGTGGCCAATGGCAAATGATGTGAAAATATTAATGGGGAAAAAAAAATAATCTCATGTTACTTGTGTTGCATAATCAATTTATCAGTTATCCAATCGTATGCTGAAAGCATGCAAAACACACGCTTTTTTGCTAAAATATTGTTACATATATACTCTTGAACAATCAGTGCATATCATAAACAAGAAATTAAAGAGTCATCAAGGTATTGCCTATTTGAATTTATGATTTGCCTCGTCCCCTCATCCCTAAATTCTTTTACCTGCACATACACCAGCAGTCTGTCGCTGAAGCTGCTCTTCTGTCTGGAGATGATACTATTAAGTGGATGCTGTGGATTCTCCATAATTGATAGGAGCCTGCTGAGCGCCCTTCGCTCTGCCACAGATGTTAAACTGTCCAGCTCCATGCCAACAATAGAGCTTGCCTTCCTCACCAGTTTGTCCAGACGTGAGGCGTCTTTCCTCTTAATGCTGCCTCCCCAGCACACCACTGCATAGAAGAGGGCGCTCGCCACAACACCAAACTATGCGACTGTTTAATTCCATCTGGGGGGGTAAATGTTAACATTTAACATTATACATAGTTATTGTCTGTTTTTCACCTGCATTATTATCATTCTTTAATATTATTTATTGTATCAGTATGCTGCTGCTGAAGAATGTGAATTTCCCCTTGGGATTAATAAAGTATCTATCTATCTATCTATCTATCTATCTATCTATCTATCTATCTATCTATCTATCTATCTATCTATCTATCTATCTATCTATCTATCTATCTATCTATCTATCTACACTAAAACTTATGTAGTCTTTTGTAATGACTGGATATACAAAAAAAAAAAAAAAAGACATATAACGTACTGCAAAACAACAAGATTAAACACTTCTTGCTTCTATAAACTATAATCAGTATTTTTGATTTATGATTTTAATTAGCAGCCATTTACAATTATTAGTATTCTTAATTTGACAGATTCTAGGGGAACTGTTACCAGTTTCAAGAGTCTACTCGCATTGTTTTTCTTTTGATTTACAATATTGCAAACATTGCCGGTATGCCTCCCATTGTAAATACAGTGTTGACAGTTTCTACTTGACCTCCTTCATGATCATCTGCCTTGAGTCATTATAGTAGCACAATCAAGCCAGACACTACGGATCTTATTTTCAGAAGATAAATAAAATGCAATTGTGAGGGGTTTTCGGCAAAGTGGCTCTCGGCCTTATTTCTTTGGCTAAAAAGCATCACCTTGTAAAACTTAATGTTTGTCCTCAAAATAAACCACATGCAATTTTTTTTTTCATTTTCTTTATTTTGCCTTATACAATTTCTTGTATTAGGAATTTGTTAGTTTTCGCATACCCCTTGGGGTCAGAGCGCAGGGTCAGCCATTGTTCAGCGCCCCTGGAGCAATTACAGGTTAAGGGCCTTGCTCAAGGGCCCAGCAGAGTAGGATCTCTTTTGGCAGTGACAGGGATTTGAACCGGCAACCTTCTGGATACCAGCACAGATCCTTAGCCTCACAGCCACCACTTTGAATTTTAAAAGACTTAGAAACAGACTGTCCACAGTGAAGGGGCTGCGGCACCATACCTATTGCTGCTGGGATAGGTGCCACCCGTCACCCTGCCTGGACCTTGCATTTGGCTAACAGGGATGAATGTATATGGATTAATTATTAAAAATTAAATCTCACTTTGATTAAAAGTGAGATTTGTGTTCTGTATTCAAAACAGATTATTTCAGTGTGCTTCTGTGGACATTTTTCTTTTCCATTTAATCTTCCAAAGAGCAGGCTTACATGAGGGATATTCGTAATTAGCATAAAATGGAAAAGGCTGATTAATTAATTGATTGTTTATGCATAATTTCACTTTCAGCCTCCGTCATTTTCCTGCTGTTTATCCGTGAGAAGGGAAGCGGAACAATAATTGTATAGGAAAGCCAGCCAAGAGAATGTGAAACCAAGAGTTAAGCCTCAAATACATCCTATTTTCAGTGATTCACACAGATCTCTGGGGGAAGATCTTGCAGCTGCTTTACAGATATATGAAATCAGAATATTACTGACACCTAACCCTGAAAGCAAAAATCCCCTTGCAAGCTGAACCATTATAGAATGTTTCCTGGTTGAGGCTTGACATTAATACTATAATGGAATTTCATACAATCCATTATGCAGTCTGTCATTTTGCCTTTAATGGTGAGTTTCTCTTAAATTTGCCCTATGAGGAATTCTAACCTGTTTACTCAAGAGGCTGCCAGGCAATATGTGAACAAAACAGTACAAAAAAAAAAAAAAAAAGACAGTCTAGCTGCCTTTTGTTTATCATGGAATAATATGGCAGGATTTGTCAATCTGTCTTTAATCTGAGAAATGTAATGTGTAACATGAAGTTGCTATGCTGTACTTAAATCTAAAAAGTGCACTTTGCAACTGACCTACTTTCAAGCCTTTGCAAAATATTTCAAAATGTACAGCTCATTTTGTAATGGATATGAATACATGTACTTAAAACACACTTTTTGGAGCCAGATTTAGTTCTCAAAAAGTCCAATAGCCTATGCGAGTTTAATTTTTTAGATTCCAAATAACAAGGTGAGTTTCAGATATTGTTATGCTATCTTAAAGCAACAAAGAAACAGGACACCTTAGTAACTGTAGGCAACCTACAAAAAAAATATATTCTGCCCATCCATTGTTGGAACCCACTTAGTACATCTCAGGACAGGGTTCTCCCAGTCCATTGCTATTTACTGACAATGAGCTAATGTAAAGTTATCAAATAATCTAAAGCTTAAACATTGGACAGAAAAAGCCACAGAAGAAAGAAACTCCACACATTGAGTGGCAAAAATTTGAACCCAGTTTCCAGAGGCTATGAGACAGCAAAAATAATCACTTAGCCACCATGTCCCCCAAAGTCATAAATCAGACAGCCAAAGCAGAACGTCTGGTTCATTTATTTGAATTCAGTTTTCTTCACAAGGATACAAAGCAACTACATTTATGTCACTCACCATTAAAAGAGAAAGCTCCAGACATGAATATTCAAAGCCTGCAAGCCAAAAGCCTAAAGTGTAATCAGCATCAATTTATGGTTTCTAAAAGATGCCATCCCTGAGAAGACACCCTGCCTCCTTGTTTTTGAGTCACCACAGATGTTTCAATGGATGCACATCACTCTTCCTTGACGGTCTGATAATCAAATCAAATTCTGAGCAAACACAGACCAAGATTAAAATCCTAAAGTATATTATAAAATCATAAAAATGTGCACTTCTGGCTTCAAAGCTGCTTATAACTGCCCTGTCTAATTCCAAAATTAGTTTATTAATTAGCAGACTCAGTCCATGAATGGCAGAGAAAGAGCTTTCAATGTCAACTTGTTGTTTGCCTGCTTCATTACCAATGGCCTAGCAAACAAAGATAAAAGGAAAATACAATTTTCGCAGATTTCTTGATGTTCTGTTTTGTGCTGATAACCAGGTGCAAAGCTGCTTCAGTTCAAGTACAGCTGCCATTCTTAGTGAGGAGTTTTATTGCAATGGTACATGTACAAAATATGAACAAGACCTCTGCTGCGCTTCTAATGATAACACGCAGCTCAACTTGCTGATTTCTCTAGAGGCACTCTGACCATTTAACAGGATTTCTCACCCACTGTATCAGGCACAATGTGCAAAAGTTTAAGTCGGGGGCTAAATGATAACATATTTCATACAAAAATAATGTAATCAGTATTCATTATATCAGTGACAAGGGGAAAATACACGTTAATCCGCCTCTGTCATTCCAAGAACTCTCTGGGGATTTATTGAAGGTTAATTTATTTAAATCTCCCAACCACTCATTTCAATTCCATTAAACAAAACTAATGAATCTTTGGATTGCGGTCTAATCAGCTTACATTGTCAAAGTCCCCAAATCTCACTTGGAATACAATGTTTGTGGAGTTAGGAAGGCTTTTACGTATTCAATTTCTCCCAAAAGGTCACCATTTCTTGCCTTTCATATTGTTATTTTTTTCATCTCAGGCAAGACTGTGGCTTGAAAGAACATTCCAGGAATCACATAGCAGGGATCAAGGTCTTCTAGGACATGCTATGACACTCTGATACTGTACTTCGGCAAAGCCTAAGCATGTGCCATGAATGCCTGATATTACTAACAACATTTCAATTCATTTGAATTCTGTCATCAACAATGAATTAATAAAGATGTGCATCTTTTTGAAGCAACACAGCACAACGACCAAAGATAATAAGGTGGCTTACTCTCAAGTGGAAACTTCAACTTAGCTGTCCTGTTTCTCCTTTTGGATCTGAGGAAGATGTTGTATACTAAATGTGCTTTACTTCTTATTTCTGCAGAATGGATTTTTTTTTTTTACCAGTAAATAGTAAACAAATTAAACCCCAATTTTTCCAATTGAAAAAACAAAACCAATATAGACGAAAGCAGTTTCAATTCATTTTATGATATGCAGTTCTCAAACAATACAGCACACTATTAAAACTAAATATACCAATCATATATTTAAAACTTCAAAAATCTACAATAAGAATCTTTCAAGGTGCATACCCTATAGTTAAGAAATAAATCTGCACTAAATGCATGAAATGACTCTGATCAATGTATAAAATTGCACCCCAGGGAATTCTAACTTTAACCAGTAGTCAGACTATAATGAAATGCAAAGCAAGCCTCCAAAACATTCCTTATTTACAAACTAATTTATGCCATGCTTTGTTAGTAGAACTTTCCAGAATGGCTGAATTTTCCTTTTCTGTGAACACTATCAAAATGTTCTGTGGACCAGGGCAAATCAGTATTTCTCAGACCTTCACACACCCCCACCTGAATACTTTATCAAAGGAGATGATATATGATGGATATACAGTGCATCCGGAAAGTATTCACAGCGCATCACTTTTTCCACATTTTGTTATGTTACAGCCTTATTCCAAAATGGATTAAATTCATTTTTTTCCTCAGAATTCTACACACAACACCCCATAATGACAACGTGAAAAAAGTTTACTTGAGGTTTTTGCAAATGTATTAAAAATAAAAAAACTGAGAAATCACATGTACATAAGTATTCACAGCCTTTGCTCAATACTTTGTCGATGCACCTTTGGCAGCAATTACAGCCTCAAGTCTTTTTGAATATGATGCCACAAGCTTGGCACACCTATCCTTGGCCAGTTTCGCCCATTCCTCTTTGCAGCACCTCTCAAGCGCCATCAGGTTGGATGGGAAGCGTTGGTGCACAGCCATTTTAAGATCTCTCCAGAGATGTTCAATCAGATTCAAGTCTGGGCTCTGGCTGGGCCACTCAAGGACATTCACAGAGTTGTCCTGAAGCCACTTCTTTGATATCTTGGCTGTGTGCTTAGGGTCGTTGTCCTGCTGAAAGATGAACCGTCGCCCCAGTCTGAGGTCAAGAGCGTTCTGGAGCAGGTTTTCATCCAGGATGTCTCTGTATATTGCTGCAGTCATCTTTCCCTTTATCCTGACTAGTCTCCCAGTTCCTGCCGCTGAAAAACATCCCCACAGCATGATGCTGCCACCACCATGCTACACTGTAGGGATGGTATTGGCCTGGTGATTAGCAGTGCCTGGTTTCCTCCAAATGTGACACGTGGCATTCACACCAAAGAGTTCAATCTTTGTCTCATCAGACCAGAGAATTTTCTTTCTCATGATCTGAGAGTCCTGCAGGTGCCTTTTGGCAAACTCCAGGCAGGCTGCCATGTGCCTTTTACTAAGTAGGGCTTCCGTCTGGCCACTCTACCATACAGGCCTGATTGGTGGATTGCTGCAGAGATGGCTGTCCTTCTGGAAGGTTCTCCTCTCTCTACAAAGGACCTCTGGAGCTCTGACAGAGTGACCATCAGGTTCTTGGTCACCTCCCTGACTAAGGCCCTTCTCCCCCGATCGCTCAGTTTAGATGGCCCGCCAGCTCTAGGAACAGTCCTGGTAGTTTTGAACTTCTTCCACTTACGGATGGTGGAGGCCACTGTGCTCATTGGGACCTTCAAAGCAGCAGAATTGTTTCTGTAACCTTCCCCAGATTTGTGCCTCAAGACAATCCTGTCTTGGAGGTCTACAGACAATTCCTTTGACTTCATGCTTGGTTTGTGCTCTGACATGAACTGTCAACTGTGGGACCTTATATAGACAGGTGTGTGCCTTTCCAAATCATGTCCAATCAACTGAATTTACCACAGGTGGACTCCAATTAAGCTGCAGAAACATCTCAAGGATGATCAGGGGAAACAGGATGCACCTGAGCTCAATTTTGAGCTTCATGGCAAAGGCTGTGAATACTTATGTACATGTGCTTTCTCAATTTTTTTATTTTTAATAAATTTGCAAAAATCTCAAGTAAACTTTTTTCACGTTGTCATTATGGGGTGTTGTGTGTAGAATTCTGAGGAAAAAAATGAATTTAATCCATTTTGGAATAAGGCTGTAACATAACAAAATGTGGAAAAAGTGATGCACTGTGAATACTTTCTGGATGCACTGTAAGTAGATGGGGGATCAAAAGATTAAAAGTTAGACTCAATGTTTAGGCTATATTAGACTTCATCAGGTGTGCAACTAAAAAGAAAGAGCAGGTAACATATAAAGGAGTGTGAGGGAACAAAGCCAGGGCAGATGAAAGGAGAAGTTGACTGTAGGTGAGAAAAAGCTGTCATTACAGAAGATGAAGTTAGAGAGTAAAAAGTTAGTTGGTCATTAAGACCTGGAGAAACATGTGACCCAGGGTGATAATAAGCTAAACTTCTCCAGTTGGTCTTTGAAAAGTGTCTTTGAAGCCCTGTGAAAAAACACAAACAAAGATACGTGTGGCTATGATCAAGGGATGTCAAGGGGTTCTGCAATAGGCTTTGAAAGGTCTTTGATCCTAACAGCTCAAACATATCCTTGAAACAGTCTTCCTGCTGTCTCCCTGTTTCAGCTATGCAAATGGCAGGATGCTTCCCCCAAGAAATGCAGTAAATAAGACATTTAAGACTTACATGATGCTTGCTGTTTAATATCGAATTTACCAGAGGGACCAAATATAGTATTTGAAAGTTACATAGCTGCTCTTGTTTTAGGTCAAAACGACTATTAGGGAATGTGGCTCTCATCTGTGAAGTGAGCTGCAGATGAGAAGTTTGAATTCATTAGGTGGTCAGCAGAAGGAGATCAAGGGAGGGTTAGGAAAAAAGGCTCCTGTAGAAGGATACATCTGCAAAATTGGGAAATTTTGTATGATGATTGTTTGGAAAGATAGAGTGTTAGGGTGGAATTGGAGGACCAGTGGGATATGGGTTTCATTATTAGAGTTCTTGTTAAAGTGAATGTACTGCTGGCTTGATTGAGTGCCTTGTCTTCAACCTAAGAAGGGTCTCCTCTACCAATGAAGAAACGCCACATTCCGAGTGCTTTCAATGCAGACGTCAACCTTATCACTGCAGAGGCAGTTGAGACATAACTGTGAAAGAGGTACAGAGTTTTTAGTATTCTAAGGATGGAAGGAGCAGTAGAGAATATAACTGTGTGAGTCAGGTGGCTTGTAATTTACAGAGGTTTTTACGTTCAGGAAAGCTGATAGAAGAGTGGATATCTAAAAATGGTAGAGTTGTGCTGGAAACTTCCACTTTGTACACCAGAGAGATGGACAGAAACAAGTCAAGTCATTAATGAATTCCTGTAGCTGACGTCTAGAGCAAGAGGCAGGAAGTTAACTGGTCACTTCATGGTTTGGTAGCTTAAGAAAATAAAAAACAATTCAGGGTTCAGAATCTTAAAAAGCACATTTACAATATGAAAATTAAGGCAAAAGATGTGTTCCATTCTCAGCAGTAATTGGTTACTAATTAAGAAAGAGACTGGACCAAAAAACAGCCATTGTAGCCTTCCGGCACCTGAACTTGACACCCCTGGCTCAAAGACTTTATATTATTTGACGCCAGGCAGTTTGAGGTTTCTACTTTAGTAAGCTACATATATATCTCTCTGCTGACTTAAAAAACATTTGCCGGGTGCCCCCAGGTTTGCCAGCTGCCCCCTTTCTCTTGGGGTATTGGAGCAGAAAATGTAATTGTCACATACACTTCTTGACGTCAACCTCTATTATTTATCTTTTCTGGTGATCTTTTTCTAAACCCTAGTCACAGGGATAAAATCTGCATATACACCAGTCAACCACAATATTAAAACCACCTGTCTAATACTGTGTAGGTCCCTCTAGTGCCACCAAATCCACTCTGACCGATCGAAGCATTGACTCCTAATGGCCTCTAAAGGTGTTCAGTGGTATCTGGGACCAAGGTGTTAGAAGCAGATCTTTAAGTATTATAAGCTGCAAGGTTGTTCTACCAGCACATCCCACAGATGCCTGATTGAAATGAGATCTGGGGAATTTGGAGGACAAGTCAACACCTTGAATACTTCATCATGATCCTCAAACCATTCCTGAACAATTTTTGCCATGTGGCAGGGTGCATTATCCTACTGAAAGAAGCCAGTGCCATCAGGGAGTACTGTTACCATGAAAGGGCATATGTGGTCTACAACAATTTTTAGGTAGATGGTACATGTCAAAGAAACAACTGCTTTTGCCGGCTTGTCTTTTTCCCCATAGTGCATCCTCCTGCCATCTCTTCCCTAGGTAAATGATGAACACACACACCTGGCCCAGAACATAATCTAAAAGAAAACTTGATTCATTAGACCAGACCACCTTTATCCATTGCTTCATGGTCCAATACTGACATGCCCATTGTATGTGCTTTCAGCAGTGGACAAGGGTCAGCATGGGTACACCAGTTTGCGACTACACAGCTCGCTGCGATGTACTGTGTATTCTGTCACTTTTCTCTTATGGCCAGCATTACATTATTCAGGAATTTGTGCTACAGTAGCTCCTCTTTGGGATCGGACTAGATGGGCTAGCCATCGCTCCCCACATGCATCAATGGATCAGCCCTGTCACAGGTTTACTGGTTGTCCTTCCTTGGACTACTTTTGATAGGTACTAACTACTGCACACTAGGAGTACCCTACAAGACCTGCCATTTTAGAAATTCTCTGACCCAGTTGTCTAGCCATCACAAGTTGGCCCTTGTCAATGTCGCTTAGATCCTTACACTTGCCCAATTTTCCTGCTTCTAACACATTACCTTCAAGGACTGAATGTTCGCTTGCTACCCAGTATATGCCTCCCCTTGACAGGTGCCACTGTAATGAGATAATCTTAGTTATTCACTTCACCTGTCAGTGGTGGCTTTAATGATGTGGCTGATCAGTATATACCAACATTGTTAAATTCAGGCAAATTAATTTTTTGCAAGGGCAAAACAAAGTAAACAATTTGGGAGGGATCTGAAGGCTAAGTGGTTAAATAACAAAATGAGATCTTTCAGGAGGAAGCAGGTGGGTTGATTGCCATAAAAATGATCAATTCCAAGCGCACTAGTTGTAAAGTCGGCTTTGAGCACTCTAGTTATAGAATTCATGGGTTTCTTTTATGGGTGTCTCAGTCTGGCTGGAGACATATCACCACAGATGGGCACATTTCATAAAATCCAGACCTAGGAGTTTAACAAGCGTATATGTTTCCAGATATTAAAGGTAAGATCCTTAAAGTCTAAGTAAATATTATGAAAAAAATCAGTTATTCTTACAAATACTTTGACAAGAAATTCTGAAAAATGTCTACATGTGAAAATCGAGCAAAAACAGACAACACCGCAAGCAAGTTGAACTCTATGAACAGTTTAGAGTCACAGATCTAACAGTCAAGGGGTGAAACAATGCTGAGATTCAATTGTCACAATTTACCTGCAAATGATTCACTGCTACATAACAGCAGTTGAGCAAAAAATATTTTACAGCAGTTTCAATTTTTGTTTAAAAAAATCATTAATCATTTGCAGATATCATTATAATTACATGTAGCATATCAGCCTACATAGAGTATGTGACAATAGTACTGTACATTGTACTGTCCAAACAGAATTAAAGCAGTCTGTACTGTAATTCTATCAATGGAATACGTAAAAAAAAATCAATAACCATGACAAAATTCCAAGAAAAATCAACCAATGGCCCATGATTTTCCAACTCAAAAAAAATTCTCGAAAAATTACCAGGTGTACCCATGTTGGTCAGGAGACACCCTGTAAACTTTTTTGGTGTAAGATCAATACTTTCCAAGATACAGCCAGTTTACCGAGGGGAGGGAGGTGTCGATTTTATCTGGCCTCATTTTTCATCAAATTTCACAAGTTCATAGCTCAACAGCTAAATCACTGAGTAGGCCCAGACTTTGCATGCTGTTAGTATGTGATGAAATTTAAGCATTTGGTCCAGATGACCAGCATTGTCAAAGCAGTCCCTTGAAATTGACTAGAATTTAATTTGAGTTTTTGGCTTAGCTATGTTTAGGCTTCAGAAACACGTATTTGAGATTTTTTATTCCTTATTCAGGTAGCTATATTGTCTTTCTGAAAAAAGCAACAAACCAAAAAATAACTGTATCAGAGTTTGAACTGCAGACCTCTCAAATCCAAAAAATCATTTTGGATTTCATTTTCAGAGGAGCCTAATTGTACGTGGGAATGTGCAGATGATTTTAGAATATTTTTCAATTATTCTACATTGTCTCTTCTTTCTCAAAACACAAACCTTAATTTTCTTTTGCAAATCTTTCATGTTTATTTTCCATCCTAAACAAAGCTTGACTGTGCCATGTCTCAATAATGGTAATCATTGAGTTTTCAATCAGTAAGTTATCAAAAATGTCAAACTTTTTTTCCCCATATCAAATGATGATGTCCTATCTCATGTTGCTGAACAGAGAATGAGAGTAAGTTAGTGATTATCATGACTGATAATTGGTGAATTTAACCGATGTTTACAGAGGAAAATAAAATGAAAGTTTCACATAAGAAATTGTTTTTGAGAAGGAAGGGACCACGTAGGATATAGAAAAAATAATTTACAAAATGTCTGGACATTCCCACAGTGCATTACGTTGGTCTGAAAATTAGACCCAAAATTATTTTTTCACATTTGAGTGGTCTACTGGCCAAACAATGATGCGGTTTCTTGTTTCTTTATAACCTTTTGAAAAGCCCTGTGTAGGTATCTAAACAAGGAAAAAATATCAGCAGGCTGTATCAGTTGGAAGTATGCTTTCTGAAAGCCTAAACATGGCAAAGCCAAAGATGGAATTTTTTTTCCCATCCATTTCTGAAGGTCTGCTTTTACTAAGTGGTGTCATATGGACCACACATTTTGATTTCATTACATACTATACCTATAAAGGTACCAGAATGCAAAATTTGAGCCTGCAAAGTAGTTTAGTTCTTGAGATATGGTCTTGTGAAATTGCTGAAAAAAAAATTGCTGTGTCAAATTTGACACCCCTCTCCCCTCACAAAATTGGCAGTAAGTTGGAAAGTATGGATCTCACATTTAAATAATTTTACAGGGTGTCTCCTGCATAACAGAACTGTTCGAGACTGAAGTGCCTGGGATTTCTGGAAAACCAGTTGATTTGACATGGAATGACCCCATAGTGTTTACAAAATATGAAACATTTGCCAGCAGAAATATGTTTGGGGCATTTTTGCTGATATTGAGCATTTACAATGATTAACATTTACTATAATAACTTGAAGGGTTGCACATTGCATATTGAAAGGCTTTTGTTACTCTTTAATATTATATTAATATTATATTGGAAACAGACCACCAGAAGCAAGAGACTTGCTCATGTAAGTTATGATGTGCATTCATTGTGATTTAATTATTTGTGTAACACCTTTATTCAAGGTGATTTACAAAATTTAAGATACAACTGGCTACATATCTGTTGTTTTCCTTATTGGAGTACAGGCAGGTCAAATGACTTGCTCATGGTCACAGAGTTTCAGCAATGAGATATGAGACTACAAGCTCAGGGTTTCAGGTCCAAAGCATTAACCACTACACCACACTGCCTGACTGCATATAGCATTAGAACAGGAGCAACTCCCATCCATTGAAAAGAAAAATTAAAAAGAAGTACTAGGACATTGTCTAAATCTGGGTAATTACTCTCTTAAGTATAGTCAGCAGTTTTGAAGTGCTTGCTATATACACACATGTGCTACTTATATGTGCAGCAAAATAAAATAAAACAGTCAATTGTTTCTTCTTAAAAGTGTCAAGGTTACTGGTTATTCTCTTTTTTTATTGTTATGGAACCCTTAGCATAAGGTATGTGTTTTGTTTTTACTTTGTGGTACTGTTCAGTAGCTCTTTTCCATGACTGCTACCACTATTAATGTATAATCAGAGCACTAAAAGACAGTATTAATCATAAGAGAAGACAGAAAACCAAACTGATCTGTTGATTACCAATGTGAAGATACAATTAAATGTCTAAAATGAGGCGGTTATCTAAACTTTGGCTTCCTTTGTAATGATTTTTGTTTCACATAAAATGGAGATGATTAGATAGAAATACTGTATAGCTGACATAACATTCTGAAATGCCTCTACAACAGATCAGACTAAAATGGCAAAAACAGAAACATAAGTGAAACATAACTGAAAATATAAAATATACGGATGTTTTATCATTTTTATTGCTCTTTACCTATGGGTCAAGAAAAGGCCTGAAGACAATTGTGGTAGTGCTTGGAAGGATGCTTGGTCAGGCTGCTGACACACATTGAAGATCTCAACCGTAAAAGAGGTTATCAAGCGCTTGCCTCACTAGGAGCTCAAAAATCATATTGGGAAGCTACTTTTGCTTATTTATCTGATAGTCCTAGATTAACAGTTATTCCATATCCTTTAATATTCTTTATCCTTTGTGTTCATTAGGGAACACAAATCTGCCACTACTTCACTCACACAAGGTATCCCTCAAGGGTCAGTTCTCGGTCCAATCCTCTTCATCATCTATATGCTCCTATTAGGTGAGATTATTCGTCGGTATGGTCTGAGCATCCACTGCTATGCCGATGACACACAACTTTATGTAAGTGTTGATACAACTGCAACATCTTCACCTGTTGCACTGACTGACTGCATTTGGGAAATCAATCATTGGATGACGGATATTTTTTTATGACTTAATCCTGATTAAACAGAAATCTTATTAGTTGGTACCAAATCTGTCCTCTCTACCCTTCATGGGCTAAAAATGGACATCGATGGGATCCTGGTTGAACCCTCAGTATCAGTCCGTAATTTGATCAGCTTCTTACTTTTCAATCACACATTAGCTCAATAGTACAGACAGCCTTTTTTCTTCTTCGCAACATTGCTCATCTGCATTCTTTCCTCAGTGTGAAGGATACTGAAACACTCATTCATGCTTTCATCACTACCCGTCTGGACTATTGCAATGCTTTGTTTTATGGCCTCCTTTGTGAGGAAAAATCTATTATTTAATTTAAGCTCCTGTTAAAAATACATCTCTTCAATGAGTATTTATTCATTTTCTTGTATGAAAGGTGCTACATGAATAAAAAATATTATTATTATTATTATTTAAAAGCATTATTCTAAATTGCACCTGTAAAGCAATATAACTAAGAAAAACCTATTGTGATATCTTACATTACATTGCTCATTTGCTGGTCTGATTGTACTCACATGGAAGACTCCTAAACAATCCTCCATAAATTAGCGGGAAAAGGATATCTTATTTCATTTAAAGTTACAAAAAGCAACATTTTCTGCAAAGATAATTTGGCAGGAATGTATTAACACTGTTCCAAAATAAACAACATGGCCTTCTTAAAGTATATACTGTAATGTCTCAATATATACTGTACTGTTTATATTCATATAGCTCCCAATGTTTGGTTCAGAATGGGTGTTAGGACTGAAATGAAATGAAAACTTTTGAAATGCAGTACTGATTGTCATCTTGATTGATTTTCATTTTATTCACTGTCATATACTTACAAAATCAATGCAATAATTAAAAATGAAACAGTCCACCTGGAAAGCTAATGCAGTGCAGTGCGTACAGTGAGACGAAACAGACATATTGACTTCCTTTTCAAAATCACCACGAGGAATCTCACTTCCACTCATCTGTCATGGGTATCATTTAAAGTAGCAGCATTGACTGACGCACATAACTAAAATAAATTACTTCCCCACTTTGCAAAAAGAACTTCCACCTCTTCTCCTAACCTCTAGTGAGAATCCAGTAAACACTGTAAACGTCAAAACTAGTCCACAGAAAGAAAAATTCAAGAAGCCTTTGTTTTTCCTAAGCTGCCAAAGATTACTGATAAAATTAAAAAGAAAAAAAAAATGTTCCAGTGATTTCCAAAAGAATTTCCACACAGCATCTGCTCATGAGTAAAACATTTCACAAATTCTGAATCAATAAAAACACTAAAAATTAAATCTCAAAGTAATTCTAAAAGCAAGTAACAACAACACTGGGTGAAAAAATCACATAAGTAAGGAAATGGACTATAAAACTGAGGATATGAAAAACAAATCAAAACTCCCCTATCTTTCAATATTTGAACATCAAAAGTGAATTATCAAAATGTGTCTTTCTACATTTTAATATAAGCAAAGCACTGAGGTTAGTAATTTGCCTGCTAGTAGAGTAACACTGCATCCGATTCAGAGAGCAGCCAAGTAATACAACATCCACTTAGTGATTGTGTTCCAATATAACTGTCTACATAAATTATGATTAAGCAAATACAATATCTCATTTGTCCCGATATTATGTGCCCCATGTGGTGCCACTTATATATTGAAATACATTATAATTTACTGCATTCCTTAGTTTTCCATTCAAAATCCTATTTTATTCCACTTGCTTTAATGACACTTCTACCAAAGGAATGCTATTTGAGTCTAAATTCTTGGTTAAAACACATATACAGATTTAAATGCAAATTGACCATTTATTTTTTCCATTATACATAATGGTCACAAATATTAATAAAGGTGACTTGTAACAAAAATGTATTATATAATCGACCACATTTTTTTCTTTCTTTTCACATATTATATCTAATTGCAAACAACAAGCTGTAAACCTATCATAGGAACTTCTCACAAGAAAATACAGTGGCACACTGATTCACAGCGATTCTAATTAAGCCACCCTTAGGATTTAATTGCTTGAAAAAGAAGTGATTTTACAGAATTTTGTTATTTACATTAGAAGTGTACAGTAATGACTTGCTTAATTTCTCTTACACTGCTAAATTAGTTCTTAAAACGCCAATTACTGTAAAGCATGAGTATCATCTGCACCATTGCAATCTTTCTAATGTGCCTGAGTGGTTCTATCAATTTAAGGTTGGTAAGACCTACAAGTAGGAGTTGGGTATTCTACACTTCCATAATTAAAAAACATTTGCCTAAATACCGCAAAAAATTAGTTGAAGTTCACCACAGGCCAATGTTATTACATGAACAAAAGAATCATCCAAGCTTTTATTTTTTTTTTTTCTTCAAGTTGCTAAGAAACATTTAAAAAGTATTTTGGGACATATTAATTTTTAATAGCTTCAATTCTAGTATTCAATATAAACTACTGTAGTATTTTGTTAAAGCTTTATTCATTTATGCAACTAACTGTTGTTTCAAAGTGGCTTACAAATTATACAGAAAAGTGAGAGAGTCACACATGTGTTAAATAACTTCATTACTGCTGGCCAATGAGGTATTCCAGACGTTAAAGAAAACCAAGGATGAAACCATACTAATGACATATTCTAAATAGGAATGACAGGCTTGATGATAGGTTAAAGGTAATGAAACAGCATGAGCAGTCAGATTAGGGGACGTTAGGTTATCAGACTTCAGAAATTACAGCAATTCTGAAGGGAAAAGTGTTCAGCTATTTTTGAAAACTGCAAATTCAATGAGAGATTATTGTCATTCTTCACTAATGGACCAAGGCTGACAAGAAACAAGGTCTAAATAGATAGATAGATAGATAGATAGATAGATAGATAGATAGATAGATAGATAGATAGATAGATAGATAGATAGATAGATAGATAGATAGATAGATAGATAGATAGATAGATAGATAGATAGATAGATAGATAGATAGATAGATAGATAGATAGATAGATAGATAGATAGATAGATAGATAGATACTTTATTAATCCCAATGGGAAATTCACATTCTTCAGCAGCAGCATACTGATACAATAAATAATATTAAATTAAAGAATGATAATAATACAGGTGAAAAAAACAGACAATAACTATGTATAATGTTAAATATTAACGTTTACCCCCCCTGGTGGAATTAAAGAGTTGCATAGTTTGGGGGAGGAACGATCTCCTCAATCTGTCTGTGGAGCAGGACAGTGACAGCAGTCTGTCACTGAAGCTGCTCTTCTGTCTGGAGATGACATTATTTAGTGGATGCAGTGGATTCTCCATAATTGATAGGAGCCTGCTGAGCGCCCTTCGCTCTGCCACAGATGTTAAACTGTCCAGCTCCATGCCAACAATAGAGCCTGCCTTCCTCACCAGTTTGTCCAGGCGTGAGGCGTCTTTCCTCTTAATGCTGCCTCCCCAGCACACCACTGCGTAGAAGAGGGCGCTCGCCACAACTGTTTGATAGAACATCTGCAGCATCTTATTGCAGATGTTGAAGGAAGCCAGCCTTCTAAGGAAGTATAACCGGCTTTGTCCTTTCTTGCACAGCGCATCAGTATTGGCAGTCCAGTCTAATTTATCATCCAGCTGCACTCCCAGATATTTATAGGTCTGCACCATCTGCACACAGTCACCTTTGATGATCACTGGGTCTATGAGGGGTCTGGGCCTCCTAAAATCCACCACCAGCTCCTTGGTTTTGCTGGTGTTCAGGTGTAGGTGGTTTGAGTCGGACCATTTAACAAAGTCATTGATTAGGTCCCTATACTCCTCCTCCAGCCCATTCCTGATACAGCCCACGATAGCAGTGTCATCAGCGAACTTTTGCACATGGCAGGACTCCGAGTTGTATTGGAAGTCCGATGTATATAGGCTGAACAGGACCGGAGAAAGTACAGTCCCTTGTGGCGCTCCTGTGTTGCTGACCACAATGTCAGACGTGCAGTTCCCAAGACGCACATACTGAGGTCTGTCTTTAAGATAGTCCACGACTATAAAATCTGCAGCTCCTCAGAAAAGGCACTGTCAACGATCAAGTAAAGGGGGACACAAAACCCTGACTGTTAACTACAGCATGACAGTGGCCAAAATCTGGAATGTTTGATGAATCCCCCTCTATTCTGTACAAAAAAGTTCTATGTACATTGGTTGAAGTTACACTACCAGTAAAGAGTTTTAGAATACCTCAGTTTTTCTTCAAATTTAAACAGCTGAAATGCAATGAAACACCTAAAATGGTAAAAAGGTAAGCAGTAAACTGCCAGATGTATAATTTAAAGTTTAGGTTAGCAAAAACC
This sequence comes from Erpetoichthys calabaricus, assembly GCF_900747795.2. Taxonomy (NCBI): domain Eukaryota; kingdom Metazoa; phylum Chordata; class Cladistia; order Polypteriformes; family Polypteridae; genus Erpetoichthys; species Erpetoichthys calabaricus. Next base: position 102,104,039 of record NC_041405.2, on the reverse strand, counting down.
AAAAAAAAGGAAATTACAAAATATTACAAGTAGGCCTTCTTTAGGGAACAATGAATAGGTCAAACCCTACAGATGTTGAGCAGCAGTTAAAGAAATTAAGCCTTGCCACTTGAAGCAAACAATTTGCACAAGTGTCCCAATTTCTGCTGATTACTTAAAAACCCTGTCTGTCTTAAAGTGGGGTTGGAACAGACTGTGTTACTACACCCTCTGAAATACTACTTGGACAATATTACACTGTAGAAAGTTGCAAATTACAGTGATAATGGCAGGGAAACAGCAATTAGCAAATGAAATGAGACACAGCATTATTACCCTTTGAACTGGAACAACTTTGGTGTTTCTTTAAATTCATTTCTTCCCTCATCAAGAAGCACTCAATACCCCCAGAATGACAGAGAGAAAAAAAATTTTTTGAATTTTTTTGCAAATGTATTTAAAAAAAAAAAACTCTTAAAGTGATGAACACTAGCACCATTACATAACAAAAGAAAAATCGGCCATCACTTCTAATTAATCCTTAATCAAGCACTAAGCCTGGATGTTTCCTGTGAGACAGGTTCGCCATGTTGAATACGTCAAGGAGAGCAGTGTCCTTAAATGAATGAAAGCTTTCCTTGTATTTCTTCCAGATACATAAAGGCTCTTCACACTGTGCTCCTCCCAGTAACGCTGTTCACATTCAGTATTTTAGTACATATTTTGTTTTTATGTCTCAGGTTAGAGTTTTGTGTTTAGTGGTCTGTTCAGCAGTATGATGGTTTGAAATCCACAATATAAAAATCAAATTGTCATTTGTGTGTTGAGTCTTGTTGCTAGCTAGCCCTGTGACCTCTGATGAGCATGAAGACAAATACCATTCTTTATATTTGTTTCTCCGGAAACCAGCATAAAATAATTATAGAGTGTCTAAATGCAATCAAAAAACATGATGGATTAAGAAAAACATAAGATGATTAAAATGGAGTACCCAAGGCTTACTGCAAGCTGTGAATACAGAACAAAGGAATCCACTAGAAATGGGACGTCAGCTTTACCTAAGCTAGTTTTGCTGTTGTTTACCACTACTTTATCCTATTTAAACATGTGAGGAGATATAAAAGCACACACATTCAGAAGAAGTGCATCCTATACTATAGGATGCTCTGAAATAAGACAAAAATGATTCAGTTTGAAGAATAATCTTTTTACAAAATGTCAAAAAACAAAGTAATTCCCATAGACCTTGCAAATGCCACTGTGACACTTCAGGGAGAATTTACGCACAGGGGATAAGATGTTTCTAAAAATGCTTAACCTGTTTGAAACAGACACAAGGGATGGCAGGCTCCAAAGAGCACAGACCAGAATTCCCCCGAGAGCCCAATGATCTGCTGCTCTTATTAGTACCAGCCCACATACATTTGAGTGCCATTAGACAGGGAGGAGGTCTGCTAAGTTTCCCCATGGTAACCAGGCACATGTCCAACTGAGATTATAGGCTCAATTAAGGGCACTCTAATTACCCTTCAAGAAATTATATTGCTTAATGTAAATCAGACATCGGCATATCTGAGAAAAACAGAAAAAAGAAATGTGTTTCCTGTTTCAGTTAACTGCCCAGCTATGCAGCACCTAAATGACCAAAGTCATTAACAACATGTAGCTAGGAATATTAGTTTATGGGAATGGGCTAAATCACAGTTGGTTTGTCATATCTGATAGATGCTGCTTAATGAGAAAGAAAATCCCACATCCTGCAGCGTTCCAGCGCATCAGTTGTGGAAAATTGTTTAACCAAGGGGGCGAGACGGAGGAAATCCATGTAAGAGCGAACACTTGGCATCTGAAGAGGCGATACTGTAGACACTTGCAGTACGGACCGCAGTCACACAGAAAGGAACAATAAGGGTTCTAGGAATGCAGCCTTCAATGTTTTTAGTCATATTATCATATCAATGATGCAACACAGGAAAGAAACAAATGTGTTTATGTGTGTGTGTGTGTATATATATTTACACACATACATACACAGTTTTCCAAGAGAATGTTAACACATTTTAGATTTTAATAGCGCGTCTAGAAATAGAAACACTGTGATACATTAAAGTACAGAGTGTTCAAAATAAATGCCAGTAGTGCTAATGTATTCCTAAAAACAAAGTTCATAAGTGTGTTATATGTGACTTGAATTGGTGCTAGTGGAATGAAACCATGAGAATTTTCAATTGTGTGGCTTGAGTCCTGCAGTGTTACTGGCTTTGCAATACACATAAAATTCTTGACAACATGTTGCAAGTAAAAGTCTAATATAAAATGTAATATTTACAGTACTTACATGTAAGCTGTTATTTAGAAAGGCAGAGACAAACAGAGTCAGGAATGTTATCGGCATACTGTATAAAATAATAATAATAATAATACATTTTATCTATATAGCACCTTTCCCATGCTCAAGGCACTTCACAGAGTCTTAGAAAGAAAAAAAATAAAGCAGGGTATATGTAACATTGGATACAAATGTTTTCCTGAATAGAACAATGAAACAGATAACAAAGCATTAAATAGAATAAAGGACAATAAACCAGAGTAAAATACTAAATTCAATACTAAAAGAAAAACCCAACAAATAACCTAATTTGTGCGCCTGGAAAGAGAGGTAAACTGAAAGAAAGAGCAGAATGTTAAGTTAAAAGTCTTCCTAAATAGATGAGTTTTATATGCAGACCTAGTATATGCAAAGCAAAATGAAATTAACCAAGAAAAATATTAAGTAATTTTATTATTAATGAAATAAAAGGCTACCGGAGGATCATTTTCATGTGAGATTAGACAGTGGGGTATCTGGCTTCTGTTTCTAGTTTATTGAATGGATGAGGTATGGACAAAAATAAAAGGAGACGTGTTTAATGGTCTGAAGTAGGCTCTCCCCAGATCCTCTTAGCTCCTGAATATCGTCAGATGACTGAACTCATTGTGGACCTCTAGAGAAAACTGCATCCTGACTGTCATTAATGATGACAGGTGCTTATTTCAAGTTCCTTGTGTTACAGATGTGGCAACATTGCCTGTAGAGACATTAAGAATACAATGAAGGAATCAAAAATATACCTTCACAGTGAGACTGCAAAATTTACTTTTTTTTTTTTATATATAACATATTTATTATTGCATTTTCTTTAATGCTGTGGTTTATGGGTTCAAAACTTGGCTAAGTTGGTGTGAAAATTCAGCGTTCTCGCCATGTGCCAAAGGGGTTTTCTTTGTGTGTTACAGTTTAACACCAAAATCTCAAAGATGTGCATGTTATGTTTTTTGGTTACTATGAAGAGGTTTGTACTTGTACTTTCCTGTGCTTTCTTAGATATCTCTCCTATTTTTGTTGTACTTCTGATTTTCTCATTTCTAATTCTGTTTAACCCTAACTTCTAACCCTAATTTCTGTCCACACATTCATCTCAACATTCTCATTTCTGCCACATTTAACATCTTCTACTGCACTTCCTTTACTGTTCATTTCTCAGCTCCATATATCATTGCTGGTCTTAAAACTGTCTTAAAAACCTTACCTTTAATCTTTGCCTTAATTCTTCGATCGGTTAATAATCCCGATACTTTCTTCCAACTGTTCCATCCACACTACACTCTATGGGTTATCATCTGCATCAAGTTTTCCATCTCGGCTATCATAGATCCTAATGTTTGAATGTATCCACTCTTTTCAAAAGATCTCCCTGTAGGCTAACATTTGAATCCTGATCATCATTAAACCTCATAAATTCTGTCTTCATCCTATTTATCTTCAGGCCTCTAATCTTCCAAAGCCCTCCTGCATTCTTCCAACTTCCTCTTCACTTTCAGTTTTCTGGTGCGACACAACCAGAATTGGGATTGGTCTAGCTATCTTCACTTAACTGAATATATTTCTTTGAGTGTGTGTGTGTAAATTTGTGCTTGGGTGCACCTCCATCTGTGTGTAAATGTATACCTAAATAAATCATGTATCTCAAATATTACTCATGCAAAAAGTTTGTGAATCAATAGACCTGAGCACGAGAAAAAAATGTAAGAGACTATTGTCGCAGGTGGCTGGGTGCGGCACGCAATCAGCCGCCTATTTAAGGAGCCGCCGCCCTGCAATCAAGGCTGGAGTCGGGTAGGAGGTGGACAAGGCCGGTGCAGAGGGGGCGAGGAGAGGCCCGAGTGTATTGTGTGGAGAAGAGAGAGAAGGCTGAAGGAGCCAGGACTCTGGGAGACTGTGGGGATTGTGATTGGTGCACGTAAGGACTTGTATATAGTAGACTTTGTAAATAAACGTGTGGTGATGGATTGGAACGTGTCTGCCTGTCTGTGTCCAGGTCACCTATTCCACACTATATATATATATTATACTATTTATATATATAAATATATACATACACACAGTTAGGTCCATAAATATTTGGAAAGAGACAACTTTTTTCTAATTTTGGTTCTGTACATTACCACAATGAATTTTAAATGAAACAACTCAGATGCAGTTGAAGTGCAGACTTTCAGCTTTAATTCAGTGGGGTGAACAAAACGATTGCATAAAAATGTGAGGCAACTAAAGCATTTTTTTAACACAATCCCCTTCATTTCAGGGGCTCAAAAGTAATTGGACAATTGACTCAAAGGCTATTTCATGGGCAAGTCCGTTCTTATGTCATTATCAATTAAGCAGATAAAAGGCCTGGAGTTGATTTGAGGTGTGGTGCTTGCATGTGGAAGATTTTGCTGTGAACAGACAACATGCAGTCAAAGGAGCTCTCCATGCAGGTGAAAGAAGCCATCCTTAAGCTGCGAAAACAGAAAAAACCCATCCGAGAAATTGCTACAATATTACAAGTGGCAAAATCTACAGTTTGGTACATCCTGAGAAAGAAAGCAAGCACTGGTGAACTCATCAACGCAAAAAGACCTGGACGTCCACGGAAGACAACAGTGGTGGATGATCGCAGAATCATTTCCATGGTGAAGAGAAACCCCTTCACAACAGCCAACCAAGTGAACAACACTCTTCAGGGGGTAGGCATATCGATATCCAAGTCTACCATAAAGAGAAGACTACATGAAAGTAAATACAGAGGGTGCACTGTAAGGTGCAAGCCACTCATAAGCCTCAAGAATAGAAAGGCTAGATTGGACTTTGCTAAAGAACATCTAAAAAAGCCAGCACAGTTCTGGAAAAACATTCTTTGGACAGATGAAACCAAGATCAACCTCTACTAGAATGATGGCAAGAAAAAAGTAAGGAGAAGGTGTGGAACAGCTCATTATCCAAAGCATACCACATCATCTGTAAAACACGGTGGAGACAGTGTGATGGCTTGGGCGTGCATGGCTGCCAGTGGCACTGGGACACTAGTGTTTATTGATGATGTGACACAGGACAGAAGCAGCCGAATGAATTCTGAGGTGTTCAGAGACATACTGTCTGCTCAAATCCAGCTAAATGCAGTCAAATTGATTGGGCGGCGTTTCATGATACAGCTGGACAATGACCCAAAACATACAGCCAAAGCAACCCAGGAGTTTATTAAAGCAAAGAAGTGGAAAATTCTTGAATGGCCAAGTCAGTCACCTGATCTTAACCTAACTAAGCATGCATTTCACTTGTTGAAGACTAAACTTCAGACAGAAAGGTCCACAAACAAACAGCAACTGAAAGCCGCTGCAGTAAAGGCCTGGCAGAACATTAAAAAGGAGGAAACCCAGCATCTGGTGATGTCCATGAGTTCAAGACTTCAGGCTGTCATTGCCGGCAAAGGGTTTTCAACCAAGTATTAGAAATGAACATTTTATTTCCAGTTATATAATTTGTCCAATTACTTTTGAGCCCCTGAAATGAAGGGATTGTGTTAAAAAAATGCTTTAGTTGCCTCACATTTTTATGTAATCGTTTTGTTCATCCCACTGAATTAAAGCTGAAAGTCTGCACTTCAACTGCATCTGAGTTGTTTCATTTAAAATTCATTGTGGTAATGTACAGAACCAAAATTAGAAAAAAGTTGTCTCTGTCCAAATATTTATGGACCTAACTGTATGTATGTATGTATGTATGTATATATATATATATATATATATATATATATATATATATATAAGCCAATTTCTACAAAGGTAGTAAAATTGACATAGGTCAAAAAGTTTCTGATGGATATGTGTTTAAGTACTGAACCAAACTAGATAAAAAACAATAGGTCTGAAGCACAAGACAAGGTAAATATAATGCAACTTGTTTGAAGAAGACACGCCAATTTTTACGGACATTACTGATATACAAAATCTCAGTGTTTAGGAAGGTTATCTCAGAAACAACTTTTTTTTTTTTTTTAAATGTTCAAATCTTTATTGGGATTTAGTCATTCAAGTGCTCTACGAACCCCATCAAGGAAAAAAAAAAAATGACCACAATTGTATTTTTAAGTCATGAAAATCAATTTAAGTTTTCCAAAGACCCACACACAAACACCATTCTAAAATTACTGTAACTTTTCTTAATGTTTTTGAACATGATAGAATCAGAATCTGAACTTAACTCAATAGCAAAGTTTTTACCCCATCACCAAACTTCCATTTAGATGGAAGTAAAACAGTATATTTTGAAAAATAAATTATTCAAAACATAAATACTTAATTTATTATTAGGATAATTGCATAAATTATATTTTACAACATACGGCTATATTTAATCATTACAATTTTTCTACAATCTGAGAAATAGATTATTTGCATATCAAAACTCTCTTTTTTTACCTAAATCAACTGATCAGCCTTTCAATGTTAATCTTGCTAAAAAAAAGTAAAAAATAAAAAAAAAATGTAAAAAGTGAAAAATGGTTGTGGCTTCTACTGTTTTTACTAGTAAAAGATACAGAAATAGCCAAGTTTCAGGTGTCAGATGCAATGCAATGTCCTTAAAATATACACACAACTTATGAATTAAGTTTCAGGCTCTGACTGATAATGTGCTGCTTTGTGCGTCTTTAGCAGCTGATTGCACATTGGGAAGCATTAAAGGTCAATTTAAGTCTTCTCTAGTGCCTGACAATCTGTATATGTCACTGGTTTGGTGTTTGGGCAAGAGAATGTGGCTGTCAGAAATAAAGAACACTAGTAAAGGTACCGTTTTAATATTGTACAGTAAACTCTAATTTAAAATTTGAAAAATGGATACAGTATAAGTAAAGTACAGTATAATGAGTCTACTGAAAATGCAAAATATCCAAAAAATAAATAAGGGGAACATTTTAGGTGGCACTTGGGTGCAAGTCAGCAGGACAAAGTGAAATACAACTTTACAACCTGTCTGCCTGACCAGTCCAACTGATTTTATTAAAATATTTTAGATATATTTAATATAATTAGTTACCTGATGAAAATTCATTGGACCTATATTGGAAAAAACATTATTTTTATTAAATATTTTTGAAAGCATATCAGCTTTAGGCTTTAATGATATAAAGTGACAGCACTGTGTGCATGGAATGCACAAAGCAGCAGATGAAATCTTTGAATTGCAGAAATTAGGACAGCCAGTTCATTTTAAAACTGGCCTCTGCAGACCTTGATGCATTAAGAATTTAAGTGGCTTACAGAGAAATGGTTGGTGTTTAACACAATACCCATACTGTTATGGTAAGAAATGGCATTTCCTACGTTTCTTGAACATAAAACGATAAAAATAGTTTTAATATCCAGCTTTCTACTTATTTTCATTGATTAAAAATACATAAAAACAATGATTTTGGCATACTTGTTAAATGTAAAAGTTGTGGGCCTTACATAGTGGAAGTGAAACTAGCAAACAAAGTTAGAATTTATTTTACTCTGGTAATATGGGAAGGTGCACCATTGAGCAGTATAAATTAAAAATCAGCCATTCTGAACTGCTGCATCTGTAATCTGCAAAGATCTTACACCACTGGCTCTATGTGCTCCCTGGCCATTTATGGACTGGCATGTTACAGGGCTTCACGTCTGGTTAAGACCATCTGTGGCCTTGGCCTCACTTCAGAAAAAACCTGCTATGGCTTGTAAATACTTGCTGAATGCATTTTGATGTAAACAATAATTTAGATGAAAATGACACACCGTGGCGCTGAGGTGGACTGGTGCTCCGCCCAGGGATTTTTCCTGCCTTGTGCCCTATGCTTGCTGGGATAGGCTGCAGCTGCCCCACAAACCTGCCCTGGATAAGCAAGTTAGGAAGATGGTGGCAATGAACTATAAAGTGAAGAACAGGTGTTTGAATGTTTTTTCTCATGCAATCTATTCTCTAGTTTCGAGGTAGGATACAACAGGGCCATGTAAGGGGACTTGTGAAAATCTTCCTGTCTCAATCAATACTTAGTCATTCGGAATGAATTTTATGAAAGAATAATGCTGGATTCTATGTTCCTGCAGCCTGTGAGTTGCAAAGACTTTAATGGGATTTTGCTACAATACATTTAAACTTTCGCTCACTACACGTTTAATTGTACAAACCTAAAGAAAAGCTACACTAAATTGTAGAAATGTTTTCTCATTGGTATTTACTACTACACACAACACTAAATAAGTGTATACTGGAGATGAGAATGTCTTACTTAATTTATTAGACGCAATTTTATCTGTCACTTTTATTCATCATTGGTAGACCAGTCCCATGGTGTGACCATTAACAGAAGCATAAATACTTGTTCAGAATGAGGACAAAAATCTCAAAGGACATCTGAGATTGAGCAGAAACAGGTCAGGTCAGGTCAGGGAGACTACTATCACTGACAGAGTCGTAGCAGGGAATGCCTAGTTCAACGTATCTGTCCAGAGTTTTGTGCTGGTAAAAGGTTTTAATCCAATAGCTTTCAAAGAAAAGATACTGGGCACCCAGATTAATTGTATTTGTCATGGGAGACTGGCATAGTGGTAGCTACAGTTTCATAAATAGTAACAACAAATCCAAGGGGGAAAACTAAAAAACATAATTGTAAGGTATGGGGAAGGTATGGGGAAGGAAGTCTTGGAATGTTCAGGATATCCAGCACTTTAAGTCGATGTCAGGTGCAAAAAATATTTGGCATCGGAAAGCATAGCAATGGTCATTGAAAGAGAGAAAAGTGATAGTTAACAAAACCCACCAGGGTGTAATAATATCTGGTCCCCATTATCATGTACTGAGCTTAAAGTTGAAAAGAAGTGCACAAGAGCACCTCAAGTGTGAATTAAGGCTGGTCAGATAATGAGGATGATAGCAAGACAGAAATGTGAAATAGAAGAAGGAAAAATGACAGAAACAAGTTGTTTTCTTTTGTAGTTCAGTATCCTAACGCAAAATTACTTTTGATATCACCAAAACAAATTACGAAAACAAGCAACTCCATTCAAACCTGATCGTCTTTAAAGATTTCTGGACATAACATAGTGTTGTAAATATAACAGACATTAACACCATCTACACATTAATGAGACAGTGCCTGCATGTAATCCCATCCTATCACCTCTTTGTTCCATTCATTTTGTTTTTCAGTAGTAATCATCAACAAAGATAAAGACAAACAGAATATGGACCCACAAAGGGGACCACTACTTACATTTTAAAAATCAATGTAAGTACACTGTACTAACTGCCGCTGACCTTTGTCAGCCAGTTTAAATAACCAAAGGCCTCCCCTATTGACAACTGTGATGACAAATCCACTGCAGCAGATGTGTGAAGAAAACATGATATGTTTGGGGGATGAGGGAAGGGGGAGCTGATGGTATCCCATCTGTTAATTAAAATACTGCATTCCCGCTCCCATTCCCACTGCCGCTCTTCACATTGAATGCCCAGTTATTAAGGAAATCATTTTACAATTGTTTCAAGGACAATGGATTTTAACCAAGTGTAACTTACACCCATGAATAACATAAAACAATAAAATAAAAAAAGAGACCTGGCGCCAAATAAACAACTTCATTATCCTTAATGGCATTGAAAGAGCAATACAAGTCACTTAAAGGAAAACAATCTGCAAATGAAGCAAATCTGCAAGCCCATCATTCAGCTGACATTAAAGAGTAATGAGAAAATGCTACATTAACAAATGTATATATTTTTTGTGGGTTCTTCAGGGGCAGTTTCAATTTTGTGTAAGTGTTACTAATTTTCCAGAACTAAGCAAATATTTGCAGTCCCCTTATTACAGTATTTAGAAGTCATTATGAAGGAAGTCCATGTATTTGAATAAATATTTTATTCATGAACCTATCTGTTGACCAAACATAGAATTCCTGAAAATGTTTAAAGAGAAAATGGATGTATTTGTCAAATTTAATAAAATTACTTTCATACAGTATAAACCTTCCTCAGTGTAAGCAGCAGCAGAAAATGCTTGATTGTGTTTTATTTTATGAGTAAAATGAAGTGTGATAGGTTTTATACTGCAGAAAAAAATGTTTATTACAAATTCAGTCTGCACACACAATTTAAAACAAAATCACACGTTAGCTGCCAAAGTCTCTCTTTTCTGCAACTGCCAGGCAGCACCTACCACAAGCACTTTGCTTTTAATGGGAAAGGCGCTATAAAATAAAATGTGTTATAATTAAACAGACCTCCTAGTTGCAGTTGATTTGACTTAGAAATAAGTTTTCAGTTGCCTAACATTACTTTTCTTGCTTGAAGTAACAGAAATGTCTCCTAGAGTTCTATCCAAGTTAAAATAAAATTGCTTGGGAATTAAAAAAGAAAAAAAAAATCTCCTGCCCCTCTAGATTTACTTGTACATAATTCTGACTTGTTTAACAGGTAGAGTGATATCAACACTTGCCCAGTTCCAGAACAGGTCACTCCATCCATCCATCCACTTTCTTTGCAACTGGTCAGGACAGCCATTTGAATATTACTTAAGGCTTGTCTCGCTTCCTTCTCCCATGGACTCCCTCTACCCCATGAGCCCTCTAAATTGTTACTTTTGGGACATTCTACACCCACAGGGATTTCTCATCACAACTACGCACTAGCTGTCCACTGTTGCCTAAACAGGTGCTCTCCTTTTGCAAGTGTCTTGACTTTCCCTTAAATGGTTTACTGAACCCAACATGTCATTTATATTTTTTGGCAAAGGTTTCAGTGACCTCTTCAGGTTTCTGGCACTTTTCCCATTTTTTTCTCTCTTCTTCTGACAATTCCAACTTAGTCCTTTTTGCTTGTTAATTATTCTAGTATCTTACATGTTTATTCACTGTGACCTCGTGTTCTACTATGGTGCCTATTCCTGCCCATTTGGTTTACAAATTTTATTTACTTGACCAATGTCGCTTTGCCCTTATGCAGACAGTTTCACACCTACAAATCCAAATGTAAATAATTCCTGCAGCTGCATGCATCCTTCTATCCTTGGCTGTGTCCTCTATATCTATTAACGGCTCCCTGCTCACTTGGCAGCAAACTATGTGACAGCATTTTCCATGAATTCACGCACCCAGTAAAAATCCAGGATGATAATTTCTAATTGAACAGGTTTAACAAGAAATCAAAATCTGGGCAGTATTAGATTACTAAAACCACAAAGGTTATTATTCAGCATGTGCAAAGTGCATAGACTATAAAGGACAGCAATTCTAGAGTTCATATTACTTGAAGCACAGCTGGAAAAAAATTGAAAAACACCAGACCTCCCCAGATGTTCCAAAGTCATCTCATTTACATTTTTCCCAAGGTATATTAACCCCTAATTTTCTTAACTTATTTTGTAGCTAGTAGCACTACAACTGTCAGTTCCATTATTACACTGAGGGCTTGAGATAAACAGTGCAGCAGTACTTATGCTTTGTGTACACTTTTTGAGTATAATTTCATGAAATGTCATATTCTGTTGGCAGACATTCCTATTTAAGGTGTGTACTCTATATATCATTTTGCTGATTGGCATTCAATAGTTTGAGTTTTAAAAATGAGCCGTGTCAGAATCTAACCAAAAGCAATACATGAAGCAGGCTGAAATGAACTTACTGTGCCATAAATTAATGCCCACTGAGGCCCATCTGCTGCAGCTTAGCATTGGTAGAGCTTTAAAGCAGCACTAAAGGGGTGTGTGTAGACATTCAGGTGGACTGCCACTATAGCCACATCATAATTGGGTACCCTTTTATAAATGTAAATGGTTATTTAAAATGGGGTATTCTTTTAAAAATATAAAATAATCAACAGTCACATATTCTACACCACTTTTTAACGTTAGGCACGTCTTAAGGCTACAAGATGTCAAACCCAATTCAGCTGCTCTCTGTAGCAACTCCAAACCTTCCATTATGATTTATGGCTCAAACATTGCATTACCAAAGTAAAGGTAAGTGTGTCAATGGGCATGAAGACATCTGCAAATGACTATCCGAGCCAGGTTACTATGATAGTGCATACAGTACGTTAATTCATGTTTGAAACAATAATCAGCAAAACAATTATCAGTTGTGTACATGTTGTTGTTACTGTGCCTCTGATATGACTGCTGCTCAATGTTTTCCTGGTGCCAAATCAATAACTAACAATACAGACATTCTTAAGCCGTTCTGAAAACATTGGTCTACAAAAAATTATTATTTGTTTGCTACTGGGAACTCCAGAGCCGCTCTTTATTAAGTTTTTTACACTGATTTCATATATGAAATCAGAATTAAGCTAGCATGTCAGGTTTTTGAAATACACATCATTGACGTTTTGACACTTTTGAATATCAATATATCAACACGATATCTGGAGTTTGGACTATGTCCCATCAAAATTGTTTTGATGTGTTTATTCTGAAAACAAACCAGAAGACATATCAGAGACACGTTAAAGCATATTTATGTCAATTTACCTCAAAATAAAAGTGAGGTCTGCGTGCCCAAAAATGTTGGAGGCACTCGCTTTTGCGCTAGTACTGCACATCCATCTTTCTTTGCAAGAACCAACAGTAGTCATCCATCATGCTTGGGAGTGAATTTTCCCCGATATCAGTTTTCCATCACCTTTATAACTTTCCCCATGTTCATCACTGACAGATTTGGTGGAAAAAAGTTGAGATGAGAATGTACAAAAATGCATCTTCAGTGGCATTCTGGCTCCCATAAGCTGATACACTTTCAGCAGGTTCTCCACAAGCTCAGCATTATTCTCTGCTCTGTGACCTCAGCATTATTCTCTGCATCTGTGACTGCCAAGAAAATTCTGGACCACCTGCACGAATGCTTCCCATGCTGCTGATTCAGTGGGCTTCAGTTTCCTTTTGAACTCATCGTCAAGCATCAGTTCACGGACTTCAGGAACAATAAAAACACCTTCCTTAACTTTGGCTTCACTTTTCTCAAGACCAAACTTATTTCTTAAATGCTGAAAAGCATCACCATTTCTGTCCATCGCCTTGACAAAATTTTCAAAGTAATGGTGAATCTAATGAACAAAATGTCCAGAAATGCAATGTTATGTTTAACAGTAAAACCTCTACCTACTGCACCGTCATGTCTGAGTTGTGTCATTATGCTTTAGAGTCATATAAGACCTGGTAATCAGTAACAAATATTTTTTTCTGCTAATCAAAAATTAATAATTTTTAAATAAAATTAATAATGACAAGGTAAACAACTCACAGCTGTTATTAACGTGTGACAAATTCTTTTATCTCAATGGCATCCCTAGTGGAATTACCGGTATTTATCAAAATGGTTATCCACCTTTACTGCCCAGTCACCCTAGTTGTCCAAGACCTGGAACATCATAACTAAAAAACGGGACATGCTGGACGAAAACGGTTTTCAGATTTGGAGTCAGCAAGTGAGACCTGTTAAAGTAAAGTGAAAGACTCCCAGTAGCAAAATGCTTGTTGACCAGTGTAATATGTGCTGATGAGAACAAGAAGAAGAATGAGAGGTGAAATTCTAACAACTTTACAAGCACTAGTGTGTGTATGTTTGTTGTTGTCCATTTTGTTACTGAAGAACTGTGACTAGGACGGGTTAACAAAGCATCCATCCATCCATCCATTGTCTCCCGCTTATCCGAAGTCGGGTCGCGGGGGCAGCAGCTTGAGCAGAGATGCCCAGACTTCCCTCTCCCCGGCCACTTCTTCTAGCTCTTCCGGGAGAAACCCAAGGCGTTCCCAGGCCAGTCGAGTGACATAGTCCCTCCAACGTGTCCTGGGTCTTCCCCAGGGCCTCCTCCCGGTTAGACGTGCCCTGAACACCTCACCAGGGAGGCGTCCAGGAGGCATCCTGATCAGATGCCCGAGCCACCTCATCTGACTCCTCTCAATGCGGAGGAGCAGCGGCTCTACTCTGAGCCCCTCCCGGATGACTGAGCTTCTCACCCTATCTTTAAGGGAAAGCCCAGACACCCTGCGGAGGAAACTCATTTCAGCCGCTTGTATTCACGATCTCGTTCTTTCGGTCACTACCCATAGCTCATGACCATAGGTGAGGGTAGGAACATAGATCGACTGGTAAATTGAGAGCTTCGCCTTGCGGCTCAGCTCCTTTTTGACCACGACAGACCGATGCAGTGCCCGCATTACTGCGGATGCCGCACCGATCCGCCTGTCGATCTCACGCTCCATTCTTCCCTCACTCGTGAACAAGACCCCGAGATACTTGAACTCCTCCACTTGGGGCAGGATCTCGCTACCAACCCTGAGAGGGCACTCCACCCTTTTCCGGCTGAGGACCATGGTCTCATGGTTAACAAAGCAAAGATGGCAAAAAGCTACTTTGCTAAGGTAAAAGCTTAAAAGTTGGAAATTACATTGTTGTGGGTATTGCAGGGGCACTTGAACTTTCCAAAATCCTTGTCAAATGAACTGACAATTAGGTTTTATTTAAAATGAATGAACATTTTCTTCTGCCGCTGCAAAATCAGAGCTAAGCACTGTTATACAGGGTTGTAAAGCAGTTTTTGGTATTTTAGCATCAGCAAGTGCCATATACCTTTGGAGGCTTCTTGTTGGCTATAATTTCCATCTGTCCCTTATCAAGTGCGTGATGCATTTGTAACTGTTAAAGTCTAGCAAAGTTTTACCTAATTCTAATGATCCAACTATAAAGGTAACATCAGTGGTCCTCAAGCAGAACTTTTGTTCCAGCTATTGACTTTTCATTGTCTAGCATAGAGGTGGGGAACCTCCGGGCCACATTGTTGCCACTTCAGACAACACGAAAGGCCGACATAAATGCATTTTTTTCGTTGTTTTCAGAAAGCTGTTCATCGTAGCCTAAAAATATATTCTGTAAACATAATTTTCAATCATGGAAGAAAATGTAGCCGAATGTTTTTTTTTCTTTTAGTTGCAAATTTGAATTCTTCACATGACTCAGACATCTACCATTGATCAGTTTCAGTTGTATCATCCAAAGTTTAAGCATGAATAAGCTGGTGTTATCAAAGAGTACGATATAATGTGAAAAATGGCAAAGTGAAGGAAGGTCATTGCTGAATGTCATTTTTTTTAAACAAAAATGAATAGAGGATTACTTCCTAGTGCAAGTAAAAGGCAAATCAGTTTGTTCAATTTGAGAAGAAAATCTTGCTGTTCTCAAAAAGAGCAAAGTTTAGAGGGATTATACCAGTAAACATGCAAATTAAGATACTTTTCAAGGAACAGTGCAAATGGTGAAAATCAAGGAGCTTAAGAAAAAACTGACTGCTCAATAAGCCAACTTCCAGCGACCTATAAAGGAGATGGATGACGTCAGAGAGGCCAGTTATTTTCAGAGTGAACTTGTTGCTAAGAGAATGAGGCCTTATGCTGAAGGTGAGTTTGTGTTAGAATGCATGGTTGCTACTACCCAAAGTCTTGGTCTTGAAAAAACGAATTTGTTTAAGAGTTGTCATTTTGACTCATTGTACTGTGTCTGGCCATATTGGTGACAAGCCACAGACTATTGAGAAAGTCACTGCAAGATTCTGCTGCCAATTTCAAGTTTTACTCATTTGCTTTGGAGGAGATAACAGGCAAAATGAACACTAGCCACCTAGCCATGTTCTTGCATGGGATTACTAAAGGTTTTGCGATTCAAGAAGATTTGCTTTCGTTGGTTGCTATGCACCACACAACTAAAGGTGAGGACACATTTGAAACGCTGATTATGGCAGCACAGTTATTTGATTTGTCAATGGAAATACTTAGTGGTGTGACAAATGATGGTGTACCAGCCATGGTGGGGTCTCTGAATGGGGTTAGTGACCCTCATCCGAATGGAAATGACAAGACTTGGTCTGGATCCAAGTGATGTTGTTACATGTCATTGCCTCATTCACCAAGAAAATCTGTGTTCTCAATCACTATGTCTGAATAATGTGATGACAACTGTCGTTTCCTGCCTTAACTTTATTATGAGCAGAGGGATGAATAACCACCAATGCAGGGTATTATTGAAAGGCTTAGTAACAGAAAATGGAGATTCAGTATAGATAGATAGATAGATAGATAGATAGATAGATAGATAGATAGATAGATAGATAGATAGATAGATAGATAGATAGATAGATAGATAGATAGATAGATAGATAGATAGATAGATAGATAGATAGATAGATAGATAGATAGATAGATAGATAGATAGATAGATAGATAGATAGATAGATACTTTATTACTACTGTGAGGTGTGATGGCTAAGCAGGGCAAACATGCTAATGAGATTTTGCAAACCCAGGGATGCTGTGAACGGTTTCAAAGAGAGAAAAGGAAAACATATAAATGAACTCACTGATAGCAAGGGGCTTTGTGATCTGTTATCTGTCAGAGTATAATGTTAAACTGCCAGAGGCCAACCAGTTCCTAGTCTCACTCCTTTCACATGTGAAAGCATTTGAAGCTAAATTAAAAATGTGGCAAAGAGGAGTTTGAAAGCTTGACGGGAGTCATTTGGAGCATTTCCTGACTCTTCAAGATCAAAATCTGGAATGTGAGAGGACCAGGGAATACACAAAGGAATGTTCTCGTTTACTAGATACGTTTGCTGAAAGATTATAAAATGTGAAGGCAAAAGAACTAGATCTTATCATATCTACCACACCATTCACTCTCTGTCCAGCTGATGTGCTGGAGTGTAAGAAGCTAAAAATCACTGAACAGGGCCTACTCATGGGGTGAGGCAGTGTGGCGATCACCTCTGTCGGCACTTTGGCAAGGTCAGCATTTTAATGTAACTGTTTTTGAAAAAAAAAAAAAAATGAAACGCAATAATAATATAAAAAAAATTGTAAAACAAATTAAGAGTGTAAGTGTGAACCTTATAAACAACATTCATAGCCTGTGCCTTATTTATATACTACCTTTGAAGATTATGAGAAGTATTCTTATTTTAAAATTTCCATATTTCACATAACACAGTTCATAATGCATCACCTCACTGCAAACTCCCAAGAATCAAAACAGTGCATGTACATTTCGAAGCCACATGTCAGTATGTGATATTGGTGTTCACTTTCTTGATTTTTACATATTGCTATAGATATTGTCTTTGGGCTTTCGGGGAAATCCTGTAGAAAAGCTGCAATGGCAATAAATCAGTTGAACAATCCATACAGTTTCTTTTCAGTCTATATCGCTAAACAGACCAATCTAACATAATTTCAAGATTCAATGAAATCAAAGTGTAATGACTACATGTAAACATTTACCATGATTTCTGTACACAGAATATTTGCTAATTTATTCAAAGCATGCAATGTTACCATTCAATCATCGGTTCTACTAGCTAGAAACAGGCTGACCAGACATTCAGTTTTTGTTTCTGGGACAGTCTAATTTTTATGAATCATATACCACAATCAACAAAATGTCCTGTTTGCCTTGTTAAAAGCTACTCAAAATACAAAGGGGGACCCCCCCCCCCCCACCATCCCTCAGTCTATAATTGTATGTACATATTGACTAGTTCCCTCAATCCCCCCCCTTCTCCTCCCCATGTTCTTAAATATTTTTTAGCGTGCCTAGAGTGAATATAAAGAGTGTAAGAGTCATTTTCCTAGCTATATAAGATTCATAAATATTTATTAGATGACAATGCATAATCTACGGGAGGTTCCTATAACCCCTGTAAATAGAATTGTATTGGCATATTCTTGCCATTTCTAACAGCTTGGAGTAAATATTATTCTTCAGTTAGTTAGTGACAGCCTTGCCATGAGTAAGGTTTGGAAGGCTGGGCACATGCCTACGTGCCAACTGGCCTACGGGTCTTTTGAGTGTGTGAAGTAAATATGTAAGAAAACAGCACTTCATTTATGTGTTGTGCTGTATGTTTAAAACGTACAGAAGAAGAAGCTAAGAATCTTTAAGTATATAAGAATTTAAGAATCTTTAAGTAGAGAAGAAGAAGTAAAGAACCTTTAAGTACAGGAATAACTAAAGTTTTTCAAGAAAAGCTAAGTTTAGAGAAGATACAGTTTTCCTTTTTTTTTTGCCTTTTATTCTATGTGTGTAACTATTTTTTCTGTTATTCTTGTGTAGATTATTTGCTTTTAACTTTCACTAAATATTTTTAAAACAAACTTTTGGACTCTGAGATTTCTTTTGGCACGCATTTTACCCGTGCTTAACCACACCTTATATTTCGGCAGCTACAAAGAGTATAATCATCAAGTCAATGATAGTGGTCACTGTCTTTAGCAACACATTCAAAGTCTAGAGTTGCAGTCCTGTTGTTGTGTTGATCATTTAACTTAATTCCATGTCTATGTCTCCTATGTTATACTAGTTTAAAGATTATTACAATATTATTATTCCCAGAAGACGAAGGGTTCAGAAGCGAGAAGTTATCATTAACAGTGAATAAACAGTGAATTTATTTGACAACATTCTCATCAAAAGACCAACTTGTGGTAAGTCCACTAAAGAGGAGTTTCAAGGGAACTACTGGACGATAAGAGAAGAGAGAGACTCTACTATATAGTGCTTTGAATGTCAACTCTCGGTGGCAGTTTGTTCCTGCATAGACAGATGTTTTTCCTTAAGTAAACTATTAAACACTACCAAAATGACAGAGCTGGTAAAGGCTGTACTACCGTAAGTCTTTGTCACCTATGACAGCATTATAGTTACTAGCACCTGAGGCTGCCTGTCTTGATGTAACTTCACTCTTCCTGATAAAACTGCTTCAGCAGCTCTGACACTGATCATGGATGTAACCCTTTACACCACTAAGAAGGCATACATTCATTTAATGAAGATTTAAATAGATGGTACCTGTTCCTAGTTTCTTAAATTTGTACAGTTCCAACAAGACTTTAATTATGTCTCTATACTTAAGACAAGTTTAAAAGAAGGACTTGTGTAGTAGTAGCACAGGGCTGACCATTCTTACAAGCATCCATTAACTTATGATGCAGTCTGCTACAATTCTATCAACTTCTCTTTCAGTTAAGAACCTCACACAAAGTGAAGAAACAATGCCAGCTGAGGTGCTAGTTAGATGGATGCAAAATAAGCAGGCAACCATGGATGGTTGAGACTTGGGCACTAAAAAAAGCAAGAAACAGGGATATAAAACATAGGAAATTGGGAAACAAAACCGCCAAATAAGAGCAAAGAAAAGTTGTAGTCTGAAAAAATGTTCAAAACAAGGGGGAAAAACAGAATCAATAATATTGATTTTTGAGTAAAAGACCTTCAAGACTGAGTAGTGGTAAGTTGTAACAGCTCTCTTAAATACCTGCTTGATTAATGACAAACAGTGGTTGTGCTGTCTGTCACAAGAATTACTGCGAAGCAATCGAGCACATCTCTTTGTAATGCTTAGTAAAAACGCATATGGGCATTATTGTGGTGTCTTGCCTTCATCTTGTAGCAGATTCTCATATGTCACTAGTACAGACAGCAAATGACAGAGTGAAGAACCCAAAGGACATTAGCTCAAGTTGCCTCTCCTGCCAGTAGACTCTGACAGCCAGAATGTGCATCATGCTGTGAAGTTCAACACCGGCTGATAAGAATCCATTAGATAAGAGCAGTAAGATTCTAGAGGACTGAGAGGGTTGGTGGCCTCAACATGATTGCAGTTCTTTTCTTAGAGATACTTATCCCTTAACCTTTTTTTATCATGTTCTAGTCATTTTTATTCACAGATATAATTTGAATATTTGACTTTTTTATCCAATTCTTAAAGAATGTGTTCCTTTTAAAGGTCAAAAGAAAAAAAATAAAATGTATCTCATTGGACACTGAAAAGCAATTAGATTGAATACATATAATAAATCTATTTATATAGAAAATATAAAAAAAAGTATTCACCCCGTTGGAAGTTTTCACATTTTATTATTATATAACATTGAATTACAGTGGATTTCATTTGGCTTTTTGACACTGACCAAAAAGACTCTTTAATGTAAAAAGTAAAAATAGATCTCTGCAAAGTGGCCTAAATTAATTGCAAATACTGTAGAAAACATAAAATAATTAATTGCATAAATATTCAACCACTTGAAATCAGCATTTAGTAGATAAAGCTCTGTTTACCATGACAGCATTGAATCTGTATGCACAGGTCTCTGTCATCTTATCCCGCTTCACTTTTTCTCCATTCATGTTTGCAAGACTGCTCAAGCTCTGTCAATGTGCATGGGGCTTGTAAGTGAGCAGCTTTTTCAAATCTAATCACACATTCTCTATTAAGATTGAGATCTGGACTTTGACTCTGCCATTCCATGACATTAGCATTGTTGTTTTTAAGCCATTCGTGTAATGGTTTGGCTCTGTATTTGAGGTTGTTGTCTTCCTGGAAAACAAATCTTCTCACATGGGGCAGATTTCTTACAGACTCCATCAGGTTTTTTCCCCAGGATTTCTCTGTATTTTGCTGCATTTACCTTCTGCCTCCCAGAGCCTGCTGCAAAGAAGCATCCCCAAGGCATGATACTGCTACCACCACACTACACAGTGGGGATGAGGTGTTCATGATAATGTGCAGTGTTCAAGCATGATGTTTAATCTGATGGTCTCATCAGACCATTGAACAATTTTCCAGATGACTTCAGAGCTTCCCACATACCTTCTGGCAAACTCGCTGTGCATTTATTTTCTAATAGAGGCATTTTCTTTGCCACTCTCCTATAAAGCTGCAACTGGTGAAGCACCTGAGCACAACAATTGTTTTCTGCACAGTCTCTCCAATCTTTTCGTTGTAGCTTGCAACTCCTTCAGAGTTATGAAGAGATCTCTTGGTGGCCTCCCTCACTAGTTTTTATCTTGCACCATCAGTCAGTATTTGTAGGAAGCCCACTCTAGGCAGATTTATGTCTGTGCCATGTTCTTTCTATTTCTTAATGGACCCCAAACGGTATTCAGTGACTCGACTTTCTTGTCTCCATCCCCATGTATCCATCATTTTAAACAACCTTTTAACACTACAATTACCAGAGTCTACGAAAAAACTCGTAGATCCGGCACACCTTAAAACCATTCTCACCTCTCCTTTGTCTTCTAAATGTGCCAATTAAGATGAGCAGCAAGCAGCCAGCTATTCCATCCCCCACCGTCGCAGAACGTTCACTAAGTTTTCCCAGCTTATGCCTTGTTTGATTATCTGGGAGTGACTGAACTGCTGGAGTTTTACAGTGGAAATAATAGATTGTTATTTGGAACACACGCATTTCATGTGTGTTCCATTTCTATAGTAATCTGTGTAAACACATTGTTAAAACAGAAACTTTTTCATATTGTAGTAATAAATGTTACAAAATGTAGGCATAAACTATAGAATGTGTGAAGCCTGACGTCCAAACACCAAATAAACACTTTCACAAAAGGTTCAAGGATGCTGTAACACCTTCCGTGGCGTAACTCTAAGATTTGCAGAATCAGAGCACAGCAACCTTGCTGTGCCTTAGAGACATGAGTTCGATTCCCCGCTGGGGAGGAAGTGTTTTTTTTTTTTTTTTCTTTGTAACCTCAAACGGACATAAAATTTATAAATTGGTATGCACTGTAAATCGTTAAGTTTAAAATGTCGATTGCGGTTATTTCTGTTGATTAATTCATACTTGTTTACTTAGAGTCAGAACAGGAGCTTATTCAGCTTATTCAGCTTCTGATCTGACTCTAACAGTGCCACAGTATAAATTCACACCCGATCTGACACTGTTCGTTTTCAAATAATATTGCATTACTTCAACGATGTTTTCTGATTGGTACTATTCGCATCATAAAATGATTTCATCAAAACGTCACATATATTTGTCTCTTTCTTTTTTTTAAATGTGCGTTGATCACTGCCAGCATGTTGTAGCACACAGCAACTGGCCACCTGCATGCTCTTGCGCGCACTGAATATGACAGCGCTATATGCAATCATCAGATTCATTTGTTAACAGTTCACACACACGCAAGGATCGTCTTTCTTACATTTACAATGTGTGTACCTGTTACAATGTACTCACTTCTCTCTATGCTGTGGTTTTTATTACACACCTGAAAGAAAGAGACAATATATGTGAAAACATCATTGCACTAATGCAATATTATTTGAAAACGAACAGCGTCAGATCGGGTGTGAATTTATGCTGGAACTGGAAATTCTCTGATGTGGAATCAGTTCTATATGGTTGTGGGCGTGGGTGTGAGTGGTGGACATAACTGGGAATTACTGGGAATGTGTGTGGTGTTTTGAGATAATGAATACAGCTACAAATTACAGGTGCTTGTTCAGTGTAATAGGAACCATAGCACAGAGAGATGTGTACACTGCAACAAGTACACATGTTGTAAATGTAGGAAGGGCGCTACTTGGGTGAGCTATAGCGCATCTTTATGTGAAAACAGCAGTGTCAGATGGGGAGTGTCTGATGATTGCATATAGCGCTGAAGTTACTGCTTTCCTCTGCATGTCCTGGAGTACAAAAGAAACAGCATACAGCAACGTGCGGTTGTATATATCGTGATACACTGCAGAGATATAGCATGTCTTTTTGTGAAAACAGCAGTGTCAGATGGGGTAGGGAAGGATACTGAACGTGACTGAGAGAATGAAAAGTGAATAAAAAAAAAAAACAAAAACAAAGCTAACCTTTACAAATATCATAAATTACACCGGCTGTTACAGACTGAAATCAAATGTATCTTTTTATTCTAAAATAGTAAAAATAAGAGCAGTTCACTTCTCAAAAGGGAGTCGTGCAGGATCGAACTTGTGACCTGTTGATTCCCAGTCAGCAACTGATACTGTTGCGCCACAGCAGCAGTCATTGTAAATGAGTGTCAATGTTGCACACTAAAGCGGATTTTTTTTCGGCAGTTATATTTTTGAATAAAAGCGCACTTGTTCTGTTATATTTGTACCTTTCGTGAAACTGTTTCTTTGATATTTGGACTTCAGGCTTCATACATTATATAGTTTATGCCTACATTTTGTCATTTACAACTAGAATATGAAAAACGTTTCTGTTTTAAAAATGTGTTTACACAGATTACTGTAGAAATGGAACACACATGAAATGCGTGTATTCCAAATAACGATCTATTATTTCCACTCTAAAATTCCACTTCACTCCCAGATAATCAATCAAGGCATGAGCTGGGAGAAGTTCGTGCACGTTCTAAGTCAGTGGGAGGATGGAATAGCCGGCTGCTTGGAGCTTGTCTTTATCTACACATTTAGAAGACAAAAGACGATGGTGGAGAGGTGCAAACGGATTTAAGAAGCGATTTAAGGTGGGACGGATCTACGAGTTTTTTCGTAGGCTCTGGTAATTCTAGTGTTAACTGAGTTGCTTGTAGTGCTTCTTTGTCTTCATAGTACAGGTTAGGCCATGATATGGACTCACCACAAGCTGGACTATCCAGATACAGGATCACTTATAGTAAAATCAATGGAAACCTCAGGTGATCTCCATTAACTAATTGTGTGACTTCTAACACCAACCGGCTCCACCACTGTTGATTTAAGTGTGTCCTATAAAAGGAGATGAATACTTATGTGATCAACTATTATGTGTTTTATATTTGTAATTAATTTAGACCACTCTGCAGCAATCTGTTTTCATTAAAGAGACTTTCTCAGTTGATCATTGTCAAATTCAATGATTCAGTTTTGTGAAACAATAAAATGCAAAACCTTCTAAGGGGTGAAAAGATTATAATGGTAGTGAATAGATTATAATAGTATAACTAAAGGCACAGTAAATGAGAACTGATTGTTTAGTATACACTTTTAAGCTTTAATCATAAACAACGGAATCCTCCCTTTATGAAATCTTCCTACTTTAGCAAGTTACAAAAAGTTAACTCATGAAAACAATTTCCATTTTCTATAGCAATAAAATGCTGCTAAACAATAAATCTTCATCTTATTGCAAGGAATAGTCAGAAGAGCAAAGTATAAATTTTATGCCACTTTCAAAAGTACAGGATAATAGACAATTAGCTCAAAGCAAGAAGTACATGTATAATGTGTTATGAGTAATTACAGCACCATGTAATCAATGAGCTGTAAGCTAAACTCAGATCACGTTACCTACTGTATATTAAAGAATTATGGCTTATACCATTATGCATTTGATGAGATTTTAAACAATTTCTCACATTTCTTGTAGTTTAGATTATATAGTTAAAATTACAAAGTAGACATTTCTCCAATTAACATTTTCTGTGAGTTCAATGAAAAATGACTTAATGTGAACACTCACACCATATGCAATTTCTTAAATGTTGCCAGTAAAGGAAAGATTGGTTTAGAGGCAATGCCAATAGCTGCTGAACTATGGTGCAACCAACTACAGGAAACTGGGTTCAAATCCCATTGCTGATCACTGTGTATGTGGAGTTGTCACATTATCACCATACCTGTGTGCACTGACTCCAACCTACATTTCAAATCATTTATTAATCAGATTAATAGGACTGCATTTTTTTTCACTTAAAGAATATAGCAAAGGTTAGAGTGCTCATAACTTTACAAGACGCTGAACAATTAGTTCACGCCTTTGTTTTCAGTTGACTAGATTACTGTAATGCACTCCTAACAGGACTATCTAAGAAATACATCAATCAGTTATAGTTAATGCAGAATGCAGCAGTGAGAAACGTAACTAGCAAAAGAAAATCTGAGCACATCTTACCAGTCTTAGTGTCATTACATTGGTTACCCGTGTCATTTAGGATTGACTTTAAAATACTACTAATGGTTTACAAAGCCTTAAATAATCTCATCCCATTCTATAATTTGGAATGTCTGTCCCCTTATACTCCAAGGTGTAATCTCAGATTGTCAAATGAGGCTCTGTTTATAATTCCAAGAGACAACCTGAAGAGAAGAGGTGATGTGGCCTTTTGCTGTTATGTAACTAAAATCTGAAATACTTTACCAATTGCAATTCACCAGGCTAATACTGTAGAACAGTTTAAAAAACTGCTGAAAACCCATTATTTTAAAATGGCTTTTTCGTAGCTACATATTAGTTGCATCCCTATTAGTCTAAATGGTCACTGAATTTAAAATTTTCCTCTGGGTTCTGCAATTCCCTACTAATCTCTACTATTCCCTGCTGTTTTCTCCAGTTCTTCTGTGTTGGAGATCTGCACCATCACCACCGGATCAAGGTACAATGCTGCCCCCTGTGTTTATGGACAGAATGGTGGGTGTCCCAAATGTCCACATGACTATCATCATCAATTTCTTCCATGTGAAGCCTGAAAACCATGAGGACAGATTTAGAACATCTATGTTAGGTAGAATTGTCCACTGGGGGCTGGGTGGTCTTTTGGCCTTGGAACCCCTACAGATTTTGTTTTCTTTTTCCAGCCTAACTGGAATTTTGTTTTGTGTTTTTCGGTCCTCCTGGCCATTCAAGCTTTCCTTTTTCTTTGTTACGTACTGTATAATATTATTGCCTTATCTTTTTTGTTTATGTTTTATATTGACTTCCTTTTTTTAAAAAAATACTTTAAGCTACATTGTTTGTATAAAAACATGCTGTATCAATACATGTTGTTGACAATACATCCTAAAAAAAACATGAAGGCTTGGTTAAGAAAATAAGAAGAAAATAAGATGTCAGAAAAACAAGAAACGACTCAGTCCAGTGAGCTTGTTTAACTAGCTAAAAAGTAAGTATCTCAACCAGATACATTTTAAATGTTGTCAAGGCTTCTAATATAACTACATGACTTGATGGTTTGCTCAAGATTCTCATGATACTTTACATGAAGAAGTGTCTCCTGGCTTCAGTGTTAAATAAACTTCCCCTTAATTTCCACCAGTGTCCTTGAGCATGTGATTCATTATTTGATCAACAGAATTCTGCTGGATCAACTTTATCGATAGATACCTTTCTGAATTCAAAAGACATGGAATCATGTCTGCACATGGTCTTCACTGGTCAAGACCAGAAAGGTTTAGTTCCTGCAGCTGTCAGAGAAGGTTGGGTATGCCCTTTAGACCTGGGAAATCTTTGCTGCTATGTCTTTTTTGAGTGGTGACCAGAAATTCCACAGTGCTCCAGATGGGATGTAATGAATGCATTACACAATCTGAGCATAAACCCCTTTGATTTATATTCAATATTTTTTAACACTTAACTAGCCTTTTTAAATGCTTCTGCTTCTAGACAATGAAATTGTATATATGTAAATCCCTAATTTTTTTCATAGACCACTTCACATAAGACCGTTTTTGCCAAGTTGGATTCATAATTAATTCTACTTTTTCCTGTATGTACCAATTTCCATCTTTCTACATTAACTCCATTTTCCAAGTGTTTGCCTCACTTTGAAGGTTGGCTGGCTATTTTAAAATCTCCTGTTATGAGTGCATGTATCCATCAAAGGATCGCTACTCCATCTGAGGCTGGAACCTGCCTTGTAGCTGATTCCGCTGAAGGACTGGATTAATAGGGATCAAGAAATGGATGAATGGGAATTTAGTACTTTTGATATAACGAAAGCAAAATCTTCTCATGATATGAAGGTGATATGCTGTTGGAAAAGTGTGTGTTTACAAGTATGCTAAATATGACTCGTAACATTACATTTGTGTGCTTTATTTTAGTGTGTTTTTATTTTAGAATTATTTAAACTGTGACAAGACTATGTTTTAGAGCCTGACGTTTTTTCTGCAATGGCTAGAGGCTGGTCCAAGAACTTGCGAAGGCACTTTTTGCATCATGACAATGCGCCAGCCCACACGGCTAATGCGACAAAGCATTTCATTGAAGACAGTGGTGTCAACGTTTTGAACCCGCCACCCTACTCGCCTGATCTTGCACCATGTGAGTTTTGGCTCATCCCGAAGGTGACAGAACCCCTGTGAGGCCACAACTTCGAAACTCGAGAGGAACTGATTGCAGCTGTCAAAGAACAGCTGGACAACCTCCCAAAGACAGCCTTTCGCGAGTGTTTTGCGAGTGTTTTGCGGTGTGGGTCAGAAGAGCCCAAAAGTTCATTGATGCTGGCGGTGAATACTTGGAAAAAGTTTAAAAAGGATCGAAGTACATGAGAAAAATAGAAAAAAAAATCCTTGGCTACTTATTTTGAGTGATTCCGCGCGGAACCCAGACAACCCTCGTATAAGGGAGAGCCAGCACGAGAAACAAGAGGGACAAAAGGTGTAGACAATAGTCTGGCTAATGAGAGAGAAGGGAGAAGAGAGAAATGAAGGAGGTTAAAGTAAGAAGAGAAGAATTAAAAAGAGGTATAAAGGGAGATAGAGACAGCACTCGTGCTGAACTGAGAGAGGCAGTTGGGGCTGTAGGAGCCAAAGGCTGTCAAAGGGGCGCTCCAACGGAGTTTTTGCATGGGAGTACAAGCAGCCTGAAATGTAGTGTTCTCATAGACGCACAGGAGACACAGATCGCTCAGCGTGGCACCCAAGGATTGCCGAAGGCCAGGAAATGGGGAACTAAGCTGGGATTTGAAAGTTGACTGTACCTGTCGGCGGGCATCTCCGCCTTCTGCAAGGTCCAGACAGGATAAGGGGAGGAGATGCCGGATTTAAGAAGGAAGTACTGGGGCTCATTTTTTTTTCCATGGAGTGTTCTGGTTTAATGTATTTATTTGTTGGAATTTTTAACCTTCACCTTCACCCTGTTTTTATAGATTATTTATTTATTATGTATTTTTGAGAACTTTTGCACATTTATATGCCTACCCCTTGGTCTGTGTGAGTGACCTCATTTGCTGGCTCATCCCTCAGGTACATTATCAGTGGTAGCAGGTTCAAGAGGCTCCCTAGATCAACTGGGAGTGTGGAGCCAACCTGCACCGTCACACCTTTGTTTCCACATTTTTAACATGGTCTTATTCTGATGGATGATTCCAGCATGTATACAAGTACTCACACCTGAATTAGCTGCTCTTCTTTAAACCATACTGTTATTAGCCTACCTCTGTTTTCCCTTAATTGGAAGGAGAGAAATATTTGAGTCATGGAAGTGAAAAGGTCACTTGGTAGCCCCCTTTGTCTAGGGTCCTCATCTAGTAACTCTGTTTTCACCACTGCACAGAGGTACACAGTTGTGCAACATTTTCTCTGATTTTTACATAATGAACTTTATGGTTATGGTAGGGGATTTCAAACCTTCTTATACTCTTCCAGATGGTAGTTTTAACTAATCTCAGCAGTCATTATTTTAATGACCTTTGGGATTTTACAAATGATACGCCAGTCCACAAATGCTATCAATTGCCTTTCACTGGTGTTCAGAAGTCAAGATCTGTATTGTCAGCCCAGAGTAACAGTAGAGTTTCATTTTGTTTGTGTTATTTTGGTATTTTGTATTCTTGCTTTGCACATCCCTCTCCAATAAACAAACCATTTATGATAACTCTGGTTTCTTTATTTTTTCTGGATATGAAGGTTGACGAGCATACAGTTATCTCTGTTACAGTGACTAAAAACATTTTACTGTATGTGTATAGTGTTTCTATTATATTATATTTGCATCTTAAATTATTTTTTAATCTAGGCTACAATTTTTGAAGTTGTTAGAGTGACCATGAAAACAAGACATCTTAAGAAAAAAAAACACAACATAGCACAGGGAAAGGTCTAAGCAAAGCCATAGTGAACAGAGGAAAACCCACAAAAAAAACTTACTACCTTATGCCAGTAGAGGTGAAACGGCATAGATGTTATACAGTGGAACCTTGGTTTGCGACTAACTTGGTTTACGAGTGTTTTGCAAGACGATCAAAAATTTTTCATAAATTTTGACTTGATAAACAAGCAAGGTCTTGCAGTGCGAATAGTATGTATACACTTTGTCTGCTGAGCGTCATGTGATCAGAACTGAGCTGATGGTTCTTCTCTCTTTCTCTCGCTACGGGATTGTGGGCAATCATCTCCTATTCTCCGTCTGAGTCGGCGTGCCTCACTCATATAGTCAACATCCGTACGAGTGTATACTGTTTACTACAGCATTAGCACTGTGATTGTGTGTGCGCGCGCGTGTGTATGTGTGTGTGCTCGCTCGCTCGCTCGTGTGTGTGCGTGTGTGTGTATGTGTGTGTGCTCTGTGACGTGCAAGTCCCCGTCTTGCAACCTAAAACACGAAGCTGAGTCTCAGTACTTTAGCAACACCAGCTTTATTCAGCTTGAAACAGCAACAGCGCGGTTATTTATACACAGACACAGCAGTTAGGAAGGGCCCTGCACATTTATAATGTTCCTTGTTACTTGTATCACCCATCAACGGCAGGCGCTTATAGCATGTCCGCGATCTTTTCGGATTCGCTTTTAGGGCGAACTGCTACAGCGCTGGGAGACTGCGATTGCTTTGGGACGCTCTTCCACGTGTCGTCCCGTTGGGTGGAATCTCACAAGAGTTTAGAAACTCACTCACACTAGCCATGATTCTTTTCAGAGGTAAAGTGCAGGTTAATTTGTTTTATGTATTTTTACTTTATATTTTGTATTAATCATTTTTATATGAATAGTTTTGGGTTGTGGAACAAATCATCTGAGTTTCCATTACTTCTTATGGGGAAATTCACTTTGATATACAAGTGCTTTGGTCTACGAGCACGTTTCCGGAACGAATTATGCTCGCAAACCGAGGTTCCACTGTATATATTTAGGGCATGTAGTATATAAATATATCTAAATAATATGATAAAAATTTAGGGTTGGAATTGCTTATCAATCACTTTGATTAACTGCCAAGTTTTATGCAATTTCCTCCAACAGGCTTGACAAGGTTACTGAACTTAGTGGGAAGAATTAAAACCAATATTTAAAAAAAGAAATGCTACTAAAGCATAAGGACTTTCCACTACGCAAAGATTCTTCGCCTGATCATTTGAATTTAGGTTAGGTTGTCCATTGTTCCCAAACACAACCTTCCAAGTGTATCTGTCATTCCCCACATGAGTGCTGAAATTGTCCGGTAGGACTAAACAATCAGTAGGCAGTATTGTTTTGAGCACAGCATCCATCATCACAATCCAGGTAGAACATCTGACAGGTTTGAGGTCACATTGAGAAAATCTGCTTGACCACCACTACAAAATCTAACAATATGGTATTCAGCTGGCGATTGGCAAGTATACATGCACCTGGGGCATCTTTCATTCAAGGAAAGATTATCAGTCCTATCATATCTTAAAGGTACTTCTCAAACCATTTCCAAGTTATGGTTCCTTATTCGATAATGAAGCAAATCTACCAATCTTAACTGTCTGTTTTGTTAAGGAGTACTCATCTGTATTTTACTTTTGCAAGTGCCCCATCACTCAAATGGCACCATGCCTGCAATCTATTCTTTCAAATATTATTTTTATCCATTTTCGTGTAATTCAGGATTACAGGTGTCAAATAGCTAAATGCTCAGACCTCCTCAAAATAGAACCGCAACTCTTCGTTAGTATTTACAATTACTTCAGCCTTTACAGAGACAAAAAGAGTCGCTGTTGTTAAAAAGACTAACAAATGTGGTATTCTCAATGTGGAAAAACCTCTATAACTAAATTGCAAAAATAACAATGACAGAAACAATGAAAGGGAGAAGGTGATGGTGTTTAAACAATTTCAAATGTATCAGGGTCAAAAAGAGCTAAACCCAAGGAAAGCCGGTTGCATGAAACTTGGTCAAGAACATAGCAAAGGTCAAAAAAAAAAAAAAAAGAAAAAAAAGTGGAATCCTGATGCCAGAAAAGGTTCTGAAATTAATGACCTGACAGATTCAATGACTGAGCTGAATGTGAAGGTCAGCAGCCTGAATTAAAAACACCATCAAGCAGGAAGAATGGCTTCAAGTGACTGCAAGGCAAAAATGAAATTAAATTTTAGCACGTAAATGAAAAGTAATAGGTGTGGCCACATATAAACTGGGGCAAAGCATAGACATAGCTGTTTCTAAAGAGATACAGAATATTTCAACAGCAATGGTTGTGAGAATTAAATGAAGCCTGAGCAATATGCAAGGCTATGGCACACACAAGCCCACCAATGTATAATGAACACTGACTCTGTAACGTGCAAACACTACCATAGATATGGTAGTTCTGTCAGTGTGCCCTGTTTTCTCTGTTTACCTGTCCATGAGCCACTGTTTTTCCATTAGTATCCCCTTGTCAATGTCTCTTTGTTCATTATATAATCATCAATTTTGCAAAATTCCTCCAGGACAAACAATACCATTAGTATTTCTAACTCTGGTTTGCTACTCACTTTATTGCACCCTTACATAAAACCACCTATTTTTACAGGTCTCTGTGTGACAATAATTAATTTGCAATTATATTAAACCCACTTCACACCTTAATTATGTGATACCACAAAAACGTACACAGCGTTGATTTTTCCTTTACAAACCATTTCTAAGTCATGTAGAGCTTCTTGACATTTGTGCATCATATACCTTCTTTTCAAATCTTTATCATATACTTGCTGTCATATATAGTTTGGTTGTTATACATTTCAGTTGAATTCAAGCTCCTTACACTCCTTCACTTTAGATATACCATCCAGAGACCTTTTCCAGTATGGTACTGTCTTACATAATTCAAAACAATACATCCTATTGATGGTTTGTATAGCAAGTTTCATGCTAGTGGACACTGATCTTTTTATATATCTCTGCATATACTGTACATCTCTTTCCATTATTGCTGTTCGTTTTTTTTCATGGCCTCTGAGGTACATGTAAACTTCAATAATAATAATTTTTGGAAGTTAGGAAAGACTTTCCTTCCTTGATTTTGTTTTCATTCTATATCTCCTCGCAACCTTTTCACACCTGAAATCCCATACAAATAAAAAAGTACTGAAATATGCTATTTATTTTTTTCAGACAAGTATATTTACTACATTCACACTGTGGACAATTTACTCTCCCAGATCAGTAGCACAATGCCTCTTTGGACTGTGATTACCATTAAAAATAAGAAATTAGCATCTTGGGCTTGAAAATGCAAAAGAAATATTTCCTTAAGTGTAAAGTGGAACATTTTAAAACATTTATAAAACATGTTCATTTTATTCTTTTTATTGTCTTCTACGGTATATGAGAATGTTTCAATGTTGTTTCATTTTCAATTTTCATTGACTACTTTATAGCTGATTTCACAGTTATGCTAATGTTTGAGTGTTCAATCCCATGGAAATGGTTCACAATATAATGACACAAGAGTTTAATAAAACAAAGATGATGCTGGTGAAACACCTGCAAACAGCCTAACCTATATCAGAAATGTGGTGGTCCCAATATCCAAGGCCCATTCCTTTCATATGTGATTTTGACCTAACCTTCATTCACCATCATGTGCCGGGTCCCAACACTGCCTTCCTGGGTACCATTGCTGAAAAAATACAAAGATTCTTGTAAAAATGAATGAGATCTCCAGCCCAATGCATACTGAGACAACGCCTCTAAAATGCAACTTCTGTCTAGGAAGTATAAAGGGTGGCTCCTAACCCAAGAGCAGGGGCTGTATGCTCTCTCCATCAATATGGGGACTACTTCTAGGATTAGGCACTGGGCCTTTTGATTCATATAGTTACAAAACCATTCAAACCAAGCTTTAGCTAATCAAATCATGGTTCTATGATATTGGATCATACTTCACTGGTGACAAAAAGCAACATACACTCAAATGCATAATTTATACTGGATGGGGGTTTTTCAAATTTTAAACATTTTCCCCATGCACTTCTGATAATTACTAAATTCTATTTATTTTTTATTCTCTAAATGACTTTATAATAAGCCAGTATACCATCAATTTTCATTTCAAATAACAACCTGACAGATAGTGCCAATACAAAAAAAAGCAAAACTACATATACAGTACCTAGATCATGCACATAATTCAAATTGTTTGAAAAATTAAAATAGATTACATGAACTAAAAGCGGCTTAAAAGGCACGAGGACTGCAAGTCAAGGTTTCTACTTCCCTATTAATGCTCATTGATCCATAACACAGGCTCAGGAGAGGAGAGTTAGCTGGTCTGAGGTGAAGTCTCATCAAATCAAAGAGAAAAATGCAGCTGTTAGGAAAAGGATAGATATAAAGCACTTATGTAATGATTAAATAAAAAGTCCAAAAATTAGTTTTATCATTTTGAATGCTGTATAAAAATATTAAAAACTGATATAAGACAGCTTTGCTTTCAGTTACAGGTGTGCAGAAAGTTAATTTCATGACTTTGAGTCTGCACAGTATATAACCGTACTCAGATTTACTTTGGTTACCCATTCACCATAAGATACCTATACCCAGTTGTGGTGGTCATTTCTCTTATTGTCGAGTAACAATTCTCTCTCTCGCTCTCTGATGAGCATATCTGTTTTGTTCTTCATTGAGCATTCACAGACTACGAATACATGGCCATTTAGAAATGTTCTATCTTTAAAGTTCTTTACATACTGTATTGTCTGACACTGCAAGTGAACATACAGGGTTTTACATAAACACTCTTAAGTCATTCATGATTGTTAACCATTGTGATTTTTCTTCATCATGAAAAATTCACTCACAGCACACTTTCAAAATAACACATTCTTATGACGTCACTCTGAACTATAAACATGTACTAAAGCAGGTGACATTTGTAAATGGCACAATGGCACTAGTAATTATGACACCTCACATTTCAATACGGTCATTCAATTCTTGATAATTCTAATATGCTTCCTACCATTGTGCATAAATACGTATATACACGCATATTTTTATTTATATATAATTATATATTTACATTTATATTTATATATACTTGTGTATATATATATATATATACATACTTATATATATATATATATATATATATATATATATATATATATACACACACAGTGGAACCTCAGTTTGCGAATAACTTGGTTTACGAGTGTTCTGCAAGACAAGCAAAAATTTTTAATAAATTTTGACTTGATAAATGAGCGAGGTCTTGCAGTACGAGTAGTATGTATACGCTTTGTCTGCTGAGTGTCATGTGATCACAACTGAGCTGATGGTTCTTCTCTCCCTCTCGCTGCGGGATTGTGGGCAATTGTCTCCTATTCTCCGTCTGAGTTGCCATGCCTCACTCATATAGTCAACATCCATACGAGCGTATACTGTTTACTGCAGCATTAGCATTGTGACTGTGGGTGTGTGTGTGTGTGTGTGTGTGTGTGTGCACTGTGATGTGCGAGTCCCCGTCTTGCACCCTAGAACACGGTACTGAAGCTGAGTCTCAGTACTTTAGCAACACCAGCTTTATTCAGCTTGAAACAGCAACAGCGCGGTTATTGTAGCGGGATCTGCCGCTCTCCTACACACAGACACAGCAGTCAATCAGGGCCCTGCGCATTTATAATGTTCCTTGTTACTTGTATTACCCATCGACAGCAGGCACTTATAGCATGTCCGTGATCTTTTCAGATTCGCTTTTACGGCGAACTGCTATAGCGCTGGGAGACTGCGATTGCTTTGGGACGCTCTTCCGCGTGTCGTCCTGTTGGGTGCAACCCCACAAGAGTCAAGAAACTCACTCACACCAGCCATGATTCTTTTCAAAGGTAAAGTGAGGTTAGTTTGTTTTATGTATTTTTACTTTATATTTTGTATTAATCATTTTTACATGAATAGTTTTGGGTTGTGGAACAAATCATCGGAGTTTCCATTATTTCTTATGGGGAAATTCAATTTGATATATGAGTGCTTTGGACTACGAGCACGTTTCCGGAACGAATTATGCTCGCAAACCGAGGTTCCACTGTATATATATATATATATATATATATATATATATATATATATATATATATATACAGGTACTTGTCGACTTACGACCGCGATTGGTTCCGACTGACTGGTTGTAAGTCGATCTGGACGTAAGTCGGCCTATGTTAATTTAAGGTAAGAATATTAGACTGGGTAATAATATTGTAATCATCTTAAAGTAATATTTTATCAACATTTTCTTACTTTCTAAGACAAACACAGCATACTACAGTACAATTTGTTTAATATGTGGAAAACGTACAAAACAAGAAATACTGTACTGTACATTTAATTCCTGGCACCACTGGTGCTTGGCTGCGGGTTGTCGATATCGCCTTCATCAGATCAGGCGAGGCTGCGGACGGGGTGATGGGAGGAGTTGCTTTTTTCATAAACATAGTGAGCTTCGTCTGAATTGTTTGTTTTTTTTTTCTCTTCATAAATTTCGCAATAAGGACGAAATGTGTTGCGTGCCATCCGTTCAATCCTCGCAAATCGTTCAATATTTGGGTCCATTTTTTCAAAATGAGCGAGGAGTTTATTCAGTAGATAAATCTTCTGACAATCCCTTTGTGGTGAACATTCTTTGTGGCACCTCCTCCTCTTCGTCTTACTCCAATTCTCTTGTTTCTTCTTCCGCCACTCTTTCTTCTTCCAATTCTATCAGCTCTTCATTCATAAGTTCACCTGATTCCCGGTCTAGCAACTCCTCGACATCTTCCATTTCACATTCCAATGAAAGGTCTTTTGACAGTTTCACTATTTCTTCACGAATCTCATCAAGTTCTTGTTCACTGTTAAATCCAGCAAAAGTATTTACATAACGCTTAACACACTTCTTCCATACGCCATTCATACACTGTGAGTCGACATTTCTTGCGGGGAGGGCTTCTGTTTTCTCTGATCTGAGTTCACCTCTGTTATAGCGCGTCTTTATTTGAAAAGAGCAGTGTCAGATCGGGGCGAGCGTGAACGCTAACTTTGACAAGCACTATAAATTTACAATGGTTGTTACAGACGTAAATCAAATGTATGTTTTTATTGTATAATATTAACAATAACAGCAGCTCTCTACTCAAAGCGGTAAACTCGAGAAGCTGCTAGCATCGAACCCAGAAGCTCTTGATTGGGAGTCAGCAGTTGTGTGTGGGAACTGTTAACATTTGAATGTGATGATTGTATATAAAACTTGTGCACGAACGAGACTGGGATAACTGTGGATGTGGATGTGAGTGGTGTGTGTGACTGAGAATGACTGGTGTGAAGCCTGAAGTCCAAATATCAAATAAACACTTTCACAAGTACAAGTATAACAGAACAAGTGCGCTTTTATTCAAGAAGAAAAAAGAAAGCAGGTTGCGGTAAGCAGTTGATGCGACTGCTTGCGTAGTGCAATCCTAAGAACTGCCCAATCAAGAGCTTCTGGGTTTGATGCTGGCAGCTTCTCAAGTTTGCCGTTTTGAGTAGAAAGCTGCTATTAGTGTTAATATTATAGGGTTATATGTTAGGGTTATATTATTATCGAAAATTGCCAAAACAACAAGACACAAACACACGTGGGGCAACACTGCTGCGTATATTTTTACTGCTGCATAGCGAGACTTGAGAGTGCGGGAAACTGGCGCTGCCAACA
Organism: Erpetoichthys calabaricus; assembly: GCF_900747795.2. Lineage (NCBI taxonomy): Eukaryota > Metazoa > Chordata > Cladistia > Polypteriformes > Polypteridae > Erpetoichthys > Erpetoichthys calabaricus. Next base: position 102,067,268 of record NC_041405.2, on the reverse strand, counting down.
GCTGGCGGGGGAAACAGTCAAACGCGTCGTAAAGTCGAACAGTCGTAACTTGCATAGGTCGTATGTCGACGAGTACCTGTATATATATATATATATATATATATATATACTAGACAATTTGAATTTTTGCGGCCGTAAATCCGCCGCCTGCCGCAATGTTGGGGTTGGATGTCGGTCGAAGTCGCCTTTCTCTTTAAATTTTCGTGGCCGTAAATCTACCGCCTGTCGCCATGTCAGTCTTGTAAGGTTTTTCGGGCAGCTGCACAGAAGGCGACTGCGCATTTGGCTTCGGAAGGACATGAGTGAGTGAGTGAGTGAGTAGGCTGGCGAATTATATATAAGATATATATATATATATGGTTGAAATAGTTTCCTGTCAAATAATGCAAAGAGTACACGACACGTGTTTTGCCCTAATTCTGGGCTCATCAGGCATACACACTCTACATATATATACAGCATATACACAGTATATGCATTTATAGTACATTTAGGTCACAAGGTATCACTAACAAAGGACATTTTGAAAACCCTTCCCCTTCAATAAAAAACCTAAATGTCCCAAAATCAATTAATTAGATTGAAATGTGGTGATATTATATAAAAAAGAAAATTAGCCACATTTTTATATTTGTTGATATTTTTTTTCATTTGTTGATACATATTAATATTAACCTAACTTATATGCTCTAGGCTGCACAGTGAGCATGCTTTATGCAAATGAAGGATTCAGCAGAATTGATTAATGGGCCACACGCATGGCATTATTAACCAATAGAATGGACAGATGACTGAAAATGGGGCAGTGACCTGGACAAAAAAAAAATGGAGTGAGAGGCTCAAGGAAAACGCAAACCTGCACTGTTTTTTGCTGTTGACTACCAGCACTCTTAGATGGTAGATTATCTTGGTCTTGGGTTATTCGTTCCATTCCAGGTACCCTTAGCTCCCACTCGCAGTGCGTAAACCTGACAACAACCCATCTACCCCCAAACATTTAATGATTGCAGTGCTGCAAACTGAAAGGAGAGATGTCAGTCTTAGTGTCAGTCTTGGTGCTTGAATTTCTAATAGAGAAGCCACAGAAGTTGTGTTAGGATGATCAAAGCTGCTGCTCCGTGCCTTTTACGTTAATACACAAGTGTAATTAAAACACTGGAACTTACATATATTCACTTCAAGTACTGCTTTGCATATTCAGAGGCACTCACATCATAGAGCTAACTATGTTGTAAATGTTATACATTTTTGTTTGTCTGATCCCAGCAACATTTTTTTAAAAAGGAGTGAATAGATTTCTTTTCTGTTTGCAGTAGCTTTCAGAAAAATTGAGGACTGTAATGTTGAAATTTGATCATCTGACAATGTATAGACAATAAAATACCAAAATTAAGAGAATCGTCCATAATTTGGAAATATTTTGTTTTCAAAACTGTATTGTGCAAACTGTTAAACCATTGAATGCCAACATTTACTCAGCCATTTAATATTGAACTAGATAATACATTATAAAGAGTGCATGAAAACTAAGGTAGCAGCAGTAAGTTCCAGTCATGATGGGTCAGCAACAGACTTAACCGTTGCTTTCCTGTTTACAGTAAAGCATCTCTGTAAATACCAGATCAGATAACAGTAGTCATTGTGCTTTGTTTATCAAAACACAAGGCTCTGACTTAAACTGTGTGCAATAAAGGTGTTAAAAATGGTCATCACTCAGATTAAGAGAAAAATCATTCTTCCGAAGTCATGTTACATTCACTTTATTCCAAATGTCACAAAAAATCAAAATAGATCTGAAGCAAGTAGCACTTTATGCAACCGTGACCAAATTGTGGTTGAGTCGAACTATGGAAGCAGGCCTAAACATAATTGTTCATTATATTGATGAGAATATACACTGAAACGCAGATGTTTGCCATGCAGCTTCTTCAAATGAGTGCGCATTTTGCTACGATACTGTCCTCAAGAAGTGGGACGCCACTGCTCAAGAACTGAGTCTGGTACCAGCAGGTAACAACGTGTTACTATCAAAATACTTCACATTAAATGCTTTTATATACCATTACACCACAACTATCAGGTTGTGCTGACATTCACTTCCTTATCTTACGTTACTGTCATTTAAGATTTTATCACATACTTTCATTTTCATATACACATGCTACATTTGTTTTCTTAATACAGAAGAACGTTCCCATGTTTAACATTTCTCACATATTACATTTTTGAGTGATGATTGGTTTTGGAAAAAGGGAGGAATGTTAGTGTTTTATGTAAATTTAATATATAAATATTTTGTAAGAGCCAATCTTAGAAAGTTAATGCTTAAAGTTAAACTCATATTAGTGTTTGCTTAATTTGAATCTATATATATAAAATTCTTTTCGCGTTTGAAACGGAAATTACGTATGACCACAGAGGAACAGGAAAAACATTCTTAATAAACCTGATTCTGGCCGAGAGAGCGAATGGTGGCATTGCTCTGGCTGTAGCGTCATTGGGAATCGCTTTTACATTATTAGATGGAGGCCGTGCAGCACATTTGGCATTGCAATTACCATTAAACCTCACTCACGACGAAAATCCAATTTGCAACATACACAAGGGCTCTGGAAAGGCAAAAGTCTTGCAACATTCAAAGATAATAGTTTGGGATGAGTGCACCATGGCACATAAAAGAGCTCATGAAGCCTTGAACCGAACAATGCAAGATCTCAGAGATCCTACCAAAATAATGGGAGGTACTGTCGTTTTACTCGCAGGAGATTTTCGTCAAACATTACCAGTTATTCCATGAGGGACACCAGCAGATGAACTCAACGCATGTTTAAAATCCATGCTTCTCCCACGGTCAGTTATATGTTGCGTGTTCTACAAGAAATGTAGTATACCCGAAAGCACTGCAGTAGTACTCAATGTATCTTTACTTCTTAAATGTTAATGCTTTACTGTTTAATAATTTATACGCTTCTTATATGTTGTTCAAATTCTTTTATCAACATACCAGTAACGGCGCACTGCACAAATACACTTGACTTGAGCATTCATAGTATTCATCCTCTTTCTCTGTACGTTTAGCATTCGATTGCTCAGAGGCTGATGTGCTTACTGCTTCCTGAGCAGCTCTTCTTTACTCCACCCTAGCGGCCCGCTGCTTCTCTTTTGTCGGCATCTTTTCACGTTAAAACTGATTAAGTTAGTTTTTGTGTTGCAATTACTTAGTACATTTTCTTTAACATTTCACTTAATCTGGCACTTAAGTCTTCAATCTGCCTCAAGAATGATTAGCAAAGGTGGTAGGGAATGAGAATGGCGCCCGTACGCATGCACGCACAGCCGCCCTGCTGCGCGCTGCCGAGAGTTGATTCTACAATAAAATAAAAATAAAAAGAGTGATAAAATCATCACCGCGAAAGCAGATAGTAGACGTCACGTAGTATAAGTGTACCAAATTTCAAGTCAACAGGTGAAACGGTTTGCCAGCTACAGGTGATTTAAAATCCTGGACAGACAAACGAACAGCAACGGTAGCATATTATAGAAGAAGATTTTACTGTTTAATAATTTTCATTTATCTGCAATGTGCATCTTATATATTAGTTAATATTCTCATATGATGAAGATGTTAATAATGTTGTTTCTATTGATTTCTGTGTTATTGTAAATGCTCTTTATTTGTTGGAAAATAAAATTGGCAATTAACAAACTTATTTTATAAATACTACATTTTATTTTTTTCCTTTGCACTCAGTGAGCGAAGCCACTGAGTAATCAGCTAGTAGAATATAATTTTCTTTCATAGCTATAGATTATGGTATAGCCTTGTAAGTTAACATGAGATAGAACCTTCTTAGACAGATCTGTAACGCAGTGTGTTAATTGTGTCAGTTGTTGCTTAGAACAGGTCCCATTGCTAGCGAGGACCAACAGACCCATTTACAGTATGAAAATGTGATAGGCATACAATTGTCTGACCGTTTAGAAATGGTCCAGAGCTAAAAAAGCAAACCTAAAGAATTAAAACAAGATTTATAAGCTTTAAACAGAACTTCCCTTAAACAAGAACTTTTCCTTCCTTTGCAATACCAACCTTTTCTCTATTTTTGTGTGAACTGTTTTACTTTGAATTTTTACTAAAGTTTTTAAAACTAAGATATTTTGTCTATGGAATCATTTTAATGTGTCAAGCTTTTGCCAGAAACCCAGGAAGCATACTGAAGCTGCGGAACTTTGGTGATTTTGGGTAAACGCAGCTACATATTTGTATATCAGCAATTTACTGCATTAAACTGTGACAGAAATATTATAATTGTACTGTATATTTATATTAAACAACTTTTTCCATTTCAACTAATCCAGTAATTCATTTTTTCATATTAATGTTTTAGGTACTCTGGCTTCCTCCCACAGTCCAAAGACATGCAGGTTAGGTGCATTGGCGATTCTAAATTGTCCCTAGTGTGTGCTTGGTGTGTGTGTGGGTGTGTGTGCACACCCTGTGGTGGACTGGTGCCCTGCCCTGGGTTTGTTTCCTGCCTTGCACCCTGTGTTGGCAGGGATTGGCTCCAGCAGACCCCCATGACCCTGTAGTTAGGATATAGTGGGTTGGATAATGGATGGATGGATGGATATTCATGTTTTAAGTGGTTCCCAGCACCATAATCATGGTGTACTATGTGTAAAGAACACAGGATGTGCAGTTTGCAGGACAAAGGGCATTTTTAGTGTGCTAATTAATTGAAATTAACGATCTCAAATATAATATCAAAGGCAGTAGTTGTGGCAGACAGAGGGATCACACTCTTCAGCCTCCCTGGAAAAGTCTATTCGGGGGTTCTGGAGAGGAGGGTCCATCGGATAGTCGAACCTCGGATCCAGGAGGAACAGTGTAGCTTTCGTCCTGGTCGCAGAACAGTGGACCATCTCTACACCCTTAGCAGAGTCCTGGAGGGTGCATGGGAGTTTGCCCAACCAGTCTACATGTGTTTTGTGGACATGGAAAAGGCATTCAACCGTGTCCCTCGGGGAATCCTGTGGGGGGTACTCCGGGAGTATGGGGTACCGGACCCCTTGATAAGGGCTGTTCGGTCCCTGTATAATCGGTGTTAGAGCTTGGTCCGCATTGCCGGCTGTAAGTCGAACCCGTTACCAGTGAGAGTTGGACTCCTCCATGGCTGCCCTTTGTCACCAATTCTGTTCATAACTTTTATGGACAGAATTTCTAGGCGCAGCCAGGGTGTTGAGGGGGTCCGGTTTGGTGGACTCAGAATTGGGTCACTGCTTTTTGCAGATGATGTTGTCCTGTTTGCTTCATCAGGCCGTGATCTTCAGCTCTCTCTGGATTGGTTCGCAGCTGAGTGTGAAGTGGCTGGGATGAGAATCAGCACCTCCAAATCCGAGACCAAGGTCCTCATCCGGAAAAGGGTGGAGTGCCCACTCAGGGTGGGAGGTGAGATCCTGCCCCAAGTGGAGGAGTTCAAGTATCTCTGGGTCTTGTTCACGAGTTAGGGAAGAATGGAGCGTGAGATCGACAGGCGAATCAGTGTGGCGTCTGCAGTGATGCGGGCTCTGCATCGGTCTGTCGTGGTGAAAAAGGAGCTGAGCTGAAAGACAAAGCCCTCAATTTACCAGTCGATCTACGTTCCTACCCTCACCTATGGTCATGAGCTATGGGTAGTGACCGAAAGAACGAGATCGCGAATACAAGCGGCTGAAATGAGTTTCCTCCGTAGGGTGTCAGGGCTTTCCCTTAAAGATAGGGTGAGAAGCTCAGTCATCCGGGAGGGGCTCAGAGTAGAGCCGCTGCTCCTCCACATCGAGAGGACGCCTCCCTGGTGAGGTGTTCCGGGCACGTCCAACCGGGAGGAGGCCCCGGGGAAGACCCAAGACACGCTGGAGGGACTAAGTCTCCCGGCTGGCCTGGGAACGCCTCGTGATTCTCCCGGAAGTGCTAGAAGAAGTGGCTGGGGAGAGGAAAGTCTGGGCATCTCTGCTCAAGCTGCTGCCCCCGCGACCCGACCTCGGATAAGCGTAAGAGGATGGATGGATGGAGGCAGTAGTTGTCAATTATTAATTTTGTCATAATTGTGTGCCCCTATTAAAACATTCAATTTATTGCATGCGCCATGCAAATGTGCATCCTGTAAATGTCAATGCTGCATGTAATAAGTTAAAGTTACAATTCAGTGTATGTTGCTTTTGACGTAAACCCACCAAAATTTTGTAACAGTACAAGAAATTACAGAATAAAGTATTACATTCAAATCTGATTGAAGCTACCATTATTACAGGATGTGCTACAGTGTGAAATTATATTTATAACTAATATCCCCATTGCTAATACTTACCTGTTTCAATTCGGAAGAATAGAGTTTCATATAGAATTGTGTTTTATGCAGTGACCATCAACAAAAGCCAATGTCAGTTACTAGGAAGAGCAGGAATTTTACTTAGGGGAAATTGCAACTAGCATATTCCATAGTAAGGAGCTCCACTGAACTAATAATATTTTAACAACCCTGTACTATTACAGTGCTTCTGTCATGTTTTATTGCAGGTATCCAGCAGACCCCCGACCCTGTGTTCGGATTCAGCGGGTTGGAAAATGGATGGATGGATGGATGGATGGATAATATTCTTATTGTTTAACACTGTATTACTGTAGCTTTACACAATGCATGGGACCTGTGTCATTTAAGGGGGCAATACAGGGGATGGATAACTTTAATACTTAAATACATCAAGTGCCAATTTAGACATGGTGTCAAATGTTAAAGCTGGTTCTCTTTATATAATATTACTATTGTCTATAGATTCACAGTCTATAGATCTTATCAGTCTATTCATTGTGCCAAATATACAAAAATAGAGGAAATCAGAATGGGGGTTTTCACAGCACTGTACAACGCCTAATATATGATTGTTTACCCAGAGTTTTACTGATCTACAGTACTGTCTTGCTGATTTTACTGTGTTTAGTACTTCAGTATTGATTACTTTGTAAGGCATTCTGTGTTACAGGTAACAAAGACCTTCTGATTATTTGACAGACCTTTCATGCAAGCTTGTAGCGCTGAGAGCTGCTATATACTGAAGATAATCCATTAAACCTTGGAGATGTTCCTGAAATGCTTAAAAAAATTGGCATTGTGGATTATTTTACATGGCACATTTCTGAATGCCACCTATTAGAAACCAGCATGGGAGCAATTAAGGAAGTGAGACTAACTTTAGACTGGCATGGGAGAAGCAGAACTAAGTCGCTCTAATGATATATATCTTGGTATGTGATTCTGAAAAATGAACAGCAGAAAGAACATCTGAGGAAGGCTGGGTCATTTAAGGACCATTTGATAAATTCTGGACAGATAATACAACCATCTTCAAGATTTTTGCTCATCTGTCAGTTTACCTAATGTCAAACAGTGTAATGATATCACATTTTTGCTGAAAAGCATTTTAAATAGAGGTATCCTAATATGTCACCCTCATCTCTTATCTGCCAAAAAACATGAGATACCAGCAAGATGCCAATGCCTGAATTTTATCTGTTGATGTGTTGAAAGAATTATCACCCCCTGACACATCACTATTGCTATTTTAGGAGCTATATTCATCACAGCTACGGTGCAGCTTTAGAAAACAGAGTTGCCAAACATGTTACAGCAACAGTCACAATGGAAACAGAGCACAAACTCAAACACATTTCTTTCATGTAGATTAAAAAAGCATGTGTGTTTGACTAAGTCTTCAATTTATTTACATTTATTCAAAAGATTCAAAATGCTTAATACCTGTGAGCATATAGTTAAATGTGATTCACAAGTTGTATTTTGTTATATTAATAGCATGCACCATGAATCAGAGCTTCATCTTTAAAAGAAACATTCTTCATCACTGCATATGGGCTTAAGAAAACCTAAGTATCGCATCTTCAGCAAACATTTCCAGCACTGTTCAACTAATCCACTGTGACCATAAATGATAACGTCTGTGAATACATTTGGAAAAGTGTAAATAAACATACAGCTGGAATTTCATTTTTTTTTTTCCGAAACATAAATAGTTTTGATCCAAAGGAGGTAAAATAAGATTTATTGAGAAAGCAATAACAGACATAAGAAGTGAGGAAAATGTTTCAAAGATGAATGAATGTAGAAGAAATACACTGTAATGTTTTTACCAACTTATTTTACTGCTACAATGCTTGAATAACTTTATAGATCTATTACATTTTTTATGCTTGTTTCAAATCTCCATCATCCTGGGAAAGGACTGCACAGACGGGGTGCTTCATGAGGACTCAAATAATGAAGTAGTACACGGTAATACCTGGTAACAGAAATGATGGCACAAATGCCGTCAAGAGATTCATTTCAGGCTGATCAAAGTTAACAGGGTCTATATAAGAAAATCACTTTACAAAGAACATGCCAAAGTGGTTTAAGCTATCATTTACTTATCAAACCACAATATATTTTTTGCAAGCTACATCCATTTGCTGAAACTGCCTAGTCCAATTTCAGGTTCACAGGAGCCTAACCTGAACAGAGGGCCAGTTTGACTGAAGGTACTTTAAAATTAGAATCAACCATTAAGCTAAAACATGTATGAGAAGAATCTAACAAATCAAAAAAATCCCACAGTGCAACAGGGAAAACATTCAAACTTCACATAGACTGTGACTGAACCTAGCCTAGTAGATGCATGAAACAGCAGTGTTAAAGACTACGCCACTATGTCAGCCCTTTTAATACTTCATAAAGTGAGGAAATCAATTAATGAGAACTACAGGAATTTAAAAAATGTGGTTTGTGCAATCAGCACCTTATTTAGTGTAATCAGAACATATAACTTCTCAATTCTAAGAATGCTTTTGATAAGAAGAGCCTTTTTCATCAGAGTGACTCTGTAAAAACAGCAGAGGCCTAATTATACATATCTATGGGAAGTCAATCAGTAGAGAAGCCCTTACTCCCAAAATTAATTAAGAAAATGTTAGCCACAAAAGCATGAAAAAGTTATCTCCTTTCTTACATCACTATGATGGTTTGACCATCAGAAATGTTAATAAGGTAAAGAGAAGCTTTGTCAACCAGAAGCAGGAGTATGAAGTAAAGACTACACTTAATTAGAAGCCAATAAAAATCATGAGGTAGAGATAACGGTGTGGTGTTTGCACGATGCATTTGGAATAAACTGCTGGGTGTTCTTTTCAGCTGGCTCCTCACAGATCCAGGGAAACTGATTCAAATCCAGGCAATGGCATTGTCTATGTGGAGTTTGGACATTCTCCCAAAGACTAATTGACACTTCTAAACTGGCCCAGTGTTGAGAGGCTTGTGTACCTAGAAAATAACTGATAGCCCATTCTGTGTTGGCTCTACCCTCCAACTCCCCACCAACCCTTGTTTGGATTAAGTGAGTTCACAAAGTGGATGGATATGGTGTGGAAACAGAATGACTTCCACAACTGCCAAGAAAAGAATCATTACAGTAATTAACACTGCTAAATATGAATGTATGATGTTAGGTGGTGAACTTTTACAAAGATGAATAAAGCAGATCTTACTAAATACTTGCTTAATAACTAAATCCTTCATGAAATAAAATATTATTTATTTACTATGCACAGTTAATGACCAGAGGGTGTCTGTGAATTCAGGAATCCCAAACGGTAAACTGTAGGCCTACACTTGTACCACCGAATCATGAGTAATTGGTCCAGTGTTCCATTTTTTCAAATGCAAAGCGTGGTTTGACTTTTTTCCATAATGCTTTAATTGCCCATAAATATTCATGATGATTAACTCTCTCAATGATCGACTGCCAGTATTACGGAGTCTGTTTTATTGTATTAGCAATATGGCAGTTAATTTATTTTGACGAAAGCCAAAGAAAATGGCTGTTTACAGGAAAAAGTACTGAGGATGACGCCTGTAAACACAGCAATAACAAAGTATTTAAGCTGGGAATGTTAAAAATCTTATGCCAAGCATCACTTTATAATAAGTCAACCACATATCAACTAATTAATGCAGAATTGACACAGCTGATATTTTTATCTTCTGCTGTCAAAATTTGATTTTTAATGCTTTCATAATAACCTTAAATATTACAAGAAAATAATAAATTGCAAATGTGATTTTGTTTTAATTCAAAAGCCTTAAAACATGACAATTATGGATTAAAAGCTAAGTATTGATGGGTAGTTTTACCAAACAGACAAACCTATGAATATCCATCCATTAGAGAACATTTTCTTGATTACAGGTACCCAATTTTTGAAACATTATGTTCAAGGGGAAGGAACAAAGTCTGAATCTTTGAAATAAAAGTTGCCATCTTAGTGCAGCAGCGTGGTGCATAAAGGTTATTCTATCATTAAAATTTTCTTTTGAGGACTGTTGACCACTTCTTCCAAATAATGGATGGTGGAAAAACACAACCAAAAAACTCTAACGTCAGTCAATGTAGGAATACATTTTTAAACCGAAGGATGCAACATAAGAATCTAACTGCAATAATTGTAGTATCAGACATGGAGAAGAGACGGAATACAGGAAGGTAGTGGACAATTATGTTGACTGGTGTGAGCTGAATAAACTGCAGATCAACACCAGTAAAACTAAAGAACTGGTAGTTGATTTAAGAAGATCGCGATCTCCAGCCACTCCCCTGTCTATTAAGGGTATGGAAATGGAGATAGTTGAGGAGTACAAGTATCTAGGGGTGCATATGTGCAATAAGCTAGACTGGTCCAGGAACTCGCTGGCCATATACAAGAAGGGTCAAAGTAGGCTGTATTTCCTATGTAAGCTCAGATCTTTTAGTGTCAGCAGCATTATGTTGCGGATGTTCTATGACAGTGTGGTTGCCAGTGCCTTTTTCTTTGCTGTGGCATGCTAGGGGAGCAGCATGAAAGTGGCAGACATCAGGAGACTAAACAAACTAATTCAGAAGGCTTCCTCTGTGGTAGGAGAGAAACTGGACAGCTTGGAAACTGTGGCAGATCAGAGAATGTTGTCTAGGCTTTGGTCTATTATTGAAAATGCTAATCACCCACTTCATAGTGTTGTGGTTGGGCAGCGGAACGTTTTCAGCAATAGACTGACTAGCATCAAGTGCTCCACTGAACCTCACAGAAAATCCTTCCTCCCCACAGCCATCAGACTCTATAACTCCTTTTCCAGTCACTCACCCATACTTTAAGCTATTACCCTTTTTCTTTATTGGATATCCAGATACATTTTTCAGGTACTTGAAATATGCAACATACTACCTGTTCTTGTGCAATAAATTGTCTTCTCTTCACATGAGAATAACCTTATTTGTTCTCAGAATGTGCAATATTAACTTAAGGTGCAACACTCTGCACTCTAGTTTGATACTTACATTTATTACACTCTATTTATATTTACTTGATTACTTTATACTTGCTCTTAGTGTAACATGTCCCTTGTGTGTTGTTAAGTTGTAATTTCTTTCGGGATTAATAAAGTTTTCTGATTCTGATTCTGAAATAACCCAACACACGTAAAACCCACAATATAGTCAGGTATGATAAGATGGAGCCGTTATGAAAACAAATGGATAACCTACCAAAATTCACAATCCACAGCAGAACTTCAGAATGGCTTTTCCTTTTCTACAACTTAAGAAGATTGTTTCGGCTGCCCCCTTCCTTCTGCAATTGCCCTTATATAACTGTTCAGCCTAAGAACAAAAAATTAGCCTGCACTTTACATACAGTATTTATACATGTGCTGAATATATTCAAACAATACAAGCAGTAATAATTCAATATTTAAAATGTACCAACCAGTGCAACTGCAGCTCAGTGTCACCCACTCCAAAACGGTATATGGCCTTGTTTGGACTTCAGAGCACTGGGATGTCAATTCTCCTTACTTTAGCTATTAAACTGCAAACAACTGTGACTAAAATTGTCTCGAGTATACCTTCAAAGGTTGCTAGAAAAAACTGAGGAAAAATATACTAGAAAATGTAAGTAAGTTTGAAAATTAATTTAGAGCACTTGGTGCTGAGCTTGAAGACAAAAAGCAAATGTTCATGACTTTATTGAAATAGCTGAACAATTGCCTTCTGCCGCTGATGAAAAATCAAAATAGCTATAAAATCCAAATACAAAGTGCTTTAAGATAGACTAGCTGCAATGGAAGATAGATATAGAATATTAGAACTGAAGGTCTCCCCGAAAACCATGAAAGCCCAAACCCAGTGAAATTTATCACTGAAATATTTTCTTAAATAATTGGAAAGGACTTCAAATCAGACACCGGGATATCAGCAGTTACTGCATACGTGGATCAAACGCCTCAAAACCTAGAGGCCTCATTGTACGTTTCAATGAATCACAATCTAAAGCAAATCTGACGTTGCTTCAGATTATACTTGAAAATAACCACATTCACATTTTCCCTGATTTTTCACCTTCAACAACTGCAAAATATGCCGCATTTTACAATATTAAATGGCCTCTTGTATCCTGCTAAATTGAGAGTGGATATTTAAGGCAAACAGGCAAATTTTAAATTTTTAGGTTTTTTTTTTTTAAAATACAGTTGTGAGTTGCAACATGTCCTGACAAGGCAAAGAAGATTTTACCTGCAATTTGGCCTATTTGCAATTAGACTTTTGCCGTAGTTATACATTCAATTTCCTTCCCCGCTACTTTAATGTTTTAATTACAATTATAATTATAATTATATGTATATGTGTGTATGTAATATGTAATAATGTACTAACTTAATTTAAGACTACAAAATGACAACAAAAGATCAGAAGCAATGTCTCTATGACCAAACAGTGAATTTTGTGAGCTGGAAGGTCAAAGTTCTCAATCATGAATTAAAGAGGAAGAAAGTATTCTCTCACTTAACAGGTTTAAATGCCAAAATAGTATTTTTACAGGAGACTGACTTAATCAGCGAGGAGCGGTTTTGGTTGTAAAGAGATGGGACTGGCCAAATATTTCACTCCAGCTATACAAAGAAAACCAGAGATGTGGGAATCTTAATTCATAGAACAGTTTCATTTGCAATATCAGATGTAGTATCTGATCCTGGAGGGTGATATATGATGGGGATGGGTAATTTATTTAATTATCCAGTACTACTACTACTAGTAGTAGCAGTAGTAGTAGTAATAGTATTATCACCTTGTGTCCATTTCTGACATAGTAGTACCCATGATCATGTTCAGCAAGCAGAGTGTGTTAAAATAAATATTTACTTTTAATTGCAAATTAATAATAATGCCATTACAGGCCATCACTGTATCATGTTTTATTGTTTCTGTTATCGGGTTTCAGGAACCCAGAACATACTACAAGAAGTAAAAGACACTAGTCAGGACAATGTGAATGTGTCCACTGCAGGACATATTCACATATGCATCCACACTTAACCAATCTGTTTAAAATCAACCAAAAACTTCCAATGTTTAGGATGTGGAAGACAATACATAAGGACACAGAAAGAAAGTCCATACCGTCAGTAACTTACTTGGACAGGATTTGAACTGAGGTCAGAAGAGATTTGAGGAACAATTGCTAAGGTTGTCACTGCTCAAACACGCTAAAATTAAAAAACAAAAGGAAATAACTTAAAGAATATTTGCAAAGTATTCTGATCATTATACTGTTCCTATAAAATATTAGGAAACATGTTTGCATTTTGTTATCTATCAAGTGTTGTGGGTTTACTATTTTATTGAGAATGTGCTAAATGTTTTAACAATCCAAAACTTGCCAAGTGAAGACTGGGAAATAACACACAATATAAATCTGGCAGCATACAGTATCAAGATATGCATCACTCTTTCAAAATGATAAAGAGTAAAAAGTACTACTTTCATGAAAGGCAAAAGTAACACAAAATGCAAAATATAATAAAAAATGAAAAAAATAAATTATTAATTTTCTTTTCATTATTTAGTCATTCATTGTACTTACTGATTTTTTAAAATTTAATTACTGTTCACATAATAATTTATTTTTTGTATCTTTAGATTGGGGCTTTTAATTTTGTCACAAAATATCCCACAAATATCCTATTTAAAAATACACATCTAAACAACCTGTTTGCTCTGCTGTTACTTTCTCTGAAGTGAGAGTTCAACACAACAGTGCAATTATGTTTAAAATGATTAGAAAAATAATGATACAAACAAAACACTGAAGTCAAATAATTATGAACGTTTTCAATATAGACATCTCCTTTAGTGCTAAAGAGGTTCACTGCTTTGCTACATTTGATTGTAGCAGAAGACGACATGGCCGCCTAGCCTTTCTTGTCCATTTCATGTGGGGATTCTTTGGCAGGTTTTTAGATGCTTACATTTCACTTCCATTGTAACATGCAGAATTGTGTGAAAATGAAACCATTTACATTTTGATTATGTGGTGATTCTGAATACGCTTCACACTGCATCAGACTTGCATGGGTTTAACAAAAAAGTGTGAAGAATATTATGTGGCCTGCAAAGGTTTTAACTCCATAAAAGGTTTAAAGGAAAATACTTGCATGTAAGGTTAAATAGCAAATCTAACCTACCCTGGTATGAGCAAGAGAGGCTGTGTGAATAAAAACATGCCCTATGTTGGGACGGTGCTCCATCTGCTTGAAATGACCTGGTGATAGAGAAAGCATTTATTACAATGAATGCTTACAAAAACAACAAGCTGACTGGCCTAAGAACCTATGTAAATATGTTCAAGTAAAAAGCAAAATTGTAATCCAAGGCAGTAAACTACAACAGATGCCCCTTCAATCTAACAAGACAGGATTTCCCATTAATTAGTCAGCAGCTCGGCTCAAATCAGAGTTCTTTGTGTACACATTGCAGCAGCAGGTGTGTTCTTGTCTGTCTATATTCAACATATTTTTGCATCATAATGAACAGCTTATTTTGCAAATCAACTATGGTTGAATCTTAAATCACTCTAGGCAGGTTTAAATTTAAAATCTACACTATGCATAAAAAATACAATGAGAATTAACTATAATAAATCGAAGTGAACAACATGCCTGTTCATACCGAGACTATTTTTTGTTGCTTAATGTGTATGTTTTTTTATATTTTTCTGATATATTAGTCATTTGCTAGTAATACCTACGGTCAAATGAATTTCCTGATATGATATATTAAAGATTACCTTAACGTCTTGTAAAGAAAACTGAATGTTTCTTCTTATGTTGCCTATGGAGGCTCATGAACACTATAAAGCAGAAAAAGTTTACAAAAGATGCTAAATTCTTTTCTCTACATGAAATTCTGTATGTCATAACTTCCAGGAATGACCCAGATAGTCAGACAGTAATCCAAGGAATAATACTGTCACAAAGGTCAAAACCCTTGCTGGACACAACCCCACTATGGTTCATAAAGAATGACAGAATCCTAGATTCTCTTTCTTATTTATCAGGAGCCCCACTGCTATGCACTGTACAGTACGCACACACACACACACACACACAAAACAGGCATAAAGTTACTAATGCAGACATTCACTAAACGCCAAAAGCTTGTTGGAAGTATGCTTCACAGAAACATCAAAGGATCCCTATATTCACTGAAGAGGTGGGCAGATTCGAGAAAGGGCACATCAAAGGGAGGACACTGTGCCGTGCCTTCCCAAAGCAAGCCATAGCAGCATCAAATATGTGACTGCTGAGCAGATCATACACTTCTCCTATTCAGGCTCTACAAAATTCTAAATGCCAGTGACAAGGCTCTACCTGCCTTTCTAGTTTTCCTGCCCCTTGAGGTTATTAAGTACAAAACAGTTGAGCTCCTTATTTAATCTACTCCAAGCTCTAATCCTAGCTGTATAAATTACAATACAGTGATTGCAATAAAATTGAAGAAACTACCTTATAACAACTGAGGTAAAACGTACACAAATTATTAAATGAATGACGTTGCAAACATTATATTTTTTTTCACATCAAATAAATTTTAAAAATGTATTAAAACCTTTGGTCCAATTAGGGTTACTTCTCCTGGCAACTATGGTACTCAAGCAGGTCCTACTGTGCCTCTGTAGAGGGTGCCACTCCACTGAAAAGCATAATCTTATAAACATCCACACTCACTCTTACCCTCTATATACTACAAGGCTTTAGAGTGCGACAGGAAATGCCACTCTAAAAGGAGAAATAAGAAAATGTCATGTAGTAACCAGACTGTGATACAGATTCTGTCTCCTGAGGCTGTATGGCAGCAGTATTAACTGCTGTGCAAATGTGCTACCCCTTGCAGCAAACAAACTAAACCGAATTATATGCAAGAAGTTCTCCTTTTGCCCAACCCACTGTCACTGGACAGCAAAACAATTTTCACTATTGAGAGAGTTGACAATACTACCAGTCATAATGAGTCAAGACTAAGCTAAAAAGTGCCCATCTTCTATGATTCCTCTAGCTGTTGGGCAGCCTTCCACCAAAATGTTAAACACATTCTCAGTGAGTTGGCGTAACCAGGATCTGGTAAGCAACATCAACACAAGACACTTTTCTACCAACTTAAACAATCTTACCCCAGTCACTTCAAATAATATAAAACACATGGATATTCAATTTTTTTTTTTGATTGTCCGTTATGACAAACTAAGGGTTAAAGAAAATTTGATGTTGATTCTCAGACAGAAAGAGGAGATTATATTTGAAAAAAAAGCATGTGTACCTTCCCAGATATCTCTCCTTCAACAGCTGCCAAACTAGCTTCATTCTACTGCATTAAAAAGCACTTACACAAAGCCGAAATAAGAATGCAGCCTCTTGTTTCCTACTAAATTGAAAGTGATTTTTGATGACCAATTATAGATAGCAAGTTACTTGTTATCTATCCTTTTTACCCCAACAACTGTAAATGCCAACATAATAATAGGCTCTTTAGTTGTAATACCTGGCAACAATATGAAATCATGGTTAAAGCTCTTTTATGAAACAATGTTCTGCCTTTACTTAAGTTTACAAAATGTCCTCAAAAGTTTAGAAGCAGTGTCTCTCTCACCAAACAGTGAACTTTGAGATCTTTTACATTCAAGCTCACAATCACGATGTAAAGACAAAAAAAGCATTTTCTAACCTAGCAAGTCTAAATGGCAAGATATAATTTAAGCAGGAGATTCACTTAATAAGTAAGGACCCATTTCAGTTGCAAAGAGATCAGAATTGGCCAAATGTTTCACTCCAGCTATACAAAGAAAACTAGACATGTGGGAATCTTAATATACAAAACAATCTCATTTGTAGTACTACAAGTAGAATCTGATCCTGAAGAGTGATATGTCATGGTGATGGGTAATTTATTTAAATTTAAAGTAATTATAATAAATATCTATGCACCTAAAGTGGATGATAGAGATTTCATAAAAATTATAATGGACAGAGACTTTAATCATGTTTTAAATCACTACAGGGGAGATGACATCCAATACTGCAAAAATAATCAGTCAGTTAATAATGGATCATAACTTATTAGACACATGGAGATTTTTAAATCCAAACTCAAGAGCATATTCCTTCTTCTCATCAGAACATCACAGTTACTCAAATACTGATTATTTCTTTATAGATAATAATTTATTGCCCACTATCAAATCTTGCAAGTAAGATGCTATTGTTATTTCTAACCTCACCCCTCTGATCATGGAGCTTAAATCATTATGCCCTACACAATCATTTTGTAGCTGGCAACATAACCCCTTTTCTTTAGCTTATGAGAAGTGTGCAGAATTAATCTTCGAGAAAACATTATTTTTTAGAGACAAATACATCCTCAGAGGTCCCTGCAAGAATACTATGGAAAACTCTGAAGGCTTTTTTAAGAGGACAGATTATTTTGTATCTTTCCCACAAAAATAAATTGGAAACCAAGAAGGCGTTAGAGTTAATCTGAAAAAGTACCAGAATAGATCAAGAATATGCCAGGTCTCCAAATGAGACACTTTATAGGAAAAGACAGGTTTTGCAATCAGAATTTAACCTTTTGACAGTAAATGAAATGGTTCAGCTCATCTTTAAATTGTGACATCATTATCATGAAGAAGGGAGAAGGCTAATAATATCTTAGCTCAGCAAATCCACAATGCTATAACAGCAATTACCAACACAGATGGAGACAAAATAATTGATCATAAAATTATAACCCACACATTTAGAGAGTACTGTAAGTCCTTATATTCTACTCAGTTTAAAGAAGATAAGGCACAATCTAATACGTTTTTGATGCATTACAAATACCACAGCTAAATACTCTTAGTGCAGAGGACCTGGATAAACCTCTGACACTCACAGAACTACTGGATGCTATTAACTCACTCCAGTGTAGGAATGCTACAAGCCCTGATTGCTGCTCAGGGGAATTTTATAAAAAAAAATTCAAATAAGTTAGCTCCACTACTATTAGCAGCTTATATATAAGCTAGAGACAACAAAATTGTACCTCATTAATTACCATCTTCGCAAAGAAAAATGGACTTATTACAATATATATCATACAGACCAATTTCACTTTTGAGTAATGATGTTAAGATACCCTCCAATGTTTTAGCTAGAAGGATTGAGAAAGTGCTTTCTTCTGTAATATCACAAGACCAAACAGGATTTATTTAAGGCAGACAGCTTCTAATCTTCAATGTGTTTAATGTCATATACTCACCCATAAAATCTAACACACCAGAGATTTTGTTATCTTTGGATGCAGAAAAAGCATTTGACATGGTTGAATGGGACTACCTGTTCACCACATTGCACAAATTTGGGTTCGGCCCAAACAAATGTGCATGGATCAAACTACTTTATACCAGTCCAGAAGGTTCTCTTTGTATTAACAACATTATTTCAAACTACTTCAAATCTGGTATTCAACAAGGATGCCCCCATATTACCATTGTTCTTTGCAATTGCCATTGAGCCATTTGTCATTCACTTTTGAAATATATCAGACATAATGGGAATTACCTGAGAAGGATTTAAACAGAAAATATGACAATATGCAAATAACATGGTACAATATTAATCAGACCCACAAACTTCTGTACCAGCAGTTCTCAATGCAGTAGCAGAATTTCAAAACATACTGTATCTGAACTTAAAATTCATTTGAATGAAACTGCTTTTTCCAGTGAACTCTATTAAACCGGACACCTACCCATTTATTTTAGCAGATCAGTTTAAATATCTAGGGGTAAGCATCACAAGTAAACATAAAGCTCTTTATCAATAAACTTTTGCTGTCTGCATGGAAAAACCTAAACAAGACTTGCATAGATGTCCTACCCTCCATCTTACTTCAGCAGGGAGAATTAACACTATCACGATCAATATTTTCCCTAAGCTTCTGTTTCTATTTCAAAACATCCCCATATACATTAACAAATTGTTTTTTAAGACATTAGATTCAATCATAATCTCATTTATTTGCAATTCGAAATATCCATGCATCCAAAGAGCTACCCTACAATGACCTAAATCAGAAGGTGGCATGGCTCTACCAAATTTTCAATTTTAATACTGGGCGGCAAATATATAAGCTATAAAAATCTGGACATTGACACTGATAGATGAATACATACTAGTTTGGCCTGCAATAGAAATGAAATCCTGCAGTACTTTTTATATTCCTTGCTTTGTGCCCCATTAAAAACAAATTAGCATTAATATACTGATAATCCAATTGTAGGAAACACTTTAAGACAGAGAAGCACTTATCTGTTGCACCTTTACATGATAATCACTCTTTTCTACCCTCTCAAGCCTACACAGTATTTAATGTTTGGAAAACATCTGGGATTAAACACATAGAGCTCTATTTGTTTATAGATGAGGTCTTAGCATTAGAAACTTTGCTAAAAAGAACCTGCCCAATTTTCCTCACCTCCCACCCATTTCTATTTCAGTGGCAGTACTGATCAGTCTTGAAGACTCAGACAGAATCTCAGTTTTATATAAAACATTTTAAAGTCTCTTCCTTTAAAAGAATCAAAGGTAGGAGGGGGAAAGAATCTTTCACTTAAGATCTCAGAAAAGGAGTGGAAGCTCCATATGTGCAAAGCATTCAATCATTCAACTTGAAATCTTTTACTGAGCATATTTATCTCATTTAAAATTGTCTAAAATGTATCCATGGCAAAATTCAACCTGTAAACATTGCAATCGAGTTCCACCCTCACGAGGCCACATGTTTTGGGTGTGTATCAAATTAACGTCATTCTGGACAAAAGTCTTTGAATGTTTATCAGACAGCCTTAGTGTCACATTCACTCCTCACCCATTAACAGCTGTGTTTGGTGTAGTCCTGGATGGGCTTAATGTGGAGAAGGACAAATTCATTGTTCAGTAATTGCCTTTACCACACTACTAGCACATAAACTTATCTTACTGAACTGAAGGAATCCTAGCCCACCTGTCATAAGTCAGTGAGTAACTAATGTCCTATACTATTTGAAACTGGAAAAAATTGAATTCTCACTTAGATAACCCATTCAAAACTATTCTAAAATATGACAAGATCTAATTAATCAAATCTTAGAATAAGCATTTATATCGGGGAAAAGGACATTCTCCTTTATTTGTTGTTTTTAAAGATTTGCTCATGTTGTTGGCTCTCCTCTCTTGACTTGATTAAATGGAATGTTGTTTTCTTTTCATAAAATCAAAAATAAAAAAATTGAAGAAAAATAACTGGACACTAATATGAAAAACTGAATTCAAACAGATTTATGCTGCATTAGGTACAGAACTGAGAGAAACAAGTAAACACAACAGAAGTGAGACATACATTTCCAAGTGTGAATTTCCAAATGTGGAAGCATTTATTGTTGTAATGTATGGTATTGCTGAAGATGAAATATTAGCTGTGCAGAACGCTGAATCGCATATTCTAGAAATAACATTGAGTCTGTTTGCCCAGTTTTACTGGCATAATATCAACAAATTATATTACTGATGCCAATTTTGACAATCAAGTCAAATGCAGCCTTTATAGTGAGAGAATTAAGGTTCATACTTTAATATGTTTTCTAATAAAACGATAAAAAAAAAATGACAATCAACTAACTGTATTGAAAAGAAGACTGGGCCATTATATAGTAAGATATACGGATGCTGCAAATTTCAGAAATGCTAAATAAAGCACCAGTGTATTTACACGACATTTGTTTATTGCATGGATTGGACAATTTTTAAAGTATCTATTACAAAATCATAATTCTTTTTTCCCCAATTTAATTTGGTTTGCAGCTCAGAAAAATGCTCCAGGCAATGTCTGCAACTTTAGAACTGGAAACCTGCTATGTATTAACTGTCATGTAACAAAGTGATTTAAAGTGTGTAAAAGCTTTAAATAAAACTAAGGACTTTTGGAAGAAAAAAACGTAAGTAATCAATCTTTCAAAATTAGAACAGAGAAGTACTTGTCAGATCTTCATTTATACAAAGCTGTGCACCGTATGAAAAGAAATAATTTTCTGTCCGCTGCACATTATTTTATTGAGTGCCATTTAAGCTGCAATAACACAAAATGCTTTACAATATAATTCACATTGTAGTCCATAATGAAACATCAATTTACATGCTCATAACAGCAGCCGTACAGTCAGATAAATTGGACAGTAAATGAAAGAGTCAAGGCTAACATAAATAGCCAACAGGACGGATATAAAGTTGCCCCTTTCAAAGAGCAGCAGAGACCAGGTGGTTCTTAAGTAAGAGTTTGTATGATGGGACAGAAAGAATGCTATGGAGAGACACTTCAAAGAAGACTCAAAGAATAGGCCAACACCGTTTTAGAAGATGTTGCCAAACCAGATATCTGGTGTTTACAAATAAACAGAACCTATCCTGTTAATGAAGGGCTTAAAACATTAGCCAGCCCATCATACAGCTATCCTCCACATCAAAAAAAAAACACAATCACATTATTTAGAAGGAAAAACGTTGTGTCTGAGCACCCTCAATACTACTACTACTATTAATGATAATACATTTTATTTAAATACAGTCATATGAAAAAGTTTAGGAACCCCTCTCAGCCTGCATAACAATTTACTTTCAACAAAAAAAGATAACAGTGGTATGTCTTTCATTTCCTAGGAACATCTGAGTACTGGGGTGTTTTCCGAACAAAGATTTTTAGTGAAGCAGTATTTAGTTGTATGAAATTAAATCAAATGTGAAAAACTGGCTGTGCAAAAATTTGGGTACCCTTATAGTTTTGTTGATTTGAATGCATGTAACTGCTCAATACTGATTACTTGCAACACCAAATTGGTTGGATTAGCTAGTTAAGCCTTGAACTTCATAGACAGGTGTGTCCAATCATGAGAAAAGGTATTTAAGGTGGTCAATTGCAAGTTGTGCTTCCCTTTGACTCTCCTCTGAAGAGTGACAGCATGGGATCCTCAAAGCAACTCTCAAAAGATCTGAAAACAAAGATTGTTCAGTATCATGGTTTAGGGGAAGGCTACAAAAAGCTATAAACGGTCAGTTTCTACTGTAAGGAATGTAATCAGGAAAAGGAAGGCCACAGGCACAGTTGCTGTTAAACCCAGCAGGTCTGGCAGGCCAAGAAAAATACAGGAGCGGCATATGTGCATAATTGTGAGAATGATTACAGACAACCTACCGATCACCTCCAAAGACCTGCAAGAACATCTTGCTGCAGATGATGTATCTGTACATCGTTCTACAATTTGCACAAAGAACATCTGTTCTGCACTCACACCACAAACAGAGTCGCTTGTTGTATGCAAATGCTCATTTAGACAAGCTAGATTCATTTTGGAACAAAGTGCTTTGGACTGATGAGACAAAAATTGAGTTATCTGGTCATAACAAAAAGCACTTTGCATGGCGGAAGAAGAACACTGCATTCCAAGAAAAACACCTGCTACCTATTGTCAAATTTGGTGGAGGTTCCATCATGCTGTGGGGCTAGTTCAGGGACTGGGGCCCTTGTTAAAGTCAAGGGTCAGATGGATTCAACCCAATATCAACAAATTCTTCAGGATAATATTCAAGCATCAGTCACAAAGTTGAAGTTATGCAGGGGTTGGATATTCCAACAAGACAATGACCCAAAACACAGTTCGAAATCTGCAAAGGCATTCATGCAGAGGGAGAAGTACAATGTTCTGGAATGGCCGTCACAGTCCCCTGACTTGAATATCATCGAAAATCTATGGGATGATTTGAAGCAGGCTGTCCATGCTCGGCAGCCATCAAGTTTAACTGATCTGGAGAGATTTTGTATGGAAGAATGGTCAAAAATACCTCCATCCAGAATCCAGACACTCATCAAAGGCTATAGGAGGCGTCTAGAGGCTGTTATATTTGCAAAAGGAGGCTCAACTAAGTATTGATGGAATATCTGTGTTGGGGTACCCAAATTTATGCACCTGTCTAATTTTGTTATGATGCATATTGCATATTTTCTGTTAATCCAATAAACTTAATGTCACTGCTGAAATACTACTGTTTCCATAAGGCATGTCATATATTAAAAGGAAGTTGCTACTTTGAAAGCTCAGCCAATGATAAACAAAAATCCAAAGAATTAAGAGGGGTTCCCAAACTTTTTCATATGACTGTAGCACCTTTCTCATGCTCACATATATAATAGAGGAGAAAAACAAGCAGCTCTCACTGAACTTGCATTCTGTAAATCAGCAAGCTGCTTATAATATGGCAGAACTACCGGGACCTGGCATATTCTAATTTCACTATTCATTTAATATTACTACTGCATTATGTCCAGGATTTCCCTTTTCAGCTGTATTTCTTCATTATGCCATATTAATATTTCAATGGCATAACTCTAACTTTCTCATTTTCTGTAATTCTAACTCTACTTCTTTTTAATCTCAAAAGCATGACTCAGTGTATGACTGCATATGTCATCTGTTTGTTCACTCAGGTTTAAAACGCTTGTCCTGTTAAAATGTATTGAAGAATAAAATATGCCATGATACAAAAATATTATGTAACATGTACAGAGAAATTCACATATCATCGTGGAGCACTATGTCTACTCTAAATACTTCAGAACCTGCTCTTCTCAATACTTACAAAAGGACATTGGACTTGATGTTTCTGAGATGACACCAGACTTTAACGTTCACTTAATTAATGAGCACAGTAAACATGGCCATACCCCTTTAAAGTAGACTGACTGCTCTGAGATGATTGTGCATGGTATTTATGACATTTTTTTTAAATGCTCAAAATTCTCAGATCCTACAGTCTAGGAAAGAGTATTACTTAGTCTAAATACATTAAGTAAGATAATAGCAATATTAATATTTATTTTTATTTTAATGACAATCTGCTTAGCACATCTATACAACATAATGCCTAAACCTTAACTTTATCCTGCATCCCTGGTTTGCTGCTTCCAAGAGATTAACAAAAATGCCACTGAAAACCACTTATTTTTAACGTTGGAGAAAAAGAACATGCCACACTGAGTAGGAACTCTGTGGCTAGCAGTGCAGTTCTGTAAACTCAGAACCTTCTCAAAATCTGCTAGAAATGTAATGATTGGCAGCTTATACAACTTGCATTAGTTCACTGCCAAGCATTTCTTACCTCTGGCCTACAAATAACACTGAACTAAGATAGTGTCTGTGGAATGCAAAGAAAAAAATAAAGTGTATTTGTGTCAAGCGTTATTGCAATGCTATCCATTCATTTTTATTCTGATTTCAATTAATAAGTGTGAAAGGCTTAGATTCCCTATTATCATGGTCACTTTATTAATGCCTAAAAACAGTAAAATATCCTTTGACTCCTGAATATTTTACAACTCTAAGAATAATCAAAATCATGATAGACAACACATTTTTTTATTTATAGAGGACCATTAAATGTGAGGAACAGTCCATCAATTTTTTAGCATTTAAAACAAGACTCAACATCAAACAAAATTAGCAAAATCTACTCTTGTTAAAGTTTCCACTCAAGTGGTGCAAATCAAGGAGTGTTTATTGAACATGGCTTATTGCAGATTTGCCTAGCACATCTATCAGTCCTTAACTTTTTATTTCCATCTTTCAACATGCAATTTGTCCTACCATCTGGGATACCTGTCAACAGCAGATGATAGAAGCAGCATTGATAAAGATTCAGTTGGATCTCTCTGCATATCTCCATAATATATGCCACTATATCTATTCATTTAGACTCTACATGTATGGCTTGGTGTGCTAGATATTTATTTTACACACTGGGCCTAATGCAATTTGCCTTCCTCCAGAAGTTACCTGTCTCTTGAGCTTTTTTGTTTATTTTCTGCTTCTCTGTCTCCTAAATCTTTGACATGTGCTGTATGCGTTGCATTTGTTCATTTTTGTACTTTATTGACTTGTCACAGTGGTTGAGGTTGTTGTGTTGAAGACTTTGTGCATCTCTTTTGGTTTAGCAGTCTTGCAAAAATGTCATTTAAAAACAGTTTTTCCATTATGTCCTGAAGAACATGGTGGTGCAGTACTTAATGCCCCCTCCTCTAATTTCCAAGAATTTATTTTCAGTTCTTAGCCTGGTTACTGTTTGAATTGAATTTGTTTATCTCCCCATCTCTGCTAAGATTTCTCAGTTTTCAGTTCAAGTCCCATAAATATGCATATGATAACAGGTTACTTGGTGTCTCTACATTAGTTCAACATGAAAAACTGTGTATGCATACATGTGTGAGTAGGTCCTGCAGTGGACTGGGAGAGTTGGCTCTGGCATTACTTTAGCACCTGCTAGTAAAGTTTCAACAACTTTCAACTCCATACTAGCAAATAAATAATTAAAGTCAAAGGGAAATGGATGACATTAAGACCCATGACATACATATGCATTCACTGGCCACTTTATTAAGTACTCCTGTTCAACTGCTTGTTAATACAAATATCTAAACAGCCAATCACATGGCAGCAACCCAATGAATGTAGGAATGTAGACATTGCCAAGATGACCTGCTGAAATTCAAACCAAGCATCACAACAGGGAAGAAAGGTGATTTAAGTGACTTTCAATGTGCCATGGTTGTTGGTGCCAGATGAGCTGATCTGAGTATTTCAGAAACTGCTGATCTACTGGGATGTTCACACACAACCATCTCTAAGGTTTACAGAGAATGGACAGAAAAAGGAAAAATATCCAGTGGGTGGCAGTTCTCTGAGTGAAAATGCCTTGTTGATGCCAGAAGTCAGAGGAGAATAGCTAGACTGGTTTGAGCTGATAGAAAGGCAACAGTAACTCAAATGTCCACTCGGTACAACTGAAGTATGCAGAAGAGCATCTCTGATTGCATAAAGATGCACAACACATTGAACCTTGAAGCGATGGGCCAAGCTGCATAAAACTACACCAAGTGCCTCTCCTGTCTGCTAAGAACAGGCAACTGAGGCTACAATTCGCACATGTTCACCAAAATTGGACAATAGAAGATTGGAAAAACGTTGCCTGGGCTGATAAGTCTCGATTTCTGCTCCAACATTTGGGTGGTAAGGTCAGAACTTGGTATCAACAACATGAAAGCATAGATCCACCCTGCCTTATATTAACAGTTCAGGCTGCTGGTAGTGGTGTAATGATGTGGGGGATATTTTCTTGGCACACTCTGGGCCCCTTATGCCAAATGATCATCATTGAAATGCCACAGCCTACCTGAGTATTTTTGCTGTCCATTTCTATCCCTTTATGACAGCAGTGTACCCATCTTCTGATGGCTACTTCCAGAGGGATGATGCGCCATGTCACAAAGCTCAGATCATCTCAAACTGGTTTCTTGAACATGACAATGTGTTCACTGCACTCAAATGGCCTCCACAGTCACGATCTCAAGCCAATAGAGCTCATATATTAAAGCAGAAAATTACAAAATACCAAACATATGTTAGTCTCCATATAAGGAATGCTAAATCAATGGTCTGCATTTTTGAAATTGTAAAAGTGAATTTAGTATGTCATTTTAACTATGTACTCCTAATGATGATATTAATTGTTTAGATGTAAAGAGTTTCTTTCTGCTGCTAGATTTTATCCTCATGTCTCTCTACCCTTCACTCTCTCCGCCCTGTCCCCAATTGTGTGGTCTGTAATTACAGCACATTCACTTGAACACCATTTGCAGAGTCTCTGAATATTTGTAGATTTTTCTTTTATGGGTAACAGCAGTGTGTTTTTGCAGTCTTACTGTACTTCTGTTTTCGACCCTTTTTGCTAGCTTTTTCATGCCATGACTTGCTTTTCCACTTGTTATTGTGTTGACAAATTGTCTGTGAATTGTTTAATTGTATCTCAGTTTTTGACAGGAGAAGACTCACATAGCACATGACATTCACCTGACATTTTCATGCATCCTATCATCTTTACTTACTAACTTAGTGACAGAATCCAAAAATGATAACTTTTTTTTTATAAACAAATATGCCAATCCAGTTACATCATTACTAAACTTTCATTATTCTTATTCTGGCACTACACACTAATTTAAAAATACATTTTCTTCTGTAATTTTGAAGACATTTTATTACATGTTACACAACTGAATACCAGCTGCAACTAACAAAGCTTGAAACACTTCTGTGTTGTACTCGTTACTAATTGCTACATAAAAAATAAAACATGTCAAGGAGTGAGAAATGGCAATAGCATAATTTGTTACCTAGTGCCTCCATAATGAGTTTGAGAGCACTGTCATCCTGAGCTGATGTTGGCTAAAAAAGGTTTTTGAATGTGACTCAAATTAGATTTTATTTTAAAGACATAAAATCACAGGGCCACATTTTTATTTATTTATCTATTTTTTTATTTTTTTACATACAGTCACCGAGAGCACTAAACAAAGTCTCCACACTAACCAAGAGGTTTAACACAAAGTCCAGAGGTGGTATCTTTGGTTCATAGATCTGACAGGCTCCAGCAGATTGTTTCACAGACCAGACCTGGCCTTTTCAGTTCTGCAAATACGACAGTATCCAGCAGACTTTCAACAATGTCATATAGAAGCATACGGTTTTTAGATTTACCAAGAGCAACTAGTGTTGGACAAAAAGTTTACCTGTATCATCCAACACACTCTATTATACTTTCCCATGTTACTTTTGTAAAGGGAAAAGGGAACTGCTGTCTGATGTGTTTATGAATTTCAGGGAGGTTGACTGAACCATGCAGAAAACACAGAGGCAGCAGGGTCCTAATTAATGACTGAGTGATAAGAGGAACAGAAGGAAGGACTGAAGAAACCAAACAGCGTGGCAAATGAAGAACGAGGACATGAAGAAGGTTTATTTATATCAACAATATCTAAGCCCTACTGAATCATATATTTAAAAATATTTTAACACTTGGAAAATAAAAGTAATTTGCATTAACTGAAAAGCTACTGTGCTAATTAAATTTTACCTTGTTTGTTTTCTTTTTGAGGTCAAGCATCAAGGTGTAAGTCTCAAAATAAGGCAATTTTCATTTCAAACTGATTGCAATTAACTGTATTTGATACTTATTTATGTTTTATACAAGTGACAAACCATTATGAATGAGATTTATTTTGTACATATTGCTATAATAGGGCGGCACGGTGGCGCAGTGGTAGCTCTGCTGCCTCGCAGTTAGGAGACCCGGGTTCGCTTCCCAGGTCCTCCCTGCGTGGAGTTTGCATGTTCTCCTCGTGTCTGCGTGGGTTTCCTCAGGGTGCTCCGGTTTCCTCCCACAGTCTAAAGACATGCAGGTTAGGTGGATTGGCGATCCGAAATTGTGCTTGGTGTGTGTGTGTGTGTGTGTGTGTGTGTGTGTGTGTGTGCGCCCTGCGGTGGGCTGGCGCCCTAACCAGGGTTTGTTTCCTGCCTTGTGCCCTGTGTTGGCTGGGATAGGCTCCAGCAGACCCCCGTGACCCTGTAGTTAGGATATAGCGGGTTGGATGATGGATGGATGGATATTGCTATAAAATGTCTGTATTATTTATCTGTATACTAGGTGTGATAGATAGATAGATAGATAGATAGATAGATAGATAGATAGATAGATAGATAGATAGATAGATAGATAGATAGATAGATAGATAGATAGATAGATAGATAGATAGATAGATAGATAGATAGATAGATAGATAGACACTTTATTAATCCCAAGGAGAAATTCACATAATTTAAATTTAAATAAAGAAACACTTACTCATGCTAAAAACAATGATAGTCTACAATGGCATATTATAGTAGTACTATAATGCAGAACCTGTGTTTACTTTTTAAGCATAATATTTAATATTAACACCCATTCTAGCATGAAAATATTTCACTTAAATACACCACATTTAATATACATTTTATAGTTTGCACATCTCAAACAGATGCTAAAGTTAATGCACCCAGTTTAATTAAAACATACAGGCAAATGTAGAATGTTAACAGCTACATCAATTCAAATAACTGAATGATGATATTGTTTCAGTTTCTTTGCCACATGAAATCAAGGTGTAAACTATTTTGTGTATTACAAGTGTTATTTCCTCACCATTAGAAAATTCATCTGTCTTGGTATAGGGCAAAATAAAGACAAGGCAGCAAATGAAAACTATCTGGAATCCATTTATAGGAAGGAGCTCCATTTTTTTAAATCAGCATAATTCATATGAGAGCAGAAGTACTGTTTAGAAGCCAGCCTGAAAAGCTGTGAGTATAGCATAACATTCTCCAATCTACATAATCCAGTTCAGAATCACAGGACGGGTTTGAGCTAATCCCGGCAGCGCTGGGAGTAGTGAAGGACGGGGCACCAGTTCATCCAACACTTACCCTTAGCTAATCCCGAACTGCTAGTTATTTAATCCCAAACATCTTTTGGTTAATTAGTAAAGCAAGACCCCACAGGCTCCACAATCCTTCTAGAGGCTATCAGCCTCACTTCAAATATCGGTGTGTTACTGTATGATTCTGTCTAACAAGACAATCCGCGCATTTGCTTCATTCATTCTTTCTTTTTTTTAGTTATACTGCTAACTCACCATGCAAGGGTGATTACTATGCAAAGAGTAATCACTTTATTTAATATTGATAACACTCAAACACAACTCTTAAGTTCAATATCCAATAAAAACAGAATAATATTTGCAATGTTTTCAGTACGATTTTTGTATGAATTAAGCTTTAATTGTCTATTAAAAATCCCTATCTTAGGTGAGTATGCCATATTAGACAGCCACACAAAACAGAAAATCAATGTCAAGTACAACTTATGTAAAGACAGTAAATGAGAAACAGAATAAAAGCCTTCACCAGCTGTATTTATTACTGTACTAATAAAGACATGGGAATTAAAACAAGAATTTTAATTTATATTCTGTTGTTTAAACAGAATGCTAGTCAGATTCTGCATTGATCTGTATAACAACATCTTTATTAGATGTCCCTCACACAAAATATACTGATGTTAATACCATGAAGAAGGACAATAAATCTAAATTGTGAGAGCTGTTATCATGTCTCAACTGGACCACTGCAGTTCTCTTTTAAATTGTCCTGCTGTGTTAAAAGGCAATAGATTATTATGGGCCCAGAATGCTGCTGCTAGAAGCTTGACTCAAACCAAATTCTCTAACCATATTAATTTTCAGTTGGTTTGTCTACCCCATCTTCTGGTGCAATGCTCAATCTTCAAAAATCTGCAAATGACTTAACGGCTCAAACATTTGTAATTATTGTTTCTTCTGCTTTATTGGTTTGCAGGAGCACTATATACTGTACACCAGTTCTGAAAGGTACACTCTTCTGACACTGGAATTCTTGCTGTACTAAAAGTTTACTATGTAATTGTTGTCCTTCACTTTTACGAATGTGGTCGCCATACTACTATTCAGGGACTGAATTTGAGGAATCACAGGAAGGGGTGGAATCTAAAACAGAAAAGCCTTCCAATCTGTTTAATCTATTTATGGCTCAGATACAGACAACCCAAAAGCAGAAAAGCAATGAACATAAAGTTACAAGAGAAAGAGTATGATGAAAGAGTGGTCACTAAAATGCATTGATGTATAATGTCTACTAGGCCAAGTTCAAATTTTATTTGTGACTGTATATGTAACCATTACATTGGAATTCTAATTTGAACTTGCTTTCACTCAACACATAAGAAGGAAAGTTGTACCTGCTTGATACAAAAAAGCACAATATACCAGTTTGTTTTACAATGCATCTTTGCTTTCAGCAAAAACAAAAAAGAAAGGTGACCTAATTTTCAAATTCCAGTGCTACAAATGAATCTAATGAACACTCAGAATAACACGCCACACACAAACATACTGTAGCATAACATTTATAATGAAAAAGACCCATCTGATGGTAAAAAAATACTGTTCCTTCTATCTCTCTATGAATGTTAAGTAATGTTATTTGAAAAGAAGAAAAACCAGAAGTGTGCATTAATGATAAAAAGTAGACAGCAAAATAAAACCTTTAAACATAAATAATATCAAACAAACAGTAGAGCCAACAGGCACAGTATATACAACAAAACACTCAAAAAGATAAATTCATTAAATTGAAAGTGTCTCCCCATGTTGAAAGATGAAAAGATATATTGATAAAAAACAGATGAACGTACCAAAGTAAGCCACAGTGTTTGATTTATTAAGAACAAACAAAAAGTATCAAACATATCCTATAGCAGCCTCTGAAGATGCCTTAGGGGGAAATGTCCTCAGCACAGTTATCATTATTTTTTGTCGCTTTAATTTAGTTTTCATGTTTTAAAATAACTAAACATCTATAATGTATGTTACGTTAATACTAAATTGGATTTATGCTTACAAGAATGGGTGCCACTAAGGGCACTCACACTCCATGCAGCATCACTAGATTTGGATTAGCTTCTGACTTCACTTTCAATGGGTTGTGAACTCAAGTTTAGAGGACTATTGTAATTATCTAAGTACCATGATGTTCCAAAAATGATGGATGGATTAAAAGCCAGAAGTCTGTATGACCATCAGCATCAAATGACTCCGTGAGAACCCTAACTACAAAGAGAACTATTTCATTTATGTTAGGTAGAATGCCCAGAGGGGACTGGGCGGTCTCATGGCCTGGAACCCCTACAGATTTTATTTTTTTCCCCAGCTTTCTGGAGTTTTTTTTTTTTGTTTTTTCTGTCCACCCTGGCCATCGGACCTTACTCCTTTTCTATGTTAATAATGTTGTCTTATTTTAATTTCTTATTTTGTCTTTTATTTTTCTTTTCTTCATTATGTAAAGCACTTTGAGCTACTTTTTGTATGATGTCGCAGATATGGACTTTGTCCACCTCTCGGACCCTCACGTACCACTCCAAACACGATGTAAAAGCACAAGACTTCTTTATTTTGCTCTTGTACAGTGCACAAAGCACCCTCCACTCCACACTACTCATACAATAAACTACTCACAAAACCAATACAATCCTCCACTCCCAGACACTTCGCCACCCTACCTCCCAGCTCAGCTCCCTGTCTGGGCTTTCCCACAGTCCTTTTATACACCCTGACCCGGAGGTGTTCCTGTCCAACAGTCCACAGTTCCTTACTCCTTCCGGGTCAGGGTAAACAGTCCTTTTCTTCAACCCGGGAGTACGTCGTTTCTTCCTGTCACGTGACCATGACGTACTCCCGGGTTATAGGGCACATAAGAGCCTCCGAGTCCTCCTACAGCGACTCCTGGTGGCCCCCAAGGTATCCAGCAGGGCTGCGTATAAAAACTACATAGTCCATGAGTCCCTGCTGGAACTCGGGGCACGTCCACGCTGTCTGGAGAGCTCCTCCTGGCGGCCTGGGTGTGATGGCCGGAGTAAGAAGCCGGCAATCCACCACAATGAAAATGTGCTATTTAAATAAATGTGGCGCAGTGGTAGTGCTGCTGCTTTGCAGTAAGGAGACTGTGGAAGATTGTGGGTTCGCTTCCCGGTTCCTCCCTGTGTGGATAGCGCTTTGAGTACTGAGAAAAGCGCTATATAAATGTAATGAATTATTATTATTATTATTATTATTGTTGTTGTTGTTATTGTGATATGCCCTACCACATTACACAATAATGTGCAATATGTAGTGGAAAAAGCATAAAGTTAAACAGCCGTAGCGTATTATTAATTTTATGTCACTATCCGCCAGTTTAAAGTGGAGAGAACAGTTTGGGTACTGGGGGTTCCCACACTTTATCATGGTACTACCAATACTGCAATGGTGCTAGATCCAATGAAAACATATAACAACACCGTGAAGGGGCTTTCTATACTGTGTGGTTATGATAGTGTAGAACACAGTAAGAAAAATTCAAAATTATCATCATGCTCAGCCTGCGTTTCCTTGGACACCTTGGAAAGCCTTCTTGTCTTTTTCAGCAGTGAAGAAGGTTGGAGCCTGGTCATTTAAGATATGCAACCCAAAGAATCATAAGTAGCTGACAGTTTCCAAGTAAGCTCCATTAAAGCTGTCTGCAATGGGACTCTTTTTTATGTCACTGTGACATTCAAGGCTAGGCTGTTGACCTGACACACTGATAAATAGAAAGCTATATTTTCCAGTAGTGTGATTTTTATGAACATGCAGTGAGAGTGAATTTTTAAATTGATTTTGTGTGTTAGTGTCATGAAGTAATGAATGTAATGGGTGACAGGTAATCACAAGCATAATAATACATAGAAAGGCTATTTTCACATATGCTGACAGAAGAGATGGCAAATAATAAAACCGGATTAACATAAGCAAGAAAAAATATGTCCATTTAGCCAACTGTACTCAAATGGAGAAATGAATAATAGCTGTTTTCAGGTTTCTTTCTGGTGAAAAAAGGCTTTCTTAGGAATTCTGAAAATGAAGTGACGTAAAAACATCTATACTTGTTACACAAGTACATTTATTCCCACTACCTCACAGAGCTTTGTAGATGAAAGATCAGTGTACCTGTCACAACAAAGAAGGGGTGATAAAATAAAACTATTTTTTTCTGTTTATACTTTAAACAAAATCTTAACTTACCTGGCACAAATTCAAAAAGACAAATTATTATTTGAAATAATCTTAAAACATTAATCTAGCGTTCTCTTTTATTACAGCTGTGATGGTTGTCCTTTGGATAATGAAGTGTAGTACAGAACGGGAAGTGGAAATGTCCAGTCGAGGACCTAGAAGAGTGGCAACATTCTCAAGGATGCTAAGAGACAGGCTACTCAGAAAGCGCCAGGAAGGTCCCTAGACCAAAAGTGAGAAGCAGGCCTTGGGGTGTTAGGAGATCAGAATACCTACTAGCCAACAGAGGGCAGCCCATATACAAATGGGACCATGTTGGTCTTTTAAAAGTCAGAAAGGTAGATGAGTTTCTCTAGCCAGTTAGATGGCAGAACAAGGTCCCATATCAAATGTAGTGGTGCTCTGTTTGCCTTTTAAGTAAAAAGAGGCTGTCTAGGAGACCTTAGCCTTTAAGCTCTACAAAGGTCTCAGCATCTCAATGATCTAACAGGTTTGTAGAGGGCACCATGGCATGATGGGCCAGGATCAAATGTCTAAGTATAAAGTGCAGCCCTGGGTGAAAAAAAAATCCGGGCAGGATATTTTAAACTATCCACTGCCACAGGTCTCTAGTTTTTACACTGTATATTGAGTACATTTGACTTCTCCCCTTTTTCCAACCCTTGAATTTTTTTGTTACTAACCATAATCTACTTTTGGCCTGCCAGATGTCATTTTTGTAGTGGAGTGTCACAAAAAGAACACCTCCTTCTGCTATGCAGCATATAGAAACAGGAACTCTTTGTGAATATAATATTAATAATATATGATAATTAATTTACCAAAGAGAGAGAAAATAGTAAGTTCAGTGTCTTTTCATTTACATGTTCTAATTCAGACTAACCTTATGCTAAATTCTACAGAATATCTTCTTCTTCTTTCGTCTGCTCCCGTTAGGGGTTGCCACAGTGGATCATCTTCTTCCATATCTTTCTGTCCTCTACATCTTGTTCTGTTACCCCCATCACCTGCATGTCCCATCTCACCACATCCATAAACCTTGTCTTAGGCCTTCCTCTTTTTCTCTTGCCTGGCAGTTCTATCCTTAGCATCCTTCTCCCAAAATACTCAGCATCTCTCCTCTGTACATGTTCAAACCAACACAATCTTGCCTCTCTGCCTTTGTTTCCCAACCGTCCAACTTGAGCTGACCCTCTAATGTCCTCATTTCTAATCCTGTCCATCCTCGTCACACCCAATGCAAATCTTAGCATCTTTAACTCTGCCACCTCCAGCTCTGTCTCCTGCTTTCTGGTCAGTGCCACCGTCTCCAACCCATATAACATAGCTGGTCTCACTACCGTCCTGTAGACCTTCCCTTTCACTCTTGCTGATACCCATCTGTCACAAATCACTCCTGACACTCTTCTCTACCCATATCACCATGCCTGCACTCTCTTTTTCACCTCTCTTCCACAATCCCCATTACTCTGTACTGTTGATCCCAAGTATTTAAACTCATCCACCTTCGCCAATACTGCATATAAAATCTTGTTTTTGGAGTCAGCTAACCTGGGTGTACAAGGTTTTAAAATCCTGGGCTTTTTGTTTCTTAAGTCACCAGTTTCAGGTTGTTTTTAGTTATGTGCATTTCCACAGATTTGAAATATGCAGTCTTTTTTAGCAAAACATGAGCAAACAGATTATGATTTTTCTATGCATATTCACTGTTAAAAATTTTAATGAGTTCTTCTTTAGATATTTTAACAGTACACTGAGATAAGAAAATGTTAAATCAGCAGATTGCTGAGAAAGGTAACATTACCAAAGATTTACTGTCAGTTGGGTATTTTTTGTGGTTTATTTCTGGGCCTGCTCTTTTTACAAATCTGCTGATAAAACTAATCTGCCTTGGTACCCCACACAATGACTGCTGGGCCTTGCTAAGAATCTGATTAACTGCTTGGATTTATTTATTTATTTAGCTGAACTGGATGACATAAAAATGTAGGCCTATTTAAAAAAAAATTACAGTATATTTACATACCACGAAGATGATGAAGCTGATGCAACTGACAATTCTGAAAACACTGGCTGTGTGAGGATGAGCCAACAGAGAGCTTAAAACATTTAGTCTCCGAGTGAAAAGTACACACAATATTCATCCATCCACTTTATAATCCTTTTATTTAGATAAAGAAATGCAAAATCCACCCCCTCAGGAGATCCCAGTCTATTGCAGGACACTTTAATTTGCCAGTAAATCTGGCATACAATCTTTTGATATGGAAAGAAATCTCAAATAGGCAGCAGGGCAACATGTAAAACTCCACCTAGGGACTGTATGGTCCATGATTTGAATCCAGGACTTTGGAAAGGCGACGGAAAGGCACTAACCATTATATCTTGGGTGAAGACAATAACAGCTCTGGATTAATTAAACATAACCCAAAGAAAATGCTTAAAGAGCACAAAGACACCATGTCATCAAGTAAAGTTTAAAGAAGATAAAAAGGGCAGACGCTTACTTTAAGCCTTAAACTGTTGGGGAGAGCATTTCAAACATCCAAATAAAGTGATATTCATCAAAACTGCCCTGATTTTAAACTCTTTCAATCTACTTTCTGCGCCACTTTAATTGCTACAGGATTGCTAGAACCTGTAGCCTCATTTAAAAAACTTTGCATGGATTTGAGCATGATGTCAAAAAAACAGAATAATGCATACGCCAGGAAAATCAGTTTTTAATAAACACATTTCTACAAATTTACCATTTATAAAACAAAATCACCTGTACATAAAACACACCTCAAATGCCGCCCTGAAACACCCATACATGGAGAATGCTAATCAACCTCATACTTTACATCTGCAATCGTGTTGCTGTGTAACTTTATTGGCTGGTAGAGCAGTCCACCACTTGACGCATCAAGAGTCTGCTGCTACCTGTATTCAAGAGTGTTTGGCTGTGCTCCGGAACGGAGAGCATAAGATCATACGTGGCATTATAGTGCCTCTACTCTACTATATGGTGGCCTGAGAAAGGCGCAAGGTGCCAGCATCTGAGTTGGTAGCTGATGTTATTTGGCACATGTAATGACATCATTGAATTGATGTTACAATGAATAGTACAGGACACATGAAAAACTGAGGGTTCAGCCACCTTACTAATAAGTCAGCCACCATGTACAGTGCTTTCATATCTGTTAAATGCTACTGTGCTTCTAAACAAATAATAATAATAATAATAATAATACATTTTATTTATATAGCGCCTTTCCCATGCTCAAGGCACTTACAGAATAAATAAAGAACGGCAGAATATACAGTATATAGCATTGTACAAACCAGATAAATAAACAAAGAAGATTAAGACAGTAAATTCTGAAAAAAAAAAAACCAGACAACATAATTGATGGTCTCGCACACACATACAGGTTACATGAGCATCTTGACAGAGATGTAAACTGAGAGAAAGGTAATAAAGTCAAGTAGAGCTAAAAGCCTTCCTGAACAGATGAGTTTTGAGTTGTTTTTTAAAAGAATTCATGGAGTCAGCTGACCTGATTAATTTTGGTAGGTCATTCCAGAGTCTGGGCGCTATACAGCTGAAGGCCCTGTCACCCATGGAGTGTAGATTAGTGACGGGCACAACAAGATTACCAGAATCAGAGGACCTTAGTGGGCGGGCAGGCACATAGTGATGGAGAAGGTCACTGATGTAGTTTGGCGCGAGGTTATTTAAAGCTTTGTAGGTTATTAGTAGGATTTTATATTCGATTCTGTAGGACACAGGGAGCCAGTGAAGGCAGAGCAGGATGGGTGTGATGTGCTCGCTGCTGCTGGCTCGAGTAAGGACTCTTGCAGCTGAGTTTTGAATAAGCTGGAGCTGTGATATAAGATTAGAAGGGGCACCTGCCAGTAGGGAATTACAATAATCGATGCGGGATGTGATAAAAGCATGAACAAGTTTCTCAGCATTAGAGAAGGAGAGGAAGGAGCGAACACGGGATATGTTACGGAGGTGAAAGTAAGAAAGTTTCTTAATGTGATTTATGTGGGCGGAATAAGTGAGGGAGGAGTCAAAAATGACACCAAGATTTTTTACAGTAGAGGCAGGTCTGATGAGATCACTGCCAAGTTGGACTGGGAAGGAGCTCATTTTATTAAGTTGCATTTTAGTCCCAATTTGCAGGAGTTCAGTTTTATTGCAATTTAATTTTAAAGAGTTCTGCTCCATCCAGGTTTTAATTTCACTAAGGCAGGTTGTGAGCTGAGAAAGCTCTGATGAAGTTCCACTTTTAACATTGAAGTAGAGCTGAGTATCATCTGCATAAAAATGATAACCCAATCCATAACTACGGATAATATGGCCAAGGGGAAGCATATAAATACAGAAAAGCAGAGGACCGAGGACAGAGCCCTGAGGGACTCCTTGTGTGACTGGCGCTGAGCTGGATCTACTGTTGCCAAGACTAACAAACTCTTGCCTATCAGTCAGATAGGACTTGAACCACTGGAGGGCAGTGCCAGAGATACCCAGCATGTTCTCCATTCTGAACAGTAGGATGTCATGTCTGACAGTGTCAAATGCTGCACTGAGGTCTAACAGAATTAATATGCTGGTTTGTCCAGAGTCTGCTGCCATAAGCAAATCATTGGTTACCCGTAGCAGAGCAGTTTCACAGCTGTGCCGCGCCCTGAAACCAGACTGAAAGGGTTCCATCAAATTATTAGAGGTTAGGTAATTGGTGAGTTGGGAAGCTACAACACGCTCAAGAACTTTTGACAGGAAAGGTAAGTGGGAAATAGGCCGGAAATTGTTAAGATTGTCAGCATCAAGGCCAGACTTTTTTAACGTTGGGGTTACAGAAGCAATTTTAAAAGTGAGCGGCACAGAGCCAGTGTCAAGGGATGAGTTTATTATTGTTGTAACAGTCGGGATTATGGCATGAAGGCAGGATTTAAGTAGTGTGGTGGGGATGGGGTCCAGTACACAAGTAGTCGGCCTCATCTTATAAAGCAGGTCATTAACAAACGCAGATGTGACTGGTGAGAACTTAGAGAAGGAGCTGGATGGAGTGGGAAAATAGGGAGAGATATAAACAGATGATGTATTTATGTTGGTTGAATTATTTAGATCTTTAATTTTGTTACGGAAAAAGTGGAGGAATTCCTCACAGACTTCAGTAGAAGAGGTAGTTGGACCAGATGCGGGTTCGAGTAGTTTATTAACTACAGAGAACAAAACCCTTGGGTTATCATGGCTACTTTCTATTATTCTGCCATAATGGGTGTTCTTGGCAGAAGTTAGTGCTTCTCTGTAAGCTCTTTGGTGGTCAGAGAAAGCCTGGATGTGCACGGTGAGGCCAGTCTTACGTGACATTCTCTCAAGGCGTCGGCCAGCTGCAAATGAATTACTGGTTGACCAGGCCACTTAGCCATGACATTTGTTAGTTTCATCATGGCATCTCAATGGAATGGAATGTCACTGCTAACAGTTGACAAAGGCAGCTTCATTCTCGCTAGGTGCCCTTATTGTTTTATGAGTGCAGTAAATTGCTCCAATTTCGTACTGCAAAAAATTGCCTTTTTATTTTGGCAAAAACACGCTATGTTTTATGCAGCTGCACTCACGCCATATGAAAGCTGGATATAGCGTCTCACTTGTAGGTTAATGGCTTGCAGCACAGTGGGCATGATGGAGTGAAGCTTAGTTGAAATATTCCTGACCTGTTGCCCAGATCACAGAGTAGTGACAACAGGTACCCGATATAAACTGAGAAATAACTAAAAACTTTCTTTAGTGCAAATATGCAGCATTCACTCTCTTTGAAGGAAACTAAAATACAGTCTGTTCATCACATTAATCACTTTTGAGGTATTATATATTTGTCACGTCAATGCACATTATAATAATGGCTTGATGATATCATTTAGCTCATCTGGTTGTATTTCCCTACTTGATCAAGGATATTATCATTTCCCAGTTTCTCCAAAGTATGATGATAATTTTGAATTTTTCTTACTGTGTTATACACTATCATAAACACACAGTACAGAAAGCCCCTTCACGGTGCTGTTATATGTTTTCATTGGAAGTGTTGCGTGCAGATGGGTCAGAGTTCCCATAACTATACGCATATTTCCCAATTAAGCATTCTTTTCTAAATCCAGACGTTTGCATGGAAAGTTGAATACACTCATGTCGAGTCTCTTTTTGTGAGTACACAAGTTTTATAAATGACGTCCTTGGAGCCTATTGATCATAAAATGCGTATCAAATAATTCTCATAATAGAAAATAACAAAATACTGCCAAAAACAGAAGGGTCATTTAGAAAATCAATTTCAGACACTAGTTGATTTGCTCCTGTCTTCTTTCCACATATCAAACAAATGTAGACATAAGTTAATTGATGACTCTAAACTGACCAGTTGCGAGACAGTATGTGTATGTGTGTGTGGGTGGGTGTGTGTGTATTCCAAGAAACTGTACAAGGTTCAATCCTGTCTTATGCTCAATACTTCCAGGAAATTATACAGCTCCCAGTGACCCTAAACTAGATAAGCAGGTTAGACATGTGGAAAATTTCAAAACTGGAGAAATCATGCAGTAGTACTAACCTGCTACACCACTATTCCTTTAAACTAAGTTAAATTCACTCTTCTTGGGGGATGCTCAATTTCAAAATAACACAAGAGATTTTTACTTTCATTCATATCAGAATCCAGGTAGGGACTTGTTGTGTATGTGAAAGGCTGCTTGATAAGCAGACACCTTTAAGAATCTTTCTGCCTGCCCCCACCCAAAAAATCAATTACCGGCTCTATTAATAAGCATGTAGTTCTCTCTCTTCCAATTAATAAAGGCAGGCCTATTAAAGGCTTAACATAAAATCACAATGTGAAACCACCACATGAGATTTAAACGTAAATGATTTGCAAGCTTTTGTTCCTTATTTTTTTTTTGCTTTTTACATTTCATTAGTAACAATCTGCTTCTGAATATTTCAGTGCTGTCTGCCAAGGTTGAATGATATTTTCCATCATTTATTAAAAGTAGCCTATAAATGCTATAAAGAAATTCATACATTCTGTTTACAGTATAAAATTTTAGTGAGAAAAGGCTTAGACTGTCTGAGCAGTTTAACTTTTAATAGTTTAGCTAAGCAGTTTAAAGAACTGAAAACTCCAGGGTGTTCAGAAAAAGGTGCTTGACCCCATTTTTGAAATATGACTTCTTTCACTACTTTATTTTTCTTCAGTTACACATACAATATGCAAATATTAGCTACAAAATTTTTAAAAATTACAGAATTAAAATCAAGAGAGTGAAAGATGCCAAACATAGGTGCACCGTTCACGGTCTGTTTGGAGGTTGCATGTTCTCTCTGTGTTCACATGTGTTTTCTAAGGATATTTCACTTTCGTTTTTCATCCCAAAGATGTGCAGTTTAATTTGATTAATGACTGGAAATTTGACAAGTGTAAATGAGTGTGGAAATGAGATGAAGTATGTTTTGCAAAGAGCTGGTACTCCATTTATTGTTGCTTTAGGACTACGAGTTCCATGCTCTCAGGATATGTTGACATGGCCCCTGCACAACACCATATTTGAAAAGCCAGTTTCAGTTGAAATATATTATGAATGCAAACATTCACTTTCTACCTGACATACTTCCTCCATTTATCCATTAAATTTGTCATTTTGAATACAAAAATGCTCAAATTTATATCCTTTCTGGTGTGTAAAGAGTTCATATTCAAATCTTTTTATAGACAATAAAGATTTAAACTAAAGCAACAGAGACCTCGGATAAGCGGGAGACAATGGATGGATGGATGGATAAAGCAACAGAGTCCAGAACAAGTGTATAAAATAATTTGACTTGCATTATTTGAAAATTTACAATTTTAGATTTGTTTACTTTTTAACACAAATTAACCATACCACTTGAAGAATGTCAATGCATTTTATTTATGTTGTTCATAATTTTGGCTGATAGTACAGGTCAGTCATCAATAAGTTTGGACTGTAGGGATAACAGTATGTTCTCTGCCTTAGATTCGCTATGTCACCATGACTAAATTATGCAACCTGTCAGGACTAAGGCCAGGTTTAAACTTCACGTGACTCATGCTCCAGCGGACGCTCCTGCTACGCAAGCATTGTACTGTTTATACTTGCGCACGTACTTTACGTAAATCTGGAAGAATCCACCAGGTGGCAGTACGAGATATCATCACGGTGGGAACAGGTTTGGCTTCACTGTGTTGTGAATTGCCTGAAACACCCATTAAATTCCAATGACACCTTACCGTAATATCTCTGAAAAGCATGTTTAATGATTAAATCAATCAATCCAGGGATGTGTCCATTCCAGCAAGAATTGGGCATGAGGCAGAAACAATCTTTAGACGGGGCATCAGCTCGTCGCAAGGTGAATACAAGCACTCACATACACTAGCGTCATTTTAGTGTCACCAAATCTTCATATCTTTGGAAGGAAACCGGAGCACATTGTGGAAACCCAGCAACAAAACATGTAAACTCCAGGCAGGGAATACCAGCAACATGACTCCCTGCGAGACAACAGTGCTACCACCGTGTCACCCCCATGTGTGTTGTTATTATTAAGAGTATTCATTATTTAAATGAAATTAACGATTTATCTGTAAAATGTCACATACACACCTTAATGCATTTCATCATGAAAGTGATATCAAGTATAAATCTAAGGAATCTAAATGTGCAGAGAGTTGGAATATGTGTTCTGTGTGGTGATCTATTGCTGTTTGCCGCTGCTGTCAGGTCAGGAGGAAACCCCAGAAAAAAAGACGGCACGAAAGATGATATGTGAGACTTTTAAAAATGT
The DNA here is from genome assembly GCF_900747795.2 of Erpetoichthys calabaricus. NCBI lineage: Eukaryota > Metazoa > Chordata > Cladistia > Polypteriformes > Polypteridae > Erpetoichthys > Erpetoichthys calabaricus. The sequence goes on along the minus strand of NC_041405.2, from coordinate 102,024,403 downwards.
ATCGTGTCTTTATGATCAGGAATATGAATATGAATATAAAAGCAACACAAATGCATCTGTATGTCGGCAATTTGCTTCACCACATTGAACAATTCATCAAACATCGAAGCGTGCACATTCTTCCCGTAGGATCCGCATAGAGGATTTCTGTCACATGTAGATAGTAAACAGAGACTCTGATGTCACATTCTAACTTTTAGCACGCTGCGCCCCTGAACTTTTTGCTGGTACTGCAACATGCGCACGCGTCGCATTAATTTATGAGGACCTGCTCAGAGGACGCATCAAATGAACGCTGGGAACGTGCGGCAGCCATGATGCGTGCGCGTAAGTGTTCTGAGTGTGAAGTATAAACGAGTGCTAAGACCCTACTATAAAAATCTTTGAGATAGTGACCATTGTAACAAGACAATATATAAAGTAAAGTTTAACGGTTTCTTTGTATTTTTAGAAATCATGCAAGTTAAGAAGTCTAGGAAGTTGGTCGTTCTACTTATTCATACATGTCATTTCAGAAAAAAATAAGTTTTTGTATCAAAACTTATTAAACAAATACCATATCCAAAGTAGTGTCATGAGGGGGAGTGGGCTTAATGTAGCAGCACCCTAGATGGGGTACTTGTCCACTCACTAATGAACCCCTTCGCACCAGGTCAATTTAAGCTCATCAATTTAAAATGGCTACTTCAATTACTAAATTATGGGAGATGAGTGGCATTTGGCAAAAGGCAAGATCCAAATGACAGCAGGCCAACATCAGGCAGACCTAGGAACATAATACACACTTATACTAGGCCAAGTCAGAGTCGAAAGTTAACTTTACTATCACATCTTTGATATTAGGGAGGAAAACTAGAGAACTTGTAGAAAAAAACTACCCAAATGTTTAAAAAACTGCTTATTACATCAGCACACTTTTTAAAATTCTCATGTACAGCATAAGTAAGTTTGTTTGGGCAAAGTAAGCCTATTTATCTTTGTTTTTCACTGAAACAACATGCAGGTTACAAATTTGCACGATGTTAGGAAAGTAAATTACTATGCATTACACTTCACTCTCTTACATGAATGACCTTCTTTGATATTTAAATGTAAAATTTGATGACCATAATTTGATGTTTCATCATCACAACATAACAATTATCCTGTCTGCCTCATAGACATTCAGTGAACTGCTAGGAATTAACTGCAGTTCATAATTGTAAATGATGTCGGCAGAACTGTAATGATTTTTTTTAAATAATCTGTTGTCCGATATTTCTTTATTATTAAACAATCCTCTACAGCAGTCACATACAACTAATAATATAAACTGATCTTCATATATTGCTTTTCTGATCCACATATCATAGACTATCATTTAAGATCAATGTTAAGAAATGCAGCAAAGAGGAGACAATGGAAACCAAATGAATTTTAAATAATATACACTTTCAAAAAAATTTTGGCTATAACATTTTGTATGAACATCTGCAGGTGATTTATCTACGCCTTGTTGTCACATAAACAAAGAATTACATTAATCCCCATTAAGGAGTAAGAATAAATATCACAATTGCACTCTACACGTTGCCTGAGCACAATACTTTTATTAGTCACAGATACCCGACTGCTTTGAAAAATTCATTTGTTCCTTGGATATTACTTATAACATTAATTCTAACTCCTACATGTCAGAACTGACAAGAAGACTGAAAAAAATGACAGACTTCAGCTATGCCTACTAAAGAATCTAAAACAAAAACCCAGGTGACTCACTTTTTAAAGGAACCTTTGTGACACCTATCAATTTGTCCATCAGTCATTTTCAACGCCTACCTTATTTTACAAAAAATGACAAAGTTTCATGTACACTCTTAAGAGACAGGAAAAAAAAGAAAACCAAATCACAACCCCTGACTTAGTCAATACTGTAATGGAATATAATTGATGTAAATTGGTCCAAGTAAACAGCAGGTTTAGCAAGTTTTTGGGAGCTTCATGAATTTAGAAACAGCAAGTTTCATCATGGCCGTACTGTATGTGAAAGCAAGTACTGTACATAATACTTGTATATCCTGTCTGTTTTGATTCTTGCCTGTCATATACCCAGTTTTTGAAATTCTCTTCATTTATTTTCAATGCCTTCTTTTCAAACATCACAGTTGTGAGTAATCCAAATTCACCTGAGCACAATCGAACACAAACCAGAAAAGAATCCTGGAAAGGAGGTTGGTTTATTATCCTGACATCCATACAAACCCTCAGACTCACTCACATGGACACAATTTAGAGACATCAGTCAAAACTGTAGTGCACCTTTTATTATGTGGAAGGAATACTGCAAAGTAATCAGTTTGTGTTCCAATTCTAGGAGGTTACCATCCCACCTATATAAAAGAAATAAAAATGGGACATATAGTACTTTGACCATAAATAACAGATGTTCATGTGTTCCCTTTAAGAGAAAAAAAAACAATTCAAGGACTAAGAAGTTACAAGCTGGGGGCTATGCAGCTTATGAAAATATGAATAATGTATCATCATTACATTTCATATTTCATGATTACAAGATGCATAATATAAAATATAATTAATTTTTTAATATATAACAATGTGAGTTGATTTCAATATCGAGACATTGAAATTTAATTCCTTGACATTTTGATTTTATGTAACCTTACACCAAATACAGTTCTAAGTGTGAATGCTTGTATACCACCTCTCGTTAATTTTATTTTGTGTAATACATGTTATTTCTCTCAGAAACAACGTAACTCTAAGAAATTTGAGGCAGCAGAATAACTCAAAAGTAGTACGTCTGTAACCAGGCTTTCCTGTGTGGTTTGTGTGCCAGTTTACTCACCGACTCGGTTTTCTCTTTTTTTGTTTAAATAGCCATCTCAGATAGTGCGGGCTGTTGTTGGGCACCGGTGGATTGGAGGGTCGGGGGGTGTTGTGTTTGATTTTATACAGCTCAAAAACAAGCATTTCTATTGGTTTTCTTTGGGTGTAATCCTTTTCATGTTATCAATAAAAATTTGATCACAAAAAAAAGTCTATAACCAGCACCTTGGTGTTGCTGACACTAAGGAAAAGACTACTGTCCTTGCATCACAGTGTCAAAAGGAAAATCTCTTCTCTGTCTTCTTCTTTCGGCTGCTCCCGTTAGGGGTTGCACAGCGAAGCATCTTCTTCCATATCTTTCTGTCCTCTGCATCTTGCTCTGTTACACCCATCACCTGCATGTCCTCTCTCACCACATCCATAAACCTTTGCTTAGGCCTTCCTCTTTTCCTCTTCCCTGGCAACTCTATCCTTAGCATCCTTCTCCCAATATACCCAGCATCTCTCCTCTGCGTTGGTTTGGACATGTGCAATCTCGCCTCTCTGACTTTGTCTCCCAACCGTCTAACTTGAGCTGATCTTCTAATGTACTCATTTCTAATCCTATCCATCCTCGTCACACCCAATGCAAACCTTAGCATCTTTAACTCTGCCACCTCCAGCTCTGTCTCCTGCTTTCTGGTCAGTGCCATCGTCTCCAACCCATATAACATCGCCGGTCTCACTACCGTTCTGAAGGCCTTCCCTTTCACTCTTGCTGATATCCATCTGTCACAAATCACTCCTGACACTCTTCTCCACCCATTCCACCATGCCTGCACTCTCTTTTTCACCTCCCTTCCACAATCCCCATTACTCTATACTGTTGATCCCAAGTATTTAAACTCATCCACCTTCGCCAACTCTACTCCCTGCATCCTCATGATTCCACTGACCTCCCTCTCATTTACACACATGTATTCTGTCTTGTTCCTACTGACCTTCATTCCTCTCCCCTCTAGAGCATATCTCCACCTCTCCAGGGTCTCCTCATCCTGCTCCCTACTATCTCTATAGATCACAGTCATCAGCAAACATCATATTCTACGGGGACTCCTGTCTAATCTCGTCTGCCAACCTGTCAATCACCATTGCAAATAAGAAAGGGCTCAGAGCCGATCCCTGATGTAATTCCACCTCCAACTTGAATGCATCCGTCACTCCTACCACAAACCTCACCACTGTCACACTTCCCTCGTACATATCTTGTACAACTCTTACGTACTTCTCTGCCACTCCCAACGTCCTCATACAATACCACAGCTCCTCTTGAGGCACCCTGTCATATGCTTTCTCCAGGTCCACAAAGACGCAATGCAACTCCTTCTGGCCTTCTCTAAACTTCTCCATCAACATCCTCAGAGCAAACATTGCATCTGTGGTGCTCTTTCTTGGCATGAAACCATACTGCTGCTTACTAATCATCACCTCACTTCTTAACCTAGCTTCCACTACTCTTTCCCATAACTTTATGCTGTGGCTCATAAATTTTATTCCCCTGTAGTTACTGCAGTCCTGCACATCCCCCTTATTCTTAAATATCAGCACTAGTACACTTCTTCTCCACTCCTCAGGCATCCTCTCACTTTCCAAGATTCCATTAAACAATCTGGTTAAAAACTCCACTGCCATCTCTCCTAAACACCTCCATGGTTCCATAGGTATATCATCTGGACCAACGGCCTTTCCATTGTTCTTCCTCTTCATAACTGTCCTTACTTCCTCCTTGCTAATCCGTTGCACTTCCTGATTCACTATCTCCACATCATCTAACCTCTTCTCTCTCTCGTTCTCTTCATTCATCAGCCTCTCGAAGTACTCTTTCCATCTGCTCAACACACTTTCCTCGCTTGTGAGTACATTTCCATCTTTATCCTTTATCACCCTAACCTGCTGCCCATCTTTCCCAGCTTGGTCCCTCTGTCTAGGCAACCGGTACAGGTCCTTTTCTCCCTCTTTAGTGTCCAACCTCTCATACAACTCATCATACGTCTTTTCTTTAGCCTTCGCCACCTCTCTCTTCACCTTGCGCCTTATCTCCTTGTAGTCTTGTCTACTTTCTGCATCTCTCTTGACTATCCCACTTCTTCTTTGCCATCCTCTTCCTCTGTATACTCTCCTGTATTTCCTCATTCCACCACCAGGTTTCCTTTTCCTCCTTTCTTTTTCCAGATGTCACGCCAGGCACCCTTCTTGCTGTCACCCTTACTACATCTGCTGTAGTTTCCCAGCTGTCTGGTAACTCTTCACTGCCACCCAGTGCCTGTCTCACCTCCTCTCTAAACTCAACCTTGCAGTCTTCCTTTTTCAACTTCCACCATTTCATCCTTGGCTCTGCCCTCACTCTCTTCCTCTTCTTGATCTCCAACATCATCCTACAGACCACCATCTTATGCTGCTTAACTACACTTTCCCCTGCCACCACTTTGCACTCTTCAATTTCCTTCAGATCAACTCTTCTGCATGGGATGTAATCTACCTGTGTGCATCTTCCTCCACTCTTGTACATAACCCTATGTTCCTCCTTCTTCTTAAAATACGTATTCACCACAGCCATGTCCATCCTTTTGACAAAATCCACTATCCTCTGACCTTCTTCATTCCTCTCCTTGACACCATACCTACTCATCACCTCCTCGTCTCCACTGTTCCCTTCACCAACATGCCCATTGAAATCCGTTACAATCACCACTTTCTGTCCCTTGGGTACATTGTTCATCACTTCATCCAACTCACTCCAAAAATCTTCTTTCTCACCCATTGCACACCCAATTTGCGGTGCATATGCACTAACAACATTCATCATCACACCTCCAGTTTCCAGCTTCATAATCATTACTCTGCCTGACACTCTTTTCACCTCCAAAACACTCTTGACATACTGTTCCTTCAGAATAACTCCTACCCCATTTCTCCTCCCAACCACACCATGATAGAATAATTTGAATCCACCTCCAATCCAGCTGGCCTTACTCCCCTTCCATTTAGTCTCTTGCACGTACAATATATCAACCTTCCTTCTCTCCATCATATCTGCTAACTCTCTCCCCTTACCAGTCATACTGCCAACATTGACAGTTTCTACCCTCAGTTCCACTCTCTTTACTTTCCTCCTGTCTTCCTGCCTTCGGACACGTCTCCCCCCTCTTCTTCTCCTTCAGCCAACAGTAGCCCAATTTCCGCCAGCACCCTGTTGGCTAACAGTACTGGTGGCGGTCATTGTTAACCCGGGGCTCGACCAATCCGGTATGGAAATTTGTATTGTTGTCCGCATATTGATTTGGCAAAATTTTACACCGGATGCCCTTCCTGATGTAACCTTCCCCCCATTTATCTGGGCTTGGGACCGGCACAAAGAAACACACTGGTTTGTGCATCCCCTGTGGCTGGGTTGCAAATCTCTTCTCTGTAAGCCATAAAAAATTGCTATCAACTGCATACCTCTTCTTCTTCCTTGTTTCCTAGTTCACTTTGTCCAGTTATTCTCAATTGAATTGTGATGGTTGGGTTAGCTGTAGATGACTGGTGATAGATAGTTGCTCTGTATTTAGTCAAATCAGAAAGATTATCCCTATGTTCAGAACAGTGTGGTGATCAGATACTGTACAATAACTGTACATACCAAAAACACACAAGTCTCCAACATGGTGCTGGTACACAGTTAAAGTATATATATATATATATATATATATATATACACATATATATATATATATATATATATACACATATATATATATATATATATATATATACACATATATATATATATATATATATATATATATATATATATATATATACATATACACATATACACATATATATATATATACATATACACGTATACACACATATATACACCTATACACTTTATATAAGATATAAAGACATGCAAGTGTGGCTCTGTCTCATCACATTTAGCTGCTCACTAGCTTTAGCTTTGGTCATACAAACGCAATTCATCCTGTCTTTAAACTACCTTCTCAATTGGGTAGTCACACCCTTTCTCAACCCAGTGTTCAAAAATGCATTCTAGGAGATAGTATAGTGAAGACATTCCCTCTGTGAATTTCCCATTGGGATTAATAAAGTATCTATCTATCTATCTATCTATCTATCTTCCTCCATGATAAAAGTGGAGAGTCTTCTAACAAGATCACTAATACATTTACAACAGGTCACCATTTGTCACATGAGAGAAAAACAGCAGAGTACACTATATTATGATGGGTAGTGATGAGTGAAATAGGCAAGATTCTATCTGATTCACAAAACTGACACTAAACTTCATTTCACAGGTGATGTAGCAGTTTCTTTTTGGGATTTTAAAGTTTTGTGTTTGTTTTTAAGGTGAAAAACAAGAGTTACTGCTCTCTGAAGTCTCATTCACACTTGTGTGTTTACCTGTATTCTTTTCTGCAGCTATGCTATGCTTTTAATTCCTACTAAAATGGTAAAATGAATTTAATTAATACCTCTCATACATCCCACCTCCCCCTGAATATTCCGCTACCTATCAATACCGCCTTATCCTAGTTGAGGATAGACAGACAGACAGATGCTCACAGTTGGTATTTTACTGCTTAGTGTCAAAAAATTATACCATTATGATAACTGTGGACAATGGAAGGGGACATTAAAAAAAATAAAAAAATAAAGAAATCAAACAGGCCAATCTAAAACTCCTCTACATGACAGTGAGGGTGGACCCATAGCAGCATACATTAAGCCTTCAAATATGTAAAAGAAATTCTCCCTCAGATACTTTTTAAAGGTTGGTAAGGTTTCAACTCCAGCTACATGTCTTTGTTCTTTATGAAAAGGTGCTTCCTGGCTTTGGTTTTATATAATGTAGGCTTCTCACAACTTCTAACAGTATTCTTGACTACCTGATTCATTCTTTAAATGGATGAATTACTCTGTATGAACTTTATTAGCATATTCAAAGGCTTTTTGATAGTCTAAATAAATTAAACTGTATATTATACTATTGTCTAGTACACCTCCATTCAAAAATTTGGAACAGTTTTGTTTATGGGAGATCTGCCTCTCACAAAACCATGCCATCTATTATGGATAATATGACTTTCATAGACATAGTCTGTCCTTTATTTTTGATCATAGTTTCAATAATTGCATACTGCATAGAATAAGGTTAAAAGATCTATAAAATACTATAGACTATACTATAAATTACATACTACTGACATCTGAAGTGATTGCTAGAATAAGCACACCCCATAACGTTTATAAATAATGTTTTCAATCTCCTTCAAAACTACTGATAAAACCCCACCAGGGTTTTACTAGTCTTCAATGCACCTAGGTCCCAAATCACAATTTCTATAAATGAAAATCACCACATTCTGTGCTTGTTTGTAATTGAACATGATGCATTTTTTTTTCTTTTATAAAATACCTGGGTGACGTATTTATTTAGTTCATTTGCTTTTTGATACTGATTTTTGAGGATTTAACCTCCTGCAATTCAGAGACCACTTCAACTTTCTTTTACTACTTTTTAATGAAGAATAAAAAGCAGTTATACTGTATATTATTTGCTCTTTGTCTTCAAAAATAATTGTTTTTGTCAGAGATTTCTTGTCACAGTTTCAAGGTTGTCTACTTTAGGCAAATCTAACAATGCACAAGACACCCTGGTTTCCAATGGTATTTTTACTAAATCTGTGTTTTACTACAGAAAATGAAAATAACAGATAGCATGTTGATGGGATGAAACACCCAGTTCATTTTTTCTCTGTATGGAGGCTTGTGACAGGAATGTATAAAGGGGAGTTTTGTTTTCCTCCTCTTCAGTGCCAACTCCTCCATTTCTCAGCTTACCATACACTATGTTATTTATACGTTAACACATACATATGTATATACGTTCTTGCTTTAGGGAATGCAAGTAATGTATTTCAAAGAGAGATAAAAATGTATAGTGTATGTATATATGTATGCAAACACATTCCTTGGAGTTTTGGTCCTTTATTACATGGTATCTCTTCCCTATTACTTTGTGTTTCCTGTTTTATTCTTTTGTTTTTTTCCCCCACTGTCTTGTGTCTGACACCTTAGTCCTGGTCCCTCTGAGCCCTGAACTGGATTAGGTGAGTCTGAGAATGTTGTAGCTTTGAAAATATTATATCTGCTCACTCTAAGCTTACCAATTCTTAGTATATTAAAAAAAAAAAAAATTAAACGTTGCATTACACATACAGTAATATATCATTTACTACATACAGTTAGGTCCATAAATATTTGGACAGAGACAACTTTTTTCTAATTTTGGTTCTGTACATTACCACAATGAATTTTAAATGAAACAACTCACGATGCAGTTGAAGTGCAGACTTTCAGCTTTAATTCAGTGGGGTGAACAAAACGATTGTATAAAAATGTGTGGCAATTAAAGCATTTTTTTAACACAATCCCTTCATTTCAGGGGCTCAAAAGTAATTGGACAAATTAAATAACTGGAAATAAAATGTTCATTTCTAATACTTGGTTGAAAACCCTTTGCTGGCAATGACAGCCTGAAGACTTGAACTCATGGACATCACCAGATGCTGGGTTTTCTCCTTTTTAATGCTCTGCCAGGCCTTTACTGCAGCGGCTTTCAGTTGCTGTTTGTTTGTGGGCCTTTCTGTCTGAAGTTTAGTCTTCAACAAGTGAAATGTGTGCTCAATTGGGTTAAGATCAGGTGACTGACTTGGCCATTCAAGAATTTTCCACTTCTTTGCTTTAATAAACTCCTGGGTTGCTTTGGCTGTATGTTTTGGGTCATTGTCCATCTGTATCATGAAACGCTGCCCAATCAATTTGACTGCATTTAGCTGGATTTGAGCAGACAGTATGTCTCTGAACACCTCAGAATTCATTCGGCTGCTTCTGTCCTGTGTCACATCATCAATAAACACTAGTGTCCCAGTGCCACTGGCAGCCATGCACACCCAAGCCATCACACTGTTTTACAGATGATGTGGTTTGCTTTGGATAATGAGCTGTTCCACGCCTTCTCCATACTTTTTTCTTGCCATCATTCTGGTAGAGGTTGATCTTGGTTTCATCTGTCCAAAGAATGTTTTTCCAGAACTGTGCTGGCTTTTTTAGATGTTCTTTAGCAAAGTCCAATCTAGCCTTTGTATTCTTGAGGCTTATGAGTGGCTTGCACCTTGCAGTGCACCCTCTGTATTTACTTTCATGCAGTCTTCTCTTTATGGTAGACTTGGATATCGATACACCTACTCCCTGGAGAGTGTTCTTCACTTGGTTGGCTGTTGTGAAGGGTTTCTCTTCACTATAGAAATGATTCTACGATCATCCACCACTGTTGTCTTCCGTGGACGTCCAGGTCTTTTTGCGTTGCTGAGTTCACCAGTGCTTGATTTCTTTCTCAGGATGTACCAAACTGTAGATTTTGCCACTCGTAATATTGTACCAATTTCTCGGATGGGTTTTTTCTGTTTTCGCTGCTTAAGGATGGCTTCTTTCACCTGCATAGAGAGCTCCTTTGACCGCATGTTGTCTGTTCACAGCAAAATCTTCCACATGCAAGCACCACACCTCAAATCAACTCCAGGCCTTTTATCTGCTTAATTGATAATGACATAACGACGGACTTGCCCACACCTGCCCATGAAATAGCCTTTGAGTCAATTGTCCAATTACTTTTGAGCCCCTGAAATGAAGGGATTGTGTTAAAAAAATGCTTTACTTGCCTCACATTTTTATGCAATCGTTTTGTTCACCCCACTGAATTAAAGCTGAAAGTCTGCACTTCAACTGCATCTGAGTTGTTTCATTTAAAATTCATTGTGGTAATGTACAGAACCAAAATTAGAAAAAAGTTGTCTCTGTCCAAATATTTATGGACCTAACTGTATAATACTTTTTTGCCATACATTGGTATAGATATGGACGAATAACTCTCCAAAGTTAAACAGAACATAAAGGAGTTCAGTTTCATATTTAAATTTCCCCTCTCTTCATATGCGAACCTAAACAACATGAGCTTCACTTGCCATCTCATCTGTTTGCTGTATGCATAATTGTGCTCAGTACATAATATGCTGATGTAGAATCACGTCAATTAGATGCTTTTTCTTTTGCATACGTGTCTTTTCCTTGAAATGTACCCATGCTATGAGAAAGAGCAATTTGAGCCTATAATTTGTGTTAGTCTCTCTCTCTCTCTATCATCCAGTAAAATGACAGGCTTAATGTTCAACAATTCACAATTAGACAACATACCGTTATGTCAGTTCACAAAAGACCCAGTGACATAAATTGTGGCATTCTCTAATTTTGTTGAGCCAATTATTTTGGCCTCTGAAGGCTACACTGAGTAACATAAAGTAAAAAATTATCTGCCACAGCATCTTTTTCAGAGAACATGCCTAGCTGTCATTAGAAAGATCTCTTTAGCTCTGCAATTGCTTAAGTGTCACAAATATTCAGACATAAATGGAGTTAAAGTATCACTTGGTATGTATCACTAGTTGTTTTACTTACATTAAAATAAGTGCTATTACGCTACAGACTCTCCCAAGGCTTTGAGTTTAAAAATAAAGACTTCTGCAGCCTGCTGTGGTATACTAGTCTGCTCAATAGGTGACCACTTCAGCTTGATGAAACATGTAAAAATAATGATATATTCAGGTGAATTTAATTTCTATGAAGTGCTCTAAAATAATCACTTAAGCAGTAAGGATACATGCACTGTTTACTTTACCAGTGTGAAATATCACAAGTTCCTTATGCAAGTCAATCAGAAAATCTCTAGGTAATGCATAGCTAAAATATAAAATTCAAAGCATTTTCTATTATGTTTGTTTATATGTATGACTGATATGTATGTGATTTTTTTCAACAGAGGTGGGCAAGGTAAATATTTTAAACGTAATCTACACAGCCTGCGAAGAGATCAAAACCCTTCACTCTCACCTCTAGCAGCCAATGGATCGATAACATCCATGGAGCAAAATGAAGCTCCTGTCAATCAAAAGTCAGCACAGCTAACAACAGAATATCCCCAAGTCAATGACAGAAGTTGGCAGATGGAGTGCTTCTAAATGTCTGCTAGGGCTGACTCAAGTCCTGACTTAAACAGTGCCTCCATTGAGGTCGGCTGAATTCAACACTGACTACATCTTCATGCCAAATAAAATTGATCAAAAATTGTTTTTACTCTGTTTTTTATACAGTACAGGATGAAGATCCATCTCGACTGCTTATATTTTTAAAACTCTGGGGGTTTTTTTTGTTTGTTTATGAACTTAGAATTTCAACCCTTATTTCATGTAACTCTTGTTTAGCACTTCTGCTTTGCACAAAAAATATGAGGTGTTAACAAAGTCTTCCACTTTCAAATACCAGTTCAACATCTTGCATATTTAGAGAAAATAAGAAGTACCTAGAAACAGAGTCATGTGAAAAAGGAAACACACTCCATGAATTGTTTTTTTCTTTTTCTTAACATATGTAGACATATCAATGTTTGATCTTCATTTAAACAATGCCTTTTGGTAAAAATGATGTAATTTGGGGTGGGGGGTGGACTATGAAAATTTGAATTTGCAATAATTTATTCAATGATAAATAAACATGTATGCTAGTTCCATTCCTGGAAAAAAGTAAGTACACTCTTGGCCCTAATAGCTGGTATGGTCCACTCAAAAAGACATTTCCTATAACTGTATACCAGTTTCTGGCATTAACTAGAGGAAAGTTTCTCCCACTTCTTCAAGCCAAATTCTTTCAGCTGTGCATTGTTTGAGGGTTGTTCATTTTAATTCTCCCACAAGCACCTTGATGGGATTCAGATTTGGCATTTGACTTGGCCATTCCAGAACCCTTTATTTCTTTCTTTACAGCCAATTTTTGATGGATTTACTGGTAGGTTTAGTGTCATTGCCATGTTGCAAGGTCTACTTTTAGTTGACCTTCAATCTTCTGACAGATGGTCTTACATTAAATTGCTTAAGCATCCTTTGGTACAATTAAGAATTCACAGTAGAATCTATGATGGTGAGCTACCCAGGTCCTGATTCAGCAAAGCTACCCCAAACTATAACATTTCTACCACTATGTTTTACAGCTGGTCTCAGGTTCTTCTGGTCAAATGTTGTGTTTGGTTTAACCAAATATTTCTTCTGGTACTATGGTGAAATTACACTATCTCTGCCTCATCTGTCCAGAGTACATTGTTCCAGAAGTCCTGGTCTTTCCATAGGTATTGTGTTGTGCTATTGGGCTGACCTTGCTGGGATGGCCTGGCTTGGACAAGCTGGAAGTTGTGTGAAATATTCTGCATTTGCAGATAATCTTCCGGACAGTGGAATGCTTGAATTTCTAGTTGTTTGTAGATCTTTTAAAATCCGTTCCCAGACTTATACTGTAATTATCCTCAACCTGCTTTCTGAAGGCCCCAGAGAACTCTTTTGATCTAGACATGGTGATAGCACACACTTCAAGAACAAACCAAACTACGGTAAATCTGTGAGGTTTAAATAAGACAGGTTCCTCCAATATTCTCTATAATGATGTCCTAATATTTGTAACTGATTCTAATTTTAGGTATTTGAGGAAGTGATAGATGTAAGGATGTACTTGATTTTTTCACATGCAAAATTTGCATTTATGTTTATTTAAATTATACAGTTGACTACAAAATGTAAATGTGGCATAATGTGTGCCACGCAACATAATCTTTATCTACAGGCAAGTTTAAATAAATCTATATATGCACATATGTTAAAAAAATGGGAAAAAAACATTTATTGGGATGTAATTACTTTTTGATATGAAAACATAACCTTTCCTATTTTTAACATTCTGTCACAAAATGTTAAAAAGAACAAAATGAACATGAACACGTCTTTGTTAAATATTTGCAATAATTTAAGTTCATCATTACTATGATATATTCATTCAAACTGATTTTAGTTTAAAGCATTTATATCCACTAAGCTGGGAGTTTGCGGCACATTCATAGTGTCATGCTTACATCCAACTTTGAAATATTCACTTTTAACTCAAATATCTTCACTAAGATGTTGATCATGTTGCATCTGAAGCATCCTTACATCTCTCAACTGTTCTTATGCCTCAGACTTACTACAGGGGCCTGACCAAGTTCCCTTCATCTTAGGTATAGAAGTAACTATAATTTGGTAGATGTAAAGTAATCTAGTATGGTATGCTGACTATACAATGAGGTAAAAATAAGCATTCTCAAATCAACTCAATCCAACCCAGTGTCTCGGGACAGAGACTACACTGGCAGCATTGGGTCCATTTACAAAACAACACTGGACAGAGTTCACAAGACACACACATGCTCACTCACCCATACTGTGACTAATGTGTAAGAAAAAAAAGGGAACTCAGTAGAAAACCCACAAACACATGGGAACAATGCGTAAACCTCACACAGGCAACTATAGATTAGGACTTAAATTTAGGACACTAAATCCATGCAGAACCAACCCAAATCAATGCATATCAAGTCAGACTTTGCAGAGACATTTTCTTCTTAACAATCAAATGATTATATAAACAGCAAAAAAACAACTCTTAGTTTTGAAAGATTTTTTTTAAAGTTCAAGTATAATAAATATTAATTACAGTAATATATTGTCACACACATGCGCTTAGGGGTCAGCTAAATGGTCCAATTCAGGGCGATCAAATGGGAGAAAAGGGTTGGTAATGAGTATTAATGTCTTTCTCTTCTTCCTACAGACCTTGAGAAGACTAACCCATTCTCTCCAAACGCTTCCGTCCCGATGACCTCACTTCCATCCAACCCTGATGACCTCACTATACATTATCTTTACAAAGAGAACTGACGATTTAATTAACTGTTGAAAACATTCTGCATCCATCCATCCATCCATTTTCCAACCCACTGAATCCGAACACAGAGTCATGGGGGTCTGCTTGCAATAAATCTAAAATCACCTGTGAAGAATATAAAAATAATTACTGTAAATATGAGTGGCATGATCAAAATACTTTTAACTTTACATTAACATTATGTTTGTTAAAAATGGATTCCCTTCTTGTAAACTGTTAACTATTTTTCAGCTTTGGGTGTTGTATAAGCTAAAATTATTAATGCTTACACAGCAAAGCATATATCGTATATGCTCACGTACAAGTCAGGTCTTGAAACCCGAAAAATCAATCATAAAATCAGACCCCAACTTATACACCCGTTCAAAAATGCAACACTTCATTTTTTTATATATATCTTCTTGCCTCCTCCAATCTCACACCAGTTTCTCAGACGTATCGAAGTTTATTGCAGCAGCGCAGTTACCAATTTCTTTCACTACTTCAACGACGTTTAATTTAAAACCAGCTTCATATTTTCTTCTGATCGAATGCTCTATTGTAGATACTGGATGCTCTTACGATAAAGGTGTATGAGGGTGTGAGATACAAAAAACACAAATCAGTGCAAACGTTGCTTCAGAATAGTTCAGGTATTACCGTGTGGTCACGTAGGCACAATTGAGAGAGAGAGAGAGAGAGAGAGAGGTTAGGAGGATGCACTGATACAATGCATTGCCGCACCCACACAGAAAAAAAGGCAGTGTTCTCCAAGGTTGCTCTCTCAGGTGGGTGTTAGCATATCATAATCCCTTGTACCAATAGCATGAGTTTTCCGCATTAGACTTATACGACCGACATTATAAAATACCAGAAATTATACTGTAAAATCAAGTCCCGACTTATCTGTGGGAGAACCTATCCGCAAGTATATACGGTAGTCTAAAAGCAGGACAATGTTAACAAAATTTCTGCAAGTTTTAAAGGCTTTAGTTGCAGAGGATATAAACTTAGAAAAAAAAAATGTTTTTTGAACACCCATCATTTCACTACAGACTACAGTACTCCAGAAATAGTTACTGATGTAGCAACATCTCAGTAAGTATTATTATTAATCTATTATTACTGCTGATTAATACTTCTGTGTAACTGATCCTTTTCTTGATCTTCTGCATGTCACTTAAATATTGGGTCAAGCAATTTATTCTGGCTGCTGTATACATCTTAAAAAGAGATGGTAGAAACATTGTCATTAAATATTATTTAAGAGATGGATCTCCTCCATAATTTCATATGACACTGCTGCAGTCAGTGTTTGGATACTATTAGAATGCTCAGGTCTGATAGAGTTTTACTTTAATCAAGTAACATAACCCCATGAAAGGTGTGTTTATCCTTAGATTCCTTTTTGTCACTGAGTATTCTTACTTTCTCATTTTCAGTATATATGTGCAGAGAGACAGGCTCATTCTATGCTTCTATTTAAAGATGTTTTACGCCTATTTGATAATAAAGCAAAGTTGCTAGCAGTTATCGATATCACAAACATCTAGCTACATTTCTATCTTGGTTTGATTTTTTTCCCTCTATTTTCCAATTAATATACCATTAGATTATGCATACCTTAATGCTCAATTATAACCATCACATTCAAACTGCTGTAAAATTTCAGGTAATCTAATATGTAAATAAAACTACTCCTGACTTTATGATAGCACTGAAACTGCTTCACTCTGCATTTCAAATGGTTTTCTGCAAGATACTGGTAATATATTGCACTCTTACGTCTTAATTAACTAGTGTACCCTTCTTCATCTATCTAGAAGGAAAACCAGCTCCATATAGGCACTGTGCGTCGATGATCTGCATTTGCTCTGTTGCTTTTCAATATCTACATGATTCCTGTGTGTCACCTGGTTCACTGACGCAGTCTGATGTTCCATGGATGCAGTATGCTGAAGAGTTCCAAATGTATATAGCGAGGAGTCCCAGATCAACATCAAGAGTGTGGAAAACAGCACTGGTCTCCAGTGAAACTACAAAAATTTCAATTCAATGACAAACTGTGACCAATGTCTGGAACCATCCTCAGTGGTGGTTGGAATGTCATATACTGGTTATAATTAAAACCAAAACAGAAAATGTTTACAGAGTCCAGACAATCTTACAAAGTTTTGCAACTCTGTTGTGCCTTTATAGCATGAATTACTGCAGATTACTGCAAACTAGCTGATGCAAACCTCCATGATAGATCCTCTAAATTTATTCTCCTCGATTTCCTTAAGCTTCCACGCCACACTTTGAGTTTTAATTAACATTATGATGCTGATGGTCTGGAACTCATTCTCCAGTGATTTTTAAACTTTTTTTTCTATTTGAAATTCTAAAATCCCGGCCAAAGACTGCATAAAAAACTCACATTGTTCACTGTGCCACCTGTTATTCTCCCTCACTATCATATCATTGCCCTTTTGATGTACTGTAATGTACTTTGTATAGTTACACCAATTCATTCTGTAAAATCTAAAAAAAAATTGTGCTTATGCTATTGCAGCTGAACAACACAGAATAAAAATAAGAATGTATATGGTGATAAGCAAACACAATAGCATAAAAGAAAGGTGATCAACAACACCTACTCAGAACAACTGCACTACTCTTAGACTAAACCACAATTCACAAATCAATCTATTTGAAAAACATATCAGTAATGATACTAGCTGACACAAAATGCTTAAAGCTGTAAGTTCTATAGACTGCTGAAAACCTAAAGGCATTAGCTAAAGGTGGAGTCAAGACAAACAAGAGTAAATATTGTTATCAGTACAGCCAGTTAAGTAAGTTACTGCGTTTTTCTTTTATTCACTTTTTTCTTGTTATGATTGTGCATTAGGCAGATAATCTCCTGTTGATCTAAGAATCCAATATTCCATCAATGTCAAGATGGCATGATATTCTTTCATCATCACTGTGGTGCTTATGTATGTTTTTGAGATGATAGTTAATGCTGGCAGGTACCTACACTGACCAATCAGGATCAGATGAAAGGCCTGTGTGCTCTAAAATAAGTGTATAATGTCACAGAGGTCATTCTCCCTACAAAAAGATGTCGGAGAAAGCAGCAAAGATTATGGTCTCATCTGGTTTATTTAAGAAATTCCATACTCTGCTGTTTTCATGCTCTTTTCACATGCTCTTCATCAGCTCTCATGCATTTTGCATATGCATTCAACCCATTCTTGCTTCTGACATATATTTTTCAACTTTATTTTCTTTTTTCTTCAACACTGTTAGGATTTTTATGTACTTTTTAAGAGATAGTTTATGCATGTGGGGTTAGATTAATGAAGAAAACTGCATTTGCCCGACCACTTTTCTGACAAGTTCTGTTGCCCATGAGGAATGTTTTTGTCTTTCTAGTCCTGTCAAAGCTTCAGTGTCCCATTGGTATGTTTGTGCCTCCAACAAACATCTTTATATAGGCTTTTTTTTTAATTCAGATGAGTAATTATAATGTATCAAAGGCAAACAAAGTTTGGCTAAAAAAGTACCAAGGTGTTCAACACACACAATGTCAAAGACAAAGGAAATACTAAAATGAGAGACTAGGACAATATTCATTAATCAAGCTGCGAAGTGAATGCAATGCTCACGTAAATACTTGAGAATAATCAAGGGAAATATGGCTCAAATAGCAGCTTAGCAGAATCTATTGCCAACTGTTGCCAAGCAGCAACAGATACAACCAGCAAAGAAAAGAGCCTAGAGAGAAAGTCATAGACAGTAGAGCAAGTCTTACAATATTTTTATGGAAAGCACCATGTCAAAAAAATGCAGAAAACATAGCATAGTGAATTATTAAATTCTGAAAATACTATTTTTTCTGGAACTCGTAGAAGGGTAAGTTATTACTTTGTTCTCAGTGTTGCTCTGCAATTGCCTGAAATGGGTAAGCTAATGGATGGAAGGTAAATTTCATCATTTATATCAAAGGATGCACTGATCTAACCTAATTAAATATCTGCCACAAGTGCTAGACTTAATGCCAACACAAATGTAGTTAGATAAACTCCAATTCATGAAAAAGTCATACAAAAGATCCATCCATCCATCCCGCTGTATCCTAACTACAGGGTCACGGGGGTCTGCTGGAGCCAATCCACTAGTTTCTATATTTGTTGACCTTGGCTTAATATGAGCCAGTAAAAATGCATTTCTTATAAAATTTTAAAATAAAAAACATAATAGTGAAAAACGAGACGTACATTGGTCATGTAGATTGCTTAAAATAAGTGTTAATTTGTAATCTTCCACAAATACATACTGCAGGACTTTGAAGACCTGGACTATTCCTTATGAAGGACAGCCAGATGTAGCTTTTGTGTAATTATATCACTACAGATTTTTTTAATACATTTTTTCCTCAAGCTGCACAATATGGTTTACCTCCCTGAGAAAAAATACTGATTTATATCTTATTGTACGGTTATTACAAAATGTTTGAATAATCCAAAATCGTTTTAAAAATGTACATTTTAAAAGAATGCACTTTAAAGGAAGTGGAAAGAGAGTTTCTGCACAGCCTAGACAACATAAAGCACTTTCTGCTTCTCTGGTTTGGCTAGCAGGAAAAAGCTATCTATATACATAGATGTTTCTTGGGCCCTGGTCATCCTTTTACATTTAATTATTTGGCTGACACCTTCATCCATGGTGACTTACAACATTTATGATACAATTGATTTCATTTCTTTTGGTTTTAGAACACAGACAGGTCAAGTGATTTAGTCATGGTCCCACAGTGTCAGTAGCAGGATTTGAACCCACAACCTCAGGGTTTGAAGTCTAAAGTTTTAACCACTACACTACACTGCCTACCTCCTTTATTTCAGTATAAAAAGTCTGATAAGAAAATTGTTGGCCATTGTTTTCCTACTATTTGGGAGATCATGCTTGGATTACACAGCAGGACATGCTTCTCATCATCTTGTTGATTTGATTCCTAAATAAGAATACACATTTGAGGATAGCTTGTTAACATGTTTGTAATAAAATCTCCCACAGAAAAGGCTATGCCCACAAGGTTTCTTCCTAAAAACCTACTACCAGTCCCTCCAATCATTGCACTTTAAACAGGTGGGGCATAAGGGAGAGAGCAAAGGGAACTGAACAAAAGACTTGATGTTGAGAGAAAATAAAAAGATTAAACTGCTGTTATCTATTCAGGACCACAGCAGAACAAGGTAACAGAACCTTAATGATTAATTTGTACATTGTAATAATGAGTGTAACGACAGAGGAAACAGAAAGACACACACACAGACCATTGCAGCTACTTGGCTCCACAAATTTGAGAAGTGCTTCTGTCCCTTATGATGTCTTCATATATCTGTCATTTTGATTACTGTATCAATTATATGGCATAACAGCAGCAAACAGAGTTTAGTTAAGCAATGTGGTCTATACTACGTGTTAAAACGCTATGGTAATATTCTGCTATGGCATGTTTGTATTTCCAATTAGACAGTAATGTTAACTTCTATCAGCTATTAGTTTTAGATATGCAGTCAGAAGGTGGATGCTGTGCAGCCTCATCCATGGTTCTACTGGTGTCGTTGTTGATTTGTGTGTTTTGAGTACTGAAGTATGCATCACCTGCAGTGGTCCGGCGGTCTTTTTCACTTCCACTTGATGGAGTGTGACACACCGTTTACTTCAAATGCATGTCATATCTCACAAAAATTTCTTTCAACCTTTCATCGACTCCAACACTATCGTCATAACTGTGAACAACAGAGAGCACACACAGCACCTGTGACAACAATCTGACATTAAGGATTGGCTGGCTGTAAATTTCCTTCACCTGAATGATTCAAAAACCGAGGTCATTGTTTTTAGTCCCGACTACAAACAGAATCCATCTTTTGGCCTCGACTCTCTTCCCACTCCAGTAACTTCATCTATCTTTAATCTCAGAATCAAAATGGATTCGTTCCTGAAAATGGATGCTCAAGTCAACAGCACAGTAAAATCCTGTTTTTTCCAGCTCAGGCGTATCGCCAAACTCAAGCCTATTCTGTCTAACCATCTCCTGCAATCAGTAATCCATGCATTTATTACGTCCCGGCTTGATTACTCTAATTCCTGCCTTTATGGTATCAGCAAAGCCACTCTTTCTAGACTACAACTGGTTCAAAATGCGGCTGCAAGGCTTCTAACAGGGAGTGGCAGAGGCCAACATATTACTACAATTTTAAAAACCTTACATTGGCTGCCGGTTAGATTCAGAATCGATTTTAAGATACTCCTCCTAACTTATAAGGCATTAAATGGTCTAGCCCCCGCCTATTTGAGTGTTTTGCTCCATCGATACAATCCCCCTCGCGCTCTTAGATCCGCAGATCAGCTCCTTCTAACCGTTCCCAAGGCACGTTTCAAAGCTCGTGGTGAAAGGGCTTTCTCCATCAGTGCACCCAGGCTCTGGAACTCCCTACCCTTAGTGGTTAGGCAAGCCACTTCAGTTGCCACATTCAAATCACGCTTAAAAACGCACTTCTTCACATTGGCTTTTAATTCTTAACTTGTTTCATTTTCTACTTGTTTTTCGCTATTTTCTCTATTTTATTGGTTCCTCTGACCTGTTTTTAGTTTTTAGTTCAAATTCTCTCTTAATGTTTGCTTTAATATTTTGTTTTTAGTCCTGTTTGTTTTAACTGTACAGCACTTTGGTCGGTTGTAATGCTGTGTTTTTAAGCGCTCAACAAATAAATATGGATATGGTATGGTAACATATGCTCACTGTTATCAAATGTCCATTGATGTTTTTGAATGCCAATGTATAACCTGATTTTGCAAAAAGTGTTTTCTCTTGTAACAGGTTAAGTTTATTTTAAACAAATGCAATGTGCTCTCTGCAGCTGCAAAATATATTTATATGTTTAATAGGATTTTTTCAGCTGCAGACAGTTTATCTTAATTAGAAGCTCACTTTCTGATAGATCAGTTTAATGAGAGCACCACTGCTCTTTGAAGTTGAAAATCACAGCCTCTGGTTTGAGTGCCACCTTCATGAGGTGTTGCATTGGCTTAGAAATGTGACACTCAATGAGCTGTCTAACTGTGCCAACCCACTTTTAAACAAAATTCATACAAGGGTGTGCACAGATGTATGTATCACATGTCGGGCCCTGCGAGACTACCCTTACTGTAACCACTGTATCGAACAAGAGAATTACAAACTGCAGTGGCATTTTTTAAAGCATCAATTTGTTGTTGTAATTGAGCACTGCAAAATAAAGGAGTGAAAAATCTGAAAAGAAAAAAACCTTTTGTGCTACTGTTTACTCCTTTGCACACAAATTGATATTTTGGATTATTGTCCTTACTCCAGCAACTTCACAGTTGCAACAATAGGAGATGCTGAGAATCAAAGGCAGATAGATGAACTAACTGATTTTGCACAAAGTAAAAGATTGCTTTGGGACATACCAAACAAAGTGAAAAAAATCAGTACGGGTTTTGAAAGCAACCTGTGCTGTGAAATTATATAACAATTCTGTTAAGCCTCACAGGAAAGGCTACCTAGGTTTATAGGGATGACAGGTAGAGGAAAAGTAAAGCGAGTGAAGAATTGAAACCATAAAAGCAGTCGCATCTTTCACCTAAGCCATATTATATATAAAGAAATTGCAGTGAAAAAATCCAAAGCAAAAGTCAAGAACCAGAAAGTTAGAACAGCAATAGTATTGCACACACATAGGTTGTTTTTCTATGGGTGTCTGCAATACACAGATATTGACCTGTCTGATGCAGTGCATTTTATATATTGTCACATCATTTATGTTAATTATGGTTATTCCACTTTGTAGCAACTGACACATTGTAGTGATAGCAACTAAAAATGTCCACAGAGGAGGAAAAAAAACTGTAACGGGAACAGCATGTTTTTTAAAATAACAGAAAGCAATAATGCTAAAAATACGCACGTAGAATCATAAAAATTTCCTTGCTTACTGTAAATTACAAACATATTATCAGAGGTAGCAATGAGCATAATATTGATTTCAAACTACTAAAAAATAACTTGGATGATGCTGGAAAAATTGTCCAATAGGGTGTACTTGTCTGCAGAAACTCACATAATTACGTTGCTTTCAATAGTAGGTCACATGAAAAAGTGTGTGACGGGAAACCAACTGGATATCTTTACTGTTGTGCAAACAAAACAGAGATCATTGTTTTGAATATAATAGTGGCACATAAATTAGCACTGGTGCGTCACATATCTAGGTGCCTGTGTTTTCTGGTCATTGGGTTGTAAATTTTATACTCCCTCTCTCTGTACATGAGTTTTTTTACATATTATTTTTTTCTGTCCCATCTTTGGATAGTGGGTAACGCTGCTGCCTCGCAGTTAGGAGACCCGGGTTCACTTCCCCGGTCCTCCCTGCATGGAGTTTGCATGTTCTCCTCGTGTCTGCGTGGGTTTCCTCCGGGTACTCCGGTTTCCTCCCACAGTCCAAAGACATGCAGGTTAGGTGGACTGGTGATCCTAAATTGTCCCTAGTGTGTGCTTGGTGTGTGTGTGTGCACCCTGTGGTGGGCTGGCGCCCTGCCCGGGGTTTGTTTCCTGCCTTGCGCCTTGCTGGCTGGGATTGGCTCCAGTAGACCCCTGTGACCCTGTAGTTAGGATATAGCGGGCTGGATAATGGATGGATGGATGGATGTTTGGATAATTAATACTTCTAAACAAGCCTGGTCTGAGTTGGTCTATACTCCAATATTTAATTGTTGCAACAGAAAAAAGTGAGCAACACTGTTATAAATTATGAATCTATTTTTCATCACTTTTCATTTAAAAGCTATTTTAGTATTTTATCCTCTTATAAAATAATTACTAGAATATTATATATCTTATATATAAACGTTTACGCTAGGAAATGTGTGTGTCTGTCCAACCTGGAAGCGAGAGGTGGAGTCGGGGTAAGGGCTCCACCTCTGAGGAAACAGAAAACTCACTTAGCCACTAATAACACGTGGGGCGAGCACATCAGCTAAATGAAACCTCAGAAGAAAGGCAAAGTCGCTTAGCCGCTAACATCGACAAAACGGTATCTCTTTTACTTTTCCTCCCGCTGCTAATACACAAGCGAGATGAGCACGTCGTCAAAATGAAACCTCAAAAGAAAGACAAAGTCGCTTAGCCGCTAACATTGTCAAAGCGGTATCCCTTTTAACTTTCCTCCCACAGCTAATGCACAAACGATGCAAGCACGTTGGCAAAACGAATCCTCCTAGGAGAGAGATGCCCAGAGTAGTTTACAGCACAGGCTTACACAGCTTGTATGTATTGTGACAGATAGGGGGCGCTGTCGTCCCCTTGAACCCTCAGACAACACGTCAGACACCAGATAAAAGTCCATGAAATTAATTTAATATTTCTATAATGTGCATAAAGTTCCTCCACCACCACAATACTCAATAAATCAATACAATAATCACAATCCTCCACTCCCAGCAGCTCAGTCACCCTTCCTCCCAACTCGGCTCACTACTGGGATCTCCCACAGTCCTTTTATAGTCCCTGACCTGGAAATACTTCTGTCCCTCAGTCTACGTGACATCCTAGCACTTCCGGGTCAGATCAAAACTCTTTTCTTCAGCCCGGAAGTACATCATTTCTTCCGTTCCCGTGATTGGGAAGTACTTCCGGGCTATACGGAAAGTACCACTCCCTGTTCTTCCCTGCAGCGTCCCCTGGTGGCCCCCACGGTATCCAGCAGGGCTGTGAATTAAAACCCCAAGGTCCATGATGCCCTGCTGGAATTTGGGACACCTCCATGTTGCAGGGAGGGCTCCACCTGGCGGCTTGGGGGTATTGGCCGGGATAAACTGCCGGCCATATGTCACAGTATATATAATTTGAAATCTATCCTTGATAGACCTATAAACTTAAATATGAACTACCAGCTTCCTTATCATAAATTTGTCTTCATGCTACAAACTGTTTTTATATAAATTAATCTCAAACAAATTATGGATTACTCTTTACTATTTATTTTATAAATAAATAAGAAAGAGGTCCTTTGACAGTAGTATATGTATGTCTGAACTGAAGTATAACTTAAAGTTGGTCCAGAAAACAGATGGATGTTAAAAAGACAAGTATCTATTGGGATACAAGGGAGAAGGTTTTGTAAAAAAGACTCAAATGGTATGTATACTTTATAATATAAAGATAATCAAAAAGAAAAGAATTACGTAAATCATGGAAAACAGAGGAAAAAAACTATCCACACTTTGAATATGAGGGGTAACCCACTGTAAATTTATAAATTTTACTTGTGCTTAGTTTTACAAACCAAGCATACATGTCAAGCTATCTTTCTTGATACATTCATCACTGCTTGGAACCTAAGAAGCTTGAAGCATCCCTTTGTAGCGCAAAAGCACTTTATCACTGAAATTGAGAGTATGTTAATATGTCTGTTAATATAACAGAAAAATATATCCTGGAACCAGCTACTTTGTTGGTGAAGGTCGTGGATTGCAGCAAGTTGTGTAGGGGAATCAAATTTTCCTTTGTTTTCAGTCTCCTGTTTCTCATGGGAAATTCATGAAAGAATCTCTTAGGGTCTACAATAGTACACTGTGAATTGTCAATCGCCCTTCTGCAAAACTCCCAAGAAAGAGCTCTTTGAATGTTGTAAGAGGAAATCATGCTGCAAGATATCTGCTTTGAATAAGCTGATTAGGGAACCTGCCCTCTCTCTTGAGCTTTACAGACTATGCTGAATGTCAACAAAAAGCTATACTTGTATGTCCAGTCTGCTGTGATTCTTGCTCATGTAGGCTCTTCAAAGTTTGTTTATTTGTAATTTATGACGCATTCAATGATCTTGTGTTTCATCTTGCTATTTTGTAAGGCGGCTGGTCACATTATTCTCTTGGAAGACATTTACATAAAATTGACAGTTTAAATAAATGGTTTTTTTTTTTGCTTTTTACTGTTTTTCATGTATTCATAATATCAAGAATGTGACTTATAGGATGATGCGTTTGCACCATCTTTTGACTTCAAGTTATGAAACTTTGAAATAAGAAGGCTTCATGCATTTATTGTTTTCATTTTACATCTTATTTTCAAAAGCTTAAATGACAGACAGACATACATATAGATAGATAGATCCTCACAAGAATTCTAATAAGATAAGAAAGCAGAACAGGTTCTATACCTGCATGACACTATACTATACCTCTAATGAAATCACAATCCAACAGAACAACTCTCAGTTAAAAAAATTGTTTGGCAAGAACTTCAAGTCACTGCCTAAAAGAACCTACTATGTGAGCATTCATAATTGAAGAATGTATGGCTAAGGGTAAAACAGAACGGCATTGGGTATAAACTACCAAATTTATTTTCTTCTCATTACAGAAAAAAATAGTCAAGAAGGAAAAATAAACCACACATTAGGAAAAAGTAAATACCTTTAGCAACTGTCAGGATCAAAGTGAAAGTTTCAAAGAACAGAGTGAAAATTAAGCTAAATTCAACAAATAGCTTGAATTTATGAAAAGAGAAGCCTTTAAGAGGAAACACTCAGGTATAAACATACCTTTGAAAAGTATTTGCATAGCGGTTTAAAGCTAACACTGCTGTTCTTATTTCTTTCCAGACCTTGGATGAATTTTGAGTTTAGTGAAAGGTCAGTCTAACATGTTGAAAATTCTGTATATTACAAATGTTAAGCATATGAAAGCACCTTCAGCTGGAGAAATAAGCTATACCAGTAATGAGTGTAACAGTTGCTAACTACAAAATGCTTTTTTGCTTTCTTAATTAAAATGTGGCTACAATCAATTCCTTTTTGAAAGACATTTATTGAATTCATTTCTCTCATTGACCCATTACAAGTTAATAAATTCAATAATTACTTTCACTTAATCATTGCTGAACAAACAGCATTAAGTTATAAATTACAGAATTTTCTTCTTCTTCTTCTTCTTCATTCGGCTGCTCCCGTTATAGGTTGCCAGAGCGAATCACCTTTTTCCATATCTTCCTGTCTTCTGCATCTTGTTCTGTTACACCCATCACCTGCATGTCCTCTCTCACCACATCCATAAAACGTCTCTTAGGCCTTCCTGTTTTCTCTTGCCTGGCAGCTCTATCCTTAACATCCTTTTCCCAATATACTAAGCATCACTCTTCTGCACACGTCCAAACCAATGCAATCTCAACTCTCTGACTTTGTCTACAAACCATCCAACCTCTGCTGACCCTCTAATGTTCACGTTCCTAATCCTATCCATCCTTGTCACACCCAATGCAAATCTTAACATCTTTAACTCTGCCACCTCCAATTCTGTCTCCTGCTTTCTGCTCAGTGCCACCATCTCCAAACCATATAACATAGCTGGTCTCACTACCGTCCTGGAGACCTTCCCTTTCACTCTTGCTGATAACCGTCTGTCACAAATTACTTCTGACACTCTTCTCCACCCTGCCTGCTCTCTCTTTTTCTCCTCCACAATCCCCATTACTCTGTACTGCTGATCCCAAGTATTTAAACTCATCCACCTTCGCCAACTCTACTCCCTGCATCCTCACCATTCCACTGACCTCTCTCTCATTTACACACATGTATTCTGTCTTGTTCCTACTGACCTTTATTCCTCTCCTCTCTAGAGCATATCTCCACCTCTCCAGGGGTTAAAAACTGCACTGCCATCTCTCCTAAACACCTCCATGCTTCCGCGGGTATGTGATCGGGACCAACAGCCTTTCCATTCTTCATCCTCTTCATAGCTGTCCTTACTTCATCCTTGCTAATCCGTTGTACTTCCTGATTCACTATCTCCACATCATCCAACCTTCTCTCTCATTCTCTTTATTCATCAGCCTCCCAAAGTACTCTTTCCAAATGCTCAACACACTCTCCTCACTTGTGAGCATGTTTTCATCTTTATCCTTCATCACCCTAACCTGCTGCACATCTTTCCCAGCTTGGTCCCTCTGTCTAGCCAATCAGTACAGGTCCTTTTCTTCCTCCTTAGTGTCCAACCTCTCATACAACTCATCATACGCCTTTTCTATAGCATTCACCACTTCTCTTTTCACCTTGCACCTTATCTCCTTGTACTCCTGTCTACTTTCTGCATCTCTCTGACTATCCCACTTCTTCTTCGCCATCCTCTTTCTCTGTATACTGTCTTGTACTTCCCCATTCCACCACCAGGTTTCCTTTTTCTCCTTCTTCTGTTCAGAAGTCTCACTAAGCACCCTTCTTGCTGTCACTCTTACTACTTCTGATGTAGTTGCCCAGCTGTCTGGTAACTCTTTACTGCCACCCAGTGGCTATCTTACCTCCTCCCTAAACTCAACCTTGCAGTCTCCCTTTTTCAACTTCTTGGCTCTTCCCTCACTCTCTTCCTCTTCTGGGTCTCCAACATCATCCTGCAGACCACCATCTTATGCTGCCTAACAACGCTTTCTCCTCCCACCACTTTGCACACTTCAATCTCCTTCAGATTGACTCTTCTGCATAGGATATAATCTACCTGTGTGCATTTTCCTCCATTCTTGTATGTCACCCTATGTTCCTCCCTCTTCTTAAAATATATATTCACCACAGCCATGTCCATCCTTTTCGCAAAATCCACTATCATCTGACCTTCTTCATTCTTCTCCTTGACACCATACCTACCCATCACCTCCTCATCTCCTCTGTTCCCTTTACCATCATGTCCATTGAAATCCGCTCCAATCACCACTTCCTGTTCCTTGGGTACACTGTCCAGCACTTCATCCAACTCAATCCAGAAATCTTCTTTCTCCTCCATCGCACACCCAATTTGCGGTGCATATGCACTAACAACATTCATCATCACACTTTCAATTTCCAGCTTCATAATCATTACTCTGCCTGACACTCTTTTCACTTCCAAAACACTCTTGACATACTGTTCCTTCAGAATAACACCATGATAGAACAATTTGAATCCACCTGGCCTTACTCCCCTTCCATTTAGTCTCTTGCACGCAACAATATATCAGCTTTCCTTCTCTCCATCATATCTGCTAACTCTCTCCCCTTACTAGTCATACTGCCAACATTCAAAATTCCTACCCTCAGCTCCACTCTCTTTATCTTCATCCCCTCTTCTTGACTCCGGACACGTTGTTTCATGGATAATAATTATGTTTAGTCCAAAGTTTGGGATTACATTTTTAAAATCACTCATTATCACGATTTAAGATGCTTTTGAGTTTGTTTTTCCTTTTCAAAAATCATTGTTTTCTCTGCTTAATTAGATCAGAATCAAGTTGCCAAAAGAACTGAAGTGAAGTGTTTTCATGACTATCTCTGTTCAGACATCACCATTGTGGTCCTTCTTTAAACGCTAAGATTATAACTTTAAAGAAAGAAAAGAAATTTTTAGTTCCTCAACAAATTTAATTTCAATCAAAAACATTGCAATAGAGAAATGATGCTCTGCAGCAGTACTATTGCATTTCATTTTTATATTTCATTCCACATACTTTTACTAAACAAAGGGCTTTCTCTAATCAGCAGTGAGCTCCTGCTTTTAAAAACTCATATCTTCCATTGTTAAAATAAAAGCAATACTTGCTCCTATTCAAAATTTAATTTCATATCCAAAAAAATTCCACTGCCATTTAGAGATGACACGCTGGAGCAATGTTAGCAAATTTAATTTCTATAATCTATTCTGCATATTCAGAATAAAGAGAAAGGACTTTCTTTACAAATGACATTTATCACCTGTGAGTTTCATCAGATTCTTTTCTAAAGGATGAGGGAGTAAAAGCAGCAAAAAGTAATGAAATTTATGATGAGTGACAAATTGAAAATGTGCATTGTCTTGCATTTTCTGCTTAAAATACAGTACATAGGATAGGAGAGAAAATTAATCCAAACAATACTCTTAAAGAAAAACATCATCATCCTATGAAAGAATGCAGATCATCTATATAATTCACACTGCAGAATTTAAAAATCTATTACATTTAGTACAATTTTTGTATTCCTGAGTGCAATAAAATCATCAGTGTGTAGGACAGGACTTATTACTGCTACCTCTCAGCTCCATGATTTTAAAATCCTAACTCAATCTATGTCTTTTATAGAGTCTGCACAATCTTCCTGTACTGATTTTCTTTAGGTACTCTGTTTTTCCTTTTATATTCCAATAATGTGCATTTTAAGTTCATTGCTAACTGTAAACTCTGGCAAAAAGTAAAAGACCTTTAAGCATTCAGATCACAAAGTTCAGGCACAGTGCTTTTCCACAGGTCATAAGACTACTCAGAAAGCCCTCACACAAGTCTGTATGGCATTGTATTCCCTTGCCGTTGCTGCTATTGTTTGACAATCATTAGTCTGTGGGGGAGATTAAAGTAAAAATTCACTGTACTATGTCAACATGAAAATAAATTTGAAACAAAACTTGTCTCTTTGGTGTAAATACCCTGCAATGAACTGCACCCCATCCACGTTTACTTCCCGTCTTATTTTCCAAATGCTGCAGGGATACGCTCAGGTGCCCTACTATATTAATAAAGAATCAAGCAGGTTCGAAAATAGATAGTAAGTCTAAAGCTTGGTCTGGATAACAGAAAGACAGAATGTCTCCTGTTACGGGCAATTAAGATGAATGTGTTTGTGAATTTATTAAAAATGTATATGACATACAAAAGAGTTAAGTATGCAAACATACTTCCAGATATTCTATAGTTAATGTAAGTGGCAATTACAGACAGATCAAAACATCACACTTTAAAAGTGAAACCTGCTAAATCATTTAAGGTCCATTCAGTTTTAACCCAAGCTGAAACTGAGACACATTTACAATTCAAACCTGAATTTTGTGGATAAGCAGACCTGAAGATGCACATGCTGAATACTACACTAATGTCAAAGAACGTTGAAACAAAAACATTAAATTGGGGGTTTGAAGTTAACTTTAAGTCAGTACTGAAATACTCAGTGTGCTTTAATTTGTTACTTATAGCTTACAAAAAGAACACTCCGCCTAGAGAATGGGGGAAACATCAAATATGTACGTCTTTTCTGGAGTAGGCACTATTCTTTACTCTATTGTGTACTTGATGTTGACAGTCAGAACTATCACAAAAACAAGAAAGTTGCCTACAAATACGGCTCATTTGGAAGGAATACTATACATAAAAATATTGTCTCTCATTATGTGCATCTGTGACAATGAAAAAAAAAAACAGTGAAATAGAAAGATTTCTGTTTAACAAAAATATTCACAATTCACACTATTTCTGCTGTGCAGCAGAGTAATAAAAACTCACACGGAAATGAATCAATAAATACTGTTAGTTGATAAAACTTGTTTTAAATGCTGTGGGATATGTAAACATTCAATCCTGCATACTTAAAAACTCTTCCACTTAACCTGAGTCCTACTCTACAGGCATGAATGCAGTTAAAAATGGCCATTAAGAGTTACAGAACAAAAACCTCATTAAAAATTGGCTTGTAATAAGCAGATTTATAACTAGGTTTGTCAAGAAATTTTTTTTTTTTTTTTTTAACAAAAAAAGTGAGAATAACATCAAACAGCTAATTATTCTTTTAACATATCACACGTTTTTAATATTCATAGCAATTTATAATAAAATATTCTCAGATCTGCCGACTCCATTTCAGTGTTGCAGACGGCCCAACTTTATTCCGGCCATACAAAGTGAAAAAAAAAAAAAAAAACAGCCCTGGACAGGTCACCAGTGCACCGCAGGGATGTTTGATACTTATGTTAAAATGCTAATAAGAATCTTAAACTTGGACAGGACCTGTTCAAGCACTTTCAACTTTCATAGCTGCCACCAGTTGATTCTAAGGAATGATTAATTTAAGCTCTTTATAATTATTTTGGTCATTAATTCCACGATTAAAATCCACCTTGCATGAATACGTTTGTCTCATAGGAGTGAAATTTTATTCTTCTTGCTCTCTAACAACATTATAAAAAAGAGCACATTTATCTGTGCAAACATTCAAGTAAATCAGAGTGATGGCTAGATAGAATAAGTAGAACTGTATTAAAGAGTACAGCATAACAGTGCCAAAGTGTTGCTGTTGGATGCAGGGTCATTTTATTAATTGTGTGCTTGAGGTGTGGTTGTGTAGGAGCTGGGCTTCAACAGATCACTGACTGTTCAATGGTGCATCATTAAGGCTGAGCTCTATGGTCTGCTGCATGCCTTCATTCACCTACATTTACACAAGGAGCAGAAATATACTTCAAACACAGCTAATCATTAAATCAGTGATGAAGACTTAACATATACAGAGGACATGTTTAATGGATAATCACTTATTAAAGTGAAACCAAAACCAACAGATCACTGAATAAGCAACACAATTAAAATACCCCACATTGATGTTCTTCTTTTTCTTTCAGCTGCTCCCGTTAAGGGTTACCACAGCGGATCACATCCACATCTATAAACCTTCTCTTAGGCCTTCCTCTTTTCCTCTTCCCTGGCAGCTCTATCCTTAACATCCTTCTCCCAACATACCCAGCATCTCTCCTCTGATCATGTCCAAACCAACGCAATCTCTCCTCTCTGACTTTGTCTCCCAACCGTCCAACTTGAGCTGATCCTCTAATGTACTCATTTCTAATCCTGTCCATCCTCGTCACACCCAGTGCAAATCTTAGCATCTTTAACTCTGCTACCTCCAGCTCCGTCTCTTGTTTTCTGGTCAGTGCCTCCGTCTCCAACCCATATAACATAGCTGGTCTCACTACCGTCCTGTAGACTTGCTGATACCCATCTGTCACAAATCACTCCTGATACTCTTCTTCACCCATTCCACCCTGCCTGCACTCTCTTTTTCATCTCTCTTCCACAATCCCCATTACTCTGTACTGTTGATCCAGAGTATTTAAACTCATCCACCTTCACCAGCTCTACTCCTTTATCCTCACCATTCCACTGACCTCCTTCTCATTTACACACATGTATTCTGTCTTGTTCCTGCTGACCTTCATTCCTCTCCTCTCTAGAGCATATCTCCACCTCTCCAGGGTCTCCTCAACCTGCTCCCTACTATCACTACCCCACATTGAAAATACCCCACATTGATATTAAAGTTATTTATGAATGTACCACATCCTCTTAACTATATTTTTCATTCAGCAGACTAACCAGATTGGCTGGATATAACCAATGGGGTAGCTACTGTATGTAAAATATATTCCTTATTAACATTTTTTCCACATCAGATTTCTAAATGAAGCCTCCTTTTTAATTTTTATGTACAGTATCAAATTCTGAAGGACTTAACTTTTGGTAAACAGATGATCTATAATGCTGCTTTTTTTTGAGTGAGGCATATTTTATTAATTTTAAAACATAATTAGCCTGTTTTTGCTTTTTATAATGAAACTAACGGGTAACTTTTTAAATATCACATATTTACATATTAAAAATATGTTCACTTTGAAGTAACAAAGGTTTTTGATTTAGGAAAATGTGCCTTCTTTGTTTCTAAGGCATGCCTGTGACAACCAAAGTAAACTAGAAATAAAACATTTTATCACAGATTCTTAGTACTATTTTATCATGGTAAGGATATGTTTCTTGCTCACTTGTCTGCTTGCATCAAACATCATGGATGGAACTATGACACACAAAGCTATATTCTGCTTATAATCCTACATTTGCTTCTTCAGTTCTCTTTCTTCAGAAGCTATGTTCATCCATGGCTTGTAACAACCGTGCCTTGCAACAACAGACGGATACGAGTTGAAAAACCGAGTGAAAAATGCAGACAAGAGTTTCATTGTAGTTTGTACAAATAACGTTAAAACTAACCAATTACACTGCATGGTATTTTTAATAAAAGCCTTAGATTTTTGATAGAGCGAAACTTGCACAACAAACACTCAATTTCATGTCAGGCTCCCACATGATAAAAGAAATACTGTGAAAATGAAAACTGCAAAGTGTGCAAAATGAGACAACCACAATTAAACAGATCACAAACCAATTATTGAATTTTATCGAGCAAGTCCCTCTTGCTGAGGATATCATAATAAAAAATTGAGGGCAACGTTTCTTGAATGAGTAAACTCAGTGACAGTCAGTGATAGCAATCAGTCTGTAAACACAAGGGGAGAACATGCAAACAGCATCCAGACCCTAGTGCTGTGAGGCGGAATGACAACTCTGTGCTACCACTCTGCCTATGGTAAAATATTTGAACTAAACTTGCTGAACTTGATAAAAACGAAATATATGCCTAGAATGTCTGCTCAGTTCTTTTCACTTGAATGTAAACTTTCTCTTGCTAGATCACCGAGCAACACGCAAGCATTATTATTCCTGCAGCAGTAGGCAAAATCTTTGTGAAATAACAATGTAAACTTTATTATGGTGAAAGGATGTAAACAATCATAGGTGTGACTTTTTTAGTCATTATTTTCTAGTGCACATAGAGAGCAATTCAGAATGGGGCATCAACATTAAATAATGCAAAGATGGTTGCCGATTACTTTCTGAGTTGAATCCATGCCACATCCCTGAAAGGTTGCTGCCGTGGAAGATGAGTAGAGTACAGTAGTGAAGTGTACATTTACAGTAGTCTCCTTCAAAAATAGATGAATCTCACAAACATGTTTTTCTTTCTGCTTTTATTCTTCTTAAAACAACATTAAAAATATGTTTTGCAATGCATGTGCAGATGTAGTTGAATACTTGATACAATTTCGGCTTGAAAAATGGACGCATTTGGTAGGCTTTTCATGTTGGGTCCCTGGTCCTATTAACAACATTATAAAATGCAAGAGTAAGGTACGATTTTTTTTTTATTATTATTATTATCTTCCATAAAGTATTCTTCCCTTTAGAATACTATTGCATACGGGAAATCAAAATATACCATGATTATGAAGAAGTGACATCAATTTGAAAAATACTGAACTTGCCTTTAAACTTGTGCAGATTGCCAAAGCCTGTTGAAAAATATGGGAACAATGAAAAACATGCCATATCACACAATAAAAGATTTTCTTATTATTGTAATTTACATTTGCTGCATAAAGACACATCACATTATTAATTATGCACAACTGAAGTTCATTACACCACATAAATGTGGTTACTATGTGTTTGATTACTGAATGACACTATATAAAATAGGAGTGGCTAATGATGTAGTCATTAGTGCTTCTGCCTTATGAGATTGAATCCCAGGGTGGCACTGCCTGTGTGGAGTTTACACATTCATCTGTTTATCTATAAGGGTTTTCCTTCAATATTCTAAAAAACTGCACTTTAGGTTATTTAGTGACTCTACACCAGGCAGATTAATGGACTAGCAACACATACAGAGTTGAATCAAGCACCTTGTGCATAACGCTGCTAAACTAATGTGGACTCCCCAAGACCCTGAACTAGATAGGCAGGATAGAAATTGGTTGGTAAAGATGAATTAATTAAGATGTAAGGAACCTCAAACATATGGGTTCACACAGCAGGACCCCAGAAAATGAACCATGACAACAAGGTTAAAACAGTGATTCAAAAGCAGCAAATGTATTTTAACTACAAAGAAAATGGTAAAGGAAAGAGATCCTAATATACAGTATAATTATAAAGATCATTGTTATTCTTTTCACAAAATCCAAATGAGCAAATCACTGCCTGATAAAACTGGCATTTTAGCCAAAAAGCTTGAGGGGATTCTAGTTTCTCAGCCTAGTTAACCAGAATATATTAATGCTTAACCCTGGGGTACTTGGTGCATTTTGCCTATGCTACACAGAATGATCACAGCAAGCACAAATTCATGTAAATGAGATAAAGCAACTCACTGGAGTTACCAAGAATGAAAGCAAATAAATAAAACCTTCAACGTAAATAAAGAACTAATTAGACAAAGACAGGTTCTCTAATTAAGCCAAATGGGCCTTGCAAATACAACAGGCCCAAAAGCTGAATTATAGGAGAATATAATTAGTATTTTCCCCAAACATTCATTTGCCAACATTAATGACGGAATTTAAAATATCACCTCGGGTTTAAGGTGGCTAAAACCCAGAAGAACGATTTCCTTATTACCAGCATTTCTTTATATCAGCATGAACAATACATACTATTTCTTGAAAGTGAAATGCTGTTCACTAGTTGCAAATGAAAGGAAGGGCAAGCTGACTTAAACATGTTCTCCTTTTTGAATCTCTGACAGAACTGAGAACAACAATTAAATTAAAACATTACAGGACTATATTCCAGAAATATTAACTTCTTTCATCTACAGTAACTTTAATACAGTAAATCCATCTATCTGTTCAAGCTTTGATTTTCAACCAATGTTGCAGAGAAAGACACACTGAGATCCAGTAGTAAGCAAGTTCATTAAATGAATACAAGTACACATCTGCACAATGCAGAATTCAACACTGCAGGGCTGCCAGTTCATCTTACAGAAAACAGACAGGCAACCAGTACATCTTTGGCCCATCAAAAGAAAATACTCACAATAACCGAAAATCTCTCACAGCAGGAACTCAAGCTCTATAAGACAGCAGTACTAACTGCCTTGTCACCCTTGCACCCTCATCATATTATAAATACTTAGTCCATTGGGATTAATAAAGCATCTATCTATCTGGCTGTTTTTATAAACTTCCTTTTTTTCCTTCCCATCAAAATAAAGTAGAATCGTGCACTGGGCTGGTTCGGGTCACATTTACAATATGTGAAAAAGTAGGCTCAACCCATTCATTTTTTTAACATTTGTGGACACATCAAAATGTGATCATTTAAGCATTATATATGGATAAAGGTGATATAATATAACCAATATACTGCCACATTTATATGTTGTAGTCCTTGTATAATTAAAAAAAAAAACAAACATAAATTTTGCATGTGGAAAAAGTAACTGCATCCCCACATTTATTAGTATATGAAATACATAAAATTAGAATTACATGTACCAGACTAGGTACAAATGATTAGAACATCATGAGAGAGGATCTTGGAGGAATGTCTCTTATTTAACCAAAAACATTTAGATTGGTGTGCTCTGTCATCACCAGGCCCATGATCGAAAGAGTTCTCAAAGGATGGATACCTATGAATGTGGGAAGAGATTTTAAAAAACCTCCAAACAACTGAAGTTCAAGCATTCCATTGTCTGTAAGATCATCTACAAGTGGAGAAATTTTTAAACAGCTGCCACCTTGTCTAGACTAGGTTGCTCCAGCAAGGTCAGCCAAGGAGCAAAACACAAGAATCCCAGATTTTCATCACAGGACCTGCAGGTAGCTCTTGCCTCTGTTGATGGCAAAGTGCAAGAGTGCACACTTAGAAAGAGGCTGCTCAAATTAGAAATACATGGAAGAGGTGCCAAGAGGAAAACATTGCTGCCCATTAACACCTAACACAAAGACCAGGACTGCTGGAACAATGTGCTCTGGACAGATTAGGCAAAGAGTGAGTTACAGTGCTTGTCTATTTTACTCCCACTTTGGAAACCTGCAGGGTATCATGGGACCTGTAGTCTCGAAGAGCAACCCTGTGAAGGTCCCTAGGTGCTACCAGAGAGTGCTACTGAAAGAAACACTCCCTATTTTAGAATTACTCCCATGTCTTGTATAAAAGGTGTCCTCTCACTTCCCTTCGGGGAGTCAAAGTCAGGAGGCGGAGGACAAAACTCACCTGCAGGAGTGGAAGGAAAGGAAGGAAGAAAAAGAAGAAGTATGTGTGCTTGTGCTCATGAGTGCTTAAAAAAATAACCTGTGTGAAGGTATTTGTCAAAATAAATTATTAGTTGAACCTGAGACTTGTGTAGTTGTCACTGTGTTTGTGGCCTGGGGGCTTAGTAGCACCCCCTACATAATGTCATAATGACTTTCAACAGGCATTTTCTTCCACTACTTCTATAGACAAAACATATCTCAGAACAGTCAGATAATTAAATAATAAATCAATTTATGGGGCAGTTTCTGGCCTATTACTGTTTATCTAGATAGATAGATAGATAGATAGATAGATAGATAGATAGACAGACAGACAGACAGACAGACAGACAGACAGACAGACAGACAGACAGACAGACAGACAGACAGACAGACAGACAGACAGATAGATAGATAGATAGATAGATAGATAGATAGATAGATAGATAGATAGATAGATAGATAGATAGATAGATAGATAGATAGAGATTTTATTAATCCCAAGGGGAAATTCACAATATGATCAACTCAAAGTGACCCATTACAGGATGTTAAATTTTAAAATAATTACTAAATAATAATTGAACACATGCTAACAGAAAAATGCAACAGCCGGTACCTCATTTGATTTCGGTACTCCTGAAGGGGAATGTTACGAGTGCAGGTTTCTAAGGATCTGTAACCCAAGAAACTAAGTTCAGATTTCCACATTTCCTTCCCCATTAATCAACTGAGAGTCATTCTCCAGGGACTGAACTTGCCTAGCATCCTCTCCCATGGTAACATTTTCTTGACTTACCTCACCCGCTGTGCTTTGCTGTTTCTATTTCATATTAAATAAACTGTGATCATGCAACATTTACTGCTGTTGTAGCTACTTTACTTATTTATTTTTGTTAATTGAGTGATTTCAAATTTACCACAGGTATATTTCTTTAGGCTATCACTAAGGATTATTTCAATGAGTCCATTAAATGATGGATTTCCAAGGCTTAATTGTATGTAAAACACTGGACAATGTGTTCTGGGAGAAAAATTCAATCAGACTGTCCCTTAAAGGCTTGTTGTTAATTTTGGAAATCCTAGGCTATGCATTCTGCTAGTTTTTGGAAATGAATACAATCAGAAAGAAGTACACAGGAAATGTACCAGCACTACCTAGTAAAAATCCAACTTGAATTTTTACCATTTTAGTTAAGATACAGCACAAAGTTTTGAGTTACACTTCAAACCATTTTAAAAAATCAAAGTTCCAGAAAACCCTTGAATAAAAAAAAATCATGGCAAAATGTAGAATTCATATCCAACTTAGCCAAATTGGCACATTACAAAATTTCACCAAGTAGTACTATCTAAGTAGTTTTCCATTAAATCTCAAAGAAAACCTAGAACATATTCTGCTAAAGGCCAAGGTCATGGATATTCCAACACCTGAAAAACAGCAGGTAAAAGCTATTTTTATTATATAACAGAGCAATAAATTAAAATATTACTGCACACTAATA
The DNA here is from genome assembly GCF_900747795.2 of Erpetoichthys calabaricus. NCBI lineage: Eukaryota > Metazoa > Chordata > Cladistia > Polypteriformes > Polypteridae > Erpetoichthys > Erpetoichthys calabaricus. The sequence continues at coordinate 101,985,440 of NC_041405.2, read as the reverse complement.
AGAATGTGAGGGATCACCTCAGATTTGACAAAATGCACCTGGATGTGTATCAACGGTTAAAAAAAATGTTTTACAGATGTGAGTCCAAAGTTAATCTGTTGGTAGACATGGGATGAGTCAGAATTCTACAGTTAAGTATGGTAGTGTCAGAAACTAGCGGTGCTTCCTGCATCATGGTCTGGACAGCCTTCATTCTGCTGTGTTTCTGAACATTTGTAAAGAGAAAACATGGAAGTTTGCCTGTAACACAAAGCTTAAGTTCAGCCAAACATAACGCAAAGCACACCAGTAAGAATACCAGAAACAAAATTAATTTTGTATTTTAGAATGGCCTAGTCATACTCTATACCTAAGCTTTATTGAGATATTAAGATGGGAACTAAAGGACCAGTACTGTAATTCCATTTTAAAAAGAGGAAATAATACAATCCTGTACGGAAAGTTGGACAAAAAATCCTCCACAGCAGCTAATCAATACCTACAGGCAATGTTTGATATACAATTATAGTCATTAATATGTTACAACCAGTTACTGAGTTCAAGAGCACAAACCACTGGGTAACACATATATTCTTTAATAAATATCAAATAAAATAAAATATTATGTTATTTAAACACGGAGGACCCTTTTTATTTACTAAATTGTGGTTGAAGACTCAAGGATATTCACCACAAAAAAAAAAAAACATCTATATATATAAAATCCCTATGTGCGTCCAGGTGTCCGTGTGTGGGTGTCTTCTGATGAAGTGCGCATGCGCGGGGCACAGGGCGACGCGCGATATTACTGTCAGAGAAAGTTAGAGGCGTTTTACGGAAATACAAACCAGTATTACTGCGAGAGGAAATTAAAGGTACACAATACAGTGATGCATATTACAGCCACATACAAGCCAGTATTACTGTCAGAGGAGATTAAAGGCATATTACCGACGCGCATGCCTGTATTACCGCCAGAGAAAATTAAAGGTATATTACGGACGTACAAGCCAGCGGACGTACAACATGGTATCCTTCAATAAGGGCGCGCACAAAAAGGCGAGCCTCAAAAGGGCGACCTCAATTGGTCACAGCGAATAAAGGCGCGCGTAAATAAAGATCTGCACCTTTGTTGCTCTTCACATATTCCTGAGCCGTTTGAACTAAATTATCTACGAACGCCTTTATTCGCCGCGCTCAATTGAGGTCGCCCTTTTGAAGCTCGCCTTTTTGTGCGCGCCTTATTGAATAGAGCCGTACAAGACAGTGTTACTGTCACAGAAAATTAAAGACACACAATACACGGCGGCAGCCCGCGAAGAACGGTCAGCTCAACAAGTAAACATCAACAAAAGAAAGGCTGAAAGAAAGAAAAATACGACCAACAAAAAGAATGAGGTCAAAGTCCCTTTCCATTTAATATAAACTGTTCCTACTAATGTTTATGCACTACTGTTCTAGCGCCCGTTATTGTAACGGGCTAAATGACTAGTAAAATAATATTCATCAATCTAATACAGGCAAATATTTTATTATATAATTTATTGCTTTTTATATATAACAAATGTCATCTCCAGATTGATGCTGGGTTGAGTTTTGAATGACTAAATGAATTGTACATGTTGTTCATGTCATAGGCTAAAATGGTAAATTTAGCCACAAGCAGCAAAAGGAAAAATGAAACAAAATTATTGCTGACTTTTAAAGCATGCACAAGGATCAAACTGGAAAGTTTGGAGCCAGTAACTAGCAGGACAAAATAAAACAAGATTAAACAAATGGGGCGCTATTAAACTTTCTTAAACCTTTTTTTTTTTTTTTTTTTTGTCGCAACCCAATCTTGCCTTTTTTTTGAGACCCATTCCATTTTTAATGACTGGGTGTATTGGCAGTGTGGAAGGGGAGACTCCCTTGAAGAATCGTGGCTGGTCGTCAGAGTGGCGGGTGGATCCCCCTTGGAGAATTGAGTACAATCATCAGAGCAGGGCCTTGTAGAATCATGGATGATGAATCATTTCCTAAGTAATTCATTTTTTTGTTCAAGTGCACTATTCTTGCATGTTTTCTGTTTATTTTCTCTTCTTGCCGCATATGACCATGTTTTATAATAAATCACAGAGCAGGAACATTGCACACACCAATAAATCACACAGCACATGCACCTGGAAACACACCATTTCCACAGTTTCAAAGTGGCTGTGCCTAAAGGAAATGTTAATGTCATCAAACTAATAAAAACATATGTAAAATAAAAATGACCAATATGATGAAATGATAAATAAAAAGAAACAAAAATCAACAATGTATTCCTGTGGGACACCTGCTTTCCCCTTTAAAGATGCCATAGAATGTAAAGTGAGGATGACTGCTTACAACTCTCTTATTGCTTCACTTGTTGGATGAGGCACAGGTTTCATTATATGGGTAAGAACTACACACTACATGTCTAGAAAAAATGGTTTTACACACATGTATTGAAATGAAGGTCCGCTTAAGTTGCTGCAGTAGGTAGATTCATGGTAGAACAAAGTCGTACAATTTTAAATTAAACAGAACTGCCAATCAGACATTGTGCATATAAACATTCTTTTAACGTTATTATGTGTAAATTCATTACAAAGTTACAACATATTCACAGTAAAGCCTGCTAACTTATTAATAGTCAAGTGAGTGTCTTTTTCTTTTTTTTTAAGCTTACAGTAGCATTACTTTCAATTAGCAGTCTGTGAAAGGCTAGAGATACAGTCACAAGTCACAACACAAATCAATATAGATACTGGAAGTTCAATTAGCACAAAGCATTGGTAAGACAATCTCATTCTACCAGCGACATCAAGTTGCAGGCTTATCAAAAACTTAACTGAGTTAAAATGAGGGTCTGTTGGTTAATAAGGATGTCTATGTTAGTTTGACTATGCTGGTTGATTTCAAATCAATACCGTACCAAATGCTATATGTCTGTGACTAAGCAATGTAAATCAAAATCTTGAATAATAACTGAACTATGACTAAAAATTGCTTTTGCAAATTTTCTTGGCAAGGATACGTGCTTCTTCAATTAAACGGCAATTGCAATTAAGCTTATTCTGTACCTGATTGTCCTAGATATTTTATTTCAGGTTATACGAGTTTAATATGCAGTGTGTGTAATTAAATATACTAGAAAAGCAGACCTATACTAAACTTTAAAGTCTTTAGAGAACACAGCAGACAGCTTTGATGTTAGAGTTAAAAAGCTACGTGCATTAGTGAGTCTTTTACTTCCAACAGCTGTTGCAAGTGTCCTTTAAGGGCAGATAACACACTCCACTTAATGTAACATCAAGAAAAAAAAAGCTTCCACCAGAGGTCTGACTCCTAATGATCTAATCCATAAATTAAAAATGATTAATTTTGATAAAGGAGGATCTATCTGAAATAAACCAGAAAAAAAAACTCTTACAACAGAAATGCAATTGCTAATCACCCTGTAATGTGAAATCATCCTTGTATTTCACATCCATTTCAGGACAAGTTACCAGTTTGCTGGCTTAAAAAAGAAAAAAAAAAAAAAAAGAAGTAATCACTATACTAACTTGATGTTTAACAAGCATTCTAACACTGTAAGCTGAATAACCTCTCCTGTATGCTTTTTGTATTAATAGCATGCATTTGTTTTGGGTATCGGGTGGGCCAGAGGTCAGCACTGTTGGCTCACAGCAGATTTTGCATGTTCGCTTCATGCTGGCATAGAGTTTCTGTGGGTATCTCATTTCCAACCGATACACTAAATGGAAAGTTTAATTTGTCCTTAGAGAGAGAATTCAGATGTGTGCAAGACTGCCCTTAATTGGATTTTCTTCCTGTGCAAGTTTTGGTTCTTGTTTTGTGCCTGATGTTGCCCTGGTGGAAGCTAGTTTTTTCTCTGACTTTCTAAGAATTTTGTGTGAAAAGATGGGCAGTTTGTGTTGGGAAGTCTTTTTCTATTTTGTTAGCCTAAAAATAATAGTCATTATGTGTATCTGTATGTTGTGATGAACAATTAGCCCAGCAGTGTGAACGCTCACCTTTAATTTGTTGCAAAACCTATTAATAATTAATGGTTTGGGGAAGAATTAAGAAATTGATGTGTGAATGTGTGCATGAACATGACCTGAGATGGACCTGTATCTAAAGGTGGTCTGGCAACTGGTTCAACCTCCTGTGGTTTCTGAAAGGAAAAAAAAATTGCATTAAACTGTGTTGCACTGAAAGCTCGCCTAAAATGTAGTGAAGAAAGAAACAGACTATAAAACTGGAAATAATGAAATGATACATCAGATATTAACAGGAACAACTGACATCATTGGTACAATCAGCTAAAGTCAGATTTTGTTTAAAAAATAAGGACAGTATTTCCATCAATTAAAAAAAAAAATAACACAAAGGAAAATTAGTAAACCTAACAATAATCTGTCAGTTTGTTTTCCTGATGAAATGTTAGTTTAAGTAGAAATCTGATGACAAAAAATGTGCTCTGTGTGAGTAATTGAGACGTTTGAATAAACGTGCCCTGAGGTGCACTGTCAACCCTCCCAGGGTTAGGTACTGTCTTGTGATGAGAACTGCTAGTGTCTGGTAGTCCATGAGCCCTAGAAGCTTCATCTTAGTTAAATCCTGATGCTCTGTATATTCAGTTAATCATCATCATTATTCATGGTGGCTCCAAAATCCGTACTAACCCCTACTCTCTCTTCTGTTCTTTTTCCGGTTTTCTGTGGTGGCGATCTGCACCACCACCATCTAATCAAAGCACCGTGATGTCCCTACCTTGATGGATTAAAGGCCAGAAGTCCACATGACCGTCATCATGAAATTCTTCCATGAGAACCCTGAATACAATGAGGACGGATTGAGGTCATTTATGTTATGTAGAATGACTAGAGGGTGCTAGGTGGTCTCGTGGCCTGGAACCCCTGCAGATTTTATTTTTATCTCCAGCCGCATAGAGTTTTTTTTTTTTTTTTTTCTGTCCTCCCTGGCCATCGGACCTTACTTTTATTCTAAGTAAATTAGTGTTCCCTAATTTTAATTATTTGTCTTTTTTCTCTTTCTTCGTCATGTAAAGCACTTTGAGCTACATTGTTTGTATGAAAATGTGCTATATAAATAAATGTTGTTGTTGTTGTGCCCAGTGGTGTCAGGACAGGCTCTGGAAGGATAATTGGAGGAGCAATAGGTCATACTACTGATTGCAACCCACCATTTAAGATTCGTAAATTGCATAATGTTTTTATTTTCATTTTACCTGTGACCAAAAAATCTTCAGCCTCAATAATGTAACTATGAAGCTAGGGAAATAAGCCTTTTTCATATTTAATAAATATCTAATAATGTTAGAATTATAGGCAAAAAACAAATACAGATTACAGTAATCCCTCCTCCATCGCGGGGGTTGCGTTCCAGAGCCACCCGCGAAATAAGAAAATCCGCGAAGTAGAAACCATATGTTTATATGGTTATTTTTATATTGTCATGCTTGGGTCACAGATTTGCGCAGAAACACAGGAGGTTGTAGAGAGACAGGAACGTTATTCAAACACTGCAAACAAACATTTGTCTCTTTTTCAAAAGTTTAAACTGTGCTCCATGACAAGACAGAGATGACAGTTCTGTCTCACAATTAAAAGAATGCAAACATATCTTCCTCTTCAGTGCGTGTCAGAGAGAGAAAAAAGCAAACAGTCAAAAATCAATAGGGCTGTTTGGCTTTTAAGTATGCGAAGCACTGCGGCACAAAGCTGTTGAAGGCGGCAGCTCACACCCCCTCCGTCAGGAGCAGACAAAGAGAGAGAGAGACAGAGAAAAACAAACAAGCAAAAATCAATACGTGCCCTTCGAGCTTTTAAGTATGCAAAGCACCGTGCAGCATGTCGCTTCAGGAAGCAGCAGCACAGAAGGTAGCAACGTTAGACGAGCGTCCGTATCGTCTAGGTGTGCGAACAGCCCCCCTGCTCAATCCCCCTACGTCAGGATCAGAGAAAGTCAGCGCAAGAGAGAGAGACAGAAAAGTAAGTTGGGTTTCTTCTCAGCCATCTGCCAATAGCGTCCCTTGTATGAAATCAACTGGGCAAACCAACTGAGGAAGCATGTACCAGAAATTAAAAGACCCATTGTCCGCAGAAATCCGCGAACCAGCAAAAAATCTGCGATATATATTTAAATATGCTTACATATAAAATCCGCGATAGAGTGAAGCCGCGAAAGGCGAAGCGCGATATGGCGAGGGATCACTGTACTTGTTTTTTAGACACTCAAGCAATAAAAAAAAAGAAAAAGCTTGCACAAATGTAACTGAACATAAGCAGATACAAAGACAGGCTTTGACATAGCAAGCAGTATACTAAGAAGCAGAAAATAATAAATAGAATACAAAAAAGTAAAGCTTATCCATAATAATGATGATACAGTACTGTTACTATTTCATTATGTAAGCAAAAAACTCAAAATGTACAATAAAAATAAAAACCTGTGTATTACCACAGGCAGACAGATATGGAAATACCTCCATTCATTCTCAGCCTTCTGTCAAAAGATTCAAATCCCAGGCTTCTGGCTTACCAGTATACATCATCCTGACACCTAATTATTGGTTACACTTGGGTCAGGCTGGCAACCCTTGACCTCAGCATACGACACCAGAGAGCCTCTCTTGGAGCAGAATTTCAACAACACAAGCTGACTAATTATTTCATACGAGGCTGGAACCCTTTATTTCCAACACATTTCTGACTTTTTTTATTAAGAAGTACTTAGGATCATTTAAAATCCTACTGACAAGCACAGGCAAAGAATGAAGCAAATGTTAATTCCACAGCGTAACATATCATGTAATACTGTATTTCATAAGATGTGTTCTTGCTTTTTGGGATGTATCTGGCCTGCACCTAAACGGTCAGAACAAATTTAAAAAAAAAAGCCCATCAAAAGATGCATTTGGATTTTTACTTATTAATGACTCTGAATTTGATATGAACAGTTTTATTAAATTCATTGAGACGGATCAGTGATGCTTCTGGACATTGTAGGGGACATTTTGGGAAAAAAGAAATGCCACAACCGAATCTCATTTAAGGAGCAAAATGGAACAAATAGCTGCTGATTGCATTGATCAGGAATCGATCAATCAGAAGTTTTTTTTATAATAAAGTGCCTTACAAGTTGAGCTGCCATTACACAGTGCATAAAATTATTCATTATAGATGTCAGAAGCAGAAATGTCTTTCTTAAAAGACTAACATTAAAGATGATCAAAAAGGGTTAATTATAACATTGTCTAAGTGGGGACGGCGGCACCATTTTTTAAAAAGACAGTAAATAACTTAAGTTGCCAACCTGATCAAGTGTCCACAAATTAGATTGTAGAGCAGGGTACTCATCCTTAACAAGATGTAAAAAAAAGTATTGATGCACTGGAGAAAACAGGAAATTGAGCAAACTGGGCACACAACAAATGAAGACGATAAAGAGACAAGCAAAACAAAATTAACCTCTCCCAAAATGAAATTCTTAAAATGAATTACAGAATACAAACAGAAAATGTCATTTCCCAAGCGCCTGCTCTATGATCATGCAATGAATGTGTATATTAAGCCTGGAAGGGACAAGCTATTTCAAATGACCAATTGTCTAAGTCATGATTTTGCTCCAAGTGTAATGATAGATGAGAATTCATTCTTTTGTTTTACTGTCAGGGCATACTGTGAGAATCTAGACATTTTTAACGAAACATCAGACAGGTTGTTCAGATCCTACTGGTTAGCTAGGAGTTCCAAGGGCTATTTATCTACAGTATAGCTTGTTGGATGTGGGCTTTTCTTTGCATTGTTTTGTGTGTATGGTAGCTAAAACTGACTTTTGCCCTGTGATGGACTGGCATCTCATCTAAGATTCTCTTGCCATGTGTTCCTAAATTGGATAAAGGGGGTTTGAGAATGTTGGATTGCATATGTTTTTATGAAACTACTTTAAGACTAATAGCTTACATTGCAGCCGTGCATCCCCTTGAATTAATCAGTTCATTTCACCTGCTTCTTGTGAAGTAACATGTGATTCTTCTGCTTAAAAGACACTGGCAAGAACCACAGGCAAGAGACTCTTAGTTCCAAAGTATAGGCCTTTAGGGGAGCAGTCACTGGTCCGGGAAACAAATATCACATTCACACCACATGAGATACTTAGAAGCACATGAAACAGACTAAAAACGCAGGCACTTCCCTAGCAATTGAGCACCGTAAAAAGGCCAGGAAAAATGATAGTACTTGCATCAGTGCTGTGCAAAAACATTGAAAAGATAATGCATTAATTTGTACTAATTTCCACAGCGTCCAAGATAATGTGCACTTTTTCTGTGTCCCAATAATAATAATAATAATAATAATAAATTTTATTTATATGCAGGTTAGGTGGATTGGCGATTCTAAATTGGCCCTAGTGTGTGCTTGGTGTGTGGGTGTGTTTGTGTGTGTCCTGCAGTGGGTTGGCACCCTGCCCAGGATTGGTTCCTGCCTTGTGCCCTGTGTTGGCTGGGATTGGCTCCAGCAGACCCCCGTGACCCTATGTTCGGATTCAGCGGGTTGGAAAATGGATGGATGGATAGTAATTCTACTAGTATGAGCAACACTATTGTCCTGTAGCCTTCATATCTTAAAGATGAGGATAGAGGGAAGGAAAACAAAGCATTCAGATAAAAGCATTGAAAATAAAGGGATAATGTGAAAACTATGCACAGGCAGTAACCTAGCCACCTATACAGAAGTGAACAAAAGCAAAAATCCATATGCTCACTGTGCATTGATTAGCTTTAATATCAACTATGCGTTTTAGTTTTCTACTCGAGCAAAGCAGCACTTAGTGTTTTAACAATAGAAAGAAAGGCAAAAACTAAGCAAGAATTATAAAATGTCTGTTTTCTGATAATCCATACTACAACAGCAGTCATAAAGTCTTCAGGAAATACAATAATTTTGATATAATTTTAGGATATGTTATATCCCGGCTGATAGTTTTCAACATAGTATGTCTTGCTAATTCTAGCCACATTTAACAACTTTTTAAAACCTTTACATCTCCTAAGATTAAGACCTTGGTGAGATAAAGGGGTCAGTTAGGGATTCTTAGAGCTATGGTAATGGGAATTATTTCAGCGTAGCAAAATGGGGAAGCATTTGACAATGATACAAACTCTGTGTTGATTCATACCAAAACTCATTGAACTTCACTTAGAATAGAAAAACCCGTGTTTTCTTCCATTGTCTCATCACTGGGGTTGCACTAGGCAATGCCCATTAGTAAAAGACTCAGGAGCAGAACAAGGATACTCTGTAAGGTTTCATCTCCCATCTGGCCTGGACAGGTAAGCCTTGTCTGATAAGCCCAGCCTATTGTATGGCGATACATGCCAAGTGAAATGGACAGAAACTATACTAAGCATATTATGACAGTTTGTTTTCATTTTAGTTTGTATTTGTCTTCTTTTACTTAAAACTGCTTCCAAATGTTAGGATTCAGCCATCCTGAATTCATTTACTTTTGTCTGCAGCACATTCTGCCTTCAATCCTAGCTCCTTCGTATTTCTTGCTCCCAAGTCTCTCCACTTAATTCTCTGCCTTGCTCTCTATAGTTCTTCCTTCTACCAACAACTACTATTTTTTCCCCCAGTCGAGTCAACCTCCCTTACTGCAATTTGCTCAAAGCAGCTGATTCCTATTTTCCACAAATTTCTCTGTAACACATTTGACCCAATGTACTGTAACTGTTCCTCACCACTGGCATCCTGTAGTGTTAATTTCACTGAAGAAGTGATGTACAAACATCCCCCAAGAAGTCTACCAGGATTATTGCAACTGCTTGTTCAGCAATCTAAACATTGTATATTTTATACCATACATTTTACCTTTAAAGTAACACCCAGATAAAATGGTGCACATTTGTAAATGCCAATATACAGTATGTGTTTGCATACATAGTAGTTAAAAAAATTTTTTTTAAATCAGGTAGAAATGACATACTGTATATGGCCAATAGGGGTGCTATGTACAGAGAATTGGGTTAAATTTTGTATACTGGATTTAGTATAGAAATTTTTGTTAGTTTGTAATGAGTTCAAAAGCTATCCCCAGGACAACATTTCAGGACACCAGGAAGGATAGATATCCTATCTGGACTTCAGCTATCTCTATTGTGTGGTAGAAATGGTAAATACATCTGGGGAAGCCTTGACCACAAATTTCTAGGCTTTTTTATATTATCTGGGAGGTATTTCAGGACCAAAGCTTAAAAGTCCTTTCAGTCCACAGGGTGGTAAACTTTGAGCTAAAAGACAGAGTTGGATGAGAACCCAAAGGTAGAGAGAAAATGCTTTTCCTTTGGAAGGTGAGCAAGGAAAGGAAGATCATTCAGTGGGTAAGTGGACCAGCCCCTCTATGGAGTAGGCAGGCTTTATTATTTTCCTAAGCAGGCTCTGAGGCTTACTTCTGTGTTCGTTTACCTTCTGTGTGTTTCTTTTATCCTCGCTACAATTATTCCTTCTGTTTGAATAAAATCTCTTGTTAATTCAATCTGAACTATTGCATTCTTGTTTGGATTTAGAAGACAGCTTGTGAGTGCCATCCATCCATCCATTTTCCAACCCGCTGAATCCGAACACAGGGTCACGGGGGTCCGCTGGAGCCAATCCCAGCCAACACAGGGCACAAGGCAGGAAACAATCCTGGGCAGGGTGCCAACCCACCGCAGGACACACACAAACACACCCACACACCAAGCACACACTAGGGCCAATTTAGAATCGCCAATCCACCTAACCTGCATGTCTTTGGACTGTGGGAGGAAACCCGAGCACCCGGAGGAAACCCACGCAGACACGGGGAGAACATGCAAACTTCACGCAGGGAGGACCCGGGAATCGAACCCAGGCAGCTTGTGAGTGTCCCCTTACAAACCAGCTTATATGTATATAAATATACACTTCTACATGCAGTACATGCAGATAAATGCACACACCATTCAAACATTTTATATACACTGCCTGGCCAAAAAAAAATGTCGCCACCTTTATTTAACTAAGCAAATAGGTACAAGCCTCCTGTTGGATAATTACTGCATGGGCGATTATCTTTCAGCTGGCAACAAGTTATTTAACCCCAACTGGTGCAATGAGTTGCTTCTCATTTCTTAAACAACCATGTCGAAAGACATATCTCGTGGTCGTGGAAAAGATGTTAGTCTGTTTGAGAAGGGTCAAATCATTGGCATGCATCAAGCAGAGAAAACATCTAAGGAGATTGCAGAAACTACTAAAATTGGGTTAAGAACTGTCCAACGCATTATTAAAAACTGGAAGGATAGTGGGGACCCATTGTCTTCGAGGAAGAAATGTGGCTGGAAAAAAATCCTGAATGATCGTGATCGGCGATCACTTAAACGTTTGGTGAAATCAAATCGAAGAAAAACAACAGTAGAACTCAGGTCTATGTTTAATAGTGAAAGTAAGAGCATTTCCACTACCTTAATATACTGAATGACCAGGTTATTCCATCAATGGATTTTTTCTTCCCTGATGGCACGGGCATATTCCAAGATGACAATGCCAGGATTCATCGGGCTCAAATTGTGAAAGAGTGGTTCAGGGAGCATGAGACATCATTTTCACACATGGATTGGCCACCACAGAGTCCAGACGTTAACCCCATTGAGAATCTTTGGGATGTGCTGGAGAAGGCTTTGCACAGCAGTCAGACTCTACCATCATCAATGCAAGATCTTGGTGAAAAATTAATGCAACACTGGATGGAACTAAATCTTGTGACATTGCAGAAGCTTATCGAAACAATGCCACAGGGAATGCGTGCCGTAATCAAAGCTAAAGGCGATCCAATGAAATATTAGAGTGTGTGACCTTTTCTTTTGGTGGCGACTTTTTTTTTGGCCAGGCAGTGTATAATAATAATTAATAATAATTCATTACATTTATATAGCGCTTTTCTCAGTACTCAAAGCGCTATCCACACAGGGAGGAACCGGGAAGCAAACCCACAATCTTCCACAGTCTCCTTACTGCAAAGCAGCAGCACTACCACTGCGCCACCTGTGAGGACATTTTATATATGTAAATAATACCAAGGGAACCAAAGATACATCAAAAGAGGTGTTTTTATTTTACAATAAAACAAGAAGGGCAGTGTTCAATTAAAACAGAAAAAAGAAAAAGCTCCCTGGACTCTCCTATTACAGGATATTCACTTTCTGTGAGGTTGTAATGGGATGCGTGGCATCACAAAGGTAGGATGGCTCTTCCACTTTATCTTTTCCAGGAAACACACCATACCGCTCACATGCCTCCTGTCTGTTTTTCTCTCTTACTACTCTTTATTTTCACTCTTCTGCACTCTCTCTAGTCTCAGCCCCCTTGTCTAGTTAAGAGTTCTGTCCTGCCACCTGTTGCATAGCAGGTGTAATGGCCTCTTCACAGACATTCATGTACAAAAAAGAAATACACATGAGGTCATTTAGCATGCCATAAAACTCATGCGTGTTTATACTAGCAACTAGGCATCACAACATAAGTCTGTAAAGGGAACATACCTGTACAATAAACTTTGGCACATTCAACCAAGTACTGGGCAACAGTTCCTCCAATAAGGCAGCAATTTATTTAAGGCATGGAGCAGGCCATCTCATATATACTGTTCAAAAAAATTAAAGGAACACTTTTTAATCAGAGTATAGCATCAAGTCAATGAAACATCTGGGATATTGATCTGGTCAGTTAAGTAGCAGAGAGTATTGTGAATCAGTTTCAGCTGCTTTTTACATGTTTTACTGTTTTACATGTATGTTAATGAAACTAATTACAGGTGCACTAGAAGGGCAACAATGAGACAACCCCCAAAATAGGAATGGTTTAACAGCTGGAGGCCACTGACATTTTTCCCTCCTCATCTTTTCTGACTGTTTTTTCACTAGTTTTGCATTTGGTTGAGGTCAGTGCCACTACTGGTAGCATGAGGCGATACCTGGACCCTATAGAGGTTGCACAGGTAGTTCAACTTCTCCAGGATGCCACATCAATACATGCCATTGTCGGAAGGTTTGCTGTGTCTCCCAGCACAGTCTCAAGGGCATGGAGGAGATTCCTGCAGATAGGCAGTTACTCTAGGAGAGCTGGACAGTGCCGTAGGAGGTCCTTAACCCATCAGCAGGACCGGTATCTGCTCCTTTAGGAAGGAGGAACAGGATGAGCACTGCCAGAGCCCTACAAAATGACATCCAGCAGGACACTGGTGTGAATGTCTCTGAAACAAACAATCAGAAACAGACTTCATGATGGTGGCCTGAGGGCCCGACGTCCTCTAGTGGGTCCTGTGCTCACTGCCTGGCACCGTGGAGCTCGACTGGCATTTCCGAAAGAATTCCAGAATTGGCAGGTCCACCACTGGCGCCCTGTGCTTTTCACAGATGAGAGCAGGTTCACCCTGAGCACATGTAACAGATGTGAAAGGGTCTGGAGAATGTTATGCTGCCTGTAACATCGTTCACACCATGACCAGTTTGGTGGTGGGTCAGTGATGGTCAGGGGAGGCATATCCATGGAGGGATGCACAGACCTCTACAGGCTAGACAATGGCACCTTGACTGCCAATAGGTATTGGGATGAAATCCTTGGACCCATTGTCAGACCCTATGCTGGTGCAGTGTGTCCTGGCTTTCTCCTGGTGCACGAAAATGCCTGGCCTCCTGTGTCGAGAGTATGCAGGCAGTTCCTGGAGGATGAAGGAATTGATACCACTTGACTAGCCTCCACGCTCACCTGACCTAAATCCAACAAAACACCTCTGGGACATTATGTTTCAGTCCATCCGACGCCGCCAGATTGCACCTCAGACTGTCCAGGAGCTCAGTGATGCCCTGGTCCAGATCTGGAAGGAGATCCCCCAGGATACCATCCGTCGTCTCATTAGGAGCATGCCCCGACATTGTCTGGAATGCATACATGCATGTGCAGGCCATACAAACTACTGAGTACGACTTTGAGTTGCTGCAATGAAATTTCGGCAAAATGGACTAGCCTGCCACATCAATTGTTCTTTTGTCTTTGAATTCAGCCCTCCGTAGGTTGATAAGTTTCATTTCCCTCAAACAATCCTTTCGTTCCTAACATATTACCCAGTCCATATCAGTATAGATATCCAGCACAACTTTTTTACCATTGAGATCTGATGCATTTTCAAAGTGTTCCTTTAATTTTTTTGAGCATTTTATATGTTAGCAAAGAGAGGAAAGGGGGATAATCACACAGGCATCCCAATGTGGCATGGGTGACTGGGCACCAGACAGGCTCGTTATGACAAAACTTGAAAAGCAGAAGACATGAATTGCCGCTATATAAAAGCGATTCCCACATCATGACCTCAAACTACTCTGGTGATGTGAAATTCAAATATTTTACCAACATTTTAGAATTGTCCAGAAATCTTCAAGTGAAAACTGGTATTCACTCCTTTGCCCATGGTCCAGTACATTACTAAAAATACTTCACATAGAGGGAAACACATCTGTAAAGATGCAGGAAAACATTTAATTAGCTGCTGGGATGTTGCATAACCCATTGCACCTTCTGTAGTGCTGTTACTCAACGTGTCCTATATCTACTAGCACTGAAGATCATTTAGCTAGTGTAAAACCAAAATTTAAATAATGTTATATAGCTACACTGAGTTAACATTCTTCAGTTTAAGGTGGCATTCTGTTTGTTACATGTCAATGCTTGTAATGTGGTGAAAACACTTTTGCCTTTCATCCTCCTATCTTTCCAGGTACAAATATTGTGGCAAATAATAAGGGGTAGAGGAGTAATTTTTAAAAATGTAGTTAGTCATTGGCCTATAGCAACTAAACCAACCAGGACGCTTTGACAGTAAGCATCAATTTATAAATTATACCAAAATAATACAATACTGGTCTAACAAATGTAGAGAAAAAATATTTGTTCTGACAAAATTCAAGTCATATAATGCACACATTGACGTCATTTTATTATCCCTCACACATGCTAATGTAACAGAGATTATTCTATATGGTTGGCATTGTTCCCTCTAGTTACTGTAGACAGGGGAGCAAACTTTGGTCATGCACTCAGTGTGTACAGTATTTAAAAAAAAAACAACAACAATCATAGCCAGTCAAGTCAGTCACTTCAACTTGAGCTTAGCTGTACTAATACCGATAAGCTAACTAACTCTCTTTTACCCTTATATCAGCTATGCAAGAGGCTGATGTCAAACTAAGCCAGGTGGCAAATAGCTCACCAGTATGACAACAAACGTTGATAATGCATAGCTTTGAAATTAAAATAAAATGCATTGGTTGTCTACCAGGTGCTATTTTAATCAGGCCTGGTAGGAGAATGCACATTACATGTCATCTTCCCAAAATACAGTAACCTGTACAGTAATTCAATAATAGAATTGTATGAACCATACAATTTCACTCATACATGTGCAGAATATTACATTTTTAATTAGTATTTACTCCATTCTACTACGTTAGTGGGAGGGTGTTTCTTATTTAAGAAATAATTCATTTTCTATAATTATCACCATTAGGGACTAAGTAACTT
This sequence comes from Erpetoichthys calabaricus, assembly GCF_900747795.2. Classification (NCBI taxonomy): domain Eukaryota; kingdom Metazoa; phylum Chordata; class Cladistia; order Polypteriformes; family Polypteridae; genus Erpetoichthys; species Erpetoichthys calabaricus. The sequence goes on along the minus strand of NC_041405.2, from coordinate 101,969,823 downwards.
GTATAATTCCTGGTGCTGATTATCGCCATCATCCCATTTCCACATTCAAATGCACAAAATATTTTTCAATACTTTGGGCTACCCAAAGAGAATTGGCATCTGGCAAACATTGCAATCTAATCACTCTCACACTTTACTGAACTGCTCTCCTACGTTTGTTTCCAAGTAAATTGATCAACCACTTTTGGGTGCAACTATTTTATTCTCCCCCAGTGCACATGCTCATATCTACATTGATTTTAAATTGATATACTCCCTTCCATCCACATCCAAAACATGTACATATTAGGACTCTTTTTCACTGTAAATTGGCCCTGTATTATTGAAAGGAGGTACATAAGTCAAGTCTGTATGTACCCTGTGATGGACGGGTTCTGCATCCAAGTTTGTTTTTTTCAGTACCTGACTATAGATTCTCAAGATGCTATAATGGAAAAAAGCAATTTCTATAATGTAACATAAAGCTCTCAAACCCATTTAAGAATAGACAATCCAAAATAAATTCTATAGTTTCAAATTATAAATAAATTCACATGTACAAAACACATTTTATCAATAAATCACAACAAAAATGAAGTGGCAGCTTTATTAGCACACATTATAAACAAACATTAAATAATCTAATAGTCTTATGCAAAGGTTGATGTTATAAAAGTAATGGATTTGAAAAAGAAAGCAAATGTGTCCATTTAGGTTTTGTAGTTTAGAAACAGAATTAGTAGTGACTTTGCCACAAATCAAAACAAGAAAAAAAAAAAAGTTAAACAATACGGGTACATTTCTTCACATGCGTAAAGAGAACAAACATCAGCGATGCCTCAGTTTGCATTTAGCAACAGAAGGTAGTTTGTGAGACATTTGCAACAGTGTTTGTACACAAATGAAACAATAATAAGTACTGGAACATAAACATACTCTATCAGATCCAATATTTAGAAAGGTCTTGATGGCTAAAACAGTTAAAAAAAAAGTGTGTGTCTGTATGACATTACTATCTTGTGCATCAACAATATGCTATTTGAAACTGACTATTTAAAATATTACAAAGATATATTCATTTAGCAGGGCCACAACATTAACATTTCATTTGCAATCAACATCTAGCTTTTCAAAAAATTCTATAAAATATAAAGAGACATCAGTATCAGCAAATGAACACATTCATGTTTAAGCTCAGAGTATAACTTTCCAGATCAAGAATAAAAGGTGTTTTTCCTACATCCAAACATTTTATGCTTGTAAAGTCAGCATTTATTATGGGACTAATTGAAGGTTTGCTGAATATTCGTAATTATAAATCACCTCCTAATATTAATTAATTAACCAAAGCATGTATTAACTACTGCCATTATGTATTCCAATCTTGAAAAATCAAGCCCAGTGTGTGTGTTGTAAAAATCCTGTACCAGGGCAGAAGCCAGTAACATATTTATTTTTGCAAGGGCATTTCAAAAGGAATTTGTTTTGGCCCCACTGGCTCTATGAGCAACATCAATAACTCTCATTTATAGAGTAAGGAATTTCAGCACTCCCCATCTTCCTACCTGCTGCCAAACCCAGCAAAATGTGGTCTTCAGGGAATAGAAAGAGAAGTAAAAATAAAAAGCAACTGTGTTACATCCCAAAAGTCCAATTAGCAACTAGACAATCAAATTCATACAACCGTAGTTGATGGAAATGTATTAATCAATAGGCAGCAGAGAAAGGTCAATTACCCAGTGTTGAATTACAGCTAACTACAGCAAATCTCCATGTAGGTGCATGAATAAGAAGTACAGATTAATGAACTAGGGCTAAAAAACCTTGAATGCTTCAAACATACTATTTAACCAAAATATAACAAAATAAAATATATTTGGCTCCAAATACACACAAATCCAATAACTCTTTCAAAACTCCATCAATATTTACCATCATTTGTCAAATCTATGAAGTCCACTCCATAAGTGCACAAAGTTATCACTTCACTTTGAATTGCAACAACAAACTGCATGAAATTAGTTAAGAATATACTACGACTTCATGCTGCCCAGGAAATTCTGACTCCATAAAGACTGAAAAAATGGAAAAGGAAAAAAAGGCACACTTAACCAAGTGCATTTTAAAGAAACAAAAAGAATAATGCCTGAAAAACGCACAGCATTAAAACACATGCATTTCTCCATAAGTACTTAAGTATGTCAAAGGACCCAAACAAGTACCCATTGAGCAAGTGAGCAAATTTATGCACCAATACATCATTCTGTCTTCCAAAATTCCTTGCCCAGAGTTTCTTTGCCAGGTAAAAGAAAAACACCAGGATCAAAAGCACAAGAGACAAGAGGAATGTTGCGCATTCGGCAGAGACAACTTGCATATGCAATCTCATTATTTTTCTTTTATAAGTGTCTACTTGTTAATTTCAAATAGTAACCACTTGGATATTATCTTAATATGAGCTGAAAAACAGCCTTTGCTTTTTTATTTTTCTCTTACTATTCCCAGTTTTATTTCCTCCCTTTCGTTCATTCATTCATCTTTCCTGCCTCATATAAGCACGCTGAGATGACAAGAAGCAAGCATGCAACAATATTAGAGCAAAATAAATGAGTAATTTAAGGTAACAACTTCACCCATACCAGTGTACTGCACAAGGAACATTGTCCAAAGTTGTGATGACAAAAGCCAGGCTTCCTTTGCCTTAAATTCCCCAGGAATGACAGCGTAACGTTAGCTATCGAAACACCTCAGCTCTGCCACAATGCCTGTGTTTCTGCTCAGCTCTACACAGCAGACTAAAGCTACAGTGGGCAGGACAAGCAGAGGAGGATCCTTTTTAGCTAATACCAGTGCGTATACAGACAGAGGTAGAGAGAGAGAGAGAGAGAGAGAGAGAGAGAGAGAGAGAGAGAGAGGAGGGAGTCAGGCAGGCAGGCAGGCAGGCAGGCAGACACACACAGACGCGCGGACACATAAGGATACACACAAAAGACCGGCAATGTAAACTGCAAGCACCTTCAGGGCAGGAGGGCTGCAATTGGTTCCTGTGATCTGGGGTGGCATATGTCACTGTCCGTCTTTACAAAACGACTGCTTCATTCTGTTCTGTTTGGGAGGGTTGAGAGGTTAGCAGTAAATAGAGTGGAGGAGGCTTAAATGGAAGGCAGGTGGAAAAGTAATTAGCATGATGTTTAGAAGCATATAGGACTTTATACTTCAGTGCCTGAAGATGTGTCATGCAGTTGATAAATCAGAACTTCATAATTTGCATGCCTGCAAGGGGGTCGTTTTCAGTGCAACATTTCTTAGTGGAAAAATCCTTTCAGCAACAAGACACAGACGCGCACACACACACATGCACGCACACAAAGCCCAATTACAGGGTGATGAAAGAAACCCTTTTGTATTGATTGAAAGGGCCTTCACTGACAAGCAATTGCTTACCAGCTGTTATTATCATAAATTGTATGAAAGTACCATTTATAACATTTATAAACAACACACATTTATCACAGATAGTGATGCTAATTTGCCGAAATACATAGCAGACAAATTAGGCTAGAAAGAACAAATGCAGTGTTTTGTTGTACATGTCTTGTCTGGTAATAAGCAAAGAAAGGATCTCTTTTTTTGTTAATTACTACAAAATTAAGTTTTACCAACCAAAGAGACATGATGTGGCTACACAAAAACAATCTGTAAACGCTGCTAAACAAAGAGGGCAGTAAAACATAATGATAGAACAGGTGACTGCCAGTAGCTTGCAGCTGCAGGCTATTGTCTTAACCTGACTGGCTCTTGATGTAATTGGGGTTACCAGAACGATCGAGGCAGCTTTCACATTGGAAACGATCCCCACCCAAAGAGAAATAAGTAATGTCTCGGTGTATGCATAGCATCTTCTGCAGAATCACAGGAATACAATAAGACAGCAGTGAACATGCCTGATGAAATACAGTGACATGACATGGAATAAAATTCAGGTGACTGGCTCACTCTTCTCCTTCTTGGAATACAACCCAATTAATTCCTTTAAAAGTATCTGAAAACCTGCTGGAGAAGTGCAACTTTCGGCCCAACAGTGATCTCAGAAGTTTCTTAATGATTCAGACAAGTCAACAGCTTGACTACCTAATTCTGTCCCAAAAATTATAATCTTGTCATTCCAATTTTTGGGCCTTGTATAGACTTTCTAGATGGTAAACATCACCTTATGCTTCTGGCATTTACCTTCTGCAGCTAGGGGACGGTACGTGAATTACGGTACCTTTTTTTGGCAGACTATGTCCTGCTCAATTTCCCCATAGTCAGTGGTGTCGATAAAAATTCTTTTTGTGCTCTGCTCTTATTATGTCTGTGGATGATAGCTTTTTAACTAAATCCAAAGGTATAAGCATCTTTTCTTTTACTTTTTGGGAGATAATAATTAATTCAAAAGATTCACCTTCAGCATTTCAGAGGTTTAGAATTAGCCTGTCGAGTGTAACTGTTACCAGTATGTACATTTATGCACACACAGAGGAGTTAATGGAAAGCTAATTTCCTCTAAACATTATTGTTAATTTAACTGTTTTATTGTTTTATTTGAGATAGGAATGATTTGCGCTGTTAAGAGGTGACAGCTGTGTAGCTCTGCTTTTCTGTCTAGTGGCAACACCGAGTTATGTGTAGGAGGTGATTCAAGCAGAAGCCTATCTTTGGCATATGGTCTTTGAGGCAGTTAACAGACATTAGTGTTATGAATGCAAGTAGAGGTAAGGGCACAGAGACTGTTGTTGCTGCCCTAAAAAAAAAATATTAGTGGCTAGAGTGCTCAAGGCAATACAAGATGGGAAGCCTCTTTATCTTCATTGCCAGTACTGATATGTGTGCTGTTGCTTTTAAATTTATTTCCTTGTAGTTAGAGCAGATAAAACAAGTTGTCAAATAAAACAGGAATAAATGCTTTTTCACAAAAAAAAAATCTGGAATTCATAATGAATATAACAGCATCCTCAAGCCCACCTTTGTTGGAGGCTGAAGCCATAAGGTGCATATATAACCGAACCTTATATGGAGCCAACTGGAATTACCAATCCACTGAAAATGCACCTCTTTGAGATGTGGTGTATTTCTTTCAAAGGAGTCAATTTTGTACTTAGAAACTATGTCTGTGACGACATTCTGAAAATTCTAACCAAACAAAGCTTGTGTTGCTCTATTATTTACAAAACTGTTTTTTATGTTGGATGAAACAGAAAAAAACTGCTTAACAACTTAAGCCATGGCACAGTGTAAATGATCAAAAAAAAAGATGGTGGGTTATTATTTTCTCGTCTTCTGTGCTACAGACACACAACAACAAAGAAATTCAGCCCACCTCAAAATATGTTGGACTTTGAGTCTGCTCAAAGAGCTACAAATGTGCTCACGTTAATTCCAGTTAAATGATCTTAACAAGTTTAATTTGTTTTTTCAATATACTCTGCCAGCTCACTGTAACACCCCTCTGGGCACTGCTAAACACCTTAAACCAGTCGTTCCCAAAGTTCAGTCCTGAGGGTCACATATGACTGTGGGTTTTTGCTCCAACCAGCTGCACCATCCTTACTTTTAATTGATCGCACTATTTAGTGAGCTGTCCTTTTTATCTTATTCAAAGAAGTTTTTAAATATTTGCATTTTTGCCAACAACTTCATACATGTTTACATTTCTTTTTAGTTCACAATTTTCTATAGAGTTTGCTCGCTTATTTGTATCCATGTTCTAACAACAGTGAATGCTAAAGGGAAGCAATCACTTCAGTGCCATGTTCACTTGTCTCATTTGTCTGCTCATTTATAAGAAACACTTCTTAATGAAAATACAAGTCACATTAGCAGTAAAGTCACAAGAAATGTGAAGTGATTGCTCCCCTTTAATATGCAAGGCTATTTGTACCTGGGCCTTCATCTTTTACTGCCAATAATTAGCATTTATATAAATGAAGCACTCTTTAAGGGAAAGGGTGATTTAAAAAGAAAATGATAAAAGAATCAGGATTAGGATTTAATGCTATGGCAAAGAATACAAATATTTTATATATATATATATATATATATATATATATATATATTGCTTACAGATACTTGTAGGCAAGACAAAAATCAATGTGTTACTTTGTTACTTTCAATAAGTGTATTATCCAGAAGTGAGCAGCCCATTATACTTTAGCACTCTGCTTCTCGTTTTGTGCATTGAAGACCTTCATCCTAGCTTCTGCTTGACACTCATGTGATGACAAAAGGTATATAATGTGATCTGTGACTATAGGCATTATAAAAGGTACTTAATGGAAAAATAACATTGAGCTTCAATGGCCTACTACCACATTTCAGTAATTTGGAGGAATACAAATTCTTAAACACCTCAGTAATGGATATAAAAATGATTTTGAATATTAAGAATATTGAAAGCTCATAGGTTTTCTTTTTCTGTTTTTAAATTATTGACATTAACATAATGAGACCATATCACATGATGTTAAAGTATGCTTTAAAAATATTTTACATTTTTCTACATAACAGCCCGGCATTCTAAGAAACAGTTGTATTTAACTGAAATTTTTTAAATTATATTGATAAATAAAAAAAGATGGTCATGTTGAACTTTTACTTCTCTACAGCTTAACAGTCCTATATAAACCACGTATGTGTGTCTCAGAAATAGATGAACAAAAACCTAATTAAGTAAGAGGTTTAATTTGTAACCATGTACATGTTTCTCACTGATTATGAGATTGGTTAGTGAAATATTTGTCAGAGGGGTGTGCAAGTTGTCTCCATCTAGCTGTCATCTTTTAATAAACAAATAGACTCTTGAGACAGTCAGCTATAACAATTGAATGCCAGTCAACCATAACAATTGAACAGTTGAGAACCATGGAGTATACATGCTATGAGAACTTCACTTCATTACTACAAACGTAATATACATTTTCATGTAGTCAAAGAATCGGGCATAGTAACACAAAAAAAAAAAAAACACTTGACTGGTACATTGAGGAAACTCTATAGACCTGCATGTCTACTTGACCAGCAACATTACCCATCAAACAGAAGTGACACCTTTGAGAAGTTTTTTATAGTCTTAAACCCCTATAATACCAAACTGAGTAAAACAATCTGCTGTTCAGCAATCCAGAAATTCTACAGCATGATGTCCAGCAGCGCAATCATATTATATATTAACCTTTTCTTGGTTAAGAATGGGGAGTTAAAGCAACATATATTTGATTTCAATAGTCTAACTTGTTGTCCTGTGGAAGCACCATGTGTAGTGCCGATACGGAATGCTAGACACATCCAGCAAATTGGATTAAGTCTGAATTCCAACAGGACCATTCCACTGGGAATTTAGCCCATAAATATTTATGTGATAGATTTTATACAGTGCGAAGGATACCCTTTAAAACTGCTCCATGTTTCCCATTTTTACCACATTACATGTTTAATCCTGGCAACAGGAAAGCTTGCAATGTATCAATCATTCTTGGGGGTCAATACACAAATGTTCATAATGCAATTAAAAAAAAAAATGCTAATGCTCTCTACATGCGTCGACTATAAATTGCTCACTGGAAGAGCAATCTAGCAAGCCCTCTGAGCGGGCAAGTATTTAAAAGCCTTTTGGCACCAACACTGGACAGTTTGCATGATTCTCAATAGAAAATTCACTGCATGTTCAGTGAAACACAAGGCAGATGTTTCAATATTTAATGTTATAAAAAAAGCTGGAATATTTGAAGCTTTGACAGAACTGATTTAAAAAAAAATGCTAATTTTCTGCAATTATGCTCTCAATCCATCTCGGGATTCTCGTTAAGTACTGCTTGCCAGTTTAAGTGATTTAAAATATTTTACAGTGATTTTAATGCTAAAGTAGCCTTACTTAAGTGAAGTGCATCTGTCACAGAAGCGTGTACAATAACCATATAACATCTCCCAGTTCTTCATCATCTTCCATAGTATAATGTGTAATACTAGTACTAATAAGTTCACTCAATACATCTTACCAATTATTACTGTTGACCACTCATGCAAAAATTAAAATGGATAAATAAAATAGTCTTGTCATATGCTGTCTTTTTTAAACATCAGTATACAAGTTCTTAATTAAAAATCATCAGTAGTAATTCCTTTGGGGGTGATCCCCAGAAAGATAATGTATATGAACAAAATTAACAACAATAATACTAATGATGCCAAAAAATTTCAGGCTAAAAGAGGTGCAGCAGCTTTCACTTCATAATTTGCCTGTGGTCAGGCACTTCAAATCTAGCATGGTAAAACAAAAGACAATTTTTTTTCTTCTACTTCATAGAATCCCTACAGAATATTTTCTGTTATCTCACAAATAAGCGACCATAGCATTTGAGGTGAAACGGAGAAAATATATTTTGACTGTAAATGCTTCGTATTTTTACCCAAGGCAAAATTTTCACAGAGTGCATCCTTTGTTTTCACTTTCTATTGCTGACTTAATGAAGCAAGAAAATGCACAACATTTACTATGTTTATGTGTTTTGTTTGTTGCATGATTTTCTCCCAACAAAAGCTAAAATATACCTCTCTATGCTAGGCAGAAATGCAGATAATTAAAAAACAAAATAACAGTAGACAGTCTTTTGCAAAAAAGTTGGAAATCATTTGATATATCACCATCACAATCTTTAGAGAAAGTCTAAATATATCTAAAATATATCATTTTGAATGATTGGGCATGAATCTCATAATACTGAATGCAGCTGTCAACTTTATCTTAACCTTAGAGAGAGAAAAATTCAGACTTCCAGAGTACGTAGTCAAGGTGGTGTCATTCCTAAAGACGTAGAATCACAACAACAATACACGTGTATACTATGTGGATTATAGGAGTAGAACTGTGAAAACAACAATTACAACCTAGATGGATGTTAGATCAACAGCAAACATTCATTGTGCACAGGAGCAAACAACTGTAGGGAACGTGTCTATTTACAGTAGTTACCATGATAAATATGTGATATTTTAGTGATTCAACACAGTAAGTATTCTGTCATTTAGCATCACCAGATGGTTTTGGTAATAGAGTTACACAGGAGAGGGAGGCCATTCAGAGAGTTGCAGCATCATTAAAAAATGACAAGAATTTACTTATCAATAATAGTTTAGAATTTACTACATTTGTTGTAAGTTAGTGGTCCTTCACAAAGGATTAAATTAATAACTCAGGAAACAAACTAAGTGAGCATATTCAGTAAAACTGCTCTTTAACATCATAGTTCTGAGAACATTTTGTGCCTGGCTTCTCTAGAACCTTTAATCTAACTTATTTGCGCAGCCTTTGAAGTTGTTCTCAAATTTCATTGACCAGATGTTATAATTATTCATAGAGGTGTTTTGTTGGTAATACTCTGCATTCTACTGCATACTTTAAAATACCTCCTTCAAATCACACATTTTTTTTATAACTAAGGGTTTTAAATAAATGATGTTTAATAGCCCAAAATATGATAAATGTCATAAAAATATTATAGACACAATGCTAATTCTACCAGTTTTCTAGCTTCTTACCAGTTGCTGTTAAATGTTAAAACCCTTAAGCTAGTCAATGTTTATCAGCCATTTTAATAGAATTACAGACCATTATTTATTTTACTTTTTCACCCTGAGTTTATTTTGTGTAGTGTTTTTGTGTTGTCTGCTGTGGTCCTTTACTGATCCAACAGGAAACTGTAGCAAGTTTATATCTAACATTATGAATGTACTGTTAAACAAGTATGTATGTATGTATTGTCCTGAATCTGGCTTTTTCCATGTCCGGTATCCTTTTAAACTGTCAATTGCATAAGCTTATAAGCCCTAAGGTTACTTTTATAAAATTAACTAGCTTCCTTTTTTCCTCTTTTAATATGTAAATTGAACAACTTAATAACAAACTATACGAATATGGAATGATTTTAATTGTACCATCCTGTACCATACCATCTTGAATTTTATAGATCATTCAATTAAATGGACTGCAATTAAATACCTGTAAATCATAGTTACAATATTAAGCATTGTTCAGAACTGTTATATATTTTACATAAAATAGAACAGCTTTGTCTAATTTTTACAGTTAGTGAACTAGGACTCCTTCAGGTGAGCAAGAGAAGAGAGTGTGCTGGCACTGTAGAATCTCGGGTGTTCTCAGGTGTTGCCCCAAACGGTACTCTCAAGATTTTGCTATAATAGCTTCTAAGCAGAGAACATTTCTAAAAAACATAGCCCAGTTAAGCAGATATATTTTGGACAGTCCAAGTTGTATTAGATTGTGTTTTACTTATTTTGATGGATGAGTCTATGTCATAATTCCATACATTATCTGAAAACCTAACTGAAAGGTGATGCTCTCAATGCATTAGCAGACTGTGTTCTTTTGAAAACACATTCTACCATAAGTCTTTATCACAGTAAACGGTGAGGTTAGGTTAAGAAAGTAGATCAGGTTTCTTCTAAGAAAGTCACTACCTTGCATGTATTACAATAAATGTTTTGATGAAAGATTATATTTTAAACCGTTCAAATTATACTAGTATACAATCTGTTAATATATAAATTGATTCAATACCAAGTGTGCTCCGTATTTGAAATATTGTGTAATTTAAGCATGGTAGAAACGGTGAGGTTCTTGTATGGATGCAATTCACAGTATTATACAAAAACATTATAAGCAAAAATCAGAAAAAAAACGTGTCTAGAATTATGCAATTAGCATTTTTCTACATTAGGAATATTTGGTAGAAAAGGAGTCCCAAGCCTTTTAGGGGTTGTCTCAGTCAACATTATAATTTATGCCAATTACCTTAGGGAAACTTATCAAAAACCCTCACATTCAAGGAGTACCAAAGCTAAACAAGTATTCTGGAGCTATAGAAATGTTAATATGGCTATGGCTATACATTTTGGCTCTCCTTCAAGAAAACAAATCTAGTTCATGGTCTTCGGTACAATGTAACAGCTTTTTTATCCACTGAATTTTCACTTGCAGCACTCCTTTCACCTTCTGTCTTTAAAATTCTTGTAGGCTCTAAGGATGACATGTGCTTTCATACAGATGGAGTTGTTAAAACCAAGTGCAGTGTTATGTTGGTGTCAAAAATAGAACTTAACATTAAGAGAAAAAAGGTGAATTTAGGTAGGATCAAACCACAGGAAATACTTCTATGTGATCTTGGAGTCTGTCACGTGCCTTCTAATACTACCACTACTACTACTACTACTACTAAAGATATGATGATTTTTTCCCCTAGTAATGCCATTTATTTTGCTATTCTCACATTAAGTCAAGATTCCTATGCACCCAGACAATTGTTGTCATTTGTGCTGCTTTCCCAGGAACAGCTATGGAAAATGGCATTCAGTTAGAATTATCACAAGGCTCTTCATCACTTCAGTGACTTTTAAAACATGCTGTTCAACATATCAAAGCTGTGCCACAGTTTCTTACATTCTTTAAAAAGTTGTTTACAGTTAAGTGGGTTTCCCAGTGACTTTCAGTAGTAAAATGTTATACAGTACCAACTTAGACATAATGGATGCAATGAGAAGTCAGGCAAAATGACACCTTATATTCCCTAACTGAACATATAGCAATATGCAAGCTTTAGAGACAGCTTAGGCTCCTTCATCATGCAGCTTGTAATCAGGCAACTTACCTAAAGAAGGGGCCTAAGTTGCCTCGAAAGCTTACATATTGTAATATGTTCAGTTAGCCAATAAAAGGTGCCATTTTGCCTGACTTCTCAGTGTCTTGCAGTATTTTTGATCCTGTTCACCAACTGCAGAATTTAACTCACCTTATTTCGAGTTTCTATACGGCTGTGTCTTCATGGTGTAGTTAATTTAACAAATTCTAATTAACAACCGGAAGGTCTTTAAAGATATACTGAATGTGCATTAACCATGAATGAATGTGAAACAGACCTGATACTATTTAATTAATAATGTGATTTCTAAATTCCACTGGGGCCTACAGTTATGATGTTTACTCTCGAATTTATATTTTCCAGAACAACATAAACCCACAAGTCAGGAAAATTGTGAAGTATTCAACCAAATGGTTCCAAAATAAGCAGAGAATGGTACATTTTAGTAACAACAAATTAATAATATTTATGAGGGACACAGACACTGTGCAAATGCACAGCATGTAATCAGAGTAAGCATGATTCCCATGATTGTGTTGACAGCAAACACTTAGGGTAATGTGTGTTTGCAAATGGCTTCCAGTTTTATCATTTGTATCTGTTAGTCAGAAACTGTAACAAGAAAAACTATACAAGAGGGAGAACGTTAGTGTAAAATCAGAGAAAAGTAATAAAAATAGTAACGAGTAACACAATTAACATTTTTCAAATCCACTTATTCCAATTTAGTGGTGTATGGTTTGAAGCACATCCATGCAACACTGGATGCAAGGCAGGAATTAGCCCTAAACCAGGTGCCAAGCCCATTCAAGTGCAACTCTGACATGCATAAACTTTTGCAATTGCAAGCAAGCCAAACTAGCATATTTCTGGGGATGTGAAAGGAAGACTGGAGAACGGAGAGGAAAACCCATACACACGCAAGGTAAACATACCGACAGCACATAGACGACAGCTGAATGATGGATTTGAACCTGGGATGTAGGACCCATGAGGTGTCAGTACTACCCAATGCACCACTGTGAACAATGCATGTTAATCAAAAGCAATAAGCTTTCAGACATGAGGATTACTGAGGTAAGAAATGCCACACTCCATTAGAAGTGAACTGGCTGTAGAATTAGACACAAACAAAGACATTAAAAAGGATTCGATTCTTCTTCTGTGGGTTATCATCCTTTCAAACGAATTTTGAGCCCTCCATTAATGCTTGAATTAAACAAAAAGCGATCTCAGCTGAACATTTAAATTGCGAAGAAGGCCTTCCTTAGTATTAATTAAACATAAAACAAGGAATAAATATTCTTCTCTTTAGGGGTTGTAAAAAACATGAATTTTTCATGCTAAATATCAGACCTAAGATGGCCAAGGAGGGAAGGCTTAACTAACTTAATAGTGGAGAACCAAACAGGAATACCAAATACGAGGAAAGAAGAAAAAAAAAAACAACTCGTCAAGCTGTTTGAACTGCATGTTCCGCTTGTGGCTAAAGAATAAATTTTGCAGTACACTGGTTACCACCTCTTAAAGATTACACAAAAATGTGACAACTTTATCACTTATGGCGCATCTTTTTGACCTTTATAGCTCCAATTACTGGACAGTTTCAGAGTTGTTTTCAAAGGTCAACCTTCTCTTCATGACTTCACAGTGGTCATGTGCACAACATAAAAAAGTTATGAAACAGCTGTCCATAACCACCTCATGGTGCAATGGGGGGAAAATGATAAAAAAGCAATAGCAAGTTTCAAAATATATACAAAAGAGAAAAAAAAAACAATTAAAACATCATAAACATTTTGAAAAATATTCAAATGCAGGGCTGTAGTATGCCAGAGACTATCCTGACAGCAATGAGCTAAACGCAGGTAACAGCCCTTAACAGAATGCCAATTCAAAATGATACTATAAAATGATTATTCACAATCTCAATTCACACCACACCCTTGTGATGCCTAGGCTGGAAGTACACAAAAAGCCCAAGAGTTGGGTCAAGTGGTTCTAGAGGCCATGAATCATATTCTAACTAAAAGTCAGTACAAGCTGGCCCTATCCAGTAGGATCAAGGAAAGGGCATGGAAAAGGACACTGGGGCCACCTCTCCTGGACATGTCACTTTAAAAGCATGCTTAAATGGGAGGACCACAAGAGAGAGAGACAAGTCACTTCTGGCTACTGAAATATAAGAACTCAACCAATGTAGAGTGGGCCCTACACAACAAGTGTGCATGTGTCCATGCAGAAAAGGAGAAAAAGGTTTTCTGAAAGAAATGTGAAAAGCTCTAGTAAAGCTTGGCTAACGAAGAAAAAAACCTAGAAGGCTACTACTGTGGACAATATTTCATATTTCAAACGTAATTAATGTTATATTTTTAAAAAAAACATAATGATCAAGATGGTGAGCTTTCTTCCTCATGGTTGAAGCACCACATGGAGGTCAGCGCACCTAAAGTAAATTTTCCAAACTACCATCAGAAGCATATAGTATAACTAATAAAATTAATATCCAGGTACATCCAAGCTAAATAAATATTTAAATGAAAATTCTTGAGATAATTTCAGAAGAAGGACAACAAATTTCTCTGATAATTGAACAGTGAACTATCTATTTATCTAAAATTAATGTTAAATGCACTGCCCTATAATGGACTGGCACCTGTTGGATCCTGCCTTGCGCCCAAACTTGCTGGTCAGTCCCAGTCCCTCGTGACCCTTTATTGGATTTAAGGGGGATTGGTAAAACTTCAATAAATGTTTAATGTATTGAATAATGTGACATTCAAATGTTAAACAGGAAAAAAGATTTGCATGGTTCACCATATAATAGAACCTTGCTATAAACCATATAAATATTATTATTACTTATTATTTGGTTGATACTTTTATCCAAGGTGACTTACAACATTTGAGATATAATTGGTTACATTGACGTACAACATTTGAGATATAATTGGTTACATTTCTTTTGTTTTTCCAATTGAGCCACAGGCAAGTGAAGTGACTTGGTCAGCGTCACACAGTATCAATAGCAGGATTTGAACCTCAACCCACAACCTCAGGGTTTAAGTTCCAAATCCTTAACCACTATGCCACAATGTTGCCTAAAATAACGCAAACATTCTTTTTGTCATAATCAAATATGTAGTGTCATCAGCTCTAACACTATAAAGAATTTCATATTTTACTTCACGAAACTTGCAGTTTGGTGCTGCATGCTCATGAACTTCAAAAATGTATTTAGTTAAGTTTTAAATAGTCTAGCAAATCTATCCACTGATAACTAGATGATTTGGAACAGTTATACTTGCTGAAAGCTGTAAGGATCTGGAGTGTCTTTATCGGCATCATGTGCAGTTGCCAACGAGACAGGCATATAAACAGTCACAAATTACTCTTAAAGATAACAAGCTGGAAAAAAATTAATTCATATGATTTTTAAGAACTTCACAGGAAACACAGTACTGAAATTCACATTACAAGAGAAAAAAAACTTTATTATCACAAAGAAAATAAACATTCATCACTATATTATGGACAAAAAAATGGTGTGAGGTAAAAAATCAATTTTGAATATCAGAACTGAAGAACAGATGAAGACCTGGTTAAATGACTGTCTTATCAAACCAATTGAAAACACAATATCTTCAAAGGAATCCCAGTAATTATACTTTGCTATAACAAAACAATTTTTTAATAAAAATAATGAATTGTTTTCTGATTAAAAGATTGGATGCAATGAAACACTGTTCTTCTTTCTAAAACTTCATATACATTATGAATTGTAAGTCTGCTTGAGGGTCTCTTAATCCTGGGCAAAATTATAATATTTCAAAAGTAAAGCAAATACTGTAATTATGTTTACAAATAAATATATGAAAAATCAGGCAAAAAGACCAATGCTAACATAAAGTTATTCCAGCACCAAGATGCCAATTAACATGGCCTTTATACTTCACCGTATGGAACTGCCAGTTTTCACTGTACTGCAGCACTGCATTACCCAGTAAATGAAGTGTGCAATGCCCCAAATATGCGCTGTATGTTAGGAAACAATAGCCTTATTTTGGTATAAAGTCATTAATCTTCAAAAACATTTGTAAATTATAGTACACATAACACACAAAAAAATCTCCAAAGGGTAAGTGATTGAAAGGACACATTCCATAATAGGTCTGTAAACATGTCATCTTTAAAGCTCATTTTTGGACTCATCAATCAATATCATAACAATCCCATATGGTTTACCTTTCAGACTAATACACGAGATATTTGAAGAAAACTACTGGACATAACACACAATGGCTAATGAATGAATGAGGTCTGTTTAAAAGTGTGCCCCAAGCATCCTGCAAAGAACTGGTGTCCGATCTAGTGCTGTACCTGTTGTTGCTCCAGTTTCCCTCAACACTGAGAAAAGCAAGTAAAGAAAATGGACGAAAGAAACAAATGAAACATGAAAATATTAATTATAACACAATGTATGTGCTGTATTGCTCTCTATATAATTGTCTCTTCTTGTTAGTTTTCTTTGTTTCTGTGTAAGTCTGTACCTGTTGTGACAGACGTCCAGGCACCTTGCCCCACCGGGACGCCGTGAGAAGGGAAGGATCTTCCCTGGAACGTAAGAGGGCAGCCACCCTGGATTGTTTGGGGGCCACGGACCTGGGAAGCCCAACCCTGTGGAGCGATGTGGCCATCGCCAGGGAATGCCTGAGCAGCTCCGGAACTGGGGTATGCAGCACTTCCACCACACCCAGAAGTGCTGCCAGAGGAGGAGCTGCACGGCTTAAGGAGCCCATGTGGGCTGGAATGCAGCCACACCCAGAAGTGCAGCCTAATTTAGGTCAATTATCAACTGGAGCGCTTCCCAGTGGGCTATATGAGAAACCGACACCCACCACTCAAGGAGCCAGAATCGGGAGACAGAGGATGGAGCGTGAGGGTGAGGGTGAGGAAGAAGAAGAAGAAGAAGAAGAAGAAGAAGAGGAGAGAGAGAGAAAAAGAGGACTTTGTTGGTGAATTATGCACTGTTTGCTGTGTCATCGGGTGTTGTGCAATAAAGTGTGTGTGTTTTTGGACTTTTGACCTCTGCGTCTGTCTGTGCCCGGGTACGAGGTTCACACTGTTCTCCCGTTTAGGGTAAGTTTAGATGCTAATGTTGTCTTCCACGCATGTTTCTCAAATTTTCTTAATGTAAAATGTCTGCCTTACTTGGCTGTCATTTGCATACTTTACACAGTACATTATATGGTGTCATTCATGGTAGTGTACTCCACATTTGTTTTTGCAAATGTGAGGCAGCAAATTACACTTACATTTTAAAAGGCCGTTATTCTAAAATAGGTATGTAGAGCAGTGCACCGCAACCTTTTCTCACCTACGACACACCAAAGTTCTTCCTAGAATTCCGCGGCATATCAAAAGCTAAAATATATAGCAGTGGTGTCGCTATAGCGGGGATGGGGGGGGGGGAGGCCGGCTCCGCTCCGAGCGCCAGCTATTTAGGGGCGTCCAAACTACGGTACTTTCTTTTTTTTTTTTGTTCCTTGAGGAGGCGCAAAAAAAAAAATGTCTTTCAGCTTTGGGGCGTCAAATTTTTCACCGCCCCGGGCAACATGATCTCCAGCTACGCCACTGATATATAGATATTAATTTAATACACAAATATTACAATAAATTTTCATTTTTTATTATAAGTATACATTTATTATAAGTATACATACATAAAAACTATACTATATTAACTTTTATGCAATCTTAATAATTATTATAACATAATGACTGATTAATGTGATACCTGCGCTTGTTTCAATGAACACAAAAGTTTTATATTCGGCTCAATATTTGACAGCGCAACCCGAAGTTCTTGGTCAAGATCTTTTAAGCATGACCGCTTATCATTTTTAATTAACACAAGAGTTGTTTGTCTTTTTTGGCGTAACTGGGATGGTTTGAATTTAGCTGGCGATTTAGTTTACTGGGTGCCATTGCCTCGTTTGATAGCTGATCGCCGCAAATGATGCATTGTGGCTTTGGAGCCGTTTCGTCACCACACCACGAGAATCCGTATCGAATGTAGTCTTCGTTGTACTTCCTTTTCACAATCTTTGGGTTTTTTTTGCAACACTTGTGCTGGGTTCTTCATCATCTGTACGTGAAGACGAATCTTTTCCACGTAAAAAATTATCCATATTTAAAGGGGTATAAAACTAAATATGAATCACACGAAGAACGTTAACCATACACAATTCAGCAACACAACTAATAGTAATGAATGATAACTACTGTCGCAAGATGAGTGAATGCGACGTAGCACGACTAATACGTCAGCTTGAATTGAATCTAGGTGAGGGCACAGAGCGATCTGCCTATCAAAGCATACTACGGAGTTGTCTGGCGACTACGTAGGGCCTACGTCGTAGGCGACATGCGATGGGATTTATTATTTCAGAGAAATGACACATAAAATTATGAAACCTTTAAAAGGCTATTTACGCGAATATTTCATTGCACGTATTCTCGTTATTGTGTTTCTAAGGAGGACCGTTGAAATATTATTTAGTTAGAAAATTGTCTTATTTGACCGCGTCACACCTGTATCGGCTCAAGGCACACCAGTGTGCCGCGGCACACCGGTTGCGGAGCACTGATGTAGAGGATCAAAGTCAAATGTATAAACTGTGGCATAGGACCAGAAAGAATTTAAGAAAGTGTGTCATTCCATCATAGAATACAGTCACAGCGGAGATAATTTACAGTGACCAATCCAGCTACGAAGCTCATTTTTGGAATAAGAAAACAAGAGTATGTGAAGAAAACTACCCAGACATTAAGTATGGACCAAGGTTTGCAAGTGAAAACTCAGGAGCTATGAGATAGTACTGCTAACCATACAGCTTTGCTATACTTGCAATGTCTGTACATGTATGTGATATATTTAAAGTAGAATTTTGTTTCACAAAAAAAATTCCAAAACAAATGATATTTCATGACCAGCAAAATCTGCACCATTGACACAAAAAGAAAGGTGTTTAGTATCTACCTAGAAGGGTTTTCCTATGTTAATTCTACATGCATCTGCCTGTCATTTAGAGTTTAAATAAAGTTCTCTGATGATGCTGTGAAATGTGTGTTAGGGTTATAAAGGTAGGATCCTAAACTATCCATCGGAAACAGAAACAATACTTGGGACATTGTTGTGCAGCATTCAACAGCATGCATATCTACTAGAATCGAGAAATCAAACTGTTAATGAATGCTCTTTTGATAACTGTCATACTGCTAAATGGTCACTATTTTATTTTGCTAGCTTTGTAACTCTTCACTCATGGTGATCAGCTTTTCTAACTGAACTGCTACACATGTTTAAAACAGTCCCTAGTTTGATGCTACTTGATTATGTTGACCTCTTTTGTAAATCGCTTTGGATAACAGCGTCTGCTAAGAAAATAAATATAAATGTAAATAGGAAAGGGAGATATGTAAGTGATGACAAGGGGCGAGTTCCCATGTAGTGCATTTTCCTATAGAGAAAATGCAGTAATGTGCAAAATGGTCCATCATGGTGCACGTACATGCAGAAAATTTGCAGCATGTCACATTTTTAAAAAAATGTACTGCACTCCTCCATGGTGAAGATAAAATTCTACTACAGAAAAAATACCTTTTCACAACATAATAGATGAGGAGGCTTAAAAGTACATTGCTGACACATAAAACATCCACGAAGCACATCTGATTTTAAAATATTTGGAAAATAAGGCACACATTATGTGAAAAGCTAGAA
The DNA here is from genome assembly GCF_900747795.2 of Erpetoichthys calabaricus. Taxonomy (NCBI): domain Eukaryota; kingdom Metazoa; phylum Chordata; class Cladistia; order Polypteriformes; family Polypteridae; genus Erpetoichthys; species Erpetoichthys calabaricus. The sequence goes on along the minus strand of NC_041405.2, from coordinate 101,950,368 downwards.
ATATCCAATTTGTTTCAAATCAACATACACTAATAGTGTGCTGCATAATGAAGAGATCATAATTTAAAAGAAAGTCTTAACAACTGGATAGAATACATAGAATCCATATTACTAACCGAGAATGCTAAACCGGATGATGGACGCAGGCACATCCGGCCATGGGCCGTAGCTGCAAAAAGACGTACTGCGCAGGCGCAAAAAGAGTCCGCGAGAGTCGGCTGAGGAGCCGAGAGAGGCGGATGAGGGTCCGCGAGAGGCGCAGGCGCAAAAAGAGTCCGCGAGAGTCGGAGAAAGGCGGACAAAAGAGGGCGACAAAGGCGGATGAGGGGCCGCGAGAGGCGGACAAGACCACAGAAAAAAGGAGTGAGCACATACAAAAAGGAGTCTCAGATATGAGGCGCAACAAGCACCGAAAAAAGGAAAAGGCACATAAAGAAGTAGTCAAACGCGGGCAAAGCACGAAACACATTGCACACGAAACTAAACACACCAAAAAAAAAGAACAGACGAGCGCACAAAGGCAAGGCACAACCACACCCCACCCCCACCCTACAGGCACGGGACGGGACACACACCAAGAGGGGGATTCAACAAGCCCATGGAAGACAAAAAAAAAGAACACAAAACCACCCCACAGACCCTACAAGCAAGGGACGGGACACACACAAAGAGGGGGATTCAAACAAGACACAGGAACACAAAAAGAAAGAAGACGCTCGCGCAACAACAATCCCCCCCACACATCCATAAGAAGTGACACCCAAAGCCACATATTCTAAAGTGAACGTCGACACCTTCACACTAGGCAGCATAGGCGTCGGCATAGGTGTCAGCATAGGTGGATGTCCTTTCAATAAAGCACTATTAACCGTTCAACTGCAGAAAAGGATACATATTAACAGTGAGTGCGATCCTCCTTATTACTTATCCATATTTCACATGCTGAGAAAGAAACAAGTCATGAATACACAGTCACGGGTACAAAACGATTCGGAAAGGATAACGGGAACAAACACACGAACACGAAAGAAACAAGAAAATAGACGGCGGCGCATAAAACGCGCTTCTGAAACACCGGGAGAAAAAATGTCTCGGATCAAAAAACGCAAAGCACAAGTGACACCGTTACAGAGACGTGCCCAAATGGACAGACACAATGAACGTAGACGCATTCAGCGCGCGTGTCAAAGTGCTGCATCGAAAGAAGCACGATTTCAAACCGAAAGAGCTCGCGTATCAGACATACAAAAAAGGGAGCGAAGAGACAGAATAAATGAACGGAGACGTGTACAACGCGCAAATGAACTGACAGAAAAAAAAAAAGAAAGACGCGAAAAGCACAAAGCTCAAATGACCGACATACAAAAACGGACAAGGCTCGATACAAACAATGCACGGCGTAGACTGAAACGGACTTTGCGCAAAGCGGAGGCGAATAAAAAAAAAGAAAAAAATAGCGCGTCACAAATAATGGACATGCAACAAAAAGGCAATCAAACGCAAAAAGCAAAACATGCCCGTCGCGGACATCAACGCCACACACCTGTTAAACGCTTACGCCAAATGGCTGAAAACGCCTTCAATAAGGAATCCACTATTGAGGAAAATTCATTGGGATTAATGAATGTCATTTGCTATCATTGTCATTCACTTAACTTCACAGAAGAAACAACTGGCAATACAAATAATGAATTTACACGTTGTTGTCAAAAAGGTCAGATTACACTGCCTCCTTTACATTCATATCCTGAATATCTAAAGAAGCTTCTAACTAACGATGTGCCTGAAAGTAAAAACTTTATGAACTGCATTAGATCCTACAATAGTTCATTTGCTTTTGCATCTACCGGAGTACATATCAGGCCACCAAAAGGCAATGGACCATACTGCTTTCGCATATGTGGACAAATATTGCATCGCATTGGAACAGTGCACCGTGAAATCTCAGTACAATGAGGCACTATTAACCGTTCAACCGCAGAAAAGGCTCCATATTAACAGTGAGTGCGATCCTCCTTATTACTTATCCATATTTCTCACGCTCAAGAACAAACAAGTCATGAATTCATGATCACGGGTACAAAACGATACCGCTCGGATAACGGGACCAAACACAATTCACACTATGCAGCATAGGTGGATCTCCTTACAATAAGGCACTATTAACCGTTCAACCGCAGAAAAGGCTCCATATTAACAGTGAGTGCGATTCTCCTTATTACTTATCCATATTTCTAGAAGAAAAAATGTCTCAGCTACAAAAACGCAAAGCTCAACTAAAGCTTATAACTAACGATGTACCTAAAAGTAAAAACTTTATGAACTGCATTAGATCCTACAATAGTTCATTTGCTTTTGCATCTACCGGAGTAAATATCAGGCCACCAAAAGGCAATGGCCCATACTGCTTTCGCATATGTGCACAGATACTGCATCGCATTGGAACAGTGCACCCTGAAACAAATCAACAACGCAAATATGCACAAATCTACATCCTAGATCCACATGACGCAATCTATCAATCAAAGTGCTGCATCGCAACAGGCACGGATTCAAAACGAAACACCTCCCGTCTCAGACATACGTTAACGGCAAGGAAGGCTACAACGGGCTTCTCACACGGCACAGGCAAATCGATTTCAGCTCCAAAACAACACGTCCCAAATACTACACATGCAACAACGCGCCTCTCAAACGGCACAAGCAAAACATACACCAGGAACATTCATTCGGATTAATGAATGTCATTTGCAATCATTGTCATTCAGTTCACTTCCCTGAAGAAACAACTGGCAATACAAGTAATACATTTACACGTTGTTGTCAAAAGGGTCAAATTAGACTGCCTCCTTTACATTCATATCCTGAATATCTACAGAACCTTCTAACTAGCGATGTACCTGAAAGTGAAATCTTTATCAACTGCATTAGATCCTACAAATCGGTATCCACTATGAACATTAACAGTAGCACTGCACGTGACATCCGTCTTGCAAAAATGTTAATTATTGATGAATGTACAATGGCATCCAGTCACTTACTCAACACCATTCATAAACTTCTACAAACGTTTATGAATAATAATATTCGATTTGGAGGAAAGGTACTTTTATGAGGAGGAGATTTTAGACAGTGCTTAGCTATTCTTCCACATGCCATGCGCTCAGCTATTGTTCTGTGCACCTTAAAATACGCAGACAATTGGCATTGCTTTCAAAAGATACAGTTAGTAAAAAAGATACGATGTCCAGAACCAGATCATAACAATTGCTTATTACAACTGGGAGATGGTACACTCACCAATACAGATGGACTTCACCCACATATTATTACAATTCCTCAAGCCTTTATCTGCGACGACTTAGTTACAGAGAGATTTGGAACAGCAATCTCATTAGACCAAATGCCCCTTTTAACACAACGCACTATATTATGTCCAAAAAATATTAATGTGGAAAACATAAATACCCAAGTCATTCTATTACTTCCTGGAGAGACACAACTCTTTCTAAGCTCTGACAAACTTGACTCTGATCACAACAATAAACATCTTCATTGACCTTACAAGTTCTGAGCTGGAATTACCTTTTACACTTAAACGGCGTGTACAAAGAAATTTTCAAATAAACCTTTACACTGTGCCACACACTTTATTGTTTGCTTTCTATTTGCATCATCTACACCGTCACACTATTCTATTTCTCATTCATACATCACGCTCTTTGTCATTCCCAACACCAGGGGTTGGCGAGCGAAGCAAGCAGGGGGCGGAGCCCCCTAGTAGAAACATATACTCTACTACTAAAGAGACTTATACCAATGAAAAAGTGGTTTCCAGTCTTTTCAGGATAGTACACCCCTATAAAAAAACTGACCTGCTTTAAGTATCTACTGATACATGTGTGAGTAAACTGGATTTGTATCTATGTATCAGTTTTATAATAAAGTACTACCATCACTTTAAACATATTTAAAAAAAATAAAAAGATAAAGACATACTAGTCAATTCAACACCTGACACTGTGAAATTTTGGCAGTTGATTAGTAACAGTAGTAGCAGGGCTGTTCTTAAAGCAGATTGTATTTCCTGAGCTTTGCCACGATTTGGGACATGGGTGAAAATGTCACTTCACATGGAGAGCTAGAAGTAAGACACTCTTTTAGAACATGTTTTCTTAAATCATATGTACAGTATAAGGATATTCCTTCTCCATATAAAATTAAAACAGTGACAGTGCTCTGTTAAAGCACTTTCATCTTCAAGGCACCTTCTGAAAACAAAACCAGAAGATATTCCTAAAGATCTGTTGAAAGGTTATTATGGGACGTTAACACAGACAACATTTTTTCAGTCTTAAAAGAATGTAAAGATTTTGGCAAACAAGAGGAGACTGTTCAGTTCATCTACCTCATCTGTTTAACTAAAAGACAAGTTGTCTCAATAATTCATCCTCATACTTTTTAAAAGGTTCTGCCTCCACTACATGACTTGGCAGTTTGTTCCAGTTATATACAACTTGTTTTGTGAATAAGTGTTTCATGGCTTCCACCTTAAATACACATCCCATTAATTTTCACTATTGCCCTTGAGTACACACTTTATTGTTTGACTGAAAGAGTTCTGTTGGATCTGCTTTAACAATACCTTTGACAATTTGAAGACCTGGATTCATTTCCAGCTTGTTTGAGACTAAATATGTATAAACTCCCTGAGTCTGTCAGGGCAGAACATGAATTCTTCTGCACAGCTTCAACTGTCATGTCATTTTTGCAGCATGGTGACTAGAACTGCACACAGCACCTCAAGGTGCAGTCTTCACTACTGCATTGTATAGTCTAAGCATATTATACCTTGATTTGTTTTCAACCGTTTTAACAATATATCCTAACATTTTATTTAACTTTTTAATTGTCTTTGCACATTGCTTAGATGATGACAATGTTTCATCAACATAAACGGCAAAATCCTTTTCAGAAGTTGCCCCGTAAAATAGTGTCTCCCCATTTGTATTTATAATTAATGTTCCTTTTGTCTATGCGCAGCACTTTGTTCTTTTCTACTTTAAACTTCATGCTACTACCTTCAGCTCCTACAACTTTAGTATCGACTGTGAATTTCACAGGTTTCCTGGTTGCCAGCACCTTTGTCCTGTTGGACAATCATCCTCCACTAACATTAACCAGTATGAATGTCATTATCATAAATTAGAAAAATTAAGGGTCCAAGGACAGACTACTGAGGGACTCCACTTATGACCTCACTCAAAGAGGAGCATTCTCCTCTTATCTGAACTCTTGGTCTCCTGCAAAATAGCAAATTTAAAATCAATTTTTTTTGTCTTTTTCTTTTTTTAGTTACCTCAGATGAATCTGTCTGAATTTCCCCATGGGATTAATAAAGTTTACCTAATCTAATTTAATCTAATGCCAGCAACATCCAGTTTCAGAATTTATCTCTAGTTTGGTATTGTATTCTACTCTTATTGAAAGTCTAATTAATTATGTTGTATGCTTTGTTTTTGTCAACTACCCCAGTAGTTTCCTCAGAAAAAGTCTAATAGATTGATCATCCTATCTTAAATCCATGCTGGTTGATACTTAGTACATTGTTTTCATATAAGTACTTTTCCAGCTTATTTCTTACAAGCAGACTTACCTAATACTGCCTGAATTGAGGGCTCTGGCTAAATTTTGGAATGAAACATTGCTTACAGTCATCCTCCATACAGGCTATATAAATAGAATGCATTCTTCCCCTTATTATTATTACAAATACTTAGGTAAAATATGTATTTACTTCATTTGTTCAGTGGTTTCCTAAGTTTTCTTTTACAATTCTTTAACTGGAGTAGTACTTAAAAATTGTTTGTTGCTTGTTTTGGCTTCACTTCACTTTACTTCTCATTTGGAGATACCAGCAAATAAATAACCCCTGTGTTCCTATACTGGCATCTTTATCACTGCCCTGGAATCAACATGAGGACTTTTGGATGCCCCGTGCTATCCTGGTGGTTCTCTTTCTGTCAACAACTACTTGCCAGCAGGACACTCCCTAACAATACATGAATTAAACAAAACAACACAGACATAGAAAATGATTGTGGAGACAATGAAATATTTTACTTTTAAAAATTAGATTTATTTTATACTGTAAGGCACGAACAAAGTAACAGGTACCATGCTTAACTGATTCATTTTAATATTTCTGGTAAATAACACAACTACAGCTTTCCTCCTGCACAATTGTGAGCTGCCGTTTGGCATAGAAACTATAGAAGCCATTTTCATCTTCATAAGGTTGCACAAAAGTTCTCAGTACAGTAGACTTTAATTCACTACACTTTGCATTCTGCTGATACACAAGAGAATGCCCTGTAATGCACTAGTACCCAGTCGAAAGATGGACGGACTCTGAGCCCTGTCACCCTAAACTTGATTAATCAAGATCAGAAATAGATAGATGGGATGTTGTTATTACAATCAGACTCTGACATTATGAAAAGTTACAAGAAAATATTTTCGACAAATGATACAGTCATGCACATTCTCACAGTTTAAGAACTGAATAAGCACAATTAGAATACTTGAAATGGGTCTATTTATTTTTAACTTTTTGAAATCTGCAAGGTTTCCAAATGAGTTCAGCTCTGACCAGGCTCTTTTGACGATTAATTACCAAGGAAGTCAAGAAAGACAAGCAGAGGAACTTACTCACCATACACTGACAGAAAAGAACAATGGAGTTGTGAAATGGCAGCCAGCTATACATTACCCTATGAGAAACACTTCCTTGGGGAAAAAAAAAAAAAAAACTAAACAAACATACATAAATCTACTACCTACTGGCATAAAAATTTTGTTATACTGTATGTTTCAAAGATGGCATGCAGTCCTACTGACTGCAGATCGTTTTTTCTGCTTTGTTTTGTAATAGTAAATAAATCAGCCGCAAATCAAATTAAAGATAAATATGACTTCAGGGATTTAAAAATTGATCAGGTAAAAGTATTTAAATCTATGTTTTGTCATCTTCAAGATTTTTGAAGGAAAATCCTTGATACAGTTATTCGTTTATTGTTTCACTTTTATTTAAACTTGTGTTACTTACATGGAAGCCCAACCTCGATAGTTCAGACTTCTTACGCCACAAAATCCTTGGGCAATAATGCTTTATATATAAACCATAATATTATGTAAGGAGCACTAACTCCCCAGGATTCAAATTGTCAGATTCCACAGTATTTTGTTAAACATAAAAGAAACAAAGCTTCATTAATTAAAATACTGTACATAACTCTCCTAACACCTTCAGACATAAAGGCCTTACCTGAAATTCGGCTTCCTCTGTAGTCTTTATCCTTGTACATCCTTTGTAAACAACTGAAATCCGAGTACCTGATGCATCCAGATGGCAGTTATGATCATGGATATTCCTGTAACGAAAAAATACATACGTTTCAATTCTAAACCAACAGAAACAGTTGTTATAATGTGAAAAGTATATTTAAGCTAACATTAACAGTAAAACTAAATGTAAAAGGAAAATGCGTCCATCTATCTATCCATCCATGTTCTGAATTAATTTCTTCCATTTCAGAACCATGGGTAATCAGATCCATTAAAGTTACAAAAAACAATTAAGTTTAAAATCAACATCTTTGAAAAGGAAGAGGAAATGACAGCATCTGAAGAGAGTCCATGTGCACATAGAAAAAAAACTTGCATTTAAAGTCCATGCAGACCATGCTAGGTTATCAATCCAGGACTCAGGAGCTAGGAGGCAACAGCACTAACCACTGGGTCACATTCAGAGAGAGACACTGAGGGAAAAAAAAACATACTCTGCTTTATAATCTTTAGCAAATTACTGGACAGTTTAAGAAAGGAAATATTACTTTAAAGACTGATTCACATTTGATGGTATGAAGAAGCCAGAGTCACAGTCTATCATGCTTGTTCCTTAATAACCAAGAATTCTCCATGTTAAATAAACATTAACATAAAAGTTTACAGCAGAGATCATAGAAACTGTATCTACTGTAAATGTAACAGGTCATGAAATCCAAAAATGGGTTAAGGTTGCAAAAAGATGTATAATTGTATTTCACACTATTTAACAAGAATGTAAATGTTCACATTTCTCAGAAAGAGTATGTTAATGGTGTGTTTTGCTAAGCAGAAGGTACATCTTAGCCATTCCTCCTCTGATACCTGATATACTCCTTTTAAAAACTCCATGCACATTACCAGAGCCTTACCCCAGCATATACTGTACACATATTGCATTTCTCAAATCCATACTTCAGTGTTAGGTGACAGTTAAGCTTAAGTAAACTAATAGATACTTTAGTCTTCATGTGGTCCTCTCGAAATTCTAAAAAAAATACATCAACACTCTCCCTGGTGTTTCTTACAGGAGTCATCAGCCTCCTCATCTTACACATACCTTGAGGGTGAGTGTAAGTCAAGACAAATGATAAGATGTTAGAATAGACTTGACTTTGTGAGTTACTGCCATTTAAAAAATAATGGACAAGACCCTTACAGAAAATTGATTGTATTTATTAATTCTGCAGAAAAATGTGTTAATCTGAAAATTCATATACACTTTCATTTAAAAGTCTGAGCTGTTTGGCTAAGGGGCTAAATATAAACTGAATGCATAATGGGTCTTTATTACTGAAAGCTTTTTTTCCCTTATCTTTAGCCATTAAAGACTGAACAGTCCTCTAGATATTACAAATCTCTCAAGAGGGTTACGAGGTCTTTTATTATTGAAAGATAAAGAGGCAAGAAATTTTCTGTCATAGATTTAAATGAGGCAACACAAGAATGCATGCAATAACATTATTCATATGACTCAATTATGTCATCCTATGAAATGTTAATTCTATGTAAATAAATTGCTTATTCCATTCATTCCTGAACCTGATTTTCAACGTTGGGTTCATCAGTGTGATGAAATCAAGATGATAATGTCCAGGAGACATATATCACACTCCCAGCCAAAGTAGGGATATTAAAGATATTCTCATTCCATCTTTCAAGGTCTTCTAAAATCTAGGTACTGTTACTGCTGAGCTCACATATGAAAACATCAACTTTTTTTTAATAAACATTAAACAAAATATTCCTAATATAATGTGCTCCCAAAATACAACTTGTTTTTCATAATGAATGAATAAACATTTATGTCCATGCAATAATAATAATAATAACAACAACAAAATCAGAGTCTTCTTCAAGGTAGCGGTTCTCAATCTGTGGGGCGCGCCCCCTAAGTAACAAAAAAGAGGGCGCAAATGTTGCCATATGTGGTGTAATTTCGCTATTTGTAGGGAAATTTTAAACTTGTAGTGGTGTATCGGCAGCAAAAAATATAGTAATACATTTGATTAGGGTTTCAAAAAAAAGTTAGGAGAGCGCAATTAAATCTGTTATGAAAACTCGGGTCACAAATACTTAAAGGTTGAGAAACGCTGCTTCAAGGCATCTTTAACTACTCCTATAAATGTATACATGACATTATTAGGGAGGGCAGCTTGTTAATGTAGTGGTTCATTGCTCCCTCACTGCTCCAGGATACTGGAATTATACCCCAGCAGTATAGAATTTGCTTAAATCCTGCCTGTCCATGTGTGTGCTGGATTAATTCCTGACTTTAAATCAGACAATAATGTGAGTCAGTATGAGTGCACATTAAAGTATGCCCTGAAATGAACCAGGGTTGGCTACCTGCTCCAAAGACATACTTGGACCGTTTCTCATCTTTAAGTGGATTAAGTGTGGTTTGAAAATGGATCAAAAATAATTGTATATTGGGGGAGAAATGCGACTACTTAAAGGTGAAACTGTTAAGTGTGATAAATGGGTTGAGTGTGTTTTTTGACAGGATTTTTAATACATGGCCTTCTCATGGAAGTTCTACACTCAAAAATAAAAAGAAAAAAAAATCACAATCCATTCATTCATTTCACAGTGCCTAGGAAAATATGCACTAATTATATCATTCATGAAAATATCAAATTAATTCTGATGTTATATTTGGACGGTTCAATAAACTACACCCCAGAACTGGCTAGAGAAGTTAAGGATATGATGTTTATTTTTGATGCAAAATCAGATAGCACACATACAATAAACCTAAACACCAGTTAGAAAAGATGGCAATTCACTTCATTAAAAGCCAAAAGAGGCACAGATGAATGAAATTATTTTGCTAAGAGGCTGCAATGACAATGTGCAAGAAGCAGAACAGCGATTTTGGCTAACACTTATTTTATACAGAATGTACACACACATGCATTAAACAGGGATTAAAAGAAAAAAGAAATGCCTGCTTATTTGAGTGGCTACTGCTTGACAGCAGCATGCTAACAGTTGAACACATAAAATCCAAAATGGCCCTACAGTATGTCTTCATTAAACACAAACATAGCACATGTGTATATGAACCTTACATAGGAAGATATTGTACATCTTTTTTATAGTATAAAGAATGCAAATCACACCACAGAAGTTGTTTTGTATTAACCGTTTAAAGCATTCCACTAGGACAAAAAGATACACACATTTAGTGACATATTTTAAAATTACAAATATTAAAAATAAAAAGTGATCCAGCGTCACAGCTTCTGTTCAATTTGCTATGTATTTCTTCCAACTAAGAAGACAGATTTAACATTACTGTGGAAAAACTGTACAGAATGGACATCTTTATTATACTTTTGAAACAATTTAATTGCTCAGCCAGAACTGAAACAAACCATATGTAATAACATTCTGAGTTTCCCCTAATGTAGAAACCATCTATGCTTTTTTTACAGTTAAAAGTTGATGGCAAGAATCTGGAATATCAGAAAAACTAGCCCTGGATGGGATGCGAGGCCATCACCAGGGATATTAATACATACTAGACCAATTTAGAGTCACTATTTAATCTTCAGGTACATCTTTGAAATGTAAGAGAAAACTAAGAAAATCCTTTGAAAAAATGTGAACATACAAACTGGGGAAAGATTTCGAGGGACCACAAACCACTTTGATGCCATTGAGCATAAACTACAACACCCGATCATTAACCAATGCTTTATTTAGATAGGTAAAAAGTTGGAAATACTTTATTCTAGTGCCATCAGGGCATATATCGTTACTTGATATTATATAATATCAATATATGGGAAAAGAAAATCCTTGCAAATTCAAAGTCAGACAATCAAATGAAAATGAGTGTTTGTTTGTTTTTCCTCTCACTAATTTTGGCTTGTATTACTCCAGATGTACTGTATTTAACAGATGTGTTTTTACAAACCGCTTCCAAGATCATCCTATTTATATTTTTAATGGTTTGCTTCTGTCATTATTAATAAAACAAATAGGCTTTTGTTTTTAAATAGCAACCCTTTACAATGCCGTTTGGGACATATTTTTGTACCTCACAGCTCTTATCACTGCAGTAAAATGATTTTTAAACAATTCTCCAAGATCCTGAAAATTGCTCTTTAACCCATGAATTCCTCTGCATATTGAAGAAAATTAAAGATATAACTATCATATTTCTAATTTTCATTTTGTTATCATATCGATTTATTATTTTAAAGAGCCAAAAAGAGCTTTTTTAATACTGATTTTAGTTAACTCAACCAACCAGCAGTTTCATAAATGGTCCAAGTCTTAAGTAAGTACACTACATAGCTTCTAGTCGGACAAGATGTCAACTTGACAACCCGTTGTTGTTTTTGTTGCCTGAGGATGTCAGATTACACAACTAGAAATTGCATGTTATGACAAATTACATGACTCAATGATGACTTTCAAGAACAGTTTCACATTTCTATCAATCAAAACATGCTGCCTGACTGAGCCAACAATGTGGGAATGCTTTCCAGGATGGGAAGCCCAGTCCCAATCTCAGCCCTTTTTCTTTTTGCATTCTGTCGTGGTACGTAAGACATGGGATATCAGACAGCTGAGCCTCTCTTGTTTTTGCAAGGTCTACAAACACCTACGTTGCTTATACCTTTACTTGTTTTGTACTTCCAGGTGTGTTCTCATTGGTGGTCAACTCTCATACACACAGAGCCTGCTCTTACTACCGATTCGCTGGGTATGTGAAACTACACGACTGCCAGTTACACCATTTTAAACAAATAAAACAGACAGAACATATCCAAAAACAATATAAGCTACAACATGGTATTTAAATACTGACAGAAAAGTTAAATAAACAAAGAACACACATGAGTCATGAATTGTTTCTCAACTTATTTTATTTTTGATATATACTAATTTTACAAATTTTTGTAAACATCTTCGAATAAAGGCATATGAAGTTATTTCATTCATAGATAAAATAAATTTCTATAAACAAAAGACAGGCACTGGATATTACATCTTCTGGCCTCTAGGAGCAAAAGAAGAATAGGTGTGGAACAGAAAAATGATTAATAAATGCATTCAACGTGTTTGAGCATCAAGAAGTGATTTGCTTCACTTTCTTATTTACATAAGGTAGGAAGAGGCAGTGTGCCCAGCTCAGCTTTCTCTTTAGTTATATCACATCAATGTGCCCTCGCTCAGGACCCAGTTTTTGTGAAGGGCTATGTTTTCGAGTACTGCATTAATTTGAAAGCGTCAGTTTTCAACTCCATTTTTTTAGGAACCTTGTTCAACCTCCTCAGGCTTTATGGTGGGAAGCAATTAAGTAAAAATATTAAAATAATATATTAAAAAAAACAAATATTAATGTATAACCTACATTCAGATATATCTGAAAATATACATAATTTTAATATTAATATTTAAATGTAATTTTTGGTTCATTTGACAGTCCTACTGTCAGCTGTTACAGAAAAATACAAGAATTATAAAGCACAGTAGATCAGTTTGGCAAAGTTGTGTGAGCCTTATCAATGGTAATCTGACAATCTCTATACTGGTCAATTGGTGCATTATACTGCATGTAAGACATTTAACCTACCAGATAGCTAAATAAAAGCAGAAAATATGTTTATTGCTCTAACCTCATGTGCAAAGTGCTCCTCTGTGATGTTAATTTCATCACTCTCAAAGACCAAACCATATTAATGAAACATACACTGAGAGACTACGGCCTGTAAAATGAGGTTTGCTATGGTGGGGTTAACTTGACAATCCTCGTGACTAATTGTGCACAACTGATGTATGACAGAATGCCATTCAGCCTCCTTACATTGTAGGTCTTCCTACTTTTGGCAAATATATTTTCTTCTAAGCTGAATTATAGGTAGGATTTTGACATTAATGACTCATCAACTGACATAAATACAATTGAAGGGCTAATTTCATTTCTGAAGCTGCTACTCTAGATTCACATTGACTGCTCACCTTAAAGATATGGCTTCAATTGGAAATACGTGAAAGTGATGACTGGTTACTTTTCCTGCTGGTTGCTCCCAAAGCACTAGCTGCACTGTGTTTGCTTTGTTATTCAATAACTTGAACTTTTTTTTTTTACAGTACATCCACTGAATGCAATAGATGCTTGTTATGGCCTACTACAGGCATAAGAGTACACCATACAGCCTCATTTTGACAGGAGGAGAGAGTGCCATCAAAGCAAACACAAAGGAATATACGCCCAAAAGACAATATCCCTTTTATTTAAAAAATGCATGCAAAGTAAACACAAATGTAGAAAATAACAGTAAGATATGAAGAAAATGGTGCCAAAGAAAAGAAACAATAAAACATTAACAAAACAAGTCCAGAATCAAATCAAAATCATTGAAACTCACAGTATTATAAAGTGGCAGGAAAAAACTGAAGTCTTGTACATACTAACTAAGCACAATAAATAAATGGTCTAACTAAACAAATTCAGATTTCAGGACAGACCTCTTCTCTAGTGTTAATAATAGCATTTCAAACATGATTGAAACGAAACGTATGGATACCTGCCTGTTGACAAAACAGATTTTAAAGATCAGTAGCCAGACCGTCCATGGGAGTAGTGGTAAAACAGGGGGTGGGTGAGATTTCTTGAAACATAAAATCAGACAAAGCGACCAAAAGCTTTGCTTTGTCTTTGCAGCAGAGTACTTTACAGACTGATAATCATACCTATCAGAAGTGCCTTGTGGTGACTGATGTGACCTTTGTATAAATGCTTGAGGATGTTATCAGTGTGATGATGAGCATGCAGATTGTAATTGTTTTCCCTGGAGGGTGATTCTGAGGATCTATCAGCTAAGTTGACAATATCTCAAACTTTTTGTGTAATGTTTAACCAGTTGTCTCTACTATTTTATTTTTTTCCAGTTGGATGTAGCTGAGAAGGCAAATTGCTCATTTCTTGTATAAACAAGACTGAATAATAAAAAAAAAAAAACCTTAAACCTTAAAAGAACACCTTCATCCTCCATGGACAATAGAATTCATAAATCACTGACTGTTTGTCCATGCAATATTTATTAAAGAAGGCCTATAGCACAGTTTGTGATTATAATACCTGTGTGCAGCTTCTTGCAGATCACATTGTTCTGTTATTGCTCATAGATAGATAGATAGATAGATAGATAGATAGATAGATAGATAGATAGATAGATAGATAGATAGATAGATAGATAGATAGATAGATAGATAGATAGATAGATAGATAGATAGATAGATAGATAGATAGATACTTTATTAATCCCAAGGGGAAATTCACATACTCCAGCAGCACCTTACTGATACAAAAAACAATATTAAATTAAAGATTGATAATAATGCAGGTAAAAACAGACAATAACTTTATATAATGTTAACGTTTACCTCCCTGGGTGGAACTGAACATTCGCATAGTTTGGGGGAGGAACGATCTCCTCAGTCTGTCAGTGGAGCAGGACAGTGACAGCAGTCTGTCGCTGAAGCTGCTCCTCTGTCTAGAGATGACACTGTTTAGTGGATGCAGTGGATTTTCAATAATTGATAGGAGCCTGCTGAGCGCCCGTCGCTCTGCCACAGATGTCAAACTGTCCAGCTCCATGCCAACAATAGAGCCTGCCTTCCTCACCAGTTTGTCCAGGCGTGAGGAGTCTTTCTTCTTAATGCTGCCTCCCCAGCACACCACCGCGTAGAAGATGGAGCTCGCCACAACCGTCTGATAGAACATCTGCAGCATGTTATTGCAGATTTTGAAGGACGTCAGCTTTCTAAGGAAGTATAACCGGCTCTGTCCTTTCTTACACAGAGCATCAGTATTGGCAATCCAGTCCAATTTATCATCCAGCTGCACTCCCAGGTATTTATAGGTCTGCACCATCTGCACAGAGTCACCTCTGATGATCACGGGGTCCATGAGGGGCCTGGGCCTCCTAAAATCCACCACCAGCTCCTTGGTTTTGCTGGTGTTCAGGTGTAGGTGGTTTGAGTCGCACCATTTAACAAAGTCATTGATTAGGTCCCTATACTCCTCCTCCTGCCCACTCCTGATGTAGCCCACGATAGCAGTGTCATCAGCAAACTTTTGCATGTGGCAGGACTCCGAGTTATGTTGGAAGTCCGATGTACTATATAGGCTGAACAGGATTGGAGAAAGTACAGTCCCTTGTGGCGCTCCTGTGTTGCTGACCACAATGTCAGACGTGCAGTTCCCAAGACGCACATACTGAGGTCTGTCTTTAAGATAGTCCACGATCCATGCCACCAGGTATGAATCTACTCCCATCTCTGTCAGCTTGTCCCTAAGGAGCAGAGGTTGGTTGGTTGTGTTGAAGGCGCTAGAGAAGTCTAGAAACATAATTCTTACAGCACCACTGCCTCTGTCCAAGTGAGAGAGGGATCGATGTAGCATATATATGATGGCATCCTCGGCTCCCACCTTCTCCTGATATGCAAACTGCAGAGGGTCGTGGATCACTCACAACTTCTGTGGCCATCTTTTTGATTCAACTCTTTCTTTTAAAGCCCCACAAAAAATTCTATGCTGTATGCATTTGTTAGTATAGTTCAGATCCTGTGATGCAAACGTTCCTACCGTTCTCTTCAATACCACAATGTACAATAATAACTTGGCAGGTCTGGTCCAAAATGTTCTACTCATCATTAATGCACTCTATCCTGTTACTTTGTACACAATTTTAATACTGTAGTTTTATACTCTAACTGTGCTTGATCTGTTAACATCTTTTCATACTTAGTGTTTTTGTGTTTCTTTTAATTATGGTATTTGGTTTGTTTACTCTGCAGTGTATTATATTTGTGTAAGTCCTGCAAGCTGCCCTCTGATGGTGTCCATTGATAATCACTACATAAAATAATGGTTGATGAAATGTGAGGCTTTTATTCAGGTTCAGGCAGATAGCCCTTGCTATAAGTACGAGGCTTTGGAAGAATAGTAAGCATTTCCTTATGACACGTGTGAAAGGAAAAACAAAAACAAGACAACAGTACACAAGAATCAAAAGGACACATTTCACATCTGCTGTGCCTGTACAAAGTATTCAACCCCTTGAAAGTTTTCACATCTTCTTGTTATATAACATAGAATCACAGTGGATTTAATTTGGCTTTTTTGTCATTGATCAAGCGAAGAAAGATTCTTTAATGTCAAAAATGAGAATATATCTCTGCAAAGTGGTTCAAATAAATTAAAAATATAAAACAAAAAATAATCACATAAGTATTCACCCCCTTTAATATGGACACATGTAAATTATCACTGGTGCAGACAACTGGTTTTAGAAGTTCCATAATTAGTTCAAAGGCAATCACCTATCGGGGTTTCAATTTATTGTAGTATAAGTTTATTTCACCTGAAAGGTCCAACTTGCGGCACATGAAAGATTCTGGTCATGTCACCTGGAAACATGTTCTATAATCTTATGAGCCCAAAGTTGAACTATTTTGGCCATCAGACTTAAAGCTACGTCTGACATAAGCTACACACTGCACATTTTCAAAAACATACCACCCCTCTATGAAGCATGATGGTGGCAGAATCATACTTTGGGGATGGCTCTCTACAGTGGGCCCTGGAAGGCTTGTCAGGGTAGAGGGGAAAATGAATGTAGCAAAATAAATGGGAAATCCTGGAGGAAAACCTGAAGCAGTCTTCAAGAAACCTGAACCTTTGGAGAGTATTTATTTTCCAGCATAATAATGCCTCAAAGCATTAAGCCTAAGCTACACAGGAATGGCTTAAAAACAAGAAGGTTAATGTTGTAGTGGCCGAGTCAGAGTCCAGATCTCAATCCAAATCAGAATTTGTGACTGGACTTCAAAAAGACTGTTTATTGACAATAGCCATATAACATGACAAGGCATGAGCAGCTTATTAAAGAAAAATGGGGGAAAATTGCAGTCTCCACATAAGACCTGTCCACACAGAATGAACTGCTGCCAAGAAGTACATTTACTAAAAACTGACTTGAATACACAATTTATTTGTATTTTAGATTTGCAATTTATTTAAATTACTTAGCAGAGATCTGGTTTCAGTTTGACATTAAAGAGCCTTTGTCTATTGACCTATGTCAAAAATGTCAAAATTAAAATCAATTATATTCCATGTTGTATAATAGTAAAATGGGAGGACTTGTAAGGGGTAAAATGACTGTATCGCCTGTCATTCATCATATTGCCAGACAATGCAAATGAATTCAGTTTCAGTCTAAAAACTACAATTATAAAAAGCAATCAGTACATTCCATTGAGATAATTCCTGTTTAATTCACTCTTCTTACACATGGCTGCTTTTACTTTTTATTGTGGTAGGACTAGGGGGCTTTGCCCTCTGCTCACTTCGCTCGCCAACCCCCCTGCCTGTGCTACATGCCAGCAACTTCACGTCTCTGCCGCTCGCGTAAGTGGATTTCACTTTCACCAAACAACAAATCTTTTCATTCTCACAGATTCGCTGCTTCATTGGGAAGAAACACTACTTTTCCCTGATGGCAACACGAATTAGACGATCTACAAGTTTCTGACTTAAACTTTAAATCCAAAGAATATATTCGATCTCTTTTCACTGTTCCATTATTTTACCGAGTAATAATTTCCATTTGTTTGCGGTAATGCAATCTTTACTATCATTTTTTTTGAGACTTTAGAATTTTCGTACTTCCATTATACTGCACAGCAAAGTTTTTGCTTCTTGAACATTTATAGATTTTTGGGTGCTGATCACGAATATCGCATCAAAATTTACCCATCACGTAATTTCAGAGAAATGTTCAGTTTTGTCATGATTTTTTCTTATATTTGTATCCAAACATTTTTGCTCCCGTAAGTGACTTATCAACAACAGTTTGTGCAGCCTGGGCAAGTCCAGGCATGGAATCAAGCCAGGTTGGAAGCTGTTCTGTGGAAGTTGACATCCTGGGAATGCCTGGGCAGGTCTGAATGAGCTTAATGCCATCTCAGCATGCTATAAAGGTGGCTTGCATACACAGATCCTGCTCATTTGATTAATATAGTCAGTGTGTATGTATAGTATCAGTATAGTAAAGTATAGTATCTGTAGCAATATAACAGTAAGTAAGCTTGATACTATAGACGTTTTGGTGTCAGGCGATATGTCTCATCAATATCGTAACAGCCGCAATACATTCTGCTATATCTGTGGCGAATATACACTTGTGCCTCAGAGACATTGGATGATTGCTCTTGTGAAGAAGCTTATCATCTGTATTTCGGCTGCAAAACTGGTGATCAAGACAAGGAATGGGCGCCTCACATTTGCTGTGAGACATGTGCTGTCAGTCTGAGAGCCTGGTTCAGGGGCACTCTAAAGACGATGCCGTTTGCAGTTCTGATGATATGGCAAGAACAGAAAGACCATGTGACAGACTGTTACTTCTGTTTGACTAATGCGGAGTGGTGGCTCTGAGGCTAGGGATCTGCACTGGCAATCGGAAGGTTGCCGGTTCGAATCCCATAAATGCCAAAAAGGGACTCTGCTCAGTTGGGCCCTTAAGCAAGGCCCTTAACCTGCAATTGCTAAGCGCTTTGAGTAGTGAGAAAAGCTCTATATAAATGCAAAAAATTATTATTATTATTAATGTGTCTGGTTTCTCTGCCAAAAACAAGAAGTCAATTCAATATCCTAATCTGCCTTCAGCAATGAGACCCGTGCCACATGACGACAGTCTTCTAATTCTGAAACCACCAGAGGACTGGACCTTAGACGAACCAGATGAAGAAACTGCAATACAGGGTACTGACAGTGACATTGACCCGTTCTCATCAGACGATCCACATCTGATAACACAGTCCGAATTGAACGACTTGGTCAGAGATTTGGGTCTGTCAAAAGCAAAGGCCGAGCTGCTGGGTTTGAGACTGCAGGAATTATGTTTGCTGTCACCAAGTATGAAAATTTCTGTGTTTCGAGGCCAACATCATGATATAACCAAATTTTTTGCACAAGCCGACAGTCTCTGTTTCTGTTGTGACATTGAAGGATTGTTCTCGGCCTTGGGTTGTGATCACAACCCGGAAAAGTGGCTTCTCGCAACCTGTTGGTTATGCAGCACACATGAAAGAAACGTATGAGAATATGGAGCTGTTGCTGAAGCACGTCCAGTACAGCAGGTACAACTGGAATATCTGTGGAGATCTTAAAGTCGTTGCTCTGTTACTAGGACTGCAGCTTGGCTATACAAAGTACTGTTGTTTCATCTGTGAATGGGACAGCTGTGCCAATGAGTCGCACTATTCTCAACAGAACTGGCCACTCCATAAAAAGTTAGTTCCAGGACAGAAAAATGTGGCACATGAATCACTTGTTGACCCGGCAAAGATATTTTTGCCTCCTCTTCACATAAAACTAGGACTCATGAAGAATTTTGTGAAAGCACTGAATAAGGAAGGCAAAGGTTTTCGTTATTTAAGACAGATGTTCCCAAGAATAACTGATGCCAAGATCAAAGAGGGCATTTTTGTTGGCCCCCAGATCAGACATGTTATGAGTGACAAGCGGTTTGAAGATCTGTTAGTTGGGCCGGAAAAAATTGCCTGGAAAGCCTTCAAAGATGTTGTTGACAATTTTCTAGTCAATTACAGAGCCCCAAACTACATTCAGCTGGTAGACAAACTTCTCAAAGCATACAAGACAATGAAGTACAACATGTCACTCAAGATTCATTTCCTCCACTCACACTTGGACTTCTTCCCCGCAAATCTCGGTGCTGTCAGTGACAAACATGGTGAAAGGTTTCACCAGCACATTGCTACGATGGAGAAACGATACCAAGGCAACTGGAATCCGTCAATGCTTGCTGACTACTGTTGGACACTGCAACGTGATGCACCAGACATTGAAAAGAAAATCAGGAGCAAAACACTTTTAATTCTGTTGAATTTAATAGCTCATGCGAAACATAAACGTGACTAAATACGTTATTGTCAGTAAACATATAAATGTCTATTTCTCAGAGTTCCTACGTGATGCAGTAAAACCAAAACTATATTTGTGCATACCCTGTCACAATCAGCAAAAACTTTTCAGGAAGCAAGCCTTTTAAAAAAAATTGTTGTGTAGTGTTATCTCTAACCTGCTCTGCATGTGTATCATGCCAACGATTGTGAATTCTTTACGACGTTCGACTTTGTCAACTACTCTGTCTTTTATTTCTAGCCTTGGGCATGAATAAATCTCTTGGCACAAAGTCTCGTCTCGCAGGACGTGAAAGTGTCTCTCTGTGAAAGTCACGTCACATCTCTCTTCCCAAGATTTTTTTATTATAATAGAGAGAAAAATATACTATACATCTTTCAGTATATACCCTTCTTTTACTTGGATAAATGTACTTTAAAAGAAATCACTAAAACCTCAAAAACTTGTATGTCTCAAACTATGTGTTCTATTACCTTCAAAATAAATAGAAATGTGTGCCTGAATCAAAGTAAAACAAAAAACTCAAAAGATACCAACTGAAAATGTATGACTACTGTATATTACAAAATGGTTATACCCCAAACTAGCTTACGTCAAATGAACATTGTTTTATGTTGTTTTGCTTTGAATGATCTTCAAAGATTTTTTTAAAGGATGTGATGGTTTTAGAAAGCATACCCAAAGATATACATCTATGTGTCTAAAAAAATATTAGTTTTGAATGTATTTGCTATAATTAATAAAGAAATGCTATAGAAATTATAGCATTTATAATTAACTAGCAAAATAACCGCGCTTCGCAGCGGAGAAGTAGTGTGTTAAAGAGGTTATGTAAACATATATATACATATACATATCTACATATACACATATCTACTGTGACAGTTTACTGGGTCTCCGTGACCCCTTGAACCCTCAGACTAGACGTCAGACACCAGATAAAAGTCCAAATAATGATTTATTAATAATAATAATTGTGCACAAAGCACCCTCCTCTCCACAATACTCAATAATAAATCAATAAATCAATAATAACAATAATCCTCCTCACTCCCAGACGCGTTGCCACCCTTCCACCCAGTTCAGCTCAACGTCTGGGATTTCCCTTCATCCTTTTATATTCCCTGACCCGGAAGTGTTTCCCATCTTACACTCTATGTGATTTCTTATCACTTCCGGGTCAGATAAAAAGTCCTTCTTTTCAACCCGGAAACACGTCGTTCCCTCTGGTCATATGATTATGACGTGCTTCCGGGTTATAGGGCACGTATAAGTCCTTGAGCCTCCCTGCAGCGACTCCTGGCGGCCCCGACGTTATCCAGCAGGGCTGTGTATTAAAACTCCATAGTCCATGAGGCCCTGCTGAAATTCGGGGCATCTCCACATTGTAATGAGAGCTCCATCTACCGGCCTGGGGATATTGGCCGGGATGAATGGCCGGCCATCCCTCACACTACATATACATATTTATACATATATATATACATATACACATCCACACATATATATACATATATATATATATACATATATATATATATATATATACATATATATATATATATATATATATATATATATACATATATATATATATATATATATATATATATATATATACACACACACACACACATATCAACATATATATACACATACATATACACACATACATACATACACACACACATACACATACACATATATACACATACATACATAGTGCGTTGTAACACGGGCTGTGATTGTTACATGGGAGGGAGACGACAAATCACAGCTTCCCGCTTTCTAATCGGGCCTGTGATTGGTGCTTTGACTGATGCCCAGATCCCACAGTATGTCCCCTTAGGAGAGGCGTTAGGCAAGTGTAATTGAATAGCGGTGCTGCAAGTTTAGCTTTACACCTGTTTTTAAGGCTTATTGACTGAAAGGGGCTTTCATGAAAAAAGTTAGGGCTTTGCTACAGGATACACCCTCCACAAGTTAAGGAAGTAAAAATAAAGGTATATATTTCTGTTTTATTTAAACCTTTTAAGTTTGTATGCAGGCGGTATGGTGGCGCAGTGAAAGGTGCCAGTTAGGAGACCCGGGTTCGCTTCCCTGCGTGGAGTTTGAATGTTCTCCCCGTGTCTGTCTGGGTTTCCTCCGGGTACTCCGGTTTCCTCCCACAGTCCAAAGACATGCAGGTTAGGTGCATTTGCGATTCTAAATTGTCCGTGGTGTGTGGGTGTGTGTGGGTGTGTGCACCCTGCGGTGGGCTGGCACCTTGCCCGGGGTTTGTTTCCTGCCTTGTGCCCTGTGTTGGCAGGGATTGGCTCCTGTATTTAGGATATAGCGGGTTGGATAATGAATGGATGGACATTTGTATGCATAGCCCCATTTGCCCGTTTTCGTTTTTTTTTCTTTCTTCAGTAATATTTCAGCAAACCCGGAGCTTGTCAGTTCAAATCCTGGTACTGACACCACTGTGTGACCCTGAGGAAGTCACTTCACCTGCCTGTGCTGCAAAAAACAAAAGTAATGTAACAAATTGTACCTCAGATGTTGCAAGTTGCTGGAATAAAGGCATAAGTCAAATAGATAAATATGTATTATACACATAGGAACTATTCATTTATTTTCAGTTAAGTCATCTGCAGCAAACCTTTATAAATGAGGGTTTCTCCTTTTTAGATAGTGCAAACTGTTTCTTCTTCATTGAGGTTTTCTCTTGGAGAGCTTTTTTCATTTCATTGAAAATTAAAGCAGCAGCTGCCAAAATATGTAGCTTTCTTATTAATTTTTCAACATTGTGTAAAATAACTTTATAAAGTAACATAAAAGGTTTAAATACTGGTTATCCTTTTACACTAAAATATTACTAAAGAGATACAAAAAAAGTAAAATGCATATGTTGTTTTTCTTTAAGGAAATGAAATATTACTGAAGAAAGAAAAAAAAAAAAATAAAACAGCCAAATGGGGCTATGCATACGAACTTAAAAGGTTTAAATAAAACAGAAATATATACCTTTTATTTTTACTTCCTTAACTTGTGGAGGGTGTATCCTGTAGCAAAGCCCTAACTTTTTTCGTGAAAGCCCGTTTCAGTCAATAAGTCTTAAAAAGAGGTGTAAAGATATTGACAATAAGCTACGCAAACCCACCAAGACATGCAATCGTTTAAATCAAGGCGCGAGTCGAAAAACACCATCCCATACTATTAGTTAACAATTAACACATTTCTATATGTATTGTAAGCATACAATACAACTGATAATATGTTGTGCTTATTTATCTGGTGTACCGACATTTTTGCGCGTTTAACGGCTGAAATCTAACGTGGTTTGTGCCCTTCAGAATGAAAACAGTTTGCATTTACCTTTTTAATAAAAGGCGAGCTTTTAAGCTTGAGAAATCACCCCGTAAATGCACACGTTTAATTGGACATGTGTTAATATGTATGCTTACACAGTATTAAAAGACACTCAACAATTAACGTCATTTACCTTCGTTCCCGTGTTTGACTCGTGCTGTAAATCTCTTCCTTGTTTTCAGTTCACGTGATTACGTAGGAGGCGTGATGACACGATACGTGACTCCGCCTCCTCCATTAGAGTATATGGACAAAAAACAGGTTCCAGTTATGACCATTATGCGTAGAATTTCGAAATGAAACCTGCCTAACTTTTGTAAGTAAGCTGTAAGGAATGAGCCTGCCAAATTTCAGCCTTCTACTTACACAGGTAGTTGGAGAATTAGTGATGAGTGAGTGAGTCAGTCAGTCAATCAGTGAGGGCTTTGCCTTTTATTAGTATAGATTTAAATTAAAATTATAAAATTTATTTATTTATTTATAATTATAAAATTATGTGAATTTCCCCTTCGGATTAATAAAGCATCTATCTATCTATCTATCTATCTATCTATCTATCTATCTATCTATCTATCTATCTATCTAGAAATATCATTCCTTACTGTTGTGGCTTGTTTACTTCTATTTATCAATAACTAATCTTAAATCTCTATTATTTTATCATAATACAAATAACCTAATACTAAATCATTTTATATTGTTTTACTTTGATATTATTGCATCCTATTTAATATGAAGTCTCATAGGTGAATTTTTCATGATAACAATCTCCCATATGAAAGGAGCAAAAATCATCAATAAAAGATGGCAAATGTAAACTGATATGGGGAAAGAATGACAAAAAATGTTTATTTATTATCATATAGAATTGTTCACATTCATTGCAACATACCCATATATTAAAGGCTGGAGAACCTATTAAATGTCTCTCAAATTTAAATCACCCTTGGCACAATATTAATAATTTAAAATTCACATAATTTTATTATCAAGGCGAGTGATATAATTGGAAAATTCGTTGGACAAAATGTTTTCATTCCCTGGATACTAATCTTTCCAACATACTTTCCTTTCAAGTTAAAAAGGCTGTAATCCACAATTAAGCTTTGCAGTGAACATAAGTAAAGACCATAGCCAACATTTAAGCACAGAAGAAACAGTTGTGGAGACATCTATGTGATTCTCACAAAAATAAAAATACAAAGAAAAATACTTTACACATTTTAATTTCAAATGGACAATACAATTGATTTTCAGGGAACTTCTAGATTTTATGTTTAATCCGATAAAAATGTTCTTAGTTGTGAATGTTATTACATCTTTTATTCTTTTTACTTTTATTTGTCCCATGTTTAACACAAATTCTATAATTTTCAAACACATCCAATCAATGCTTGGTACAGCGCCTTGTGAAAGTATTCATACCCCTCAGTGTTTGTCCTGTTTTGTCATATTATAACATGAAATTTAAATCGATTTTTGGGGGGTTAGCACCATTTGATTTACATATGGCTACCACTTTGAAGGTTCAAGATACTTTTGCTGTGGAACAAACAATTAAGACAAAAAAACAGAAATCATGAGTGAGCATAGGTATTCTCACCCCACCCTCCCCCAAAGTCAATATTTTGTAAACCCACTTTTTGCTGCAATTCTAGCTGCAAGTCTCTTGTGGAATGTCTCTATTAACTAAACACATTTCTCAAGGCAAAACATCTCCAATTCCTTCAAGTTAGATGGGAGGTGTTAGTGCACAGCAGTATTCAAGTCATGCCACAGATTCTCATTTGGATTGAGGTCTGGGCTTTGACTAGGTCATTCCAAGACATTTAATTGTTTCCCTTTAAACCACTGCAGTGTAGCTTTAGCAGTATGTTTAGGGTCGTTGTCCTGCTGGAAGTTGAACTTTCGTCCCAGTGTCAAATCTCTGGCAGATGGAAACAGGTTTTCCTCAATCATGACCATTTCTTCAGTCCCTACCAATTAAAAACATCCCCACAGCATGATTCTGCCACTACCATGCTTCACTGTGAAAATGGTATTCTTGGGATGATGGGAAGTGATGGGTTTGCTGCACACAGGGTGTTTCCAAAAATAGTTCAATTTTAGTATAATTTCCGAACAAAGATTTTTAGTGACGCAGTATTTAGTTGTATGAAATTAAATCAAATGTGAAAAACTGGCTGTGCAAAAATTTGGGTACCCTTGTAATTTTGCTGATTTGAATGCATGTAACTGCTCAATACTGATTACTTGCAACACCAAATTGGTTGGATTAGCTTGTTAAGCCTTAAACTTCATAGACTGGTGTGTCCAATCATGAGAAAAGATATTTAAGGTGGTCAATTGCAAGTTGTGTTTCCCTTTGACTCTCCTCTGAAGAGTGACAGCATGGGATCCTCAAAGCAACTCTCAAAAGATCTGAAAACAAAGATTGTTCAGTATCATGGTTTAGGGGAAGACTTCAAAAAGCTATCTCAGAGGTTTAAACTGTCAGTTTAAACTGTAAGGAATGTAATCAGGAAATGGAAGGCCACAGGCACAATTGCTGTTAAACCCAGGTCTGGCAGGCCAAGAAAAATACAAGAGCGGCATAAGCGCAGGATTGTGAGAATGGTTTCAGACAACCCACAGATCACCTCCAAAGACCTGCAAGAACATCTTGCTGCAGATGGTGCATCTGTACATTGCTCTACAATTCAGCACAATTTGCACAAAGAACATCTGTATGGCAGGGTGATGAGAAGGAAGCCCTTTCTGCAATAACGCCACAAAACAGAGTCGCTTGTTGTATGCAAATGCTTATTTAGACAAGCCAGATTCATTTTGGAACTTTGGACTGATGAGACAAAAATTGAGTTATTTGGTCAAAACAAAAAGAGCTTTGCATGGCGGAAGAAGAACACCGCATTCCAAGAAAAACAACTGCTACCTACTGTCAAATTTGGTGGAGGTTCCATCATGCTGTGGGGCTGTGTGGCTAGTTCAGGGACTGGAGCCCTTGTTAAAGTCAAGGGTCTGATGAATTCAACCCAATATCAACAAATTCTTCAAGATAATGTTCAAGCATTTAACTGAACTAGAGAGGTTTTGTATGGAAGAATGGTCAAAAATACCTCCATCCAGAATCCAGACACTCATCAAAGGCTATAGGAGGTGTCTAGAGGCTGTTATATTTGCAAAAGGAGGCTTAACTAAGTATTGATGTAATATCTCTGTTGGGGTGCCCAAATTTATGCACCTGTCTAATTTTGTTATGAAGCATATTGCATATTTTCTGTTAATCCAATAAACTTAATGTCACTGCTGAAATACTACTGTTTCCATAAGGCATGTCATATATTAAAAGGTAGTTGCTACATTGAAACCTCAGCCAATGATAAACAAAAATCCAAAGAATTAAGACTCTTTTTTTTTTTCTAAACTTTTTCATATGACTGTATATATATATATTTATGGAACAGAAGGTCTGTTTATATATATATATATTTATATATTGTCAGGCTTGGGTCACACAGTTGCATAGAATCATTCAGGGTTTTCAAGAAACAAACCTTATTCGTAAACAGCATAATAAAGCATAAAGAATAAAGTAGAGGATGTCTGGGGGAGAAGAGAGATAAGGCAATTAGACAAAAGGACAGCTGCTGTACAGGCTTTAAAATGTTCGAAGCGCCACACAAGATGCGGATCATGCGGCACAGCAGCAGCAGCAAGCCAGCAGCTAATCGAGTAAAGAGGATGTAAAAAACTGTATTTGTTTCCCATTGTATCATCGTTAGGGTTCAGCCCCCCTCTTCACAATATATATAGAATTTTTTTTTTTTTACTGCACCCCCCTCTCGGAGACCAGAAATTAGAGCGAAACACGTGTCGCGTACTCTTTGCATTATTTGACAGTAAAACTATTTCAACCATTCTATGATCTGCTTCTCGCAACTGAAAGAGGGCACCGTGCCAGATGTTAGCCGACTTGCTGACCAGCCACAAGCGTTACCTGGTAGGTAACCACCCTAACAATCAGATTGTGAATCAGACTATGAATGCCATGAATAAATATATATATATATATATATATATATATATATACACACACACACACACACACACAGTGGAACCTCGGGTCACGAACGTCTCGGAACACTTACAAATCGGGTTACGACCAAAAAGTTCGACCAAACTTTTGCATCAGTTCACGACCACACACTCGGGTGACGAACAAGCCAGTTTCCCTTCCGGTTCGTACACGCCGATGATTTCCGCACGTGTTCAGTCTCCCCCTGTGCATTTGTTGTGAACTCTTTATGCTCTGTTTCGTTTCCCTTCCAGTTCGTACGCACCGGTTATTTACACACGTGTTCAGTCTCTTCTTGTACAGTACATTGTTCTCGGTCAGATGTGCATCGCACAGAGGGACTTTACCTCAAAACTGTAATCTCCTCTCCAAGCAGTTTCTCCTCACTTCCTTCATGCCAGAACTCGACTCATGCAAGGTTAGTTTTCTTGGTTGTTTATAGTTAGTTTTTGTATAAATTATGGATTTTTCAAATGTTCATTTTTTTCACTGTGCGTAAAACTCATTAAAAAAAAAAAGTGTTTTTAGCTAGCGGTTCGTAAAGCTGTAGCGTGAACTCTTGCAATGTTAGTTTTCTCTGTTCAAGGTTTTCTCAGTGTTATTCAATGTTTTTACATTTAGTTTACTATTACGCTGTGCATTCTATGGTATGTTTAACTATTGTTGTGCTTAAAAATATTTAAAAAATATATATTTACATACAGTTCATACGGTCTGGAATGTATTAATTGTATTTTCATACAATCCTATGGGGGAAATTACTTGAGGTCACAACCAAATCAGGTTGCGACCAGAGGTTTGGAATGAATTACGGTCGTGACCCGAGATTCCACTGAATACGTATATATACACACACACCAGGTATTGCATTTTCACTTCAACAATTTGGACTATGTTGTTAAGTCCATTACATAAAATCCAAATGAAAATAAATAAATCTAGATTGCAATGCGACAAAACAGGACAAACACCGAGAGGGACAAATACTTTTGCAAGGCACTGTATTTCTGATAGTGTACTGTTTGTAAAAATGCAATATAATACTGCAGAAGAGATGACCAGGACCATTACAAATGATAGATTTTCACCCAAAATACTGAAAAGCACTGCTGGAACACCTGCATAGGTGTTATATTTTGTTTTTCATCAAGAAGTAAATGACAGCAAACATTTTTTTACGAGTTTCTGGTGTCAAAAACACATTTTCCGCATTCACATATATAAATAGTAGAGTATAGTACTCACAAAATGACCTCTTGATAAAACTGAACAATGCATCATACATCTGGCATGTTTATTGTTCTACTGCCCAAGGCAAGAGAATCCATTACTGTTTAAAAAAAAGGAGATGTGAGGAAAAGTATAAAAATTTATGTCACTACATAAGTAAAAATATTTTGAACAGAATGGCAATTGACAATACTAACATAAATCAGCAAATTAGAAAATGTAATGACTTTACTGTTAACTGTACTGACTGTAAGACATACTGTAATATGCACTGTAAGTATAATAATCCTTTTTGAAAGGCATGTGCAATGTCTGTGTGCTATGTCTTAAACCTCAAAACAACATTTTCTAGATCCAAGAAACCTTCTTGCAACTGGATAACTCTACCTGACAGAGGCTGAACATTTTATCTGAGAATTTAAAATTGCCACTGTATCCTTTGAGGCAAAGATAGGGTGGAATTGCAACAATCATTTCACTCAGTACATCATCTGAGAGGTCAACACATAAATAATGGATAATGTATTGAATAAAATGAACAAGGTAAGGACACAAAGTTTGAAACAAACAAAAGTTTAACTTTAGCCTCTCTGGGCCTAATAATACTTATCTGCATTCCAGTCTGCCAAGTAGGCAGATCTACCTTTAAGTATCACAATGAACTTCCAAAACTTTAATTCCAGTCCTCGCTCTCTCTATCTATGTCAATACTCTGCACATACAGCAAGCCAAATCCTTCTCCTAACTCGTGATTCACTGAGCTTGTAGTTGTCCTAAGGTTAATTCTGATTAAATTGCAAAATTACTTCTGGGGTCAGGATTGGCACTCATTTTGTATCAACAACAACAGGCATGAGCTATCTCAGTTCCTTTTAGCCTGTAGTTTTCTAAATATGGACACATGCTTTGGGTAGCCCTACTGCTATCTGATCTCATACAAAAAAACTACCCTCTACTGACGTAGAGGTCAAAAACTCTTCCAAAAGCCCTTCATGGCCTCATTATCTCTCTGACAGGAGTTTCAGCAATCTGACGTTTACTGGGTTTTCTCCTCTCTAGTATCCTATCCTATTTAAAATATGAATGCGACATAAATGTGCAATAAAAATCCTTAACACCTGGTCCAAGGCAGGAAAATGAACTAAAATATGGTGCCAGTTCATTGCAGGACATACTCACACATATACATACACAAACACTCACACCCTCTCTTTCTCACAAGAAGCCCATTTTGAAATCCATTATTAACCTAAAACACATCTTTTAGATATGTAAAGAAAATCCATAAAGACATGGGGAGAAGATTCAAGTCTACACAAAGACAATGATTGGACAAAGAATGTGAGCTATGTTTACCACTGTGCCAAAATGATGTCCAGAAAATTAAAATGGAAAAGAGGAAAGTGTTTGAAAATGATTATGAATGGGGCTTAACTTAATGAACAGATCTAGGCAAGAGCTTCATACAAAATGAACCACAGAACAAACATACCTAAAAATTGAGTGCGCTGTTCTCAATATGTCAGAAGCAATAATTAATGATTCAACTATTTGGACTTAGTATTTAGTCATTTTATAGTGCTGCTGTTGAACAGAAATGTCATACCCAACTACTAATATATGTAATGTCAGCATACTGCAGGAAAGGCTGCTACTCTTTAGTCAACCCCTGGGCCTCTTCTGCTCAGCTCGGGAAAGCCGATCTCTATCTCTAATAAATGGTTCAGACAAATTTTATTATTAATTTTCTACCTAAAAATATATATTTTTATCACTTTTACATTGGTGGTAATGGTTTGATGATGATGGCTTTAAAATGGGAGGAAAAAAGGACTAGTTAGCATTCTACAAACAGAAAGGCAACATTCCCACATAATATATTTAAAACTAGTGGTTAAGCAATTTACAAAAATATAAAAGTTAATATATTATCAACTCTTTACTGTAAATTTTGAAAATGTAACTATCACTATCCACAACGACACAACTTCCATGGAATGAGAGGAGAAAATGTTTTGGAATAGCAAATGGTGACACAAAAATCTTCCAAATCAGAACTTAGTAAATGCTAATCTCTAGAGTACAGATATCCATAGTCAGATGTTAGCAGTTTATACAAAGCATACTATCAAACTTGAGAGGACTCATTGTAAAAAGTAAAACATTAGTTTCATCTAAAGGTCATATTTTAGTTAGAACACAATAAAACCAGATCTCATGTGAGTATGTGAACCAGCATAAAAACTACTAGCAAAAATGTGGAATGCACCAGTGGAGGCTTCCACCACTCTTTTGTTGGTATCAGCACAACACTTATCTTAATAATTCAGTGGAATACCAAAACAATTTCTCAGTGTAATGAAAATGTATGCTAAACCCACCACCTGACAGCAACAAAGTGTCCTTTGAAAATCATCTCATATACAAAATAACTGTTCACTTTTAGGATAGAGTCATGTTTATACAACTAATAAAATGGCTGTCATTATGCTAGGAGTAGGAGGTCTGTATTACACAAAAAGAAGTGAATAATCTGCATAAGAAAAAATAGCCATAATCAATCAGTTCAAAGTATACATCCATTTGTCACTTCCACCACTTTTTTCCTGTTAGGATTTTTAGAAATAATAGCTTATAGCAGGGGTCCACAACTCCGGTCCTGGAGGGCCCCAGTGGCTGCAGGTTTTCCTTGTAACCATTTTCTTAATTAGTACACTGTTTTTGCTGCTAATCAACTCCTTTTCCTTTCATTTTAATTGACTTATTTTTAAAGATTTGTTCCCCTGAATTGCTTATTTTCTTTCCATAAATGGCACCCAAACAGAAATGAAATATGAAGTGAGTGAGCCAACAGAAGACCACCTAAGTCAGGGCCTCAAACTCCAACCAATTTCACTCTAACCAGTTACTTAATTAGTCGCCGAGTCTTGTCATTAATTAAACCCATTCTTTAATTCCATGGCTTGTTGCTGCTTTCACTGTGCAATGTGTTAATTTTCTCTTTTCTAAGGGCACTGTTAAAATGTTTAGTGGACCCGAGCAGATCAGTATTCTTGAGACCTTCATCTTTCTTTATTTTCAGATATGGTACGATGGACATAGTTTGCTGGTCATGTTTTGGCTCATTTTGTACCTCATTATTGTTTCACAGCTAAACAAAGAAAAAGATACAATTAAGGGATCAGAGTCTCCAAGAGCAAGTCAATTCAAATGAATTCAAAAGAAGTTAATTAGCAGCAAAAACAGGCCACTAATTAAGAAAAGGGTTAGAATGAAAACCTGCAGCCACTGGGGCCCTCCAGGACCGGAGTTGGGGACCGCTAGCTTATAGGGTATAGAAGGCACCAGTAAGCCTTGGTATTCAGTAAGTCTGAACAAAAATATGTAGTATAAACTGTATTTAATAAAAGTATAATGAAGTTTACAAGATAGTCAGTGAAGAAATCTCAGCATAGCCTATTAGAGGCTACAAAGACAACACAAAATTATCTTAGACAAAATAATTTGGCATGACAATCAAGTTCATACAAGTTAGAAAATGTATGCATGGTGTAACATTCAGGTGCATTCCAGGACTGTGCAGGCACTGTAGCCCTCAATGGACTAAGTTCAGTAGATCGGTTCTAGAACTTTCTCAATCCATTTAAGGGTTGTAGGGGCTAGAAGATATCAGTGACAATTTGCAAGTGCCATTTAACATAACCTAAAAAAATAAACAAACAAAAACCTTTTGTGAGTCCTTCTATGCTTGAGCATGTCTGGCCATGCTAATTTTCATGAAATGGGACTTGCAAAGCTGATCAATTATAATCAAATGTTTTGGAATAACAGAAGTGAACGGCAAGCTTTATTACAGTGACTGACCATTATGGATATCAGCTGAATATGGTACTCTGATGGTAAATAATAGGGTGTCCAGATTTTTAAAGTCCCAAACTGCGACCCTTGTTTGGCATGTAAGTCCACGCATAAAGCCCATCATTTTCTTAATGACTGCGTTTATCTCATCATCATCAAAAAGGGCACAGAAAACAAATAAACACTTTCACAAAGGAACACATATAGTGCTTAAAGAGGAAACAAATAAATGGTAGTCTTTTTTTCCACCGCTTCTTAGTCAATTCTGTTCAAAATTCAACACATGTTCTTAATGAATCTTTCTCTCATCGGAGTTTTGACTGCGTTATTTGTTGTATATGGTTGTGTCAGCAGAGCAATGTCTTATTAGATGGGCAGCCTTTTAAAACCGGGACATTTTAATATTCTTCAGTCATTTACCGGGATGCATAGCCTCATATCGCTGTCACTAGGATGTCTGCTCACTCTAATAAATTATACTGACAGTGAAACAGTGAATCATTATAAAGTGCTGATAACGGAGTTGTGAGACTGGTTTAGTGTTAGGTAAATGCTAAGTAAATGTTTATTTGCTCTGTGCTGAGTGGATTACACACCACAGGGGACTACATTCACATCTAGATAACCTTTAGTATTTCGGGCATGCATTTTATACTTTTATGGTTAGAAAAGTCATTTAACTTACCTGTTATAACTTAAAGCACCCAGAGGAATGAGATACTGGTGCATTTCTTCTCGCCTGTTTGTGCTCAAGCTGCTGGGAGGACTTCATGAAGCTGAAATATTTCGCTGATGTGTTGCCTTTCCCATGCGTACCCATCTCAACTTGCCGATGGAGAACTACTGTCTCACACGCACACAAGCAGCCAACGATAGTAACTTCCTATCTGTGTCCGCAGTCTGCGGCTATTGGAGATGAAAAAGAGGAAACTATACAAAATACACGTTCTAACCGCTGTCAAGGTAAAATTGAAACAGTAAACTAATTTGGATTTGGAGTCACACATAACATTTCTCTGTATTAAGACAAGCTTACATATTTGCCAATCCTTTTCAATGGGAGGTTTTGATTTTTTTTAGATTGTGTACTGCGCGACCTCTTCAAGATATCTCAACGAAGATTGAACTGTCCTGACAAATTTCCTTGAGGAATAGGTTTGCCACATTTCAACAAAATTGGTCCATGGAGGACTGAGTGGTTTCATGTGGAAAGACAGACATAGACTATCGCAATAGGTGCTTTGCACATTATATGTGAACATATATAATAAGAAATTGTCTAATCTATGTACTAGTGTTAGGCCAAAATGGCCAGTGTGTTCAACCTCTCTCATCTTACTTCATATTTGGCGAAGACTATGTCTAATGAAGAGTCTCCACTTTTCCTTCGCTCACACCCTCTTTCATAGGGGAAGTCATTAAGGCCTGTAGTCAGTTCTTACGAAGCTCTCATATATTCATTTCATACTGAAACAAACCTGAGAGTTGTAATAGAGGTGTGACTAATGTTCTCGTGCATCATAAGCTGTACTCTTTAAAATGAATTAAATAATTTCAGTAATTTACTTTCTACAACTGTTTTACCTAAGTTCAGGTATAAGAAGGACCAGAGCTCATACAGGCAGCAGAGGGCACAAGACAGAAACAAGAACTGGATGAGATGCCAGTTCATCACACACACCCACAATCACTCATAATGAGACAATTTTGAGTCATCCAATAACATTATATGGAAGTTTTGGGGACAGGAAAATTGGAGCATCAAGAAAGAAAAATCCAACAAGAATGCAATGAGTACACACAGACTGTGACTGCCTAGGGTTCAAATTCATTCTCGAGGAGCTATTAGGATAGACCAACCACTGTGCCACTCTGCCTCCCTATTACAAACATTTTATATTTTGTTACTTTATTGCTAAACAACTGCCATATGTACATTTTTGTTATGATTTGGATTAATTCTGTTCAGTTCATATCAATTTCAGTTCATTTTGTTTTTATATACAGTATATTTCCATTAAGTACCTCAGAATACTTATTGTTTATATTTGCTTTAAGTTATATACTTAAAATTTGCCATATCATTGCTTTTGGCATGTGGACTTGTGCCTCCATATAGATCATGTTGTTTGCTGAAGTTTGTTATTCTGGAGAAGTATAGACTAAATAATAGCAATCTGACGCACCAATCACAGAACCTAACAAAACTCATCTTGATTTCACTTCTCTTAATTTGTTTGGTATGTTCTTGTTTTCTTTACTTTTTGCAAAAAACAGATCAGCTTATGAATAGGACCACCTCAACCAATGTTTAAGAAATACAGTACTAGCCTTATCTTTGCCACATGGAATAATATTGTTTTATTAGTTTTACAATGAGTACATTAATTTTAGAATGGAACATAGGTCAAGAAAAAAACAGATAATTAATAAAATACTAAAAAACAGTGCATCAAAATTATTTCTTATTTCTTTATACAAAATGAAAATCAGCTAATAATGCATTTCACTAAACCCTGTCAAAGTAGATTTTGTGATGCTAATCACGGAAATAACTTAAAAATTTTCCCATCAAGCAAGGTCTTTGAGAATAGGCTAATGTGAAACATAAATTATAAAATTTTCAAATCAAGGTACTCATTTAACTCATGATCTTCTTATGTTAAAATTGATACATTTTACAGCCATAACCAATGCAGTTTATACTAGAGACTCCCTTGGTAGAAGTTTGTGTGTGTCTACCCATGCCATTTGCCATTCCAATGATATGGAGGGAGCAGAAGGATAATGTAACTGATTGTTAATCCTGCATAATGAATGTCTCAGGATTGTCTTCTACGAACAGGAAGTTTATTGAGTACCTGAACTTTGCCTCTGCAATGAGACCAGTGCCACACAACGAAAAAGTCTCCCTATTCCAAAACCGCCAGAGGTGTGAACGCTGGAGGACAAGGACCAGGAGGCAGAGATGGACTAGCCAATTCAGATAGAAGTTGCTGACGATCCAGATTTAGAGCCATCAACATCCAGCGATCTTCATTCAATTTCTCAGGCAGAGCTCAATGATCTTGTCAGAGATTTCGATTAATCGAAAAGTAAGGCAGAACTGCTTAATTCAAGGTTGCAAGGATGTAACCTTTAGTCACCCAATACAAAATTTTCAGTATTTCATCGCTGTCATGAAGATTTGACAAAATTCTTCAGAGAAGTCAGCAGTCTGACCCTTTTGCAGTAACATCAATGGATTGTTTTCTGCTCTTGGATGTGAACGTGATCCAACAGAAAGACGACTGTTTATTGACTCATCATTGTTACGTTTGAAGCAAGGTTATTATAGTTAATGAAAACTAAAATCAAAACTGAAACTATTATTTAAAAAACATTTTTGTAAACTGAAATAAAATAATTAACAAAACTGAAATGAAAAACTAAAACTAAATGAAACTATTAAAGTAGCTGGAAAGACTAACTGAACTAACTCCACAAGTCCGAAAATACCATTTTTGGAATTATGTCTGTGTGTGTGTATAAACACGATATCTCAAAAATGCAACTAGGTAGATGGATGAAATTCAGCATGTGGTTATTACACCAAAACTGTACATCAGTATTAACTTTTGGGCCAAATCCATTAACCGGAAGTGATATTTTACCTGAACACATACTTGATTTTTTTTTATTCATGCAGCTGCAGAGTCCAATTTATTCAACTTAACTTTTATAATAATTGTTCAATATATTATTAATTTGATTTGTTGTTGATGGATCTTTAATGTACATAATATAATCATTGTCTTGCGGTTTACTCCTCAAATATCCATCCCCATATCTGAGTACACGAGAATGTCTAGCAGAGACCACTTCCAATTTT
The DNA here is from genome assembly GCF_900747795.2 of Erpetoichthys calabaricus. Lineage (NCBI taxonomy): Eukaryota > Metazoa > Chordata > Cladistia > Polypteriformes > Polypteridae > Erpetoichthys > Erpetoichthys calabaricus. Next base: position 101,913,621 of record NC_041405.2, on the reverse strand, counting down.
TGAAAACACTGATCAAGAGACTGACTAGGCCATCATACAAGATCAGCATATTGTTGCTGACCAATTACTTTTGCTTTAAAAACATCATTTTACAATGAAGCCACACAAACCTTGTAAAATTCCTGAGTTGGCAATGTCTCTACTGAACTACATGTAGGTGGGGGAAGAGAGTCTGCCAAGTGGTGAAAAGCTAAACATACTAATTTGTTTTTGTATTTATTCTGTATTTATTAATGTATCTTTTTTAGTTCATATTCACAGCTCAAAATATATTTTATTACATACACATATATACATTTTATATCTTTCCAGGCCTTCAGGTGCAAAATTCTGTCTATAAATTGTTTGTGCCTGAGATGGAATTAGAGATCAATATGGCTGGTAGAAAATAACAAAGCCCAGTGTATGAGATTTTTTAAAGAAATATTGAAGTTATTCATCATAAGCACATTGTCGTTGGAGCAGGATATGTTGCGTGTTGAAGACATTTAGAGTAAAAAAACCCTCACACCTTAAAATTCACCTAAAGTTCATTACAAATTGGCCCATTCTGGGCAATAAAAGGAATAGAAAAAAGTGCCAACAGTCAGCGCATATTTGTTCAGCACAAATGACATAGAATATATTTTAAAAATTATAAAATTGTGTAAAATTGTTCATATTCAGTACCTGGTTTTGATTATGCTTGTTTTTATCAGACAAAAACAAAATCAAATAGTAAAGTGTGTTGTGTAGTGTAGCAAGCTTCCACTAACATTAAATTCATATTATATCCAAACCCATTAAGTGTACAGTTCTGTCTCATTTTAACACACAAACTAAAATCCATAGTAGCTCTTTAACCATACTATAATTACTAAAACTGAAACTAATATATATAAAAATAAAATGGAAATGTCTTTGTAAAATAAAAACTAAACTAAAACTAAAAGTACACGATGGAGGAAAACTAAAACTAAACTGAATTTCCAAGTAAGGTCAGAAAAAAATATAGAAATAAAAACTAATACAAAAAGGCAAAACTATAATAACCTTGGTTTGAAGGCCCGCTTGCTGCACAATGGCAATATCTACCCTTCCATACCTGTTGGACATGCCATTCATATGAAGGAAATGTATGAGAACATGCAGCTGCTGCTGAAACACATTCACTACTAGAGATGCAACTGGAATATATGCGGCAAAATGAAGGTGGTTGCAATTTTACTCTGTCTGCAGCTTGGATACACCAAGTACTGTTGTTTTCTTTGCGAGTGAGACAGCCGAGCAAGAGATTCACATTAGGTGATAAAGGGCTGGTCACCTCGCAGGAAATTGGTTCCAGGGCAGAAGAACGTTACACATGACCCACTGTTTGATCCAAAGAACATATTTGTTCCACCTTTGCATATCAGACTTGGGCTAATGAAAAACTTTGTTAAGGCAATGTACAATTAAAGTGAATCCTTTGCATACTTGCGACAGATGTTTAAAACTTATCAGTTAAGGCAAGGAAAAAGAAGGGGGTTCCATTGGCCGACAGATCTGAGAGGTGATGAAGGATAATCACTTTGATGGCCTTCTGCAGGGTGCCAAACGTGCTGCACGGACAACCTTCAAGAAAGTTGTTTCTAACTTTCTGGGCAACTATAAGTTACCAAGCTATGTTGAACAGTCTGGTCCAGGCATACAAGTCGATGAACTGCAACATGTCACTGAAGATGCATTTTTTTTATTCCCACTTGGACTTCTTCCCAGCCAACCTCGGCACCATCAGTGACGAACATGGTGAAAGGTTTCACCAAGACATTGCCAACATGGGGAAATGCTACCAAGGAAAGTGGAGTCCATATCTGCTGCAAGACTATTGTTGGACACTAATACGCAAAGCATTGGACAGTGACTACAAATGAAAATCTGCAACAAAGCATTTCAGTTCTCGTGTTGCTTACGCTGCAATATTGTAGCGTAGGCCTATGCCACTGGAGGCGTAAAATGCTAAATGCATAAATGTAGTTTCCTTGAAAACTCTGTTATACAGAAATTACAAATGCACATGTGTGTTCAGCATGTAAAAATCTATTGATTTCACCAAAAATTGTAGTGGAAACAAAATTTATGCATGAAAACAAAGTTAGAGAGTCTGAAATTTCTGCACCTCCAACCAATCAAACAAAATATTTTTCAAAGCTATGCTCTGTAATAGTTTGCTTTGTCTCTTTTTGATGTGCTCACTAAGGGGACCTCTCTCTTTCAGGACACAGCATGTTGTTCTTTAAATTACGTAGCTTCTAGAAATTCCAGACACCCTTTTCAAGGCCAAAGTCACAAAATTCTACTGAGCCTGGATAAATGAGGAAGCTGTTTGTCAGTTTGCTGTAGTTCCCATTAGGAATAATGCCTTTAAAGGAAAATATTTCTAGTGATGCTCATTTGACACCTTCAAAAAAGGCTTTGAGAAAGAAATCTCAGGACCAGTAATACTACTTATCAATGTGGCAGTTTGAAGGAATTATTCCTGCAGTTAATTTTTGGCTGTCACAAAGCTTTTTTTCCCTTCACATTCATATACACTTTATTTAGTAAATCATGTCAGACCTACTGTGGCTTATCAGCTGGACTTGTCCTGGTATTGTGAAAACAGATAAAAGCTCAAAACTGTAGGTCGAAAGGAGGAGATGCAAAAAAAAAAATTGTGCTGTCTAACCAGTTACAGTGGAATTTACGGCAATCACATTCAGCGGTATATTCAAGCAGTAGGTGAACGTGATTCTTCTTTGAGGTAGACTTCTCAATCTACATTCAACTCCCGCTTTCTTCTTATTCATTTATCTTCTGACAACACACACAAGAAAGTAGGTGTGCATTAACTACACAGAAAACTGCACTTGAAATCCATCCAAGGTCTAGGTTTACACTATAACATTGAATTTTGATTCATTAAATAAATTGGTCTTCAAATTGCAATTATTACATTGACAGCTGGGACTTATTTGTATGTTACAACTTTTACACATTAATCTATTAATTTGTATTACAGTTTTTTCATCTGACGGTCACCAGAGACCAGTATCTATCTCAGAAGCATCATAAACAGCTATCAGACTTGGATGAGATGGCAGGCTATCGCAGGTTACACTTGTATACATACACTTATTCATATAAGGAGTTGGCACCCAATCTAATTTTGACATTTTTGTGTTAAGAGGAGGAATTATGAGAAACCAGTAATGAATCAAATGGAATGCAGAAAGAATGTACTAATTCTGTATATGGTGGCCAGGCTGGGAGTCAAACCAAAGTGTCCAGAGTGGTGACATAGTATATGGTTAACCACTGTACCACCTTAAAGAGTTGGTAATTAAAATAAAGGCATATAAATTTGTTACACCTGAAAGGGTAGCCGTGAGTCTATTATGTAGAGTGCTTACTTTAGCAACTCTTGTTCTTTTGTTAAGCAGTGTGAGTTGCTCAGAATCCTATATAGCTAGAGATCTTGCATTAACAAATTGCTTATGCCATTGACCATAAAGATATTTTCATTCTATATCTCTGTTGTGTCTTTCAGGGGAGGGAAACGACTTAGTTCAGAATTAACAAATGATATAGAGTGATGCATGCTTCCAATTATCCATTTTCAAACCTGCCTAATCTAATTTCAAGCTTACAGAGGGGCCACAGTCAGCAACGCTGAACATTCTGCCTTTCTGGAATAATTTAGAACATCCAATTAACCAAGCAAAAATGTTTTGGTTTGGGACAAAAAAGGAGCACAGATAGATCAAAAGATAGAGTCACGGTTGTCTCCTTATCTATCTGCTCAGAATGTGTGACTAATGTAAGGTTTTGTTATAATAAGTTCTCATTGTGTTATTTTATTTTTTTGATATTATACTTCTAGTCTAATGGAGCCAGTCTAATTCTTATTCAGATAATAGGTGAAAAAGGTACCAATTAAAGCCAAAGCAAACAAAGTAGAATAATTAAGTGGATAGTGACAATTACAAGAAAAACTACTAAAATGGCATTCAGTGACTGATATTTAGACCAACAAGTTAGAAGTATGAATCAGATTTTGATTCTGTGATGTAATTTATGCTTAGTCCAACAGGTAGAAGAAAATGATATGTATAAGCTATGTTCAAAATTCAAAAACATGTAAAAATGCTCTACCATAAATTTACAACACTGGAAATTAGAATTAAGTCTCTATGCAAGTTTTCATCAGTTGAATCTAATAGATGTCTGGAAATTATAAGGTAATGGGATCAACACTTAAATAAATAAAATACTTAAACATCTACTATATACTGTAAGTGTTGCAGTGCATGCATGCTTTGACATGTTATTCAACATGATGGACACTACACAAAATATACCTGTTTATAAGGTACAGTATGTGATAACTTGGGGAAAGTATACAAGATCAAAACTGACTAAACAATGGCAGTGAACTGTATAATACTACATTATACACTATTGCACAATAAGTAATGATATTCATTAGTATTTAAAAATCTTTATAGTATAAATGATTTTGAAGGCATCTTTAAGCCTAAATCCACCACAGTTTAACAAAACGCAGTACAAGCATTTAGCTTCTAATTTTTTTATATTAGAAATACGAAATTGGATTATCTTTATATTGGCAAAACATAATAATTAGAAATCAAATGTATTAACAGCAAACATTCGTAAGATAAACAATTCAGGTTTCCTTAGACAAAACCTCCTTATCTTTCTCTGCATAAAATCAAACACCTTTGTGTATGCTGAGATGATGCTTCAGCTGTTGCCACGCTACAAGCTTATTTTTCATTGGTTGTTATGATCAACTTCTCAATTTTCTTTGAAAAATAAGAACAAATCTGCAACAATGGCAAGTTCTACTTGGTTTCAGGTCACTCAGTACATTCAAATAATTGCCAGCATCTCATCACAAAATGTTACTGATTAAACTGTATGTAATACAATGGAAGAAAACAATTTACATACATATTTTAAACTGGAAAAATCATCAAAAGCAGCCAAAAACCTAGAGTAATGCCAAGACTGAACAGATGAATCATAAAAGCATTTTGCTTTTAAAGAAATGGAGGAATGAATTGGCAGTATTGCTTGCAGTCAATTTTAATGCTAATAAGGGAGTGAAAATGTTTCACTTCAAAACCAATGAAAGGTGATATACCTTTATTCTTTGAAGTCTGTTCTGCTCTTTGAAAAACACAAATTTCCTTAAATACAAACATACATAGTGTATATTGATTTGCACCAGTGTAAATCAACTTAATATACAGTGCCTTCAGAAGGTATTTTGTTATGTTGCAGCCTTGTACTAAAATCATTTAAATTCATTTTTTGACATATCAAATCACACTCAATGAATGATAAAGTGAAAACAAGATATTAAAATATTTTGGCAGATTAATTAAAAAATAAAAAACTGAAATATCCAAGCAGGAGTTAAAAACTCTACCATAGATGCCTGATTGATGAAGTGCTTCTAAGATGGTCATCCTTGTGACAGGTTCTCTCATCTCAGCAGAGGACCTCTGAGGCTCTGTTAAGAGTGACCATTGGGTTCCTGATCACCTCCTGACCAAGGCTCATCTTGCCTTCCCAGATCTGTGCCTCCACACATCCCATGTCCAAGTTCTGGAAGCAATTTGCTCAAGCTCATGGCTTTGTGTTTGCTCTGATACACATTTTCAGCTGTGGGACCTCATAAAAACAGGCATGCCCTTCTTAATCATGTGCAATCAGCTGAATTTGACCACATACAGCACACACATACATAAAAATTATTTAGGAGTGAATACTACAGCAAACTTTTGTTAAGAATCAAGATGCAAAATTAAATATTTTCTTGTAAAACATCTCTAGTAATTAAACCCCAGGAAAACATTAAAAAAATTTCATCTGAAATCAGAAATCCGCAGCATCCCTTTTTAGTGTAACTAAAGGGGAAAAAAACATTTAGCTGAACTGCTGAATGAAATGAAAGCCAAAGCTAAAAATAAAACCCTTTAGAATGTGGTCTAGTACTTCAAGCTTAAGCTGGACTAAAAATGAAGCACTGCACTTTCTATATGTTATAAAGATAATTGAGTGTTTATCAAGACAGTCAATTTGACTTATTCAAAAGCAGAAAGAGAGGACTTTGTTCAAGCTGAAATGTTTTTGACACAAAGGAAAAAAAACTGTTGACAAGCAGTGAAATATCATAATATACACAATGCTGTGTGTGCCACTGCATTCAGGAGAACGATATCCAGTCCACAAATTGTTAAGTGGTCGGCACACTTTGCAAAACATTACCATTCAAAAAAATACAAATATTTGAAAGTTCCTGCCAACAGACAAAGTCAAAGAAGTTCCTAAACCGAAAGATTAGCAGCTTTGAATAAAACGAATCCAGAAATCAACAGCTTCACACCTTTTAAATCCAAACTAAAAAAATAAACTGGTGCCTCATCCTGTCATTTTTAAAAAGCCATGTCTGAGTAATTTGTTCTATGTTCCATAATTTGCATGTACAGGTCCGTCCTGTTTTCAATAATTTTTAATAGTTGGATGTTGGATGGTTTGGATTTATTTGGTCCTGACATACCTTTCTCTGCTCAAGCTTTCGAAGGGGTTTAATTCCTCTAGCCTGACAATGTAGGATAGGCCATTTAGTCCTCATATGCACTTCTCTGTACATCTTCTGCAGTTACTACTTTTACACTATGTCCGTTTTGAAATGTACAGCACAGTTTTACGGCCTTTTCATTTGAACTGAACTATTTCTATGGCATAACCTAACCCCAACGGCAATTAACCCTTTTAAGCTATTGCGTCACATTGAAATACATTTCTCAATTGTTCTGTAAGATCAAAAGAAATTTGACAAACAAGAGGAGACCATTCAGTCAATCAAGGCCATTTGTTTAGCTAAGAGCTAAGCTCTCCCAATATCTCATCCAGATTCTTCTTGAAGGTTGTTAAGGTTTCAGCTTCAGTCTCAGTAGTTTGTTTCACATTCTAACAACACTTTGCATAGCCAAGTGCTTTGTGGTATTAGTCTCAAATATACTTTCCCTCAACTTCCACTGGTGCCCCCAAGTATTTGATACACCCTTAAGCTGAAAGAATTCTTCTGTTAGCATCCATGTCTTTCTGAATTTTCCTTGCTACCCTTACACCTTATTTAAATGTATGAAAACTACAAAAAATAAACCACCTGAGTGCAGATCTCCAAGGCCTCCACTGAAGACCTCACTCAAGGTAGAGAATTTTCTTAAAGTGTGCACGTATTTTCATGTCCTTTATAGAACTGACATACCAATTCTGAAAGTTGCTACCGATACCAATTGTTGAAGCCCAAGCACATCAAAGGCTTTTTGAAAGTCTGTTGTATGTTTTCTTTACTAATTACCTGTTGTCTTCGTACAGTCTCTCAGTTTATTTCTAACTGCATTTTTCACTATACTGTATGACCCAGTCAGAAGTGAACCATATTGTTCTAACACTATTGATGCTTAATTAGTATCCTTTCTTGAGCAGTGCAGTCACATTTCTCTGTTTCTAATTATTTTTACTTTCTCCTATATGAAGCAAATTGCTGAAATAGGTTTGCTAATTCATCTCTCGTTAACACATTTATTGCCTGAAGCACAATGGACCCTGCTATGTTAAAATCCTTAAAAACAGAGTTTATTCTAGTACTGACTGAGAAATTGTAATTATCTAACCTTTAGTAAAACTTTGGAAAAATACTTTTTTTAGTTTAGCTGCTGTTACTTATTCATTTTCATACAACTGAGTTTTTATAAAGTTTTTTTTTTTTAAATATGGATCAGTACGTATTTCTATTTGTCTTAACATTCATTGTATTTGTTTAGTTTCTCTCATAGCTATTTTGATGACATTTTTGATGGCCCTTTCTTATGCTATTATTGCTTATGCTATGGGAGCAGCAGAAACCTACAAGAGTAGGTTTATAATATAAATGATTTTATTAATCCATTTAGTTTACATTTTAAATTAGCTTCTTTTTGGAATATGGATGGTTACAAAGGAAATAATATTGTTTACAGTAAAACTGCTGTTCCACTCCACTGAGAACTGTCTAGGTGCTTCTCTATTCTGAAGACGTATATTTTTTGCAAATCAGCATGGACAGGATTTCTGCCTCAGAGCTTCTAATCCTGTAGGTCATAATACTGATTTAACTTTTTCAGTGTGTAGCTAGTCATGTTCTCTTCATGTCTGTGTGGATTTTCTACAGGTATCAAATCTAAAGACATGCAATTTAGCTGGACTGGGGGCAGGAAACTGGCATGAAGGATACAGTGGATACAGAAAGCATTTAAATCTCCTCACTTTCTGCACACTTTATTCTGTTGTAGATTTAATTTGTCATTTCTGACCATTAATCTCTACTCAGTAACCCATAATGACAAAGTGAACATGTGTTTTCAGAAAGGTTTATTAAAAATCAAAAACTGAAATTGCTCATTCATGTAGAAGCCCCTTTGGCAGCAAAGCTGCAAAGCTACTGGTTCAGGTGAGGGAACGCTGGCGCACACATGTTGTTGCCGCTCCTCCCTGTTAACACTTTAACAACACTTTTCGCAATTACAGCTTAATTTCTTCTTGGGCAAATCTCTATAAGCTTTTAACGCCTGGATTCAGGCAGTTAATCTCATTCTTCCTAGCCAGCTCTGTTAGATAGGATGGGAAGCATCTGTAAATCTCTCCACGGAAGTTCTATGGAGTTTAAGTCTCGGCTTTGGCTGTGCCACTCAATGATATTATGCTCTTGTTCTTACCAGTGGCATGTTGAAAGGTGAACAGTGGGCTCAGTCTGCGGTCATGTGCACTTTGGAGCAGGTTACCTTCAAGGACCTCTCTGTATTTGGCTGCATTCATCCTTCTGGCAATTCTGACTTTGCCAGACATAGTGCTTGGAGTTCAGCCCAAACATTTAATCTATGTCCCATCAAACAAGAGAATCATTTTCCCTAATCCTCTCACGGTCCTTTACATGTCACTTGGCAAACTCCAAGTTTGGGGAATTACCCACTCTACCTTAAGGGCCTGGTTGACAGACAGCTGCTAAGATGGTCATCCTTTTGACAGGTTCTCCCTTCTCAGCAGAAGACTTTTGAAGTTCTAGACACATCTCAAGGAAATTTAAAATAAACAGAGGGGTTTTTAAGTAATCAACAGAAGTTGGAACACCTTTGCAAATTGTTTACGTTAACTTGCAAGGCTTAATTTAATTTAATTGCTGTAGAACATCTGTAGGTTGTATCCTATTAGTTGTTCCCTGAAGAAGGCCCATTTGTAATATTCTAAAAAAATTTTTGCTAACCTAAAACTTTAAAGTTCAACCTCTGACAGTTTACTTCTTACCTTTTCACCATTTTATGTCATTAAACTTATTTCAACTAAATAGATTTGAAGAAAAATTGAGGTGTTCTAAAACTTTTGACTGGTAGTTTGTGTATGTGTATATGTACACATATTTTACCAACAGAATTACAACAGGCTAACATTTTTTAAAACACTCCTTAACATTTTTTTTAGTTGGACTCCTAGTAGACTATAAAGGCATAGAATTATCACACTCTCAATGGATTTGCAATCTTTACTAATCTCTACTTTTCTCTGATCGTGGCACTGTGCAGCCACATGTGATGGTGCATTGAAGGAGAGTGTCCCAGCTGTCCAGGAGAGTGACTGCATTGAAACAGATGAAGCCTGGAAACAATGAGAAATGACCTACAAACATTTATGTTAGGTAGAATGCCCAGTGGGGGACTGGGTGGTCTTGTAGCATTGGAACCTCTGCAGGTTTTGTTTTTTTTGTCCTGCTAATCTAAAGGGTTTTTTATGTTTCTGTCCTCCCGATCATCTGACCTTATCACCATACACATCTTTAGAAACTAACAATATGGACATTATATACAATTTTTACTAATTATATATCTATTTTATGTAAGCTTGTATTGATTTTTTTAACCTAATTTAGTCTGTGTTTCTTTTCTTGTAACTATTTCTTTGACATTTTGTAAAACATTGTGAGCTGCATCCTGTGTATAAAACAAGCTATAGAAATAAATGTTATTTGCTATTAGCATTATTTTCAGATTCTTATACTTCCAATGACAAATTTTCCAATCAATATGTGCAAAAAACCAACAAGGACACCCTTCTAAATTACTAAGTTCAGGTGTTTCAACCGCACTCATTGTTAACAGGTGCATAAAATCAATAACATAGTCATGCAAAGTGAATTGACAAACAGTGGTAACAGAATGGGTTGCACTGAACAGCTCAGTGACTTTTAATGTGACGCTGCCATAGGTTAGTATGTGAAATTTCCTCTCAACTATATCTGCCCTATCCATCTCTGTGCTTATTATCAAGCTGAAACATCTAGAAGCAACAATAGCTCAATCACAAAGTAGTGTATCACGCAAACAGGGCCACCAAGTGCTGGTCAACAAGCTAATAAAAATCACCTATTTCCTGTTGTATCACTCACAACAAAGTATCAAACTGCCTCTGGAGGCAACATCAGCGCAAGAACTGTGTGTGGGGAGTTTTGTGAAATTGGTTTCCATGGCCAAGCAGCTGCAAATGACGTGTTGACCGAAGCGTTGTAAAACACACTGCCTTTGGACTCCAGAGCAGTGGAGACATTTTCTTTAGAGTGATGAATTATGCTTCGCTACCTAACAGTCTGATTGATGAATCTATGTTTGGCAGATGTCAGAAGAATCCTACCTTCTGGACTGCATAGAGCCTATTATAAAGTTTGGTGGAAGAGGGTTAACAGTCTGGGGTTGTTTTTCAGGGTTTGGCTTAGGCTCCTTGGCTCCAATGAAGGGTACTGTTAATGCCACAGCATACATTGGCATTTGAAGCAATTATGCACTTCAATCTTGGTGGCAAGTTTGGTGAAGGCCCTTTTCTGTTCCTGCATGACTATGCCCCTGAGCACAAAGTCAGGTTAATAAAGTCATGGTTTGATAAGTTTTATATGGAGGAATTTGAGTGGCCTGCACACAGCCCCCTGACCTCAGCCTTACCGAACACCTTTGGGACAAATTAGAATGCCGACTGCAAGCCAGTTCTTCTCATCTAACACATACCTGACCTCACAAATACTGAAAATGCATAAATACTCACAAACATACTCCAATATTTTGTGGACAACCTTGCGAGAAGGAGTGGTGACTCTGAGACTAGCAATCTGCACTGGCAATCAGAAGGTTGCTGGTTTAAATCCCATAAACACCAGAAATGACTCTGATCCACTGGGCCCCTGAGTAAGGCCCTTAACCTGCAATTGCTCCATCCTGGGTATGATGTTAATCTGCAAGGAGGTCTTCCAACTTGGAGGGAAAACTTGGGGGTGGGTGGCAGGACTGGCACTCCAGCCACTGAAAAAAAAAAAAACCTCACACTGTTCGGTGTGGTGTTGAGGTGCCATTTGTTGCAAGGCTGCACTCAAACCTCAACCCATGTGGTGGGTGCGGCAACACAAGATCCCAACCTCTCTCCCTCTTGCCAGAACAGTAGAGATTGTTAAAAGTGCAAAGAGGAGGCCAACTCCATATTAATGCCTATTTTTAGGGTATCCAACAAGCTCATACAGGGGTGATGGTCACGTTTTCACAGACGTTTGGCTATATAGTGCATGTCTAAAAATATTTGAAATGAAAAAAACAGAAATATTGATGTGCTCAGGTCCATGAAATATTTTGATGGTTATCTCAGAAAAAAAGAAAAAAAAGAACAGTTTTGGAAATGCTTGCAGTGGCAGAATAACAACACTAAAAGCCATAGAATTAAATAAACATATTTCATTAACAGCTAAATGAGAGATTTGTTGGCGTGAAAATGGTGGCCCTCCGGGGCTGTTTGAGACTACTAAGTTTAGTGCTTATCAGTTAGCTCATTTTGTATCTTGCTATTGTATTGCTGCCAGTTAAAGAAAAAGAAAACAAACAATTGAAGGTAGGTGATCTTAAAGAGCAAATCAATTTAAATGAAGGCAGAAAGGAGGTGTTCCATCAGGAGTACTGATTGGAGAGAAAACCGTCCCTCTGGGATCCCAGATTGGCACTCGACTTATAAGTGGTTTTTTTTTTGTTTTTTTTTATTTTCTTTCCACAATGTCTTATTGTTGTTTCTCCCATGTAGTACACTTAAAATTTTTGCACTTTTCCTTTCGGAAGTGTTCTTGAGATAGTTTCTTGCTATACTTCAATATGGATACTGTGATAAGAGATTGGTCTCGTGACATGTAGCATCTTCCCTTATTATGGGAGGATCTCAAATAAAATATTTAATTTCTTTAAAGCCTTGATTTTATTTTCAGATTTCATACAAATGCCCTTCGGTTTTCAGTACCATGGAGCACTGTAGTCAGCATCTCTTTGTAATGTAGGACCATCCATCTTTGCATAAAGCAGTACACCGGCACAGAGTCGCAGTATCTGAGGCACAGTGGTTGTGACCTGCTTATGTTACACAAGATGGAATGAGCAACAAAATACCTTTCTTCAAGCATTTCATAACATGTGGTTTACTTGTTGAATGTTGTTTTCAGTTTTTGCAGGAGACAGCAAACCTTACATTATGACCCCATTTAATGACTATATGCTATGATTCTCTACATAAAACATGCTGCATATTATATCTCTGTAAGTATATTGAATGAACAATCCACAGTAAAAAAAAAAAAAATAATAATAATGACTCAAGTCTTGAATAAGAAATGCACAACTCGTTTCATTTAGCTAAGCAATTCCACAGGCAAACATCAGAACTGTATGCCACAGTATGCCATGTGATTATCACAGGGAGCTTCTTTAAATTGATATTTGACCCATCAAAGTTAGCTTGTACCCAAATGTCAAAGGTTTTGTATTAATTAAAAAAGGATTCCAAGAACTAAAATACAAAAATGGTAAAAACAGTATAAAACAGTGGCATGGAAAGGTTTGGGCACACTCGATTAAAATGTCTGTTACTGTGAATAGTTAAGTGAGCAGAAGATGAAGTGATCACCAAAATGCATAAAAGTTAAAGAGGATACCTTTCTTTAATATTTTAAGCAAGATTACATTTTTATTTCCATTAATCACAGGTACAAAATATCAAAAAAAATTCAAAGGGCCTAAAGCATAAGTTTGGGCACCCAAAATGGTCAGTACTTAGTAAGAAGCCCTTTGGCAAGTATCACAGCCTGTAAATGCCTTTTGTGGCCAGCTAAGAGTCTTTCAATTCTTACTTGGGGTATCGTTTGCCCCTTCGGCCTTGCAAAAGGCTCATAATTCTGCATGCACTGAGGTTTAGCGATGTATCCACAGACTTTCCATGACATTTAGTTAGGGGGACTGTAAGGGTCATGTCAAAACTGTCAGCTTGTGCCTCTTGAGGTATTTCCATGTAGATTTTGAGGTGTATTTTGGATCATTATTTGTTGTGGGACCCATCCTCTTTTTATAGATGGTGTGATGTTCCTTCCAGAATTTGCTGGTATTTATTTAAATCTATTCTTCCCTCTAACAATGACATTTTTGCTGGCTGTAACACAAACCCAACGCATGATCCATTGCCCACACCTACACCAAATTCGGCACCCTTTCTTATCTAACATACGTACCTTTGCACATTGCGGCCAAAAAGTTCTGTTTTGACTTCATCTGTTCACAGGACTTGTTTCCAAAATGCTTCAGGCTTATTTAGACGTTTATTTGCAAAGTTCAGATGCTGAATTATGTGACTAGGATGCAGGAATTTTTTTCTTCTGCTGAATCGACCATGAAGGTCACATTTGTTCAGGTGTCAATGCACAATAGAACAGTGCACCACAACTCCAGAGTCAAATGGGGTTCTTTATTTGCCTTTCTAGCAATCCAATGAGCAGTTCTTTCAGAAAGTTTTCTTGGTCATCCAGATCTCAACTTATCCTCCCGCGAACCTGAAGATGCTAAGGTGTCTTCTTGTAGCCTTCACCTGCTTTGTGAGCATCAATTATTTTATTTTTCCAGAGTGCTAGGCAGCTGGTTAGAGGAGCCCATGGCTGCTGATTGTGGGGACAAGGTTTGAGGAGTCCGAGAATTTATATAGCTTCTCAATTTGCATCACCTGAGGTTTCCTATTGAGACCCTGGTACACATTATCTGAGACCTCAAATATCGTGATCTTGGGGTGCCCAAATGTTTGCGTGATGCTCTTTTCCTTTTTTCACTGTACAATTGTACTAAGCAAAATCAATATACAAATCTTGCATAAAATGCTAAAAAGAAATGTGTCATCTTTAACTTTATGCTTTTTGGTGATCAGTCCATTTTCTGCTCACTAAACTATGCACAGTAACAAACATTTTAAGTGAGGATGCTCAACGTTTTGCATGCCATCTGTGATAGATGTCCAGGGCAATTACCCAGCAGGGATGCTAGTTGGGTGGAAGGACCAAGGGAAAGAGAATGTTTGGGGCATTATCTTCCCCAGGATGCTAGAGGGCAGACTCCCTGGGTTGATACAGCATCATGGATCTCTGCAGGGCATACTGGGAGTTGGAGTTTGGAGCATCCCTGTTGGGTTCCATGGGTGCTGCAGAAACTGTGGAGCCCTTTATGGCAGCGTTTCTGCCACACCCAGAAGTCCTGCTGGAAGGTGGTCAGCAAACACTTGGAGCACTTCGGGGTGCTCTAGAAAAGGGGCCAGATCCAGAGCCAAGATAAGCCAGAGTCGGGAGGAGGTGGACAAAGCTTGCTAGAGGAGGAGTGGAGGCAAAGAGAAAAAGAAAGAGAAAGGTGCATTGTACTGTGCTGCTGTAGGGAGCAAGGAACAAATGTTTCCCCATTATAATAAACATGTGCCGTGCTTGGACTTGTGTCTCTGCCCGTCTGTGTTGGGGTTGTGGAGGCTGGAGCCCCCCTGGTTTCCACACATTGTATGATTCACGGTCTAATTTAAAAATAAAACATTTATACTCAACTAGCCATATGTGGCCAACTACGTTGCACGTGTTAAGGTTGTCTGTGAAGGGCTCCCTGTTTAAACGCGGCTGCCAGTTGTGAACTGGGCCCTTCATCGCACAGCATTATGATTTTTTATAAGGGAAATAAAATTACAAAAGAAAACCCTTGAACATTGATTCGATAGGAACGGCCTACTCGGAATCACTGTCCGAATAGTAATTATGTGGTGGTGTAGGAGCATTTCTGCTTCTCTCCGTTCACAGTCCGTCTCATTTTCACGACACTATCGTTTCCTCTCATGATCTCTTCTCAACCTTTCTCCAATCTCGCAGGTTGCTTTGTGGCAATCCAAAGAGTAAGGCAATATACACAGAGCAATGGTTATAAAAGGGGGACACATAGGTATCCAGGCTCTTTAAAGCATAAATAAGGATCAGTCCACTAACATGTGAGCAAGCCACGGTACAACTGTGAGACGCGCAGCACTCGCCGGCTACAACGTAACAATAATAATTTCCGGAACGTGCTGTTACGTTGTCATTCATTTTACCCACTGTCTTTCTTTCATTCATATGTTACGTAGGCACTTACCTTTTATCTTCGGCAATCTCATTCTCTAACCAGGCCTCAGGAGCTAACCAGCGTAACACTGTCCACCACCCCTTTTGTTATTCCGGCACATTGTTGACATCCGTGAGTAACAACAACGTACTAAACTGGAAGGTGGTCTACACATGCGTGGAATTTGCGGACAAACAAAGATCAAGATCCAAATGAAGATTATATATAAAGATTAGTTAATTTAAAGCACAACAATTTGTTTAGTTTGAATGTCTGTGTTTTGAGGTGTGACTGGAGTACTACAGTCTTCAGTAGCATAAGCCTGGAGGAGATTCTTAATGCAATGCCTATGTTTTAGCTGTCTCTCTACTGCCATCTAGTGCTTCTTCTTCTAATTCATTCGCGGACAAACAAAGATCAAGATCCAAATGAAGATTATATATAGAGATAGCTACTCAAATGAAACATGATAAAAAAGCAATCTGACAGATATAGTATGGGCAGAAACCAAATAAGAACATTGAAAAAGGAGATTCTAGCTACACTGCCATCCATGTGCTGTGTGCTCATAGTTCACTTTTCTTCACAAGGACACTTTTCTTCAAAAGTATGAATTTAAGGAAAAAAAATATTTATTGTGCAAAGAAGATGACAGTGACATATGGTATTTGAATACATACACTCCCAAACTGCACAGCTGATGCAGCAGGAACTGTACAGTTCTTCTATCAGCAGCATTACAAGCCAGGTGCAAAATGTTGGTATCTGCTATGTAGGACTGAATCTTGAGAACAAAATGAGTGCTACGCTCAACAATTAAATGCATTTCCTGACACTCCCTGGAGAGACAGTTTTTCTAATAACTCCTTGGATATTTCCTTCCTGTTTCCAAAAAGGTAGTCTCCTCTCTTTATGTTGAGCTACACAAAGTCTCCTTAAGACCTATTCCTTTACATTCATTATGGCAAAGACACCTTACTCCTAATTTGACCATGTTTTGAAATATTACTTTTAAAACTATAACAATCACATCTAGAAATCCACATTATCAATTTACACTATTTCAATTTGTGCATAGACTATATATCACACCCCCACATGTGCATTTGCTGTGGGCCTTTCTCCTGATCTTCACCAGAACATTTCTCCTTGTTTTTGGAGCTACTCTTCTATTTCTCAATATTAGTCTCCCATTTCCTTTTCTCTTTTCCCAATTCTGACTATAAACATTTCCTTCTCCCCTCAAATGCATCTCCTAATGGACATCTCTTCCTTCAATCTCACTTCTCTCCAGTAGAAAATCTTTTTTTGGGGGCACCATGATTCTCACTGGAGAAAAGCTGACTCTTTAGCCCTGAATCTGTGGAATTCTTCCTTTTATAAGCAGAAGGTCAAGACAAAGAAAATCCAAATAAGTACCAAAAACACTAGGCAACACTCACAAAATCCTAAACCAATGCATATGTGAATTTGTGAATTTCCCATTGGGATTAATAAAGTATCTATCTATCTATCTATCTATCTATCTATCTATCTATCTATATGGTCGAATACTAGCAGAGAAAAAAAGTAAAAGGGAGCTCAAGATGGGCCATTTTAGAGATATTACAATGTTTGAGGGAAAATCACCCTTCAGCCTTCCAATTTAATCAAGGGCACACATCACTGTGACCAGGGACTAAATGTAAATAAATGGAAGGCACAAGTCTTGTCCATTTTTAACGCCACTCCATGAAACTTCCAATCTCATCACCGTGCGCCTACCTCCATCTTCCTTAGACCTGGATGGTTCCTATAAAAAAAGCTGAGTGTTGATCTCCTGCTGTTTTCTAAGCTCCAAACTCAAAATACTCCTATCTGTAAGTTGGCTTTAAACATCCTACTGGGGTCACTTCTAGTCAAGTTCTGGAACCACCAATGAGAATGGGGCCGTGGTAATTTTGCTCTTCAGTCACAAGGCCAAAATTACTGTTAGTGGTCTCAGTAATCCCTGCACTCCAAAGCTTATTTGCTTTTAAAATGTATTGTCTTTCAGGAAGCCTTTTACTATAGTCACCCATTCCTTTAGAGGTACAATTGTTTGGTACCACCAAGCAAATGTGAAAGAGTGTACAGGTCCCTATCAGTCCAACCTGAGACCATTTACTTCATAGTCTGACTCCAGCTTAACCAGCTAGTGTTCACACGCACCCAGCATTACATACATACCACCCTTGTTTGTCGACTATCCCAGGAGGTGGTCTATATAACTAAAGGTTGTTCTGTGCCAGTCAGGGACAGACATTCATTTTAATTTATTCATTTTGTGAGTAGCTATACAGAATGTTGGAGAAGGTTCTACTAACCTTTTTATGTATGGGTTTTAAAAATATGAAAATAGCATGAAGTTCCTGGCTGCTCATTGCACTTTATTATCTGAAATGCCACAGGACTGAATCACAAAATAAAGTGCCAACTCATTTCAATAATAGGGCAGATTTTTTTTTCCAAAAACCAATTTTCACTCATGATTTCATCTCAGATTCAGGGAAGGACAGGTGTGGACAGATGTTCCATTTTAATTTTCACTCCAAATTTATGGGAGTGGAGGACACTAATAAACAAAGCAGTTTCTTTCATCACCTTCCAGGTGACAGCTGAGACCATGGTGTAATTATTTCTTTTATTTCTTTATCAGTAACGATTTACCTTTGTTCAATTATGAATTTAAGAAGTCAACAAGATCTTCATATATGCTCCAATTATTAAAAAGAGGTGTTTAAAGACTAATTTTATTATTGTGGCTCTTGTTGGCACAACCCACAAAGAATGGCAGACAATGACTTGGATAAATGTGTGCCTTAACAGGTTTCTTCACTGAGATCAAATCTGCCCTTAAGATTTCATAAGTATCTAACTGTCAACTTTCAGGGCATACCTCAGAGGTCAAATATTCTATTATTCTGTGTTCATTACGAAGCAAGACACAATGAGGCTGTCAGAACTAATACACGTTCTTCATCTTGACACTTAATGAACGTATTTCATTACCCACCTCCATTCTTAACATAAAAACAGCGTACACTCCAGTCTGTGGTGTGACATACTGTTAAGTTCCAAATTGCTGCAACTTATATCATGTCATGTTAAGCTATTAATATAGAGGAAAAGCAAAAACTAGATCTTAGCTTGCTATATACATAAAACAGAAACTTCAACACTATCATCAAAGAAAACACCACAGATAGTTTAAAATTATCAATGAAAATGAAACAAATAAGGTATTTAAGGATTACTAAGAGTGGTATTAATCATAACCCAATCATAATAAACCACAGATAATCGGGTTCTCTTAATAGACTGGACATTTGACATTCTAATATCAATCTGTATCTATGCTAAATCAGCGAGTAAAACTCTCAAAAGTTATGGGTGCATAAAAACTCAACGCAAAGCAGAAAATCCCAGAGTACGGATGTCTACATTCCAGTTCTATGCAGCTTTTCTTCAAAAATATGAAAGCCATTTCTAACTTGTGTAGCTGTACCATGGATCCAGTATTATACAGTAAATCCACCTATAAAAGTTAAGACTATAACACATTTAGAATTAGGCAAACTCTGTAAAACCAGAAAAACAGAATCTCTTAAGTGACACATTTTCTGCTGAACCTCTATTTACACTTTGATGTACAATGACCTCAGTGTCTCAAAAGATCTTCAGCCAATCCCAATTCAGACTCAAGCTTACTGTTACAGGTAAAGTGAAATTCTTACCTGCATGTCTGGCCAACATAAAGCACATTACCAGTCCCTGGAACTATGATCAGCAAGTATTTCTAGTCTTACATGGATCTTGCTTAAATCTCTGGATTCCTCATTTGCCAAAAGTGATTTTTCCAAGCAATAATCTGAAAATGTCAGAGATAAGGCAATTACTGCAATACATCCAGTTCAAATTACCAATTGTGATAATAGTAGGCTACAGAAATAGTTTGACATTTTTGCAACATAAGCCATCTTTGAAGCTATGCCATATGCAGCCATCTTTTTCAATGCTCTGCCTAGCATTGCCATATTGGCAACTTGGGACCTAAATTGAGTAACTGGAAGAATCCTAACTTGCCCTCCCTCTACTTTGGAATTTCTTAATAATGTACTTTGTTACCTAAAATAGGAAAACAAAATTTCACAAAATACACCAGGTTTCATTTGACAGTCTTTCACTTTAAACCCCTTGATTAATTTTTACTATCTAGCCCTTATTTTTTTTGAAATTGAGGTTGAGTATTGATTTTAAAGCACTTGGGTGTGATGGGATTGTTCAAATAGTACCGAAATAAATCTTTGGTAAAAAAACATTCAGTCAAATCGCATAAGATAGGAGAGGTGCCTGACAACTGAAAGATGAATCCTAGCAATTTTTACAAGTAAGCTTTACATGTCCTGTGTCCTGCAGCAATGCCATCTTAAATCTGAAATAAATGAAAAGACTAATTGTGTAATAAACATATACTAAACGAGAAGGTTTTGCCCAAAAATATGTTAAATGTGTTTGAACAGACAACTAGAGTCATGCACCAAAGTAAAGATAAGACATAATTTACTTTAAAATTCCTGAACGTCTTTTTATAGGTATTCACTGAAAGTTCATCCTAAATGTAGGCAATATTAACAAAACTGAATTGATGGTTGATTAGTTGGTAGTGGCAAAGAGTACAGGAAAGAAGAGCAAAAGAACTATCAAAGAGACCTGTCAGTGGACTATTAGACTTAATGATTTACAATAATGATTTAAATAAAGATTTAAATAGCCTCCTAAAAAATGTTACCTTACACCATATAGTGGGAACCGTTTAATATAAGTTGGAGAACATTATACTCAAACTGGATAATGTGCTACTAAGACTGCAACTGGTTGACTATGAAGGATAAAGGAGATAAGACTGTCAGCAACAGTGCCCCATGTCTTCTCAGGGTCGTACCACATAACTTAGGTGAACCTGGAAAAGCACCCTCTGCTGTGCATGTGTGCCACAGGCTAAGGGAATTGATCCTCTTTAGAGGAGGACGTTTATGCATGAAATGTGGGTAACACCATTCAAAGATCCCAAAGGGATTAACAAAGCTGCTTCAGCTAAATTCCAACAATTTAGTAGTGAGCCACATTCTTGAAGACACTGGTGCAAATTCGGAGGGTGAGAAGAACTACAAAACCATAGCATGCATGTGTTTACAAATATATCATATAAGATGTACATTCAACTCTTTGCTTTGCACTGCCGTTAAATACTGAGTCCTATACATGTAAAATGTGACCGTGATATTTGAATAAGAATGTTGGCAAAAAAAGTTCCCCTCTGTGGTGAAAAAAGGACTCTACATATTTTGTAGACAGTGATAATCATGCAGTAGTGTTCAAAAGTCTGAAACCACACAGAAAGTTTAATATTTTGATATAAATTGCCACTTTTTAAACTTTTTATCAAGACACCATTAAATTTAATTAAAAACACAGCCAAAACATTACAAGTGTTGCAAATGGCTACTACTGCTTGAAATTAATGATTTAAAATTATTCACATATGACAGCAAAACCCCACTTTCAGCCACTATTACTCCAGTGTCCTCTCTCAACTCATCCTTAATTTATCATGTTTAAATGATGGTGGGTTATTAGCATAACCTTTGAAATAGTGATAGCACAAATGAAACCTGTTACATTGTTCAATAAAGCATGGTACAGGGATTTATAAAGTTCAATTCTAGGTTAAAAACAGACAAAATGTATGTTACTTGCCTTTTTTTGTTTTGAAAATTAGATCCATAGAAGATTCATATTTTTTTTTTATCTAGGTCAAATTCTATGTGCTAAAGATAAGGCTGAATCTCCACTTATCATGAACTTCATTAGTTCTGACTTTCAAACAGACTCAGAATCTATCTCTGATAAATATGTATTTTACAGTTTTGTAATTAATTCAGAATAAGAACAAAAAATATAGTTCAGAAATGCTAAACACTAATTGGAACACATAACTTAAGGAAAAATGTATTCAGCTCTTTCTTTTTAGAATCCTATTCTATATAAGATTTCAATGTAAAATCTTTCACCCAAAACTGAACAAACCTTTAAAAAATGCTACGTGTTGATATCGCTTGTGTTAAACACTCATTTTCTCATGCTGTTGACAAACTAACAGAAATTCATGCTCTGTTTAGCAGTCATGTTTTACTCATAATTTTCCTAGTCATGAAAAACAGAAAGCTGGCAATAAGCCATGTTTGAAATTCAACTGATGAGGCAAGATACAAAAGCCAACAGCCAGGCAAAAGGAAAAGCAGAAGATCAGGTGAAGAGAAAGTTTAGAAAATGACAGTAAGTATATATAAAAAAGAGAGACAGTAAGCCACAAGATGATGGAAAAGCTAGAACTGGACATTTTCACTTATATTGAAAACCAAGCTTTGTTTTACCAATACTGTACCAGGTTAGCAACACAGCTGCAAAAGACAGCTAATAAAGAAAAGGAGCAAGGCCCAGCAAAATGCCAACAGGAGACTCAGCTTAATTTTGTGCAACAATCAATTAGGTCTGCTGTGGCATGTATCTTCTTTTTTAATCTGAAAACTGAGCACAATTAAAAAAAAAGTGCTAATTATTTATACTTGTTTATTTTTGTGTTGTTAAAACTTAATGAAAATGTTTATACTCTCTGAAATTTTAAAGTGAAACTACAGTATAAATTTTATATTACTAAAAGTAAATGGAATATTTGGAAAATATTTTCATATGCATAGAGTACAGTGAACTTCTTACTTTTGTGCTCTAATCAACTTGCATTTATTACATATCAATTTTACTTATTACATATACATACAGGGTTTTTAAAAAACATTTTATATCAGTGGAAGACAATCTTAAGATACCATATTCTTCCATAACAGGATACTTAATTCAAAGACAGAATATTTTTAAAATTTTACAGAAACACAAAACCATGGATAATTTAAGACAGTGGTTTTTAAAATCAGTCCCGGGTTACCCCCAAGGCTGCAAATTTTTCACAATCAGTGCATCATCCTTATTTGTAATTGATCTTACTGTACAGTCATCCAGCCTGTAAATATTTCTAGAAATTATTGAAATATCTGTATTCTTTGCCATAAATGCTTATATTTCTTTTACGGTTTTCTTTTTAATTTGCCCTTTTCTGTAGAGTTATTCCCTTAACTGTAACCAAATGTTGATGATTAGCAATGAGCAATGCAGAGGTGCAAATAGCATTGAATGTTAAAGGGAAGCAATGGCCTCCATTTGCCCCCTCATTAAGAAATGTTTCTCACAAAAGTGCATACAAATGAATACGGCACTAAAGTAATTTATCCCCCAATGTTTTCTGCATTTGAATACAATTAAAGCAACAATATCAATAGAAAAACGGTGAATGAAAAAGAAAACGGCAAAGGAAACAGAGCAGTGTTTCCCAGCCTCAGTCCTGGGGACGAGTGTGGCTGCAGGTTTTTGTTCCAACTGGATTTCTAATCAGTGACAACACCTGATAGCACTGATCTCATTTAATTAGCTGGTATTATTTTTCTTTTATTCTACATTCAGAAAAGCACAGCAGCATGATTTTTACATTTATAAGACATTTAGAAATATTTCTGCTTTTGCTATAGATTTAAATGCTTAGCCCTCTTTTGTTGATTTCATTATATTTTGCCCTTTCTCTGTGCAGTTTTTCCCTTCGTTGTATCTTATTAATGACAATTAAAAATGAGCAGAGCAGAAACGCTGGCAAACAAAACTGAATACTCAAAGGCTGCAACTACTTTAGCATCAGACCCACTAATTAGTAAATAATGGATTAATTAAACAATTAGAACACCTAGAAAAGTAGAATGAAAATCAAGATAAAAATATTGTTAAAAAGAAAAAAATACATTATTCCCATATAACTGCTTGTTACATTGTAATATATACACTGTGTGTGTATATATATATATATATATATATATATATATATATATATATATATATACACACACACACATACACACACACAGGTCCATAAATATTTGAACAGAGACAACTTTTTTCTAATTCTAATGAAACAACTCACGATGCAGTTGAAGTGCATACTTTCAGCTTTAATTCAGTGGGGTGAACAAAACGATTGCATAAAAATGTGAGGCAACTAAAGCATTTTTTTAACACAATTCCTTCATTTCAGGGGCTCAAAAGTAATTGGACAAATTAAATAACTGGAAATAAAACGTTCATTTCTAAAACTTGGTTGAAAACCCTTTGCTGGCAATGACAGCCTGAAGTCTTGAACTCATGGACATCACCAGATGCTGGGTTTCCTCCTTTTTAATGCTCTGCCAGGCCTTTACTGCAGCGGCTTTCAGTTGCTGTTTGTTTGTGGGCCTTTCTGTCTGAAGTTTAGTCTTCAACAAGTGAAATGCATGCTCAATTGGGTTAAGATCAGGTGACTGACTTGGCCATTCAAGAATTTCCCACTTCTTTGCTTTAATAAACTCCTGGGTTGCTTTGGCTGCATGTTTTGGGTCATTGTCCACCTGTATCATGAAATGCCACCCAATCAATTTGACTGCATTTAGCTGGATTTGAGCAGACAGTATGTCTCTGAACACCTCAGAATTCATTCTGCTGCTTCTGTCCTGTGTCACATCATCAATAAACACTAGTGTCCCAGTGCCACTGGCAGCCATGCACGCCCAAGCCATCACACTGCCTCCACTGTGTTTTACAGATGATGTGGTGTGCTTTGGGTAATGAGCTGTTCCACGCCTTCTCCATACTTTTTTCTTGCCATCATTCTGGTAGAGGTTGATCTTGGTTTCATCTGTCCAAAGAATGTTTTTCCAGAACTGTGCTGGCTTTTTTAGACGTTCTTTAGCAAAGTCCAATCTAGCCTTTCTATTCTTGAGGCTTATGAGTGGCTTGCACCTTGCAGTGAACCCTCTGTATTTACTTTCATGCAGTCTTCTCTTTATGGTAGACTTGGATATTGATACGCCTACCCCCTGGAGAGTGTTGTTCACTTGGTTGGCTGTTGTGAAGGGGTTTCTCTTCACCATGGAAATGATTCTGCGATCATCCACCACTGTTGTCTTCCGTGGACGTCCAGGTCTTTTTGCGTTGCTGAGTTCACCAGTGCTTGCTTTCTTTCTCAGGATGTACCAAACTGTAGATTTTGCCACTCGTAATACTGTAGCAATTTCTCAGATGGGTTTTTTCTGTTTTCGCAGCTTAAGTTTGGCTTCTTTCACCTGCATGGAGAGCTCCTTTGACCGCATGTTGTCTGTTCACAGCAAAATCTTCCACATGCAAGCACCACACCTCAGATCAACTCCAGGCCTTTTATCTGCTTAATTGATAATGACATAACGACGGACTTGCCCACAAATGCCCATGAAATAGCCTTTGAGTCAACTGTCCAATTACTTTTGAGCCCCTGAAATGAAGGGATTGTGTTAAAAAAATGCTTTAGTTGCCTCACATTTTTATGCAATCGTTTTGTTCACCCCACTAAATTAAAGCTGAAAGTCTGCACTTCAACTGCATCTGAGTTGTTTCATTTAAAATTCATTGTGGTAATGTACAGAACCAAAATTAGAAAAAAGTTGTCTCTGTCCAAATATTTATTATTATTATTTTTTTACCAAACTTAGTTTTGTAATTTCTACATTGTTCCCAAAACACGGAACTTGGGAAATAACACACCACTTAATTAACCCAGGAGTCCAATTAAAAACAGAAGCTTGTTGGAACAAAAACCTGCAGCCACAGGGGGGACACAGGACCAAGTTTAGGAAACAGTGATTTAGAGCAAAGATGCAGATATTTCAAAATTAATTCAAATTAGGGACAGCTTACTCAACAGTGATATCAGGTAAAAGTAAGAATGATGCACTGATTGCAAAATTGGCTTAAATAAATACTCATACCCATAGCCTCAGCCATCCCTGCGTCTGAACTTAAGAACCAGTGGCTTATGGTATTGTAAATTCTGTGCTACAGTGAAAACACGCTGCACTCACCCTTGGAAAACCTAGATATTCATAAGTTACTCCATCTGAAAATGTTTATTATTCATTTTTAAGATAATATCTTAACAGTATGCTGTAACCAAGAGAAGTCAAATATCTGTCAAATATCAAATTTAAAGACTGGCTTTATAAAATAACAATGGCTATTTAGTTATTACAACCATATACAAGGGTAGACCTAAATTAGTAGTAGAACTGGCAGAAATAACTACATCCATCTCTACCCCATCTACCAAACTAACAGCAGACAGGCTCTTATAAAGAGTCCATATCAGCTGGCATGTGCAAGGCTGAGCAGTGGGGTTCAAAGAAATAGCAAGACTTGACACAATAAATGGTTCTTATTTTGGGAGAGCCGTAGTCTTTTTCCGAACTATAATAACTGCAACAGGTGATTACAGACCACTTATACCGCCTGATTGTTCCATGATCTAAGATGAGCATAGACTCAAAAGTAAGAGCAATTGAAGATCCACAATCTTCTCTGCTGTCCAGATCACTCTATGGTATTACCATTCTGAGGGGGTAGATATATTGTTTAATGATAATGTTATAAATGATAAAAGGGTTCTTTCAGTGACAGCCCATTAAAACTAGATCAGGTCTTCTTGAGCCAAAACAACAAAAAATACTGTAAATATTCCTAGTTGAAAGCAGTAAACAAACAGTGGAAATTATTGTGCATGCAGACACTTCATGTACTTGCTATGTAGCAGTGACGTGATACAGAGACTAGGACATAAAAAGAGCAGTTTAGGATATTATAGTATTGCTCATGCATTTGTAGTCATGCCCTTACAACATGCATTCCCTGCAACTCTTCTTTTGAGTTTACGAACAAAGACTTTGCTTTACTCCCACCTCCAGTATGGCCTTTTCTGGCTTCGACCACATAAATCCCTGCTATTCAGCTCATCTCATAGCTGCACTGCACCTTAAGAGTTTTTGTCCAGTGGCAATTTGCCTTGAGTTCAAGATTCAGTCAGCGAACAAGTGTTCTAAGAAAGTTGTTTTTGGTATACTGATTTTGACTCTTGCTCTTTAGTTTTAATTCGGTCTTTGTATCACTGTTTTGATTTTGGTTATATTGTAGTATTTTAATCATTGTCCTGCAAAGGGGAGGGCAGGTAAAATCTTACTGAATAAACAAGAGGATGCACATAAAAAGGAAGCCAAAACAAAATTAAAAAATAGCAATCAAGAGGATGCACATAAAAAGGAAACCAAAACAAAATTAAAAAATAGCAATCAATTCCAAATTTCAGACAAGAATCAAAAACAACAGACAGACAAAGAGGTCATACCAAACTAAGCAAAAACATTACAAAATATTTTTTAGAATTTTTTTTTTTTTTTAAATACATAGTTCGGATTTAGAAAGGAACTACCAAGCTGACCTTTAATCCCATTATTGCGATTACCTGCAGTTCATGACCTAGGAGGTCACGCCCCTAGAACACGAAAAGCAGTGATAACAATGATTAGGCAAAATGGTGGCCAAGATGTTAGAAAAAAACTTAATGAATTACCTGAAACAAAGATTTGTCCGAAACCTGATCAAGACAGTATTTCCTGATGATTACAGTCAAGTCCACCAGTTTAGGAAAGACATTTTAACACTTAGAAAAGTTGAACTTTGTTTTTGAAGTTCTGTGCTCCCTAACACATAGTACTACCAATCAATCAGGTTTGAAAAAAAGAATGTGCAGTGGTGCCCGAGCACTATATCTTTCAGGTGGTTTTGCGTTTTCATAATTGGTATAAGAATTCCTTTGTACAATTCTGTTGGATAGGTATCTGGACTTGCAACTTCTTACATTGTAAGGAACATCTGCTATTCCGAATTTCAAAAAGCTTCAGTGTAAAACTGTGCAGTACAGTCAAAAATCCAAATTACAGTAAAACTAAAACTGATGGCTTTGACAAATACCAGTAATTATACTGTACTGTATGCTGCTTAATTGTTTATTGCGCATACAGATGGGCCTTTTATCTGCTTGGTATTCACCTCTCTTGAATTTCTTTCTCTCACTCACTTACACCACCATAGCCAAGCAAACATAGCACAAGAAACAGCTACTTCCTGAATTTCTTCCAGTTTGCATTGCCTCAATAATCAGGTTGAACCACACGGCTCTCTGTAATTAATATATGTAATGGTGTAGATTCACTTATCACAAACAGTTCACAAGTCCATACACAGAAACATTACACTTAAGACACAATATCACATTTTCAATTTCATATTGCATACACAGATATACACATTTGTGTTTTATGTTTAAAAGTGTTTTCCATTAATGTGTAGTATAGTGGTGAAATGATTTTGTCCCAAAAACCATATTGGAAGAAGAATTTCATTAGGTGCACTGGATTAGGTACAGTATATTACCCATTACTGCTTCACTATTTTGTCCAGTTCTTCCATGAACATAGCAGATCTAATTTATTGAGAAAGGTATTGTTTAAAATGGATGTCTCCTTCATTATACTCTGATCTGTATACAGTTACTACTTTATGCACAGTGAATTTGATTCAATTGCCTTCTTTTCTTTCTCAAATTGTACAATGGAAGTTTATGGCAAACACTTCTCAGGTAAGTAGTAAGTTCTTTCAATATATGGTTCGTCAGGGATAACAGCACCAAATGTTTTTATTAAAAAGTCAGAAACACACTTAACAAAATGAGCAAAAGCAGTCTCTGAGTATTCCAGTATATTAAAGAAACAAAGATTTGTCCTTCTTATCATGCCTTACAATTCCACTAATTTATTCTAAAGGGATTTACATTCCAGGGCTACCAATCTTTCATCCATAGAGCCCACCATATGTTCGAGTTGTTCCACACATTATATTAAGCTTTTTTTCAGAATGTCATATTGAGGATCAAAACAATTAAGTTTGGTCTTTATCTTACTCGTATCACTCTTAAGGTCTTTCCTTTCACTATTCATATTTTCTCATTAATATTTTTGAATATTGTCCAGATTATTCTCCAAACTTACCCATTTATCTGAGCAAGACTTTTCCTTATCTATTTTTTGTTGAATATTTTTGATATTCTGATTTGTGCTATGATTTATACTGTCCATTACCTTGATCAGTAACTTTTGCAATTCCAGATCAGTGTGTTGAGCAACCACTCAGGGTCGTTTTCAAGAAATCCTTGCTACTACCTTCACTCTCATTAGACCTCGGACTCATTGACATGGCTTTTACTGATGGAGTTGCTTCCGTAACTTTAGCACCCCATAAAGCAGGGCCTGTTTCAGACTGTAACATGCCATCTGCTTTAACTTAGGTTGCTCTTTCACTTTCTCAGCAGGATATTTTTGGGGGGGTGGCATATCATGCCCTGAATGGTAAGTGAGCTTTACATGCAGTTAAACACAAAATAATATCTGAAATTATTACTTTATTTACAAACATGCATGTCAAAAAAGTAATTTACTTAAATAATATTTCAAACGCCAACATAAACAATGGATGAACCATTTTGTTTGGTGTTCATATGAACTCTGACTCAAAAGTTTCATCCTACAGAATGATCAAATATTTTATAAAGTAATGCATGCGCTAACAGTCGCTAATATGGCTGACTGCACCAGCTAGTCTGTGGGCCTTCCCTAGTAATTAAACAAGTTCAGTTTTGTTATAACAAGAACTGCATCAAAAAAAATCTTGTATTTTGAACATTATTAAATTAAAAAAAATATATAAAACAAGTCTATTAATTTTGTAGTTATTTTATTTCAGTCTGTTCTTCTTCACACTATAATGTAATTAAGAAACAAACATTTCATTTTCCAATAATTTATTTAGTAAAAAACCTACAGGTATGCCAAAAGTAAGTACACCCTTGGCTCTAACTAAAAGTATTGCCCCCTTCTGCAAAAACAACCCCAAATAGGCCAGCCACTGACAATGACTGGGGGAAAGTTTCTCTCACCCCTTCATGGAAAGTGTTTTCAACTTTATGATGTTTGAGGGGCGTCTTGCGTGAATCTCAATGGGATTCAGATTCAGGCTTCAATTCGGCCATTCCAGAGCCCTCCATTTCTTTCATTTCAGCCATTTCTTGGAGGATTCACTGGTATATTTAGGGTCTTACAGATGGGTTTTATATTATGCATAAGTGTCCTTTGGTACAATGAAGAATTCATTGTGGATTATATGATGGTAAGCCACCCCAGGCCCTGATGCAGCAAAGCAGCCCCAAACCAGTGATTTCCACCACCATGTTTTATAGGTGGAATCAGGTTCTTTTGTTCAAATACGGTCTGTCTTTGGTTTTTTCCAAACATGTCTTCTTGTAGTGTGGCCAAACAAGTCTATCTTTGCCTCATATGTCCAGTGCTCATTGTTCCAGAAATCCTGGTCTTTACTAGGTGTTCATGGGCAAACTTCAGTCTTTCATTCTGGACAGCAGAATTTTCCTCCTGAGACACCTTTCATGTAAATCTAATTTGTGCGGCATCTTTTTGATGAAATACTCATACACTTTGACATCAGCAGTAGAAGGAGCTACCTGTAGATTCCTTGATAAAATTCTGGGGCTGTTAGATACTTTTTTCAGCAACTTGTGTTCTGCTATCAGGCTGAATTTGCTGGGACAGTTAGGCCTGGACAAGTTGGCAGCTGTTTGAAATCTTTTCCACTTGTAGATGAAGTTTTGGACAGTGGATTGATTTTCAGTTCAGTTTAAAAAAAAAAATAATGGGGAGAATTTTTACAAATGACTGCACTGTATTATGCAGGTCAATTTTCTTATGCTTCTCAAAAAGTGGCCCTGAAAGAGTTAGTTTGGGTCTATATAGTATGTATATGCACTCTGTCAAGGGGTATTGAATGACATGACAGGAGCAATAAAAAAAATTACCCCAGAGTAGAATAATCTCAGAACTTTCAAGATAATGCTAATATGCATACGGACACACTATTAAAAAGATGAACACATATAGAAATATTAGCTGAGTCACCCAGCTCCACCTAGGAAATATGATCGACTTCCATTATAGTGGAACTGTTGATTAATCAGGTGTATCAGAAGTACTAACTATGTGCTCCTGTGTATACAATATTTGTCTGTATCTCAACTGTTTTAAGTCACCTTGGATAAAGACATCAGTCAAATAATATGTAACGATATTATTATTAAGTCACTGGAGCATCTTACTCATGAACATGCTATACACAATTGTCCATGAGTAAAACACCCCTGCATTAGATCAATTCCTGCTTTTTTCTGTTTCCCCTAGTGACTTGGCTTTCCTTGATTCCCATTGCAAAAACACAATTTTGCAGGAAAGTGTATTCTTTTGAGATGAAATTGGTATAATCAGTCGTGTTCCACCTAACCTGTGCAGATGTGTGGCTGCACTCCTTTTTCTGGGTGCCATGCAGCTATTATTGTGCCACTCACTCCCTCTCCTACACAGCAGTCTGGAAGAGCCATGCAGCTCTTACTGTGCCTTTCGCCCTTTAGTAAGGTACCCACAACTCCCAAAGCTCCATAGGTCAACTGGACATCCCAGGAATCATTGTTTGACTGAGAATGCTTTGCGTTGCTCAATACTTCACCAAGGTCCACTCACTCGTCATTGATAATTGAGTGCTCTGCAGCACTCGATACTTCACATCAGGAGGTCAATGCAGCACAGCAGATATTGATAATCTACCGGAAATATAAAGTTGAATTTTAACTGCACTACAATACTATGTATTATTTATACACAAAGTAAAATATATACAGTAAAAGTGCTATTAATCATAGGCATAAAATCTAAATTTGAAGGTAATAGTGATGTTTAAATGTACTATAAAATGTACCCAAAATTATTAGGGGACTCTCTACTGGACCTGAACAATGATGTTGTATGTTTTGCTTTAGACAACTCCTGCGCTTAGTGCAGCAATTTCTGCTACAGTTTTTTTTCCTATCATCTACAATATTTCAACCACCAAGAACTCAGTGTAGTTCATTTTTTCTCATTCTAAACCACATCACACCTCTTTTATTAATTTCAGCAAAGCAACTTCATCAAAGTTAATGGGCAAAGTGAAGTTACCACGCATAGACACTAGTATTTGACTGATTCTGCGATGGAGCAGTTTATGACTTATTTGATAGATCACTGAAGTGAATGAGTGACTTCTTGACTTTACTCCATACATCTATTTGTTTTAAGGTGCCTCAGATGTCTAGAGGTTTATAAGACTTTAACTCAGTGTTGTGTATTACAGAACAGCCCTGTGTTGGTTATTTAGATAGTTATTGCAGTCTCATGAATATCTATGCAAATAGTTGTCAGGAAGTGGAAACAGAACTGTATGAAGTCAGTGGGCAGTCCCAAGTTTTGAAAGCAGAAAGTGTGTGTTTGTTAATCCCATCAAAACAAAGCCTTTTCACTCTGCCTTCATAAATCTAATTTGAGATTAAATCAGAGCGAAATGGTACTTTCTGGCACTATGAGCCATTGTGAAGTAGAGGTTGGCTACTGTTAGTTTCCAGTTCTAACACCAAAGAAAAGAACAGTAAACTTACATTGGAGTTTTATGTCTCCACAGTCTATATTTTATAGTTTTGTATTGACTGGTTATTTTTGCAAATAAAATATCTTTTAAATATTCTGTGCAAGTCCTTGTGCACAGCATTGCACTGTATAAAAATAAATTGATCGGATTCCTTAAAACTCACTTTCACATTAACCAAGAGTTTCTGTTAGTTACAGATACAAACGAATGAATCGATTCACAGCACTCCAAAGTCATTAACATAAAACAGATATATTACTATAACCACTAAAAGATTTCAACAATAATGGGATTCATAGACAGCAGTTACTTTTATCTTGTCTTTCAAACTGTAGTAAATGGATGTGATGATTTCCATGTGTCTCTTATTCATTTAAGAACAATCACATAAATGTGCATTTTACTGCACCTTTTAACAATGTGAATGTGTTATACATATGTACATGTCTCATGAGAGCTAGAAAGTACATTTGAAAAAGCATATTTCTAATAAAGAGAGAAAAAATAATAAGCAAAAAATAAAGTCAAAAAAGGATTTGGAAGCCTTGGTATCAGCTGCATATTCCATCTCACCAAGAAATGCATCCCCTAAAACAGTTGCATTAAGCAAGTTTTCTGACCTTTATATATTTATCTGTGCTAGGCTAGGCTCTACTTCAACATACAGTACAGCACATTGTCAGGACAGAAATGTGCTTTACAATACTCACATTTGTGACAAAAAAAAGCAAAAAAAAACACAGGACGACAGGAGTTAAAAATAGTGCTTTAAAAAAAACAGCATTACAGGGTAATTTAGTCTCAGAAAGTGACTCAAAAATCCACCCAAATCCATGTAACGGAATAAAGACTTGTATGTTCAAATTGTAAAATGTACTGGATGAAGCACACACATGTTGATTTCCGTAGAGGCTCCAACATATCATCTTATAAAGCTGAGAAACAGAGGAATACCTAAGACATCACAATCTTCTGTCTTCCCAGGATGGAACACTCCTAAAGAAAGTGGCTTCTTTCTTACTATCACACCAGCCTTATGTAAGACTTTATGTATGTAGATCAGCCACAAGTGATTGGAGTAATAATACTGTGTCTGTGACTAGAACAGCAGATTTAACAACAAATTAAGGAAGTATTTTACTCTGGTCTGTAAAGTTAGTTTTCTGAAATAGCAAATTAGTCTGACCCTCAAACAACGAGAATATCATCAATCTCCTACTCTCAATAGAGCTGATGTTCTTCAAAGCTTTCTTTCTTAATAGATAATGCCTTCAGTAACTTAAATGGGAAGCAACAGTAAATGAGCAATAACATGGACAGCTCTGAGCCTGTAGGTAGATTTTAGGAATAGTAACAGATGAAGTCACACAGTGTTATGTATGTGTTAAAATCATAATATTTGGCTCAGCCATTTGTCAATAGATCATTCAACTTGTTTTCAATACATAGAATGAAACATTGTGATATGTCAATGTAATGGACATGGATTTTCTTACAAACCATTCTCCCTTCGAAAGACATTAGCAACAGAATACTGCTGTGTACCAGTCCTTAACTAAAACTGTCACGTCCAAATCCTGTGCACCTGGGACCTGACTGGTCATCTCAATACTAAGCATATCCCACAATAACCTTGAAATTATTAACTCACTATTTCCAATTCATAAAGGTTATGATTACTGCTGTAAAGGGAGCCAAAGCTATAGCACTGCCAAAAGGCCTTGGCTATCAAATACTGTTTTTTATTTTTAAATTAGATTAATTCTAGTCACTCTGCTAGTTGAAATGTAAGTTATTATAAAGTGAGATTTTAAATAACTCTGAGAAATGAAAATATTAAGTTCATATTTTTCAAGGTGTTTCTACACTGAAGCAGTAATGTGAAACTCAAAAAAAAATCTTATTGAAGTTAAAACAAACAGCAAACAATTTTTCCAATACTCCTTCAGTAATAAAGCAGAAAATGAGAATTCAAGAAGCCTCAGAAATGCTCAAGGAAAGCTCATTAAATTGAGTAGCAAATAGCAAATGAACAAAATAAATTCTTTATCCATGTATTTGTAAAAAAAGAAAGTAATGGAATGCCTCAGGCAGAAACAAAAACAGGCACAGAGTTCACAGATTTTAAAAGTTAGATTTCCTTTAGGCCCATAGAGAAGTTAAAAACTAGTAAAACTCCCAGAGCTAATAGGGATCCACATATGTTTTTTCATTTGTAAGAAGTGAAAGATGTTATTTATAAACCTTTACTAAGTATATACTAGCAAACACTTCAGGTGAGAGAAGTTCATGATGACTGCCAATGTGATGGCAACCCAAAAGAAGGGAGACAAAACAGATCCTGGTAATGACCAGTAAGCATTACTCCTATCTCACACAAAGAGTTGAAAATGATCATTTCCAAGGACTGTAAAATAGTTGGTTTATTTATGAAATTTGCAAATGACACCAAAATTGGAGGGATAGCAAACAAAAATAAGGCAGCAAAATAATGCAAACACAACTGCACAATCCTCAAAGATGGGGTAAAAACACGTGGAATATGCAGGTTAATATACAGAAGGGTAATGTGCTACACTTGGCCTAAAAAAACGTACATTATACAGTAAATACAAGATTGGTGATCATGTTCTGCAGGAAGCAACATATGAAAGGATTTATGCTGAAACAATTTTCTCATCATCAAGGTAATGTGCAGAAACAATTAAAAAGGCTTATAAAATGTTAATGTGTGAAAGCCTTAATGTACAGGTAAGTGAAGATTATGTTCAGACTAAGTGACACACTTGAGCGCTCCACAACAAGTGCAGTTGTGTTCACCATACAGCAGCACTAGAAGCTGTGCACCCCGGTCTAAAGGGCATAGCCTACGCTAAGAGAATTAAACCTCCTACGTGTTTAAAGGTAGATGTATAAGAATTAAAATAATGCTTTACATTATATGGCAATAAGACTTACAATATTGAATTTCTGTGATATGTTAAGAAAGGAATATAGGATTATTTTGATAAGATACAGCTTTTACATGAGTAGAATATAACTGAATTCATAGGAAAAAGCTAAAGAATTTATCATGCCTGGGATGAGTATTTTCCAGGGATAAAGCAATCCTATTGATTGGATGTACGCAACTAGACTGATGGGATATACTGTATATGCAAATATAAAAGCATACTCCAACATTTGCTTATATAGTGCCAGGCTTAGTAGGTTGTTTGTACTTTAAGTTTAAGAAAAATACAGTGTGCATATGCCTGTGAAAATAAAAAACTATAAATGATTAAGATCTTTTTAGCTACAATATCACTGCATTGTGAATATCATAACCATTGAAAAGTTATCATTTATTCTGTTTTGTTTTGTTTCTGTAAATCTTACACGGTACCTTACAAAAGAGAGAACTGAAAAGCATCTCTGGTTCTTCTGCTCACACAGTGAATCCACAGTGTTCTTCTGTGGATTCTCCTGATTCTTCTGGCTTTCAGTTTGCAACACTCTCTGGACAATTCCTGATGTACAAACTACTCTTCTGCTGCTCAAGGCTGTGTGACACAGGTTGTAAGATTTTATTTGTTTAACAACCAGAGCTTGATATATCTGGTTTCTCTGCAAGTAAACTTACACAAGTTTAAAAGCAATGCAGTTTGTTATTATCTCACTGAAACAACCTTCTGTTTACTGACATTAGCAAGCTCAGAGGGGTTAGAGGGTCTGCTGGGAAACTCAGACAACCTTGTTCAGCACTCTCAGTAGTGGAAAACTGGGTGAAATTGTAGTCCTGGGTTTGTTTTACATATACAGCTCACAAAACCTAAGTCAATACACTAATGTACAGTTTAGGGGCATTTCAACTTGCTCACTGAAATAAAAAGAACCTAGGAGGCTAGTGTAGTGCCTTTCGTGACAATATGACAGCATACACGGTAAAACAGGAGAGATGCATTTAATCCGTTAGAATTATTTCAGTGAATGGTTCACATAGTCAAGGATACGATTAAAAATGAGAGAAAAAATAAAAGACGCTCACAAGTAATAACTAACACAAACAGTTATCATGTACTTGAGCTAAAAACCCTGATAAACCAAAACTATCTGGATGATATATTTGGACAATTTACCTATTAGTTAACCAAATGAGCTTGATACATTAAATGCTCTCTATTTGTAAAATTTCTGATTTTCTTGGAGTCATAAAATGGACAATACAGTAATATTAAAAATACTATAGAGACTATGGCCATGGCTCTAAATTTACCATCAGTTTATAATCAGAATAACTGACAAGTCTTGCATCCATCTTAATTTTACGTAGGTATCACACTAGGAAAGTTGATGGAACTGTCTCTACACCATATTTAGATACAAAATGGCCCACAGTATTAGTAAGAAAAACATGTACTGTATACTTGCAGTGCCTCCCACAAAAAGAGCCAACTCTTCTGTATACCATTCAAAATGGAATTCTCTTTATACAACTTCACTACCAATTGAGTGAGTACCACAAATCGAGTATTTTAACATGATAAATCTGTCAAAGAGTCGTTCAAAGTGCATACACCATCTGAAATTATTATTTTCTATATAGTACATCTATTAAAATATAGAAAGGTGATAAAAGAGATGTCAGCAAGGTATACACTGGTACTTGTTTTACTGAAAGGTGCTTTTAAAACATTTGTCATACAGAATGTACTAACATGGTGGGCAGAGCAAATTCTGCATTATAGTTGTCACAACACACGTCAACACCTTATGGACTGAGTTTCTCCTTTTTGTTCAAGTGGATGGTCAGAAGATAATGCAATTAACGTGGGAAGTATGCCCTGCTTTATTAATCTCAATGATGAAATGTCATCATTTTAAGAAGATAATAACTGCAACAATCTAATACTATTTATCTTACAAACTTTTAAGGAAATGAGCAAAGAAAGAAAGACATTCAGAACTTAACACATGAGGGATGAGGGGAAAAAAACGAAGGTTTGCCAATAACATGCCTACTCTACACAGACAACAACATGACATGCAGAGCTTTGGACAGGCCTCAGAAATCATTACAGAGTCCGGAGGATATCAAAAAACAGTACTTCACTAAAACAACACCAAAAAGTAAATCTATCGCTCATCAACATGGTTACAGTCCATGAGCTATAACTCATTGAGATGTCAATTGATCATCTTTTTTAAGTTATTTAGATAACAGACCTTTAATACTTTTCTTTGCATCTGGAGGCAGGCCGCAATTAAAATTTGTTATTTTGGGGGATTTCACTAGCAATTCTGAAGTTTGCACTCGCTATTGGAATGCACTGTCTATACAAGTATTTGATAAAAGAAAAACGTTGGCATTATTTACTGCATATTTTTTGTACTAAATCACATTTATTAAGAGATATTTGTGATCATGTGTAATTATAAAATAAAGGCCTAAAGGAAAGAGATATAGAGGCAGCTTAAAAATGTACAGTTAAAAACTAAGGCCAAAGAATACATGTACACTTTCTTTAAAGTAAGCATAACATTAAAGAAAATCAATTCCAAAAACCTCTGTGCAAAACTTATTCAATCTACAAAAAGGCAAACAATATAAACCAAGGAAAAGGCTTTTATCCTCTTATGCTCCTTGAACGTACTAAAAACCCAATGAATGTCACATTTAATGAATAAAACATCCTTAATGGAAAGTAAAGGTGAAATTAATTCCAGCTTTAGTTCAGAACACATGCAACAGAAATGTGGTCTGGCAAAGGGAAAGGCTAATACAAGCAGCAACAATATGCATGATAAGCAAAAACTACCTTTTCCATTATTATGGCTCACCCTACGCCATATGAAAATTGGAACATTAGACACAGTTTTTCTTTATAATCTTCAGCCAAATGTTTGTGCAGATTTCTGCTAATTTGCCACATTGAAATATAAACATTGCATTTATGACAAGACATACGTTATGCTTTTTATTTGTGTACTGTGTAGCCACAGTTTCTTTAATAAATAATAAAAATGGTTTTGTTGAGGTTCCCAGTGTATTTTGTAAACAACAGATTATCTTACATCTCTTCTGCAGTATACAAGTAACACGTGAGGAGTGTATAACAAGCAGCTCCGAGTCCGACAGATCCATCCATCTGTTTACTTCTGATCTGAGACACAAGTCAGTGGCCATCCAGACAGCACCAGGAATCAACCATGGACTCTCACTTGCACTATAAATAATAGATGATGGCAATTTATGCACAAACGAACAAGACAAAAGAACAACAAAATGACCTAAATGGAAGAATAAGTACATGATGAAGGTAACAGATTTTAAAAGATCACCTTACAGGAAATTTAAAAAAGGAAAAAACAAATATTAGAAATGAATACATGTAACTAAGGATAAAAAAATCTCAAACAGTTAGAGAAACAATAATTGGAACTTTAAAAAGCCTAACTCATACACAAATAAAAATTGCAAAAAATGAAATGGAAACAGAAACTGTACTAAGTGTGTATTTCACCCCATTTTTACCTAAGAAAATACACATAGAACGCCACTGGCAGAAGTAAGAATGAACTCCGTGTTTAAGGAATTTTAAATAGAAGAACTGGAAAACACAATAAAGGCAATAGA
The DNA here is from genome assembly GCF_900747795.2 of Erpetoichthys calabaricus. Classification (NCBI taxonomy): domain Eukaryota; kingdom Metazoa; phylum Chordata; class Cladistia; order Polypteriformes; family Polypteridae; genus Erpetoichthys; species Erpetoichthys calabaricus. The sequence continues at coordinate 101,874,882 of NC_041405.2, read as the reverse complement.
AATAACTGGGTGTGATAGATTCTGCCAATAATGCTGAAACAAACAAAACTGATAGTGTTGATACTGTTCAGCAAAGGAACTTTGAATCTCTGGCACAAGCAGGAACTTAGGAAGCTGGCTGATGGGGGAAAGAATGAGCACAGATGACTGGACAATTTATATACACAAGGGAAGGTCATCATGGATCTGTCCTGGGTGATTACTCTCATTTATATTAACAACAAAGTGTCCAGATGGTATCAAAAATAAAAAGCAATTCTGACACACCTGGACAACTGTCCATACTGGACAAACATCTGACATCTGGGATTCAATGTGGACAAGTGAATATTTTTAATTGCAAGTGAAAGGAATGTTACTTAGAAATGCAAGATAGGTAATAGTCCCCTCCAAGCAACAAAGTCTAAAAAAAATATTCTTTTTTCAAGCAATGAACAGAATACTTAAAAATATGTTTTATTTTAAAATAAGTTTGATCTTTGATGAGCACCCACTCAGAGAAAGTAGCAAATGTTGACCAAATGATGAACATCCTTCTGCTTCAGCTTATTGACTCCTAATAGTTTTAGAAAAATTAATTAGAATGGAGGGTCACACTCTTTTTCCAGCCTGGACTGTGAATGTTGAAACAATGTGTTTGTTAAGGAGATATTAAAGTACCAGGAGATTGTTGTGAGCACCCACATTTTGTGGGAGATGATAAAAAGAACCGGACAAGGTCAGGAAAAGCAAGGGGCAGATCTGTGAGATCAAAACATAACCATGGAACCAAAAGGACAAGATAGGACAAGATACTGCTAAGATATACTTCATGGCGTAACTTGCACGATGTCATTAGAGTGACGATCATGGTCATGTGACCTGGAAAATGGAACTGAGTAAATACAGATGTTAAAAATCTATATTTTGTAAACTTAATTCCAGAAATGAAATAAATGTCAGAATATAAATTCTTTTAAGTCCAAACGCCAAGATAACCCTAAATGTGAATCAGGCTTTGAATTCTATGTAATTATTGTTAAACCCAAGTCAGGCTGGGAGTGATGCGTAATGACACTCTTTACAGTGTTAAGCCCAGATAACTCTCACAACTGTATTCTGTTGCCATCTAGTGGACGAAAAAACATCATAAATATAGGAATATTTCTATGCTTTCTGCTACTTTATGGTAACTCTGAGGTAATTCATCAATATTCATGAATGGGGCGGAGGCTCCAAAAAAAAAAATGGTAAAGAAAAAGTTGTAAAGGCAGTTTTAGAACAAACTGAAACCAAACTGAAAAATCGAACAATAATGATGATGTGAAATGGTCATCAGATGCTGATATGAAAAGTAAAACTGATGCATGATACGGCACTGTACAACCGCACCACCCTAATATGCGTGGTAAATTTGGTCACTTAAAGGTTCACCGTGATGCTGAATGACAATAAGGCACAAATAAGCATGATTAAGTGCCAGGACAAGTAAACCGTTAGACCTCTAAACATTGTTCATGTGGCAAAGTGTCAATGTTTGTGTCAGAGGAAAATGTGAAAGTCACTAAGCCTTTCGCTATGGTTGCATGCAATAACACAATGGGTGAGTTGATTGTGTGGTTCAGGTATTATTTTGGTTGGAAAGCCACTCTTGTAAAGCTTATTTTTAGTTTGTGACAGCTGGGAAATTGACACTTCCTAAAAGACCCTTCGAGAATTCCAAGCAAATGATGATTTGAAGGAACAAATATAAAACTGCATGGTGGATGTTTCACAGAATGGGGACAAGCACTATCATGGGATGAAGAATGCCTAGTCAGAGGTGACATCTTTTGATTTATTTTATTTTGTCTGTTTATTTTTCAGCCTCAAATAAAACTTGAGCATAACTTCCTATTGCTAACTTTTTTACTGTACATGGTAAACAGAATGGCCATGCTGACCTTTTCACTGATTTAAAAAAAAAAAAAAAATCAACACGCAAACTTAAATATATTATTTAAAAAAAAAAAAAAAAAAAGCAGGAGAGTTTACTACTTACAGTTGCATGTACAATTGCCTAGAATGCCAACAATAAATAAAAAGATGAACATTTTGCAGATACATTTTGACTTTGACAATCAGGTTTTAAATATTTTATATGTACCATATAAAATATTAAAATATAGAAGAAATAATGCTAGAAAATCACTTTTCCCAGCTAGCATTGCACTTATATTTTAAAAGTTTAGGATCAAATATTGAATGGAGTAATAACCCTACTATTGCACGCAATCAGTTGTTCGAAATCCCTTAAAACATAAGCTCTGCATTTTTGAAGTCAAGGTTGTTTTTTCACAGAAAAATGTTTTGCGGCAAACATTCATTTACCCTTGAAAAGTATGTCATTAAGTGAAGCATCATTTACAAATTAAAAGAAAATGTTGAACTCAAGTGATTTACAATGGCAGCCTATGAGGCACCCGAGCAAAGGTTAAATGAAAGCCTTAAAGCACTGATCCACAGCTTGAGATAAAAAGCAAGAATCCTTATAATTTTTGAATAAATATAAATTTATTTTTTCAGATTTTAGCAGTTTTAAAGACGTCTGACTGTCCTCTTCATTTCTTTGTCACTCTGCCTACACAGCAATCTTTCACCCCCAGGATGTGCTTGCTGGTAGTTAGCATGGATGTTTCAGTTGTAATCACACTTTGATAGAGATCTGAGCACTCAGACAATAATATTTCTCTACTGGAATTTTTATTTTACTAAGGATTTAGGCAATCAGGCCCTCATTTTACACCACTGATATGTCCAATTATGAAGATGTAGAAGTATGTAAATTTGCTGCTGAACCTATTACAGTCATATGGAAAAGTAAGTACACCCCATAAAATAGGTTTTCTTTTTAACGTATGTGAATTATCCATCCATCCATCCATTTTCCAACCCGCTGAATCCGAACACAGGGTCATGGGGATCTGCTGGAGCCAATCCCAGCCAACACAGGGCACAAGGCAGGAACCAATCCTGGGCAGGGTGCCAACCCACCGCAGGACACACACAAACACACCCACCCACACACCAAGCACACACTAGGGCCAATTTAGAATCGCCAGTCCACCTAACCTGCATGTCTTTGGACTGTGGGAGGAAACCGGAGCGCCCGGAGGAAACCCACGCAGACATGGGGAGAACATGCAAACTCCACGCAGGGAGGACCCGAGAAGCGAACCCAGGTCCCCAGGTCTCCCAACTGCGAGGCAGCAGCGCTACCCACTGTGCCACCCTATGTGAATTATGCCTTAGTAAAAATAATACCTATTAGTATAATATTAGACCACTGATATGTCCAGTATAATATATACTGGACAGTATATATTACAGTATATGTCCAGTATAGTATAATATTATACCACTGATATGTCCAATTATGAAGATGCAGAAGTATGTAAATTTGCTGCTGAACCTATTACAGTCATATGGAAAAGTAAGTACACCCCATAAAATAGGTTGTTTTCTTTTTAACATATGTGAATTATGCCTTAGTAAAAATAATACCTATTAGTATAATATTAGTATCTATAAATCTTTCAGTAAAGACAGACAAGCTACTCAAGGAGGAAATGTAGCACTATATAATATGATGGAGGGCTGGAAACAGATGACTACTCACAGAAATACACCAACAAATAATTTATCTACAATACTCAAGGCATTCATAAAAACGAATACACAAAGCAAAACAATTTTCTAACCCATGTGTAACTATACTCCCTATCTATCTGAAGGGGCAGCTCACCCTCTTACCCGCAACAGTACTACACTAAAGAACTGCATTCCATACCACCCAGGTCAGTCTATTTATCTTTCTCAATCTCTCAACATGGGCATGTCTTCTTCATGTCATTTAAATGTCCCTCCTCACTAACCTCTGCATTGTGTACAAAACAAACATCTAGCTGTGAGGCAGCTTTAAACCCTATCTTTAGCCCTGGAATCAGATCTAAAATTGGAAGTGGTCTCCTATGTACTCCAGAGACATCGATTGAGAACTCCTTCTGGCTGTTCCTGCTGCATCCCTTCATGTACTCCTGAAGGACTAAGGCTCTAAAGCCAGCTTCCCTGATGTCTGCTCCATTAAAGACAGTGATGCATCTTATGATTTCTTCTAGGGCAGTGATGCCACCACTGGTATTTCTAATCTGGTTTCATGCTCTTTTCAAGGAAGAGAGCCAAGAGAGCATTGCACACACTTTCCCAGACTAAAGCACTCCCTACTGCTGGTGCCCCTGCCTAATACCCTTACAGGGCATAAAGCACACATTCAGGGTATACAGTCCTCAAGTACCTACACTGGCCTGTGCAGGAGCTTTACTGCTAGACAAAACTCCTACTGCATGGACAGACAACAACAGACAAGGACAAGCTAACAACTGCCTCCTCACTGAGCTTGTCTTCTTCTCAACACACTATAATGCCTACTGTATATATATAGACCTTGTGGTTTTTCTTCTTGAAAGAAAGGACAAGTGATTCATCTGCTGAAAAACAGGTCACAATATGGTAAAGTCTGAAAAATAAAAATACACTGTAAAACAAATGCATACATTTGCTAAAAACAGGATCCATGGGAATGAAAACACAAAGAAACAGTGTACTTAAATACTAGACACAGTCACTTTCAGGGACATCTTAATTCATGTGCAAAATTAATGTATTCTCAAAAGGAACCAAAGGAAAATATAAAAGAAAACACTGCCAAATAAAGACATTCTAAACAAACATAAGACTAAAAGCATGCCTCAAAAGAAAATTTAAAAAAGAACGAAAAGAGATGCAAGTCAAGAAGAACATTGGAACTTAATGGTACATCATAAGGATATAAATGGTTAAGAGAGAGAAAATTAAAAAATGATCAAAGTATCTGACAATAGCTTCATATTAAATTTGATTTCTTGAAGGGATTACTGCTCACCTCACTGTAGTATAAAGTTTGTATTGCCTTGTTTGCTACGGCTATGTCAGAGAAGACCAAGAGCAGACCTCTTACAAAACATAATCAGCCTGCTTAGGAAGAAATAAGTGAAGAGGACTGGCGAGCTTTGTTGGGCTGAATGGTCTGTTCTCGTCTAGAGGGTTCTAATGAGCATTTAAGAGTTGGGCTCTTACTGTTACCCAGTCAGCATAAGGTAAATGCTTAACTTAAAGCCAACAAGCAGTTAAGTTGGAAAGTCTTTTGTCAGACGAGCCCACTAGGGGTAAGCTCAAATGATTACAATAAAAGGTTTGGAGAAGAACCAAAGAATGCACATATCCTTTTGTTTCCTCTGTAATTCTAATTCATCGACCCTCAGAAAGATCTGCTATCCCAGTCAACTGCACCTTGCTGCTCAGCGAGGAAAAGGAATATATACTGACTCAGAGTGCATGAAGGTGTTACTTTGTTTTATTTTCATGAAGTAAATTCCTCAAGACAACCTTTTAATAGGGTTAGAATCCCAACACTTCTTCTTGTTTCTTTTTGTTTTCTTTGACACTCTACTAACAAGGGGACATTTGTGTGTTATCCACATTTTCTCAAACTGGCTTTGAATAAAGATTACAATTCAAAGGAGGGTGAAGAATTGCCATATTTCAAGTGATGGATCTCCGTATATAATGTTATGTTACAGATTACTTTGAAGTAGCAGAATGAGTATCACAGAGGAGGAAAGAATACTGCAACAGCAAACATGAGACTACCTTTGGAGACTGGTGGAGACAGATGAAAGAATGATGTGGGAGTAATGTCTTTGTTGTTTTATATAGTTTATGCTCTCCTTATTTTCACCTTCCTATGTATTTGTGAGGTCCTGAAATGAATGTGTTATGTCAGTCTGTTTGGAAAAGGGGTTTCATAATCTGAACTCATAAAAATAAATTGCCACTTATCTTGTAATTAATGACTTTTATTAACAGTTATCAGAGATGTGTAGTAAGCATGCCTTATCATTAAAAAGCTTTAGAGACAGACTCTCATTAAATCAGGAACCCTGGTTCAAATGCACAGATTCTTATCCTGTAGTCCCAGAGTTACAAGTCACATATTGTATCGTCACTCCTCTCATTTGGCTATACTTACACTTATCAACCTTTGGGGATATACAGTCTATAGTCACATTGTGTTTGCTCTGACCTTTACCAGCACCTGAGGGTACAAAGCCTGCACTTTATTATATACAGTATATACAGTGCATCCAGAAAGTATTCACAGCGCATCACTTTTTCCAACTTTTCTTATGTTACAGCCTTATTCCAAAATGGATTAAATTCATTTTTTTCCTCAGAATTCTGCACACAACACCCCATAATGACAACGTGAAAAAAGTTTACTCACAGCCTTTGCTCAATACTTTGTCGATGCACCTTTGGCAGCAATTACAGCCTCAAGTCTTGTTGAATATGATGCCACAAGCTTGGCACACCTATCCTTGGCCAGTTTCGCCCATTCCTCTTTGCAGCACCTCTCAAGCTCCATCAGGTTGGATGGGAAGCGTCGGTGCACAGCCATTTTAAGATCTCTCCAGAGATGCTCAATCGGATTCAAGTCTGGGCTCTGGCTGGGCCACTCAAGGACATTCACAGAGTTGTCCTGAAGCCACTCTTTTGATATCTTGGCTGTGTGCTTAGGGTCGTTGTCCTGCTGAAAGATGAACCGTCGCCCCAGTCTGAGGTCAAGAGCGCTCTGGAGCAGGTTTTCATCCAGGATGTCTGTTTACATTGCTGCAGTCATCTTTCCCTTTATCCTGACTAGTCTCCCAGTTCCTGCCGCTGAAAAACATCCCCACAGCATGATGCTGCCACCACCATGCTTCACTGTAGGGATGGTGCCAGGTTTCCTCCAAACGTGACGCCTGGCATTCACACCAAAGAGTTCAATCTTTGTCTCATCAGACCAGAGAATTTTCTCTCTCATGGTCTGAGAGTCCTTCAGGTGCTTTTTGGCAAACTCCAGGCGGGCTGCCATGTGCCTTTTACTAAGGAGTGGCTTCCATCTGGCCACTCTACCATACAGGCCTGATTGGTGGATTGCTGCAGAGATGGTTGTCCTTCTGGAAGGTTCTCCTCACTCCACAGAGGACCTCTGGAGCTCTGACAGAGTGACCATCAGGTTCTTGGTCACCTCCCTGACTAAGGCCCTTCTCCCCCGATCGCTCAGTTTAGATGGCCAGCCAGCTCTAGGAAGAGTCCTGGTGGTTTCAAACTTCTTCCACTTACGGATGATGGAGGCCACTGTGCTCATTGGGACCTTCAAAGCAGCAGAAATTTTTCTGTAACCTTCCCCAGATATGTGCCTCGAGACAATCCTGTCTCGGAGGTCTACAGACAATTCCTTTGATTTCATGCTTGGTTTGTGCTCTGACATGAACTGTCAACTGTGGGACCTTATATAGACAGGTGTGTGCCTTTCCAAATCATGTCCAGTCAACTGAATTTACCACAGGTGGACTCCAATTAAGCTGCAGAAACATCTCAAGGATGATCAGGGGAAACAAGATGCACCTGAGCTCAATTTCGAGCTTCACGGCAAAGGCTGTGAATACTTATATACATGTGCTTTCTCAATTTTTTTATTTTTAATAAATTTGCAAAAACCTCAAATAAACTTTTTCCACGTTGTCATTATGGGGTGTTGTGTGTAGAATTCTGAGGAAAAAAATGAATTGAATCCATTTTGGAATAAGGCTGTAACATCACAAAATGTGGAAAAAGTGATGCGCTGTGAATACTTTCCGGATGCACTGTATTGTGCTACCTTATCACTTACATGCTGTCCACACTTTATTCTATATCATGATATTCTAACAATTCGACAGGAGTGTCCTCTTCTCCCAACTGACATAACTAACGCACTTAGTCCCCAGAGTTAGAATAGAGCAAAACATGCAAACAGGAAAGTGGGTTCAAGATGTTTAACTCAGCAAGTATTATTCAACAGAGACCTAGTGTCATGAAGGAGTAACCCATGCAATACAACCTGGATTGTCCTGTACTTCTGAAAACATTTTAAGATCAGCAACATAGTCAATATTTATGTTGATGTCCAGGAGGCGCTTTATCTTGTAGTTACTTGAAGTCTTGGCAAATCAATTTGACTTCCCTCTCTCTTTCCTTTGATCAAATGTGGACAAATTTGTTAGTACAACGCCTTAAAAAAAGGAGAAACCACAATTGTCTCAGGAATAACTTGTAATTGACAACCATTATTGTTTTTTCATATTTAACAAAATTCAAAATTTTGCCTTAGAGTTATGATTCAATACAATATTTAAATAAAAACACAAATGAAAATGGAATGGACAAAATGATTGGACCCTTAAACTAAGATTTTGTTGCACAACCTTTAGAGGCAATCACTGCAAACAAGTGATTTCTGTAGCTTTCAATGAGAGTTATGCACCTGTTAACAAGTAGTTTGGCCCACTCTTCCCGAGCCAACTCCTCCAGCTGTGTTGGATGTGCTTTTCTTTTCTATGAAAGCTTCACTTTTTAATTTGTGGACAAAGAGCTGATTTGACTTGCCAAAAAGCTCCAGTTTTGTCTCATTTGTTCAAAGGACATTCTCAGAAGCACTCTCTAAGAAGCATTGTGGCTTGTTTAGCAAATTTCAGTCTGTTTTTTCATGTTTTTCTTTCCTGAGTAGAGTCCTTCTGGGTTTTCTTCCATGGATCCCACTGTCACTCAAAAATCAATGGATGGTGTGATCAGACACTGATGGACCTTGGAGTTGAGCTTGTAACTCTTTGGAAGCTGTCATTAGCTTTTTGTCTACCATTCTCACTATCCTTCTGCCAATTCTGGGGTCAATTTCCCTCTTGTGGCCATGTCCAAGGAGGTTGACTAAAGTCCCATGGACTGTAAATGTCCTGCAACCGTTGTCACAGGAACATCAGGCTGGTTGGAGATAGCTATATAGCCAACATGCTAGTCTATGATTTTCTTTCTGACCTCCTCAGAAAACTCTCTTTTGCTTTCTCAGGTCCATGTTCAGTGTAGGACACATGATGATACCAAACAGCAGAGTGACTAAATTTCTCCATTTAAACAGACTGAATGACTGATTGCATGACTAGAGACATGTGTGACACCAACTAAAGAAAACAGCTAGTTTGTGAAATCACTCTAAACCAATTATTTGTGATCTTTCTAGGGTTACCAAAAATGTGTCCAGCTCATTTTATATCTTTGTAGAATAAGCAATACTTGATCTCTTTTCACACTTGCTTTGATTTACTCGATGAAATAACAAAGGCATGCAGGAATAAATGGGACAATTTCTTTTCATTGAATCACTTCACTGTAAATGTACCAACAAATGTGTAGTTTTACTTAATTATGGTCCTGTCCCCATTCATTCGGGACTCATAAATCTAAAACCTTTTAGAGCTAATGTATCTATGATCACTTTCTCCTATACTTGTAGTTCATAAAACTAACTTCATGCAGTGAGGTGTGAAACTTCACATCCAGAAGGGCTTATGGGGGTGTAGGGTGTGAGGTATGGGGTCGGAAGGAGGGGTTGTCTGGGGGTTTTGAGGTTGTAGCAGACCGTACGTGAAATACCATAAACTATGTTTTATAGAAGCTGTATTTGATTTAAACCAGTTCTTGTCTCTTATCAGCAAGCACACAGCCAAGCCATAGTCCACAAAGCAGCATTCCTAAAACTCTGGACTTACAATGGCACAGCTTTTGACATTTTTAATTTAAAACAAATATCAAAATATTCAGTTCTTATCTAAATACAAAAGCAGACATAAACAAGGTATATTATGTTCATAACAAAGCATGGAAATGTATCTGTGTAAAAAAAAGTCCTTAAGTGACAATTTAAGTCACACTTTTACAAGAAAAGTTCTGTTCCTCCCTCCTGAAAGTCACATTTTAATTGTGTATATAGATCAGTCATACTGTATAGTCTGTTTTCAAATTCATCCATCCACCTATCCAGTTTCTACCCCCTTTTTCAATTCAATTTTCGGTAACAGGGAGTTGGAACCTATCCCGAAAGCAATGATCACAGACAGTAATAAAAATTACATTTACATAGTGCTCTTCTAACCAACTGAGAGCACTTCTCTAACTTGGCATACTAATGCACAAATCCACACTCTTTTACTCTGGGAAGGTTCTGACTGTGAAATTAAACTAAAATGTACATTCTATCAATGTAAAAGATCACATTTGAGCTGCATGGCAGGGCAGCACAGTAATGCTTGAGCTGAATCAAATACATAGGTTAAGTGTTGCATGTGTACTTATGTCACGCAACTGCAACAAGAGAGCACTCAGAGCGTCTGTATTTTTTAGGTATTTGTTTTAGCATCTGATACAGAGAGGAACTCTTTGTGATCATTGAATTCTGTGAGTGTCCTTGGGTAATCATGGCATATCAGTGAAGAGTCTGTTCACATTAGTTACTGAAACCAATTACCACAAGGATGTACTAAACTGACATGGAGTTAGATCAGGACATTAATATTTCCATTTAATCATTTATAGTGTACTTAATAATAATTAAAATCACAGGGTACACATTTCTTTCATACAAATGTCTTTTGTACATCTTGACCTATCAAGGGAAAGAAAGTCTTTTGCTGCAACTTCTTTTTGACAACAGTAAAGAAACTGTAAAGTCTGTTAGCATTCTTCCTTTGGAAATTTTCTTCTGTGATTTTGAACTTTGATGGAGTAATTTCATTCTTTTCTCAAGAATTCATTAAAACTCTACTTATAATAATTTACAATTAGAATAGTAATGTTGTGCTAAACTGCAGCTCTCCTTCGGAGTGTGCTTAAAATTATGGACAAAAACATCTGCCAACAAGACACTTTGTAGTTACGTGTAGGTGCATTTGCTGTGATTCAGAATCATGCCTGCAGTGCACAACAGTTAAACACATGATTAAGCCTGAAGTTCTACAGAAATACTAATGGAGATTTAATTAAAGCAACATTTGGCAAAACACCCAACACATGCAGCAACTCCCTTCACATCCAGGTTAATGGTGTAAGTGAGCTTCTTTGGTATAGTCCGCTAAACCTGCCCTTATGGTTTTGGATGGTAATGATCAAAGGAACAAACCATAGTCACTGGGGGAAAAAAATGAAATCACTAAATTCAGTAAAAACTCAGCTGAATATGTTCATTAATTAACACCATCTTAATGTTCCTCATATGCTGCTTTAAAAATGGGAATGAGTCAATAAGATTGCACATAAAACATTATAGTAAAAGATTCTGACTCAACAAAAATAAAGGTGCAAATATGGATGTTTTGCAGCAAATGTTACTATAAATATTGATGAAGGCAACATACATCCCTAACATGCTCAAATATGTGTCAGCACAAAATGACAGATGTATCATGCTCCAGAGTGGGAATTGCTCACTCCATGTTTATTAAAAATAAAAAAAAAAGGCACAGTATATTGATTTTTTTTTCTCCCATCAGACTTCTCTCCTCTTCACTATAAAGTACACATATAGAAACACTGTAATAAGCAGAGATGCTTTTTAAATTATTTTCTGAACACTGTAATTGAAATAAAAAAAAAGCCCAAAGATTTTGCCTTTACCTTTGTATATGAAATATCTCTTTTTTAATAAAAAAAAAAAAAATTGTTAAAAGGTTAATGATGCACTAAGAGAAACAATAATAACTACTGTGTTCATTTTCATGACTATTTTAAAAATACATCTCTATTTCCATTTGTACTTTATAGGTGCTGACTAAAAGTAAACGATTCACTGCAAATTTAGAAAAGGAATAATAGTGGCTATGTTTATTTAAACATTGAAAATGATCGCATTACAGGTAGTGAGCATCATTAAAGCAATCATTAGTCAATATCCATGTTAGGAAAAGAACTGTCAGCACAGAAGAAAACACTGCAGGAATGTTGTGGGTCCAATTAAGCAAAACATGTCTCACATAGCATTTGCGCCTCCTTCCAAGTGTCTCATTTATTAATAACAGCACAAGCATTGCACATGGCTCTGGCAAGCTTACTGGTAGTATACAGACTCAGATACAGCACTGCAGCACTTCAGAATATCAGAATCACGAGTTCCTTAGTCTTGAAATTTTATCGCCAACAAAAAAGCAAAAATCACATTCAATGAAAATTTACAACCACTACAAAAATACACATTTAGCTCAAAAAGCAAAAATTTGTATATATATATATATATATATATATATATAGTCATATGAAAAAGTTTGGGAACCCCTCTCAGCCTGCATAATAATTCACTCTACTTTCAACAAAAAAGATAACAGTGTTATGTCTTTCATTTCCTAGGAACATCTGAGTGCTGGGGTGTTTTTCGGACAAAGATTTTTTAGTGAAGCAGTATTTAGTTGTATGAAATTAAATCAAATGTGAAAAACTGGCTGTGCAAAAATTTATGTCCCCTTGTAATTTTGCTGATTTGAATGCATGTAACTGCTCAATACTGATTACTTGCAACACCAAATTGGTTAGATTAGCTCATTAAGCCTTGAACTTCATAGACAGGTGTGTCCAATCATGAGAACAGGTATATAAGGTGGTCAGTTGCAAGTTGTGCTTCCCTTTGACTCTCCTCTGAAGAGTGACAGCATGGGATCCTCAAAGCAACTCTGAAATATCTGAAAACAAAGATCATTCAGTATCATTGTTTAGGGGAAGGCTACAAAAAGCTATAAACTGTCAGTTTCTACTGTAAGGAATGTAATCAGGAAATGGAAGGCCACAGGCACAGTGGATTTTGTATGGAAGAATGGTCAAAAATACCTCCATCCAGAATCCAGACACTCATCAAAGGCTATAGGAGGCGTCTAGAGGCTGTTATACAGTGATCCCTCGCTATATCGCGCTTCGCCTTTCGCGGCTTCACTCTATCGCGGATTTTATATGTAAGCATATTTAAATATATATCACGGATTTTTTGCTGGTTCGCGGATTTCTGAGGAAAATGGGTCTTTTAATTTCTGGTACATGCTTCCTCAGTTGGTTTGCCCAGTTGATTTCATACAAGGGACGCTATTGGCAGATGGCTGAGAAGAAACCCAACTTACTTTTTTCTTTCTCTCTCTTGCGCTTTCTCTGATCCTGACGTAGGGGGTGTGAGCAGGGGGGCTGTTCGCACACCTAGACGATACGGACGCTCATCTAAAAATGCTGAAAGATTATCTTCACGTTGCTACCTTCTGTGCAGCTGCTTAGTGAAGCGACATGCTGCATGGTGCTTCGCATACTTAAAAGCTCGAAGGGCAAGTATTGATTTTTGCATGTTTGTTTTTCTCTGTCTCTGTCTCTCTCTCTCTCTCTCTCTCCCTGCTCCTGACGGAGGGGGTGTGAGCTGCCGCCTTCAACAGCTTTGTGCCGCGGTGCTTCGCATACTTAAAAGCTAAACAGCCCTATTGATTTGTTTGCTTTCTCTGTCTTTATGACAGTCTCTGCTCCTGACGTGCACTCCTTTGAAGAGGAAGATATGTTTGCATTCATTTAATTGTGAGACAGAACTGTCATCTCTGTCTTGTCATGGAGCACAGTTTAAACTTTTGAAAAAGAGACAAATGTTTGTTTGCAGTGTTTGAATAACGTTCCTGTCTCTCTACAACCTCCTGTGTTTCTGCGCAAATCTGTGACCCAAGCATGACAATATAAAAATAACCATATAAACATATGGTTTCTACTTCGCGGATTTTCTTATTTCGCGGGTGGCTCTGGAACGCAACCCCCGCGATGGAGGAGGGATTACTGTATTTGCAAAATGAGGCTCAACTAAGTATTGATGTAATATCTCTGTTGGCGTGCCCAAATTTATGCACCCCTATCTAATTTTGTTATGATGCATACTGCATATTTTCTGTTAATTCAATAAACTTAATGTCACTGCTTAAATACTACTGTTTCCATAAGGCATCTCATATATTAAAAGGAAGTTGCTACTTTGAAAGCTCAACCAATGATAAAAAAAAATACAAAGAATTAAGAGGGGTTCCCAAACTTTTTCATATGACTGTATATATATATATATATATATATATATATATATATATATATATATACACATACACATATATATATATATATATAATTATTGTATATCTATAATTGTACATACATAATCATCTCCTGACAGGGTTTGCTTTGATCAACAGGTCTGAATACCTTAGCCTTGGGTTCTGGTTGGCATACAGAAAAATTCCCAACAAGAGATGTGCCGTTTGCTCACTGCTTAATAGGGAGAGGACACTAAGCTACTAATATTAAGTCTGAGTTATGGATCACCAGATATTACAAAGCGAGAGAGACATGAGGAATTGTGTCCTAGGCAAATATCTAAATTTGGGGTGGCTGGGTGAAAATTGCCATGCATTTTAAATTTGGTTAAAGAAATGGGGCCACCAGAAAATAACCTTAACAGTGTTGAAGTGATCATGTTCCATGTGACTAAACTGGCAAGTACCAGTCCTGGAAAAGGTGACAGTGCAAATCTGGCCACATATATGCACTTCAACAGCCACAATCAGTATTTAAATTCTATAACATCTGTACATCCACATTTGAAGGCATCTTAATGCAATTGTAGGGTTGCATGCAGCCAGGGCCTGTTCTGGAATACTTTTTACCAGACAGCACCCCACCTTGAACAAGGTTTTCAAACACCCCCACGCTCACTTGCAATGGGTCAAACATGCATGTCCTTGGAATGGAGGAAAAAGAGTTCCAGGGAAAAAAAACAATACAAGAAGAAAAGTCTACAAAGATACTGACTGGGTAAGAATATTAACCTGGTCTTCTAGAACTGTGATGTAGCAGCTTTATTCATCGTGATGATTTCTGCAGAATATCTAAAGGATATAGATTACATGCAGGTAAAAGTAAGACCATTTTAACAAAAGACAACAAGTTGCGGTTTTAATATTTTGGTGCAAATGGAAATGTATTCTAAAGTGGACAATTAACAAGACTGTGCAACAGCACTTCTTAAACAACACTCTGAGCTAGATGAGACAAGGCTCCAAGAAGTGAAGGAGGAAGTGTGCTGGTTAGAAAAAGGTATGTGTCTGGATACTGAATACAGTTAATTTACACAAAACAATCCTGAAAAGTGAAACCATTTTCATTTTTACTAAGTTCTATGCAGCCCCTTATTGTTTAAAATCCCCCATACAGTAAACATTCTTAATTCTGTGAGATCTTAAGTTAGAAGCTACCAATAAGTCAGTGAAGGATTTAACCAGCCAAACACATCCTTGATTGCTTTTATGCTCTTTGAGCTAAGAAAGTGCACTTTAATGAACAGCTCTTAAATCATTTCTTTAAATGACACACTTTAAGCAATTTAGGGTTCTTTAGAGTTCTCTTGAGTTGTCAACAAGTTATCATAATTTTTATGTTCTGCATCTTTTGAAAATAGACATATGTCAGATTTAAATTTCAATTTATGCCTTTTTTTGCATCCAGAATCATAGGTCTTAAACTATAGAGTAATGAAAATAGCTGTAAGTGAATCTAAGTGCAAAGGAAGGAAAGTGGAACATGTTCCCGTAGCAAAATACATGAAAACATTTTTATACATTTTACAGCAGTAAATAGTGTTGAGAGAAGCACTGTGGTTTACATATAAATACTGTATATAAAATAACTGTGTTAAAATGTTGCAAAAATATTTAGGTTTGACATGATGGACATTTCCAATTAGACAGTAATGTTAATTTACTTTAGCTATTCATTTAGATGTGTAGTGAGACAATGGATGCTGTGAGGCCTTGTCTGTGGTTCTGCTGGAGTCGTGCCAGTGTTGTCAGGCATGTATACTGTTTTGGGTAGCTCTTAACAACTTGCTTAATGACAATTCTTTTCAACTCCTTTTAAATACATGTGATGACACACCATTTAGTCTGTCCATTTGTTCATCCCTCCATCTATTTTCTTAAATTGTTTATCCAGGGCTGGGTTACAAGGCAGTTGGAGCCTATCCCAGCAAACACTGGGCACAAGGCATAAACAACAGCTGGACAGGACACCAGTCTCACGGTTTAATTTGAATGCATATTTTACAATTCGTATTTTTTACAGACATAGCTGCTATTTTTTTCAACCTCACATTGCCTGCAGCAGTACTGTCATATCTGAGAGTGACAGACTCACATTTTACCATTAGCCCAATGATGTCTTTGAATGCCAAAGTATAATCTGGTTTTGCCTGTCACAAAGGAAAAACCTATGTTTATTTTTAATGCATGTAAAGTGTTTTCTGCACACGTCACACATTTATGTTTAACAGGTCTCTTTTGGAAATTTTTCAGCCATAGAAGGTTTATCCATTGCAACCATAGGTTTGTATTATGCTTTTTAAATTTCTGCCTCCTACTCTGAGCTCTGCCTTCATGAGAAATTGGACTGGTTTAGAAATTTCAAACTGAGTGACCTGTCCAACTCTTCCACCCAATTTTAAGTTAAATTCAATCATGGTTGTCTCCACACATATGATTTAAACGTCTGGCCCTGCAAGACTACAAACCAGCAAATCAACATATTAACATAAAAAGGTAATGGAAAATAAGCAAGAAATTAAGTTTTACAAATATTTATGATAACTCAACCTGCACTTGTGAATGAAACATATCATATGGTCTTTCCCTTTACAAATGGGGAATCTGGGTATAATTTAGTGGACACAAGTTGAGTGGTGTGGATGTGCATGCCAAACAAACACACAAACACTTCAGCTTTATATATCAGATTAGAGCTTTGCCATATTCTTTCCATTTTTTAATGGCTGACTTAAATTTGAATTTCCCCATGGGATTAATAAAGTTTTTCTAATCTAATCTAATAATACTCCAAAGAATAATCAGTGACTTGAAAATGTCCATGCATCTACCTCCAAACTGATACAGTATTATGGGATTGTTTGAGATTTCCTTTCCTGTTCATGCTCTTTTTTTTGCTAGGAAGTGGAATTGCCAGTTTTCTACCATACTGATCCAGGTCCAATCACATTACTACAATCACTTGAAATAAATACCTTGACTGCAAACCATTTAACTAATTATGTGGCTTCTAAAACCGACTGGCTGAGCCAATGATGATTTAGTTGTGTCAGGGTGAATCAAACAATTATTTTGTGTTTAAGAATTGTAATACATTTTGATTAATTTGTATAGATTTGTTTTCATATTCAAGAGATTATTTTTGACTAGACAAAGAGCCTGTTTCGACAACGTAAGATGAAACAGGCACGAGTTTGTGTCAGCAGTGTATGAAGAACAAATGATAAGTAACGAAGAAGTTGTTTTGTAATGATTGTAGTCCGCTTTACTCATTACTGTACAGGCTTGTACTGTTAGTTGATGAATTTTCCAGGCCTATAGTATAATATTGAATGATGAATATTCCAGTACAATATGGAATAGTAATAAGTATAAGCACCACAAACCTGATATAGGTGTATTGAATGAATGCATAATTGAATAAGAATGCGTAATTAGGCCTCGAGCTGTAGTCGAAATCGCCTTTCGGGCCTCTAGAGCTTTAATCAAAGTCGCCTTTCTCTTTGAATTTTTTTGGCCATAAATCCGCCACCTGCCACGATGTTGGGGTTGGATGTCGGTCTCGTAAGGTTTTTCAGGCAGCTGCGCAGAAGGCAACTGCGCATTCGGCTTCGGACGTGCGTAGAAGGCGACTGCGCATTCGGCTTCGGACGGACGTGAGTGAGTGAGTGAGGAGGCAGGTGAATTATGTATTAAGATAAGTGTCAAAAAAGCAAAATTAAATCCACTGTGATTCTTGTTGCAAAACAATAAAACATGAATAAGTCTAAGAGGTGTGAAATCTTTTTGTAGGCACTGTAGCAGTACATCTAATCATTTTGTGCAAATAGAGATGAAGGCATCATGTAAAATTAAAAGGCCCCATTCAAAGTTTGGGTGTTTTTTGCTTTACATCAATATAGTACGAATCATACTATTTTAATGCATAATACTTACAGAAGTATCAATTGACCTAATATAGCGGTACAAACAAGTCATCAAACATCCATATTACTAACCGAGAATGCTAAACCGGATGATGGACGCAGGCACATCCGGCAATGGGCCGTAGCTGCAAAAAGACGTACTGCGCAGGCGCAAAAAGAGTCCGCGAGAGTCGGCTGAGGAGCCGAGAAAGGCGGACAAAAGAGGGCGAGAGAGGCGGATGAGGGGCCGCGAGAGGCGGACAAGACCACAGAAAAAAGGAGTGAGCACAGGAAAAATGGAGAAATGAGGAAACGCAGGCAAAGCACGAAACACATTGCACACGAAACTAGACCCAAAAAAAAAAAAAAAAAAAAGAGGCTCGCGCACAACAGCAAGGCACCCCCCCCCCCCTACAGGCACCGGACGGGACACACACCAAGAGGGGGATTTAACAAGCCCATGGAACACAAAAAAAAGAACACAAAACCACCCCACAGACCCTACAAGCAAGGGACGGGACACACACAAACAGGGGAATTCAACAAGACACAGGAACACAAAAAGAAAGAAGACGCTCGCGCGACAACAATCCTCAACCCCCCCCCGCCCCCCCCCCCCCCCCCCCCCCACACACATCCATAAGAAGTGACACCCAAAGCCACATATTCTAAAGTGAACATCAACACCTTCACACTAGACAGCATAGGTGTCAGCATTGGTGGATCTCCTTACAATAAAGCACTATTAACCGTTCAACTGCAGAAAAGGAAACATATTAACAGTGACTGCGATCCTCCTTATTACTTATCCATATTTCGCATGCTGAGAAAGAAACAAGTCATGAATACACGGTCACGGGTACAAAACGAAAAGGAAAGGATAACAGGAACAAACACACGAACACGAAAAAAACAACAAAATAGACGGCTATGCAGCATAGGTGGATCTCATTACAATAAGGCACTATTAACCGTTCAACCGCAGAAAAGGCTCCATATTAACAGTGAGTGCAATACTCCTTATTACTTATCCATATTTCTAAAAGAAAAAATGACTCGACTCCAAAAACGCAAAGCTCAACTAAAGCTTCTAACTAACGATGTACCTAAAAGTAAAAACTTTATGAACTGCATTAGATCCTACAATAGTTCATTTAATATGCACAAATCTACATCCTAGATCCACATGACGCAAACTATCAATCAAAGTGCTGCATTGCAACAGGCACGGATTCAAAACGAAACACCTCCCGTCTCAGACATACGTTAATGGCAGCGAAGGCTACAACGGGCTTCTCACACAGCACAGGCAAATCGATTACAGCTCCAAAACAACACGTCCCAAATACTACACATGCAACAACGCGCCTCTCAAACGGCACAAACAAAACATACACCAGGAAAATTCATTCGGATTAATGAATGTCATTTGCAATCATTGTCATTCAGTTCACTTCCCTGAAGAAACAACTGGCAATACAAGTTATACATTTACACGTTGTTGTCAAAAGGGTCAAATTAGACTGCCTTCTTTACATTCATATACTGAATATCTACACAAGCTTATAACTGACGATGTACCTGAAAGTGAAATCTTTATCAACTACATTAGATCCTACAAATCGGAATCCACTATGAACATTAACACTGCACGTGACATCCGTCTTGAAAAAATGTTGTTTATTGATGAATGTTCAATGGCATGAACAAACGTTTATGAATAATAATATTCGATTTGGAGGAAAGGTACTTTTATGAGGAGGAGATTTTAGACAGTGATTAGCTATTCTTCCAGATGCCATGCACTCAGCTATTGTTCAGTGCACCTTAAAATACGCAGACAATTGGCATTGCTTTCAAAAGATACAGTTAGTAAAAAAGATACGATGTCCAGAACCAGATCATAACAATTACTTATTACAACTGAGAGATGGTACACTCACCAATACAGATGGACTTCAGCCACATATTATTACAATTCCTCAAGCCTTTATCTGCGATGACTTAGTTACAGAGAGATTTGGAACAGCAATCTCATTAGACCAAATGCCCCTTTTAACACAACGCACTATATTATGTCCAAAAAATATTAATGTGGAAAACATAAATACCCAAGTCATTCCATTACTTCCTGGAAAGACACAACTCTTTCTAAGCTCTGACAAACTTGACTCTGATTACAACAATAACCATCTTAAATGACCTTACAAGTTCTGAGCTGGAATTACCTTTTACACTTAAACGGCGTGTACAAAGAAATTTTCAAATAAACCTTTACACTGTGCCACACACTTTATTGTTTGCTTTCTATTTGCATCATCTACACCGTCACACTATTCTATATTTCATTCATACATCATGCTCTTTGTCATTCCCAACACCAGGGGTTGGCGAGCGAAGCGAGCAGGGGGCGGAGCCCCCTAGTAGATATATTAATTCAGACATAAAAGCTAAATATCTGTATTACTTACTTCCCAAAATGAAACTGATTTCATATTCAGCACATAGGAATTATTTATTGGACTATTCCCAATCTAATGTTACTTTATCTTCAACACAGATGTACTGTCATGTTTACTTCATTAAAACATGCATGCAAACACACATACAAAATAAATAAACCAAACAGCATTTTGGTTAAAAAAAAGGAACCTAATGTCATCATGGATGATATTAAACATTCCTTTCTTGACATTTTCTAAAAATTTACACTGTGTTTGGAATGACATATTTTTATACATACCCAGCATAAAAACAGTGTTGAAACTAAGCGACAGTAACTGGTACAAATAAATGAATAAAAACAAAATATATAAATTAGTAAAACATGTCTTAATAAGGTGAGCAATACATATGTTTTATTCTCCGATGTGAACTGGGTGTTGTTTGTGGAGTCTGTACATCTGTTTTGTCTGGGTGAAATTGTCTCCCACATCCTAAATGTCTGCTAGGCTCACTGAAGTCTCCAAACTAGTCCTCCGCGAGTGAGTTTAGGTGTACATGAACATGCACGGCAATGGTCTGGTCCCTCCTCCAGGTTCTACACCTGCCTTGTTCCCAGTGCTGCAAGGCCTTACTGAACTGATAAACTTCTAATGTCTTCTTTACCATGCCTACTTTTCAGAACATGCAACCAGTAACCCCACACTTCGCAGTGTTTGTATCTTTTGCCCCAGTGGCATATTTAACAATAAAGAGGTGACTGAAAACACTATCACATAATGCAGGTCCACATTGTCCTGAACGAGATAAGCAAATGGATGAATGGAGGGAAGTGAATAAAATACAGTGAGGTTCTTTTTACATCAAACAAGCACAGAAAAAAGCCTTAGAGAGTCAATCTGTGGAAGATGGCTCATGAATGAGAATATTGTTTACAGAATATTTTTATGCAATTGTTGTGCAATTGCTGGTTGAAAAGTACCTTTCCAACGTTTTACACATTAGGTGTTGTAAACCCTAAGATATTTAGTATTCATTCTTAGTACTCCTAGTATTACAATGTAACATCACATTCTCTGACCTTCTCAATCCAATTTAGGGTCATAACAGGATACAGCCTATTCCACTAGACACTAAGCATTAACAAACCCTGAATGATGCACTAGTCGACTGCTCAGAAAACTAACCAAATATTAACATCTTTGAGGATGTGGGAAGAAAACCAAAGTACATGGAGAAGATCGCATGCAGACTTGCCAAATCCTCATAGCCAATGCCCAATTTAGGAATTCAACCCAAGCATGTTGAATCTGGGAGGAAGCTGCACTACCCACTACAACTTCTGAAAGAAAAATATTTTAATATATGGGGTGAGCATCTGTTTAGAGAAAGTCTTCCTGAAGTGAAGATGTGAGGTAAAGTCTAGTAAAGACTTCAGCATAAATTAGTATAATACACAGAAAACAGAAGATTCTGTGTAGATTGTGATAAATTAATTTAGCAAGTTCATTATTTGCAATGTACTAATAAGATCATCTATATTTTGTATGCTGCTTTAAGCTCTGATTGCTCAGTCTGTGACAGTAACATATATGCAGACAAAGCTATTTAAAGCAGGTAAACAGGTATCAAAACATTGTGTGTTCATGTGAGCTCTTGTGGTCCCCCCACAGTAATCCATTTATATTTATGTGCCAGTAGTGATTAACCCTGGGCACCGTCCATTATTTTATATGCAAAGTGATCTCTACTGAGAGTGGTCTTGTGTCACTGGCAATGCTGTCAATGCCAGTGGACCTGCCACCAGGGCACTGTATAGCCCACTTCCTATCCTGAACTGTAGAAAGCCCCTTGCAAATGTAGCCCCTACCAGGCCTTCTGCACAGTATAAAAAGACAGAATGCAACAGAGAAAGAGAGAATAACGAGGAAGCAGGTGCTGTGACAGCACAACTATTCATTTGCATTATGACTAATTGAATAAAGAAATGTGGTTTGTTGCATCTAAATACAGGTAGATATGGCATATCTGCACATGTCCAAAGATTTTTATGTGTTTTTTTTGTTCTTTCATTGAGCCTAAGTATATCCTACAGCACTAACTGAGCAGAGAATTTGCTTCAAGCAAGGCATAAATAATTCATTGTTTAGAGCCAACACAACGAATACTAATACCTCCATATTACAAAACCTCATCATCAAGGCTGATTGCAGTACCTGGGGTCGTTAACTGCATCTGTGGTATGTGCCTGCAATTTTAAACTATGAGAGTGAACTGCTGACACTAAGGTTACTCAACAACCTGTTAGTGAATCTGCCTGCTGCTCTACAAGGCTCAGAAATGGCATTGGCGGGTTGACAAGTCAGACTTTTCAGCTGCAATGTTGTATCCATTATGCTTGCAGTCTATGCTCCAAAATACACAAATTGTGGACTAAAGTACAGTGCTTTCAAACTGTCCCCTTTTCTGGGAACTAATCCAAGAAACAAATACCTTAATATATCATAGACTTAAAGATGTCACTAACCTAGCATGGCTGTACTTCTGTAATGTAACTAACCCAACTGCTACCTCTGTAATGTAACAAACCCAACTGCATATGTTAAGACCAATTAAAATTGGACATCTTTTAAACCATGTGACCTTAGTCAAGCAATTTAAAATTAATGATACTTATGTGTCATGAATAGTAAATACTTTAACAATGTAAACACAAAATGTAAGAGTGCTTCTATTGTATTGAATGTCACCAAAAAAAGTTCATTTCAATAAATATCAAGTGAGCAGCTTGCAGAATGATAATGACTGCAGCTCAGCAAAGATTTTACTGCATAAGGCTACGGTATCTGAATGTGGAAAAGAAATAAAATGGCAAATGATGTGAACAAAAATCCAGACTTACAATGTATCGCTCAATTTAAAGCATGTTCAAGAAAAGAGAACAGACACACTATACAAATACAGCTAAACTCTTTATAGAGTTGTAATTGGGTAAATGAAAGGCAGTAAAGAAACAGAGCAGCTCAGTAATCGGATATTAAAAAATAAAATATAATCTGGCATTTGGCAGTATTACTTAACACACTACTGCCAAAAGAAAGAAAAAAGCTGCACATGTTATATTCATCATAGTGCACTTATTCTGTAATTCCATCCTTGTAATTTGTTTTTAGCACACCCATGTTAATTTATTGCATGGCCAAAGCACGGTTCTATCGGTCTGCATTTGTCACCTATGATACAGACCAACAGATTGCTATTTTTAACCACTTAAAAGTTTCCCAGCTATCACAGTCTAAAATTGCTTTATACTTGAGGGCTCTTTTCCTTCCCACTGTAGTTCTATAAGAAATAAATATATTCTAATTTGACTGTCAGAATTACAAAATGACTTGAGATATAACACTACTAAAGCAAGAAAGTGCAAGAAACCTGAAACTTTCAGGCACATATGACAATACACATTAGAAAACAAAATGGAAAATGTCAAAGTGGGCAATGCAATTAGAGCATTTTTGATTTTAAAAACTCAACTCTACATATTAGTTCTCTTTCAGAAGTGTAGAAGTGTAACAAAGGCAAATGCCACAATATAAAATGACATGCCCTCAATCACCTCAACACAGCAAGATACATGAAAAGCTGTAAAATGTTTTTCACCGTCATTTACATCAAGGTTGTGTCCAATTCATTT
Organism: Erpetoichthys calabaricus; assembly: GCF_900747795.2. Lineage (NCBI taxonomy): Eukaryota > Metazoa > Chordata > Cladistia > Polypteriformes > Polypteridae > Erpetoichthys > Erpetoichthys calabaricus. Next base: position 101,850,784 of record NC_041405.2, on the reverse strand, counting down.
ACTTACTTAATGACAAGTGGACAAGCTAGTATTGACTTTTCAAGGGGAGAGTAGGCATCAAAAAGCCACAAGATTGATACAAGCAGAAATTAGTTGATGGATGGATGGATGGATAGTGGGCATCCATGTACCACTAGAGGGTAGTATTCTGCAGCTTATACCATATAAGGAATACTTAGGGACACCAGTGGAAGAGGAAGGGCCAATAGGTACTGGGGTGGCCATGCTATATTTTCTCCCTCGGCCTCTAAATTGCCAATACTACAAACTTTATTTAAGCAGTGTCGTTAACAATATGCACAATGATTTCATATTTTACACGGCAAATACAATTACAGTACAGTATCAACCTGAGAAAGTCCTGATGGGAATACAATTAGAACTAGAATTTGTTTAGGCAAGAATGAAGTGTTATCCGATACTTGTACAAGTTCCAGAAACACATAAAATGAAGAACAAGGAACAAAACTCTATGAAAATACAGACATCATCTGAAACTAGAGAAGCATGTATCAGCATGGTAATGCTAGAAGAACAGCTGGTTCATAGCCTTGATTTAAATGTTACTATTGATAGAGATTCACATGAACACCCAGGAAAAACGTCCACAAGTCTAAATTGTCACTTTGCAAGCATCAGCAGCATAACCTGAGGAAAAGATATTGGTAGTCTAAGTAAAATTAAAAGGGAATTGTTGGATTGCTAATGTTGGTAACTTTCAAGTTACCAGCAGGATCTTATATATGATTCAGAGCTAGTGTTAAAGCAGCAAAGGTGTATTGTGATCACTGTGTCTGGTCTAGTTCTGCTGCATTTTACAATTATTCTAGTCTGGTGATAAATATTGAAGGAATAATGTTAGACAGAAAATGGCAATACTCCAGACAAGAGGTGATAAAGGTCTAACAAAGGACCTCGGTATCTGACAGAAAGATGCAGGGACAGTCAAGTACAACTGCAAGGGTTTTTTTCCAGGGAATAATGAGACAGCCTGACAAGATCTGATCTATAAGGAAAACAAGTTTTACAAGGGACCCCAAAAAGGCAGCTCATTCTCGTTAGCTTTAGTTGAAGGATGTCTGCATACATGTGATTAAGCAGGAAAGCTCCATGGAAGAGATATAGTTTGACAATGGCTACAAAGGGGTAGTGACAGCAAGCAAAACAAAAGCATACTGACTGTTGGGCATTGGCTGTAGTGAAGGATTCAACAGCTGGTGATAGAAAAACTCTCCCATTATGGCAAGAAAATTTTCATGTAATAAAAATGAAGGCTGACAGATTATGATTCATTTAGAAAGTATGTTTCAGGCGAGGGGAGGATGCTTACAACCATAACAGTGTTTTATATATTTGTAGTTTGTTTTGTACCAGTAAACTTACACCACTCAGAGTCTAGAAATACAGATGAAAGCTATACAATTGAGACACATTTAAAAAGTATTCACACCTTCAGAACAAAGTTAATGTTAGTATCTAGAACTGCTTGGTAACATCTGCACAAGTTTAATGGTATTTTTATATAATATTCATAAAAAAAAATTTGTTTTGGTTGATGGGGCATCATGTGCATATGACATTATACATCATCTTGTCTTACCAATGCATAGTTTGTTAGTCAACCAACTAACTAAGCCCTTGCTTTTGATATCATGTCTATATTACTCAAGGCATGCCTTACTTATTGAGCTGAACAAAATTTAACTTTTGATCAATTTTTCTTTTCAAAACTTTGTTTGTCAAATTTGGTAAGTCTAGCAGAAAGAGTTTTATTTTACTCTTGGTACTTTTGGAAACAAGAGTTCTGTTTTACTCTTTAAACTACTGTAGCACAAACAATGTTAAATTCTTCTGCTCTGACCCCTGCTCTGTCTATATGCACTCTAGTATTTCTTATTAATCTCTATCACTCAGAAAAATAACTAGCGCCAAGTTTTACCATTTTATTTTAAGGACAGGTCTGTTTGGCCACAACAGTAACAACTCTGGAAAAAAAGCACCATATACTCTTATAAAGATGATCTTCCATAGTATAAGTGGCACAGACACCAATGAGTCCTCTCAAAATACATCCAATTTTGAGTGGGCACAGCACCAACACCTTTTTCCTGGATGTGTCTGTCTATCAACTAAAGTAAAAAAACATCCATATATTAAACTTGTGAGTGAAGTAATCAGTGAATCCTGTTAGTACACTCACATATTTATCCATTCCAGGAACATGTATCAAGGTTCCAGTGAAAAGCCACTGATATGTCAATCATTTTGTACATACTGAATCCCCAACAGTATTCTCCCAATGAACACAGAGAAATCATTGTTTCCCCAGCAGTTATCCATTCTTTATACCAAGGAAAGTAAGAATATTGAATGGCCTCCTGGATATTGTAATAATAATAATAATAATGCATTTTATTTATAGGGGCACTTTACATTAGCAGTAAATCTCAAAGTGCAACATAAAAAGTTTAACAAAGGCAAAGCAAGATAAAAACAGAGATAAAACAACAATAATTATAGCATTCTTGTTAATAAGCTTTCCTAAATAGAAAAGTCTTTAGCTGTTTCTTAAAACAGCCCACAATCTGCTGTGTTCTTAGGCTCTCTGGTAGGGCATTCCAGAGTCATGGAGCAGCGGCTGCAAAGGCTCGGTCACCCATTGTATCAAGTTTGGTCAGAGGGGGGTGAAGGCGGTAGGTATTTGTAAAACAGAGGTTTCTTGTAGTGGATTGTAGTATAAGAAGTACCTTAAGATACTGTGGAGCATTTCCATGGATACACTGGTAAGTAAACAAACAGAGTTTGTATTCGATATGGAGACAGATAGGGAGCCAATGAAGTGATCGAAGGATTTGTGAAATGTGTTCATATTTCCGCACCCTCATCAGGATTCTTTTGAAGGCTCTTGTTGGGTATCCCTATGAGGAGTGCATTACAATAGTCCAGTCTGGATGAGACAAAGGCATGAACGAGCTTTTCAGCATCACAAAGGGAGAGGTAGGAACAGAGTTTGGCTATGTTTTGGAGATGAAGGAATGCAATTTTACAAAGGTGGTGGCTGTGTGTATCAAATGACATTTGGGAGTCTAACTTGACACCCAGATTTGTAACAGAAAGAAAGAGGGTAATGGTACGGTCAGAGAAGGAAATACAATTTACAGAGGAACGAAGTTGATGGGGGGTGCCAATTAAAAGAGCTTCAGTTTTGGTGCTGTTCAGCTTGAGGAAGTTCTTGGACATCCAGGCCTCAATATTGCAACTGCAGTGGACCAGATGCCATGGATTTGTGTCTTTCCCTGGTTTAGTATGCACTCTTTCAGCTTTCTATGTTGGATTTTCCCCTGTAAGAAGTTCAATAATTTAATTAGTACACTGGTGTGGCACTCTGACAGCAACACAATGAGATAGCATCACAGATATTTTCAAAAAAAGAAATGTCTTTTAGCTCCACTCTGCCTTATCCAATTTCAATCATTGACTTTCCATTCAGGTTTTTGTAAAGAACACTTTAAAATGTCTTTTTATGCTTTGTAAGAATAATTTGGAAGTTATTTGAGCTTCTTCTGTGTGACCATCTCTTATAATCAGTACTAAAGTAATCATTACTTAACATTTTGACATGTCACTATGTAAAGCTGCCTCAAATAAATCAACAACTAAACTTTGCTACATCATAATGTAGCATTTTCAAAGACAGGGTAAGTCATTGTGAGTCATACAATCAGTTGTACAGTATAACAGAATCCATGCAAATCTCTGGGAGGTGCAAAAACTAAAAATAGAGGAAAGGTGCTCTTGATTACAGAGCAATCTCAACTGTCGAAACAGACAAAAGAAGCAGAAAGGATGTGTTGCGGGCAACTTTCTAAATAACAACCAATTAAAAGATTAAATTCTTCTTTGGAAAATGGAAAAGACAGATAGGCAGATCATATAGCAAACTTTGTGAACTCAAAACTAAATTTATTATTTTAGTATCCTTTTTATACAGGAGTGCAAAAGTTAGCACTACAGCCTCATAGTTCAAGCCAATCTGCAGTCAAACATCTACCCAATCACTGTCTCTGTGGATTGCGTCTGGGTACTCCAACCTCCGCATACAACGCAGCAATAAGCAAATTAGGTCAACTGCCAATGATAAATCTGCCTTAAAATTTATTATTTAGACCTTTGATGGACTTAAATTGAAGATCGGCTCCTGCCTTCTGCCACATTAAATTAGCATAGTCTTAAGCTTCCCGTGACTTCAGAGAATCGATAAAGTGAATAGATAATTTCCGTCTTTAAAATTTAAACATGTTTCATATTGGATTGACCATAAGGACAACAAAGTATACAGTACAGGCAATGAATTTATTAAAACAGGATGGTAATATTAAACTTCTTCCTATTCATAGTATATTGAGCAAAACAAAAGTGAAGAAATTTGTCCATCCATTCACTCATTTTCAAGTTCACCTCTTCATATTTAAACAATCGCCATTCTTTTTATGATGCTGGGAACTTTAAACTTTCTCCACTAGGGTGGAGCAAACATGAGAGTTGAAATGTCAATTTTCAATAATCAAGTACAGTATCATAACAAAAATCCAACAAGTTATTGAAACATCAGTCTGAATGCTACATTATGCATGCTGAATTAAAATTTTGTGGTATCTGAAAATCAACTCCGATATCCTAAAATGAAGTTAAGCTTTTCAGATAGAAGAAGCTCATTTAGAGACTTTTTGTCTTTTTAAGACATCTCAGAAGGCAAAAAGGAACTTTTGAGATATATTGAAGAGGATTTGAGAGATTATTTAAATGTATTTTTAAATATCTTGATATTCAAATATCTTGAAATAATTTCCTTTCCTTTTAAAGATATCTTCAACTACATGTCAAATGTCTTGAAACCAAAATGTACTGTACTTCAACGCCTCTCAAATTTAAGAAATTTGAAATTGAGAGCATTCCCATTGAAAAAATATTAAGAAATTAATTTTTATCAAGAGCATAAATGAAAAATATAAACAGACATTTTCAATGAAACTGATAAAATATATATATAAAAAAAAGAATCCTACCTCTTCATGCGATGATGAAAAGAGACAGCACAGGACAGTACTTGCACATTGAAAGTACTGGGCACTAACCCAAGATTAAGCTGAACAGAGTTTTGAATAGTAGGTAAAATGACCAAGCCGGTAAATAAAACATATCCTGTTACTAGTTTCCAGAAATCCAGCTGTGTGTTTGACTCTTTGCAAACACACTTATTTACACTAATGCAGGATAACTCATCAGCTCTTAGGGTGGAATGTTTGAAGGTATGTTATAGAATTAAAATTTCCAGGGGCCAAAAGAGAAGAAATTAGTAATAGTACAGCAACAGGTCATTCCCAATTTGGCCACGATCATACCTAACAAGAAGACCCACAGCTAGATAGCAGTAAGACAGAGACAGAGAAAGATGAGACAACCAGGAGGAGGAATATGTGAGGTGAAAAAGAGGATGTCAGTCACTAGAATTGAAAATAGTAGGCTGGGGATAAATAACTACTAAACAGAAACAAAATATTAGGAAATGACATTTTAAAATGTGCATGTGTTTGTTATTACATTTTGAGACGCTGAAATTATAACCACAAGATTTTAAAAAACGGAAATGCATTTCCATATATCTTAAAACAACTTCCTATACATTTTGAGATTTAAGGTATTTCGAAACAGACAGAGAATCATATTATATAGTATATACATATACTGTATATGCAATTAATTTTAAGATATCTGAAAATGCTTTTCAGGATAAGTTAAAATTAATTCTGAGATATCTCTGAATGTCAGTTCACCTTGCCATTTCTAGACCACATGTTATGAACTAACAGGATTTATTCAAAACAATTTGGTACAAGCCAATATAAGTCAAGCTTCTCTGAACAGGATTTACAAAAAAACAATTAACCTACGAGATTCAACGGCTCATCTCTTATCTGTACTGGGCTTCCAAGGTAAGTCTCCATTTTACCTTTCTTCTCTTCAAAACAATTGTTATATCATTCTCTGCTCAGAGAAAATTTCATCTGCTTCTGGAAGGAGGTGGCTTTTAACTGCTGCAAGCATTACATTAAGACCAGTAGCTTCACAGAAGTGTTTCCACCCAGTAGACTCTGGAGGCACGTCACCTTGATCATAGTTACCAAAGGTAATGGGTAAAGGTAGCTAAAACGTCATACAGTGGATTCAGGAAGGATTCAGACCCCTTCACTTTCTATGCACTTTAGTGTCTCATAGATTTCATTGTAAGTGGAAACACTTGCCAATTTACCAATCAATCAATATTCCATAATGATGAAGAGAAAACATGTTTTTAGAAAGGGTTGCAAATTTATTAAAAATCAACAACTAAAATCTCTCATTTGTATACAGTGGTATGTAAAGCATTCAGTCCCCTTGAAAGTCATCATAATTTTCTGCATGACATAAAATTTCCACACATATTTATCCATACACTATTTTTAATGTGAACTCTTTTGCTGTACCAATACATTTCCAAAGTCAAAATAAACCTCTTCTGCCATGGTGCCTCCATCTTAAAACGATGTCTCCCTTTGTTACTGTTACTGGCCTCCTTACCACGAGGAGATGTCAACTCAAACACACAGTCAACATTCATAAACCTGGCTCACATTGACCCAACCACCCTCAGCGTCTTAGAAACCCCGCAAGCCCTGCTCCTACTGCCACCACAATTTCTCTGTTGTCTGCAGAAGCCTGTTCTGAGCATAGCTGTTGCGCCTTCTCTGTTCTAAGATCAGCATAAATGACTTGAACCACTCAATCGATTACCACATGCTACTTTTGGGGCCATCCTCAACCAACTATCTCTATTTCTCTATTACACATCTGCCTTTCCTTCCTTACTTTTATTTTCAGTCTCTATTTTAATCTCTATCATTTTCCTCTCACCTTGCTTGTTCATGTTCTTGTTCTTTATACAGACCCCTTTCAAATACCAATCGGTGGGCACTGGTGCTGCAATGATGGACTCCAGAGTGCAAATGAGGCAAATGGCCACCGTCCACATTCGCACACGAGTGCTTGGCTGGTCAATTACCTAGTAAAACCACAGAGCCGCTCCACCATTCTACCACCATTTATTTATTCATTTAAAAATATGTTTAAAAACATGCATCGTCACAGACCCCACTAGACAAAAGAATGGTTCTCAATTTTTTGTGAAAAAGAAGATTGGAACCATCAAGACCTTTGGTGAAGGACAAGAAGGGATTTGGTCTGGGAGGTGACCATGAACCCAATGGTCACTCTAAAACTGCTTCAGATGATCTCTGATGAGATGGGAGAAACTGTCATTCATCAGGAAGAAGCCATTCTTGAGTAAAAGGCATAGGACACACTGCTTGAAGATTCAGCCGGTCATTTTCTAACCTGTTTAGTCCTGAATAGGGTTGTGGGGGTTGCTGGAGCCTATCCCATCAAAGAGAACAAATCCTGCACAGGATGCTAGTCCAAACACAAACACACACCAACCACAAACTAGGGCCAATTAAGTATCACCAATCCACCTAACCTGCATGTCTCTGGACTGTGGAAGGAAACCGGAGTACCCAGAGGAAACCTACACAGACACAGGGAGAACATGCAAACTCAATGCAGGGTGGACCTGGGTCGCGAATCCCAGTCTCATAACTGTAAAACAGCAGTGCTGGCACAGTACCACCATGCCACCGTGCTTAAAGGTTGCCAGATGATATTTAAAGGACTTGGTGAGCATAAGGAAAAAGGATCACTTGTTTCATAAGACAAAATTTGAACTGTTAGCACTATTGCAGGTAAAGACCAGGCACTTCTCATGTCCTGCCTTATACCACCCCCTACAGTAAAGCATAGTGGCAGCAGCATCATGCTGTGGTGGCATTTCTTAGTGGCAGGGACAGGAAGATTGGTCAGAATTGGGGGAAGAACGAATGCAGGCAAACAGCAGAGAGGTCCTTGAAGAAAATCTGCTCCACACTGCATACGACATTACAGCATGACAATGACCTGAAGTATACAGCCAACACAATCCTGGAGCGGCTTTGTGGCAAATCTCTGATTGTCCTTAAGTGGCCCAGACAAAGCCCAGCTGTAAACTCCATTAGAACATCTGCGGAGAGACTTGGAGATGGCAGTTTACTTATGCCTGCCATTAAGTTTTAATGGAGTATGAGAGGATCTGCCAGGAAGATTGGGATAAACTGCTCAAATCTAGGTGTGCACAGCTTATAGAGACTTCCCCAAGAAGACTGAGAGATTAAAATTTTTGATCTTTAATAAATTTGCAAACCATACTGAAAACATGTTTTCACTTATGGGTTACTGAGTGTAGATTGATTGGCAAAAAACGCACATTTATCTGTTTAAATTTAAATCTACAACACAATAAAGTGTGTAGAAACTGAAAGTGTCTGAATACCTTCTGAATCCACTATAGATTTAACTTCCCTATACTCCTCCACAAACCTCTCCATGAATCATGCTACTCTTCATTTCCCACTACCAGCAGCATAACCATCACTACCTTTAGGATCCAGAATAATGTAGACTTATAACTTCTATTGGCCTGTGCTGTTAAGAGAGGCTGTGCAGGGCATGTAATATTTTACTTTAATTTAAAATAGTAAATGATTAAGGATTTTCTTTGTATTAAAAAAAAAAAAAACAGTATGGACTTTACGTAAATAGTCTAACTGGCTGGAGCAACTTGAAAAATTACTGACGTAAACTTTCCTAATCTGAGCACAGAGGCAGGAAATATAGCAGACTATCCTTACATTAAACAGAATGGGATATGTAGGCAGTGAAAAAATGCTGAGGAATGGACACTTACATTGTAATTACCAATCATTCTGAACAATCATTTTAAATGTGAAAGTCTGTAGAAGAAAGTGGTAGTATATGGTCTACTAGGGTGATGCATGCCATTAGAGATGTTATTTTAAAAAAAACACATTTCTTGATGAGTAGTTTTCATCTACTTTTATTGTATTGCCCAAATGATTTGTATTAACATTTTAAATGTTACTTGAATAATTAAAAATATTTAGAATTTATTGTAACACCACAGCAACAATTCTTACCAACAGAGGTAGCTGAAAGCAGTGTGCCTGTCATATCAAGCTGGTCAAACAACCTGCATTTGCAAAGCCTGTGATTAGTACTAATATATAGTGGAGCATACAAACACATTTGGTAAGCACATTCATTTAATTGATCAGATATTTAAGTTCTATTTGGCTTCATGCTATGCTTGAGTCTTAAGTCTATTTTATTAAGGCTTATGTATTTTACTGATGCGTCACGGTCTTTTAACCCTGTGTTTCATAAGCAGTTATTTCTTCCTCAGCACCATTTGCTGTGTTTCACATTTACCCAATAGTTCAGTGTCATATTACAACACAGTAAACAGCATCAGCATAAAAGCTGGTCAAAATACATTCACTCTGCACTTTAACATTACTTCATTTTGACACATCAAACACATTTTAATTCAAGACCTAAACCAGGAATCTGAACGCCTTACTTTCAGAAAGTATTTTTTAGAGGTATGTATGAAAAATGTAAATGAAATCCATTGCCAAACTACTGTAGATCTCTCACAGAGAGGTAATAGTGGGTGAAATGTTCATAAAAAAAATAATTATTTCATTTAAAATACCACCTTGTTAAACATTCTTTCATTTTTGATTATTTTGTAGTTTCTGTTGATTTAATTGTAATGAAAAAAAAAACATATGTACCAGTAGTTTATTATTATTGTTTTCTCACTTGGCATACATATGTATCTAATTTCATTATATGAAAATGTATTCTTATCAATATGTAAAGATGGTGATTAGTATGCTTAGCGTGCAACAACAGTCATATGTTTTTTTTGTTTTTTTATACCAAGCATTTGTTATTTTGCATCATCTTCAATATTTAAATGTGTTTCTTAAACTTATAATGCAATTATCCCACTTGTCATTTTCTAAAGATACATTAATTGTGCGCAAACATAGAGTGCCTCAACTATAACAAATGGAAAAATAGAAAACGACACTTCGTGCAGCTATTTACAATATATGTGTAGCTTTTTTTTTTTTTTTTTTTTAATTTAAACTGGCTTGATGAAATAGGTGCTGCCAATTATTTTATAGCTTTATCAGGAAGGTGAGCCCCCCTGGCCCCACCTCGATAGCTTGCTTCGCTCATTATTGGTCCATGGGTATATTCCAACACAGTCAAAACTCTGACTCTGAGATTTATTTATAGTTATAACAAATGCTGAAACTATTGCAAATTGTTGTATATGCAAGATGAATGGAAATCTACTTGTGGAAGTAGCGCCAATATCTAACATAATACATGGAAGGAATACGACTTCTCTTGCATGATCACCAGTCATGATTTTGCAGGCACTTGAATGTTTATGTAGTTTTACAATTTGTAAGTGTGTGCCATTACACAGACTTTATTTAACGACTGCTAACGTACAACTGAACTACTACTGTACTGTGCTAGAATTTACTATAAACAGTTTACTACAAATCAAATCAACACACATTTTTAAGATCATAAGCAATGATCTTAAAGTTGGGGCTGGTGGAACTAATGGAGCATAACCTCACCAGATCAGACACTTGTATAAAATAAGTAAAAAGCTTCCTTCAATAATGTTTTTAGTAAAATCAACTTTCTTAATCGTTTTTCATTTCACATCATATGCTCAATGCGATTCCTTACCTCAAAAAACAGTTTTTTAATGGTATGTGAAATTTTCTTTATGCTGAGTGCTGCTAGGCCTTTTCTGGTTAGTGAGCTAGCACTATTAACCCTGCATGTATGTGAACTTGTGTGACCAATTGGGTCTTTGAGGCTAGGGCCCCTGTTCATCTTATTCTTGGTCAAAAAGTTAACCCCACCGTTTTTTTTCTTTCTAAAATTAGGTGTTTGCACTTCAGGTTCGGGCTTTTTCTCAGTCAAGGTAAAGCACCAAAAGTCAGTGACTACCTCCAGAATGTCCATACCATTTGCTCTGTTAAAGGTTGCCACAGTAATCCGAGTGAAAATAGCAAATCTTGAACAAGCCATACATCAAACACTGGACATTACACTGATGAGAATGTGACTGGGAACAAGGCCAGCACATGCCATTCTGCCACTTGAGGCAAAATACACTTGTACCACCATTTGAATTAGCTACATCACACCCAATAGGCAATAACACATTACACAGTAAATATTGTGGGACTAGCGCACTTAAACTTGAAACCCTTGTTAAGTTTGCTATAAGACAACCCTGTATGATTTCCAAGGCTGTAATGATGGTTCAACAAAAACACCCTGCACCAAATCATTTCTACTCGAAATGCAAAGTGTTTGTTTCTCTCTCATGTCAACGTTAGACACTGGAAGTCCACATACAAAAAATTAAGCACAAGCCAGACAGGCAGTGTACTCATACAACTAAAAATGTATTCTTACATAGCTGATATCAATACGTTAATTAAACATACCATTCAAAAAGGTGCAGCACATTAATGTACACATTCTGCTAGGTTTCTTTTTACCAAAATCATTTTTCTTGTTTACTTACATGCCTGATTACAGTGACATGATAATGAGAAGAGTATCACCATTTATGCAACTCTGAACAGTGGTACCATTATTTTACACAAGTTGATAATTAAAACTAAGTTAAAATTGTTATTTTTAACAGAAAAAAGAAATAAAAATCGCTGATCTCTCATTTGCAAAATAAAACTTGCTATGTACACATGGTCTGAGCAGTGAGCTCCAAAGAATGAGAAAATAGGATTTTTAATAGTCACAACAGAACTGTAATAAAGAAATAAAACAATAAAAACAGACTGGTTTTCCAATACATGTAAAAAATCTGACACTTCTAACATCTATATAGTAAAATGCCAATAGGTGTAATTTCAACACAGTTTGCCTACTAAAACTCAATCAGAATTCAATATGCTACTGGATATTTCTTGAAAAACTGAAACAGTGCAGAAAAACACCAGAATTTGAATAGCTTTAATACCAATTACTGTAATAAAATAAAATTACACTGCAAGCCGGATTTGTATGACATCCGCATTTCATCTAGAACTGGCTGTGAAAAGTACAATATATAATTATCTTGACTGCAACGCAGGGTCAGAACCAGGACAAATTCAATGGGGGAGGCTCTGGATTTTCAAAGTTGGGAATGTGTAATTACAATAAAATGAAGCCCACAATGGTTTTTAATTTCCAAAAATATTCCTGAGAATGCATAATCAACAGATTGCAGTTAACAAAACTGTAATAAGCCAAAGGCAGGTTATATTGATCAAACACGTGTAAGGTGTTACCAATAGTTTTTGCTTTTTTATTTGAGCTTTCAACACTTTGAGTTCATTTGTAATTTTATTTCCTCTGTTGAAGTTCCTAACTGCCACAACTAATACAATGCCAAAGATTTTCCTGCATTGCATTTTCAGTTCTCAACTCTCACTGTATTTTTTGATATTGTTCAGCAAAACTTGACACCAGGTAGTGTGGCATGGAAGAGGTTGTTGCAGTGTGAAACTATCAGCGGGTTCACATTATTCTATTTATTAAAACGCTAAGAGGAGTTTTCCTACTATACACTTAGTCACAGCTTAATATACGAAGTTATTTAAAAACCTTAATTGTCATGAAACTTTGTACAAAAGTATCAGAATTTAAATTACATTAGTATTAGTAATTAATAAAATAAAAATATGCAGAAACAAGACTCTGATATCCGCACGCCATTTACAATTCGTAAATAACTCAACCGTGAAATAAGGCTGCTGCCAGGACAAACATACCAGGAAGACAGGATTTTCATGTTCAGAGGGTAGTTATATGTGAGTACAATACAAATACAGCCCACCTTATTTTCGATTCACAACAAAATATGTTCGGAGAGTGTAAAAGCAACCATTATGACTAGGAGTCTCAAGACAAGCAAGTCTCAAAAAGTTGCAAAACCACTTCTAATAATGACCAACAGAGGGGGATATACTGCCAAAGCCCAGTTAGATAAATGGGAAAACACAGAAACTTCACAAAAATAAAAAGGTTTAATTTTTCACAAAATTGCTGTCACACTGAGAAGCTCCACAGAGCATAATGGCAAAATGGAGTTGCCTAAAAACACAACACAATCCATGACAAACACAGTCCCAGTACAAAACCCCAAGGCAAAGTAAAAAAACAGAACACAGAGGTCAAAAATCCAGAGAAAATAAAAAGCACAAGCACAGAAAAACACCAGAACACATCAAACTCCCAGGATGCATTCAGAATGAACTGCCAGAAACTACGGACGACCCTCTGAATTTATAGGGTGGAGGGCAATCCTTAGTGGTCATTGGCAGATGGCTCCACCTCTTGGGGGACCACCCACAAAACGCATGGAACATATCCCGGGCAATTTACATACATAGACACAATTGGAAAACAAAGAATAATGCAAATAATGAACAAAAGTAATAACATAAATAAAACAATCAAAAATTAACAAGACAGACTTAAAACATAAATTTGAAATCCACCCTGGCTGAAACACAACAGCAACAGATTATAGAAAAATAACTTCCTCCTGTACAAGAATGAGGCAGAAGAGGACTGCAACAAGCTGAAGACTGGCTATATCAATCAAACACGTGTAATATGACATCTACCATTTTACCTTTTCACTTGCTTTTCAATATTATTTGCCAGTTCATTTGATTCCACCTATTGAATGAGTTTCTAACTGACACAACCAGTACCAGATACTGTATCTTATTGCGTTGCATTTTAAGTTGTCATATTTGTGCCATTGTTGGGAAAAACCTGACTGCCAAGTATTAGGATACTGAAGAGACTGTTACAACGAGAAACATTTGCTGGGTTCACACTAGTAAGTATGCCATTAAGTAAGTAAGTACTTCTAAGTATTCATTAAGTATAGAATATAACTGCCTTAAATTTTGAAAATTAAAATAAACTTGAAGCAATCATGTTTTAACTTTAGACACCTCTCAGGAAAAGGGTACAGGAGAACTTGTATTCCTAGAAACTCCATAATCTAAAATTTTGCATAAAAGAAGCAATTCTAGATATTTAAAAAAAAGAAAATTAGGGAAAAATGACAACAATTAACAGAATTTGTCTTTTTAGATATGTCAAACGCACAAACACTTTATAAACTCTTGGTTTAGGGTTTGCCTCCCCTTTGTACCTAGGAGCTTCAGAGCATCACAGAGCTACTGCTTTGTTTCTTTGGGGGATATAGTGTTCTAACTTTGCCACTCACTGACAGCATCAATGACTTTTAAAACCACTATGGCGAGAAAGAATGGCAGATTAAAGAACAAGAGATGAGAAGGCATAAAGTGGGTCTAAAAAGAGTGAGGGAGTAGTCTCATTGTAGGCAATGGATATCTGTCGGCAATTGGGAGTTAACTGCATTTTCTGTTTTAATTCTTTTGATAATCAGTTTTTTTTTTTTGAGAGCATGCAGAGAAAATTCTGTTCAAACTGCAAGCACGTGAATGTAAGCTATGTAACTGCAGCACCATTTGATGGTCTCATGTCTCAAATCCAGTAGGTGAAAAATGGGTTGGGTACTGTGGCCGACAATGGGAGTAATATACATGAGAAGCATTTGTCATGGCACACCAATATACTCAGGCCGGTGGTGCAAATCGACAGTCAGGATTTAACATATCTGTTGCTTGATGTGCTGTGGAACCTAGTACTTTTTAGTCCCAAAGAAAAAGTTTTGCCTTCTAGAGTTTCTGGGCAACCATATTTTAGAAAACAAAGACCAGGTGGTAATGTACCTTTCCCGATACAGCCTACAGATACGCACAATGTTTTAGACACTATTTTTGTTACTAGTCTGGACAAAGACATTTAATGATTGATCGTTTAATTTATGGAATAAAGTATTTTTCAATACCTTTTTTATTTTGGGTTAAGAAAGTTTAGTGCCTTTTTTGTTTCTAGTTTTACCAGCTAGTCTTGATCTACAACTACTACATGGTCTGAGACCTCATCTTGTGATTTTCGATTGCATTATTGGTGGCTGAGAAATTACACAGGTACATGGCAGTTCTTTTGTGCAAGGTTATATGCTTTTAAACCAATGTAATTGTCATCAGGACTGTACAACTCGCCTCATGTGTTCATCAGTCTCAATTCATCAACAAATAATTAAGTTTCTGCTTCGCTGGATTTCCAACAGTTTCATTTTTAACCCTTTTCAGCCAAAATCACATTCTGTTTCAGTGAAAACAGCAGCACATATTGACAAGAAGGTGTTGCTTGAATTAATACTGATAATTATGATCTGGGGTCAGTTTCGATAGATCAGTGCATTATCATGTGAAACTGAGGACTACTTACAATGAACTTTTGAACAGAGTATTCTAAAGTGAACTATAATCCTGTACTGAAGCAAACAGTGGGCTTTTCATTTTGATTATGGATACGTTAACTATGCAAAATATACTTTGTTAAACAGAAAACTGCACTTAGACACAGAAATACCACATAGCTCTCATACTATTCTGTACCTTTAAAGACAAAACTAATAAATGCAGTTTGAGGTCTTGAGACACAATATCAGTTATTTAACAGTTGCTCTGATTCTGGTAACAGGCAGGGTTGCTGCTGCCGTATTTTTGTTTTATTCTTTACAGGAGCTGCCTGTGTTTTGGATCTAGGACTAAGTCACATGTTGGAGGTCAGTGGTCTTTTCTTGTGTGGTCTTTGAAAATATAATAAATTTCATTATTGGTGAAAGCATTTTCCTCTGAAACCAAAATATGTCACCTTTCTGCCAAACAATTTTGAGGTGAATTCAAGATAAATGAATCATTCTGGATGATCCTATACAAACATGGAGGTCAATAAGACAGATGCAAACATACAGTATATATTTATTTCCATGATTACCCTTGTGAACAGATTTTAGTGGATTCATGACTGTATCAGTGGATGCTATCTGTTGTATGCGCTGTTCCTTTACTGGCTCATCATGCAGCTTCCAGTAACTCTATCCCTGTATCAAACAGCTTTAAGGACCATTCTTTTGACACCTAATGTTTACAGGCTTCACCGGTTTTTACCTTAGTCTTAGGTAAGAAATATAGCCAAAGATCTAGG
The DNA here is from genome assembly GCF_900747795.2 of Erpetoichthys calabaricus. Classification (NCBI taxonomy): domain Eukaryota; kingdom Metazoa; phylum Chordata; class Cladistia; order Polypteriformes; family Polypteridae; genus Erpetoichthys; species Erpetoichthys calabaricus. The sequence continues at coordinate 101,834,581 of NC_041405.2, read as the reverse complement.
AAGACAACAGTTAAAAATCACAGAAAAGGTACACCTGATGTCAGTTTTGATATCTTTAGAGTGCCATTTGGTGGAGACCTTGGTTGATTGTCAGCACCTCATTGACCTCACTGTGCCATAGCAATCCGTTCAAGTGCTCCTAAAATCTTTTTTTCAATTGGTAATGGCACAGAAGCAGATATAAAGCAAGTATTATGAAAGACACAGTTGTTGTGCATCCCATTGATTTTTCATTTTTAATCATGGCAGACAATTCAGCTGCCTCGGTTAAAATCAAAATGATGATGGTTATACAAAAGAATCTTCCCCTGCAAATCCAGCTCAACTTTGTACACAAAAATTATATGAACCCAGAATGTTATGCATTTTACTTCACACCAGAACAGAATAAAACCAGTCATTTAATTTTCCACCTGTGATGGCCATAAGTCGTTTTATGTATTTTAACCACAGCCAAATTGTCAAGGTTTTAAAACCAACAATCAAGGACGATCTAAAATAAAAGGGAAAAAAGAGTTAGGTTCATATAATGGATTGGACATTTTGTGTTCAGCTGCAGTGTGACCAGGGGTTGCAAGAAAATGACAGCTTGCTTCAATATTCTGCCTTCTCGCTATCCTCTGTAAACAAAGAGCAATAAATCACAGAAGGCAAGCTATCACAAAGAAATTCTTCTACCTATAATTCCAAGAAAGAATAGCCTTTAAGCAACAAAGCAGAGATAAACTTTAATCACACAACAGCCACCCAGCAAATTGAAAGCCTCTAACCTAGCCTTAATCAACTATCTGTGTGTTTTTACCAACAGTGAGTCACAAAAATGAAACAGCCTTAAAAATATCTTAATGAAGAACCACTTCAGTTCATCCACAATATTTTCAAATAAACCCCATCACTTAGCTGCTGCTGGCAGCACACAGCTCACTGAATGTCAAGATAATATAAACAGTTCAGGACTCGATTATACAGGCAGAAAATGCTGCCTGAAGACAAACACATCTAAGTGCTATTATAGTTTCCACTGTAGCAAATTGGGAAGTATAGCATTTTAGAGTGACAGAAGAAACTGAAGTGCATGGCACAAAACCTGTACTATTTATGCATGCCACTGCCTTAAAACCGCACTAACATAAATGCAACATTGAAATTTACATTAACAAAACATACTAAAAGATTCATTTGTTTGAAATTTTAGGGTACTTTTATTTTCATTGATCTCTTTCTGATTTTTGTGCAAGTAAGTTTGTAATATAAAATGCATTAAATACAGTAAAATCCATAAATATTTGGACAGAGACAACTTTTTTCTAATTTTGGTTCTGTACATTACCACAATGAATTTTAAATGAAACAACTCACGATGCAGTTGAAGTGCAGACTTTCAGCTTTAATTCAGTGGAGTGAACAAAACGATTGCATAAAAATGTGAGGCAACTAAATCATTTTTTAACACAATCCCTTCATTTCAGGGGCTCAAAAGTAATTGGACAAATTAAATAACTGGATATAAAATTTCCAGAAATAAAATTTCTAATACTTGGTTGAAAATCCTTTGCTGGCAATGACAGCCTGAAGTCTTGAACTCACTGACATCACCAGATGCTGGGTTTCCTCCTTTTTAATGCTCTGCCAGGCCTTTACTGCAGTGGCTTTCAGTTGCTGTTTGTTTGTGGGCCTTTCTGTCTGAAGTTTAGTCTTCAACAAGTGAAATGCATGCTCAATTGGGTTACGATCAGGTGACCGACTTGGCCATTCAACAATTTTCCACTTCTTTGCCTTAATAAACTCCTGGGTTGCTTTGGCTGTATGTTTTGGGTCATTGTCCATCTGTATCATGAAATGCTGCCCAATCAATTTGACTGCATTTAGCTGGATTTGAGCAGACAGTATGTCTCTGAACTCCTCAGAATGCATTCGGCTGCTTCTCTCCTGTGTCACATCATCAATAAACACTAGTGTCCCAGTGCCACTGGCAGCCATGAACGCCCAAGCCATCACACTGCCTCCACCGTGTTTTACAGATGATGTGGTATGCTTTGGATAATGAGCTGTTCCACGCCTTCTCCATACTTTTTTCTTGCCATCATTCTGGTGGAGGTTGATCTTGGTTTCATCTGTCCAAAGAATGTTTTTCCAGAACTGTGCTGGCTTTTTTAAATGTTCTTTAGCAAAGTCCAATCTAGCCTTTCTATTCTTGAGGCTTATGAGTGGTTTGCACCTTGCAGTGCACCCTCTGTATTTACTTTCATGCAGTCTTCTCTTTATGGTAGACTTGGATATCGATACACCTACCCCCTGGAGAGTGTTCTTCACTTGGTTGGCTATTGCAAAGGGGTTTCTCTTCACCATGGAAATGATTCTGCTATCATCCACCACTGTTGTCTTCAGTGGACATCCAGGTCTTTATGCGTTGCTGAGTTCACCAGTGCTTGCTTTCTTTCTCAGGATGTACCAAATTGTAGATTTTGCCACTCGTAATATTGTAGCAATTTCTCAGATGGTTTTTTTCTGTTTTCGCAGCTTAAGGATGGCTTCTTTCACCTGCATGGAGAGCTCCTTTGACCGCATGTTGTCTGTTCACAGCAAAATCTTCTACATGCAAGCACCGCACCTCAAATCAACTCCAGGCCTTTTATCTGCTTAATTGATAATGACAGACTTGCCCACACCTGCCCATGAAATTGCCTTTGAGTCAATTGTCCAATTACTTTTGAGCCACTGAAATGAAGGGATTGTGTTAAAAAAATGCTTTAGTTGCCTCACATTTTTATGCAATCGTTTTGTTCACCCCACTGAATTAAAGCTGAGAGTCTGCACTTCAACTGCATCTGAGTTGTTTCATTTAAAATTCATTGTGGTAATGTACAGAACCAAAATTAGAAAAAAGTTGTCTCTGTCCAAATATTTATGGACCTAACTGTATAATAAAAATGTCTAAATTAAATACAAATTCTTAAAAATTAGCTTTGATTTTGCAAAGACCAAGTAAGTACAAGGAACTTCCTTTAATAACTCATATCATATTTCACCTATTACTAACTAGTAGTAATAGCAGTGTAGTAGTAGCATATTTAATAAAAATGAATGGAAATGACTGTTGCAAGAATTTTATGCTGCAACACAGTGATCAGACCACCCTGAGCCAGAGGCGTGACCACAGGGGGCTGGGGTGGGCACTGCCCCCCCAGAGACAAGCCGTGCCCCCCTGCGAAATGCTCTGTCTGTCCAATGAAAACTCTGGAGAAGAATAACATTTGATTTTCAAAACTGAGTTGCTTTCCAATCGACCTGTTTGAATTTGGGGCGTATCCATCAGTGTCTCCTCCACTAGACAGGCACCGTGCTGCTCACAGTTCACTTTGCCACACATTTTGACCGCATTCTTTAATTAAAACAGCATATACGTTCCATTCTTCTTTTATTTTCTGGTTGGTAACACCAAAGGCTATGCATAGGTGGCTTATTAAAAAGCAGACTTCTTCAACCTCTGTCCCTCCACAAGCTGTTGGCTCCATGGTTGAGCCCAGCACCACTGCTACCAACACGGAGCACAGCGCACCCACGTCAGGAACTGAAACTCCAAAAGATGTAGATAAGCCTACACAATCCTCCAGCTCTGCGCCCGTGTCGGGTACTCCAAACCTCTGCCTTCAACAAAATATACAGTCCGGTCTGCCTGACTTAAATATGGATAGCCCATCCCAGCCCATTTTAATTAATTATCCCAAGCGCACATTCGGAAAGACACTCAGATGTTTTAGTGCAAGCTGGTATCAGTCTCGACCATGGCTTGAATATTCTGTTGTCTGTGATGGCATCTTTTGCTTTGCCTGCCGCAAATTTAGTGTTTCCAATTTGGACTGTGAGGACATATTCACCAAACACGGCTACACTAATTGGAAAAAAGCTCTAGAAAAAGATGGTGGCGGCTTCCACAAACACGCATCTAGTATCCCGCATATCAGAGCCATGTCTGCATCATAGCACTCGTCATTGGTGTGTCTTCAGCTGCATGCGAAAGCTCTTTCTCTACTTTGAACCGCATTCTCACTCCACTCTGCCGAACAATGCTGCATTCAAGGAAGAGAAATTTAGTCATTCTGGCACATGAGAAAAACATCACAGAAAATCTAGACACGAATGAATTTATTTCAGAATTTGCCAAGAGTAACCACAGACTGGTCCTGTAGATAATATCCAGGTTAAACACTGGAAACTGATGTCCTATAGCCTCCCATGACTACAATAAGCCACGTTTCTGTTCTTGCTCTCATATGTTGTATACATTTGACTTTATTGATATTTACCTTGTTGATGTAGTTCTATATTTGTTCACAAAAAATAATAATACAAGATACATTGCCTCTGTTAATTTTATTGAACAATAGGTTATGATTTATGCCACAATTGTTGCTTTTATATGTTATATAAAACTATGTTGTTATGATTATTTGACCCCCCTACAAAAATGGGGATGGATGGATAGATGGATATTTTTTGCACCCCCCAGACAAGCCAAATGCCCACCCACACATGATGTTCTGATCACAACTCTGTCCTGAGCTGTAAAATTCAAAAACAGAATCCAAGGCATTGCTTGCTATAAGATACTTCCATCCATCCTTTCAATATCAATTCTACTTAATTACGTTCAGGGTCATAAGAGTTGAAGCCTATGCTGCAGCAATGGGTACAAGGCAGGGATCAGATCTGGAAAGAGGAGCCATCCTTAATGGAGAGCACTTTAAAGAAAATCCATGCAGACCACAAAGACAGTGACTGCAACCAAGGATTCATATCAAAGACTACTACAAACCTTTGAACTATCACTACTGATCCGGTAGTTTATATGTACTGTACTCATAACCAGTACTGTATAAAGCAGTATTTCTTAAATTAGGGGTAAGTGATTTTGATAACTGGGTCACATTGAATTGTGAATTATAATTATGGTGAATGAGAAAGGGTTGCAAACGTTTTGTAGAAAGTCTTGCAATGGGTCGCTGCTTACATGGCTGTAACAAACTCCCCAGACGTCAATTGGTGAGTGTTCTCCAAAGGGCTACAGGATGTCGGTCAACGGCAATTTTCCATGTGGGGCTTTACTCCACTGGATGATGATCAACGGCAAGTCTCTAAAGTATAATGAGACAACGATAGGCAAACTAAAGTAGCCAACAGCCATACTTGAGTAAAAGTAGAGATTACGTTTCTAGAAAATGACTCATGTCATGAAAAATGCCCATGTTGTTTTTTTACTTTAATATTATATCTATCCATCCATTTTTGATACCAGCCTATCCAGAGCAGGGTCATGGAGAAGCTGCAGCCTGTCCTTGCAAGTGTCGGGCGCAAGGCAGGAACGAACCCTGGACAGAGCCCCACCAAATTTAACATTGCCAGTCCACCTAACATGCATGTCTTTTGACCATGGAAGTAAACCAGAGCACCTGGAGAAAACATGCAGACTCCACAAAGAAAGTATCCAGGAAGTGAACCCTCCTTGTTGCAAGACAACAGTGCTACAACTGTGCCACCATAACACTGCCCATTTTCTATAAATTCAAAATAAAATTCTTTCAATCTTAAAACAATGCAGACTACCTTCCATTTTTTAGTGTGATTTGTATTACAATCACTAAAGTATGAGCCAAGTAGCTGCAACCTGAGGCAGTGAAATTCACCCACTTTAAGAAGGAGCCAATTTGTTCCTGAAAACCTCTTCATGAACTGGATTTTCAAATTGCAAACACCTGATTATAACTAATTTAAATTGAAAGCATTTTAGGCATTCTTTAGCCCCAATAATGTCCCCCTATTTTTGTTCAAATAATATTGAACTACAAGAAAACTGGCATAGCTAGATTAATAAAAACATTTGTCATCAAAGTAAAACCTAATAATGTTTAATAAAGCACTTTACCTAGACTTTATTCTGTCTAGTTTCATGTTCAAAGGAATTGCCTTTCAGTGCTTCCTTGCACTTTTCCAATTAGTTCAAGATCTGTTTTGGAGCTGTTTTGCCCAGAATAATGAAACAAGACACGTGAGCAACACACACAACCAGGTGAGTAAACCACAGCACACGAATGCACAAATAAACTTCACTGCTGCCTGCGGATTAGCCAAATGCCCACCCCCATTCAGAAGGCTGCCAAGAAGACAGTATCTGAATGCGGTAACATCAGCTATGGAAGAAACGATGACTGGGTTTGCTTGTCAACAATATCTAGCCTCTACCCAAACATCCAGGCCTGCCCGTGATGCACACTTGAAAAACACAATTGTTTACACATGTGAATTTTCTTACAGTATGGAGAGCCCTATTTCAGATAACTGACTGAGTAAAACATTGTGTATATTTGAATAGCCCTTATGTTTTCTGGTTTAAAATAGCAATAACAAATGTGTCCAGCAAAATATACAGGATTAATAATATCTATTTGTGTTTGAAAATGCAGGTGAAGTAACAGTGAAAGCAGACAGAAAATGTTATACTCAAGTAAAGTAGAACTATTTTCAAAGCACACTCATTGACCATAACCAATAACAGACTGAACAGAAAATCCACAATCATACTTTATGCTTGCATTTCTGCATATTGTAATTCAATATTTCATTAAATGACTACATAAATTTAATACTTAAATCAATTCATTTATATATTTATATGTATTTTTATATATTTAAATGTATTATATCTATAAAAATTAAACAAGCGAAGGTGTAGGCCTGGTGACTCTGGACTGACATCTTGATTTTTTTTAAAAAGGGTATTTTTTGTTATCCAGTTGTTTCACTTCTCTGGGAACTCTTATACTGAGCTCTTAAAAATATACTTTAGCTTACCCAAAATTCTTGATCTCAGAGCGAACAATGCAGGTTATCTCCTGGACATAGAAAAGTCAATGAACTGCTTGCCCATAAACAAATATCTTAGGGGACACAGGAATTTGATAATCATGAGTACAGTTATTCTGAGGACCTGGAAAAGGCTCATGACTAATTGTCAGAGATCATCTAGTCAGAGGGGTTGTAGATTTGCTGCTGTGTGCCATTAGGCCCCTGTTTATGCAGAGTTAGAGTTATGTTTGCATTTAGCGATTATAATAAAAGTAAATTCCTTTAAAAACTTCTTTTTATTTATCCTGGGTTTTCATATTTGCATAAACAGAATAACAAGGTGCAGGCAAGACCTGGAGATATCAACTTTGGCTAACTTAGGTTTATACTTCAGCTGCTTTAGAATTAAGACAGAATTTCTGCCACACCTGACTGTGATCTCTAAATGTAGTGCTGTAGTTTAAGTACCTTGTTCATGTGTTAGAGGAATGTTTATTGGAAGACTGATTAAGACTCTGTGATTCAGCAGGAAGGTACAAATCATGAAGAGAAAGTCACTGGACAGAGCTCTTAGTTTACAAGATAATCTGTATCCTCATCCATGTTGTTGCTGCTACACTCTTGCTCCAAATGAAATAGGCGACCAAATGAACACAAGATGGTCCACACTAGCTTTCTATCAGATGGCAGTTCATCATCAGATTCCTGCTACACGCTGTTTGTCCCAACAGAATGAAATGCTTGCCTACACAGATTACACCATATACAATAAACCTCTAAAACAGCTGAGATTTCCCAATGTTGGCCTTCTGACTGTTGCAAAATCCAGGCAAGCAGCATTTGGCATTTACAAAGTTCAGCTTGGTGACTCCTCGTCTTAAATTATTGACAAGGTTAAGTTAATGTCAAGTTGCACATTCAAGACACATCACCTTTTTCATTGCTGTCCCTTCATTTATGAATTTCAACAGTCTCTGTTATTCAAGGCAACAGTACTGGCACTAACACACTGTAAGATTTGAAAGCTTTACCAGTACCAACTGCCTCCATGGGTTTGTTGTACCCTTCTTTTTAGTTTTCCACTGTAGCTTTCCACAGTTTGTATGCACTGTTTGGTAAGTGCTGTTTCCCTCTTACAGCAATTCTTACTGAGAAACTGTTCTTTCTTTTCTAACTTTGGGTGTGCAACCAACTAACAAAAGACAGCTCTTTACTGAAATCCTATTTGCTGGCAGCTGAAAGGCATCAGCACAAAGAATGGTCTAAATAAGGAAAAAGTAACATATTGAATCCATGTGACAGTAACTGATGTTGAACAAGCAAAGGCCTGCAGGATAAAATCTTTTAGTAACAGGCAGCGCTCAAGGCCTGTCCTGATGAAAAATAGCTTTCTGCACATGGTCACATTGCTGTCGGTAAGACCTAATGGAATGCTCATCCAACTGAAATGATTTAACCTCTAACACTGCATTTTTGAAAATGACCTCAAAATTAGAAATAACACCTGTATCACTTTAGTTAGAGAAAAAAGGTTTTTAAAGAAAGTTTTTACCAAATTACACAAAAGAAAGTAATTCTAATTATTTAATTCAAAAAAGAAAAATTAAATATTTTAACTGAGAAATGAATACTTAAATACAGAACCATTAAATAAGATTGGGTTCAAATCCTAGCCTGCTGATTGTCTCATAAGATTTTATGCAGTTTTTCGCTTTACATTCCAATGACATGTAGGTTAGGTTAACAGGTCTTGTATTAGTGAGCGTGGGCATGCACCTGTTGGTGACTTGCAGTCATGTAAAGGGCTGATTTCAGTCCTGTGGAAGATGCACCTAATGATCCAACTGGATTAAACTTATTTCAAAATGGATTGATAAATGGAAGGAACTTTGAAATGACTCAGCAAAAAGGTGACAAATAACCAAAGCCATATTAAGAATTAAAATGAGGTCTGCTATTTTATATCCTTTGTAGCTAACAAAACCTCTAATGTTCTAAACATTTATGTTGCCCTTTATAATACTGTTCATACCTCAGTGAGCAATCATGTTGGTTCATTGAAAAGGTAACACTAAAGTATAATCAGTCATTATAAAAATGAGTTTTCTCATATATCTTAAAAATATGCAGGTTATATTGACCGAGCACTCTGAAGTGACTTAGTATAAGAGCATATGTGGTGCATTCAATAGCTGACGATTGGTTCCTGCCTTGCTCCAACTGTTGCCAAGGTATGCTCTAGCAATCCTATAAACAGGTTTGGGAAATGATAGATTGATTAAGGTTTAGATTTGATATTGGGCACCATACTATACAACTACTATTAATATCAACAAGGAGATTTAGAAAGGATTTTTAATTTGACATTTAATGAATGAAATGGATGGTATTTTTAAACTGAGAGCAATTAAAGTTGCAGAATAAACTGTTTTATATCTTGGAACAACCTGTAAATAAAGAAGTACCCCCTTCATAGTAAAATTGCAATTGTTTGCAATAATTTTTACCCTTATGTGCTACAGGTTTCATATTAAACCAGATATGATGAATATGCATACATCTATGTGGAATGAAGAAAAGGAAAATTAAAATATGTTTCCATTGTAAAAAAAAAAAATGCTTCAGGTCACATGGGTACTTATACGTAGGCTGAAATTAAATTCTGGAGAAACCAAGATGGCCGGCTCTAAAACTACTTTTACTGAGGTATGGCTTGTTACTTTATATTGCCCTGCATAAATCTGCTGCTCACTGCACCTGAATTCACAGCTAGGCACAGTTCTATAGTAATTTGGCAACAAAGAAAGTGGCTTTTGACAGAAAAGGCACAGGTGGAGGGTGCCCTTGGAAATATGCTAATAAACTTACCCACATCACTTTGAACGACTTGATCAATACACTGCAGAGCATGGAAAGATGAGCAGCAATGTTAAGTCCGTTCAAGCCATCTACATTCTTTTACCTGTGGACCAGATAACATCACTAAAAATCTAATTCAAAGAGAGTGCTCCATACAATATAGCATGAAAACAACATACATCTATTATTATCAGAAATGTTACATTAGTTTAAACATCACTAAAAGCAACTGCTGTTTTAAAAAGTTGCATAACACTAAGAATGGTTAATATTTAAACGATATTATGAAGCAAATATTCTCAATTTTTTCATATTTATTCTTTACATCTGGTAGTCCCTTGCAGATTTACTTCTAACTTTCAAAGAAACATAAATAAATGGTAACTTCATGAGGAAAAAATAAAAAGGTTAGAAAAACAATGCTATTTAACACAGTGATGGTTTGTTATGGTAAGCAATGGGATTGTGGCCAGGCAAGCAGATGACAAGGATTGGAGCTATGCTCAGAAGATACTGTATGTCCTGCAGATTCTGCCTATTTTGCCATGTCTTTGTGGGCTATCTCCATCTTCACTTTTATCCAACATGTCAGAAAAGGTCTATGTTAGAGAAACTAATGAGTTAGAATGCCCAATGATAGTCCACTGTGATATCTATCCTGCCTTATGTCAAGTATTGTGGGCTATTACTCCCACAAAACTGTAATAGAAAAACTTAATGAAGTGATGAATTGATTGAGGCAAAGTCTGAAGTATTTTTTGCAAGTTTATGAAAAATTTACTTTATTATTTAGGGTCCAAAAAAAAACATAAGACTTTCTAAGCCAGTCTGTTTCCACTTTTATATGGCTATAGTAAATGTTCCAGTAAGTGTAGGTAAAAATGAAAAAAATATTTAATGGATTATAGTAGATTGTTATTCAGGCAATCAAGCCCTCAACTATCTCCCTCTTTCATTTATTTCAAAATATTGTATACCGCACTTTGCAGTTTATACCTCACCACAGAGTAGCAGCTTGTTAGCAAAAAAAAATGGTAGCCAATTTTCTTAACAAGCAATTAAAAAATGAAAAAAGAAAAATGAAATAGGACTACTGTGTCCTAGACATATAGATAGATAGGACATTATTTGCCCCATGGGGAAATTTGGATTTCTACAGAAACTCTTTAAATAAATAAATATATAAAATAGGTAGGTATATACAGTAAATAAATGCACACAATATGGTCTAAAACACACTAGAATGACTGAAATGGAAGAAAATTAAAAATAAATCTTCTGACTTGGCAGTTTCAGTGAGCACTATACAAACTTGTTGTTGATATAAAGGAGCCCCAGTAATTTTTCTTGACACACTTCTGTGAATAATACATTAGCTGAAAGTCCTGACTGCCATTTTGCCAGAGAGAGGATGTACAGAATTATACACTATTTGTACTTTCTGAAAATGTACAGACTTTCACAGTCAACAGGTAAAAAGCAGCCAGCTAGCAGCTTATCATCAACTCACAGAGGGGTTTTCTAATTCAAACTGGAGGCTCTCTCTTTTTAACTAGGGTGAGTACCAGGCTTTTGTGAAGCAGGTAGGTAAAAACCGACCAATGAAGACTTTCTTGTGTTTATGAAAAAAACAAAATATAAATAAAAATGAAAAAGACTGAGGAATAAGACGTCCATCCATTATTTTGATTTGCGTTTGAAAACTATGGTGTTTTCCAAAATATTACATTTATAACATATAATCTTACTGTAATAATGGGAATTGCAAGACATTCTTATGCTGGGCAGCTTTGACAGAAAAATTGGGTTTGTTATTTTTGAACAATCTGACATTGAACTATGAAAAAGTAAGTACTAAATATTCATATAAACTGTTAAGTCCCATCCTGTTTGGATAGAGTTTGGATAGGTTTATCTCTGGGTACTGCAACTGTCCTTCATATCCCAAGGGCACATTAGGTTAGGTTGATTGGAGCCTCTAAATAGTTGTGGTGTTCATACGCAAGTAAGTGTGCACTATCAAGGACTGGCACTAAATCTAGGGAAATTTCATTAGTTTTGAGCTAAGTGCTCTCAATGCCACTCTGTAAGCATGTCTGTATAGAAAATGGATGGGAGAACTTAATATATGGCTTAATACAGTATGTAATATTAATTTTTGCATGCCAATGAATGCTGTATGAGAGGAAATAAATATTACAAATATGAAGCTACTGGAAGGGCAAAAATCAGCAAAATGACAGACTACAGGTGTTTGAATAAACCTGAAATCCATCCATCCTTTATCCAACCCGCTATATCCTAACTATAGGGTCTGCTGGAGCCAATCCCAGCCATCACAGGGCGCCAGCTCACCGCAGGGCGCACACACACACACCAAGCACACACTTGGGACAATTTAGGATCGCCAATGCACCTAACCTGCATGTCTTTGGACTGTGGGAGGAAACCGGAGCTCCCAGAGGAAACCCACGCAGACACGGGGAGAACATGCAAACTCCACGCAGGGAGGACCCAGGAAGCGAACCCGGGTCTCCTAACTGCAAGGCAGCAGCGATACCCACTGCGCCACCACGCCGCCCTTAAACCTGAAATCAATAAAGGAAAATTAAAGAAATCACAGTAAGCTGGGATGCATGTGTTTTGTATTGATTTAGATTTAACACATTAACAAGTAAAGGGTGAGCTGGTTGGTTTTAGGTACAATGGATAAATAAATATCAAACACCCTACTCCTAAAAGCAAAGGATTTTCCCCAGTAAGCTACAAAACGATTTTCAATGCTTCATGATAAAGTTTCTGTACAACTGTTCTCCAAGCACATAAAATCTGATATTTTCTTTTATAATTAAAAAAGCCTATAGGTAATAGAGTAGTTTTTTCCCCCAAGTACTGCCAGTTCATAGGCTGCTCAAAAGATACACAAAAGATGAAAAAAAAAAAAAATGTGTTCCCCACCAGCCATGAAATAAAATACATACATCATTTCATGAGATAAAAGGCACACCTCATATCACAAGCATTAGCAATATCTGGAAACGATTTTAAGCAGTATTAGAAAATATATTAAATCAACTTAAATTCTGCCAAAAATGAAAAAAAAAAACTTGTACAATTTAACTACACACTAACATTTAAGGTTACTTGAACTTTCAAACATGGCATTTACTGGTGCATTTAAGGTTATAATAACAAGAAGAAGCTGTCCCCAAAAAAACACTATTACTTCATATCAACAAGTTATCAACATCTGATTGAATGATACATTAATTTCATTTGACATCAGTGGAGTGAAAGCTTACTGTCTTTGAAAGTATCAACCCATATCTTAATAGAAAGAATTTACAAATGGGTCTGAAACAACATAAATATTTATTTTAAGGCTGGCGTGCATTTGCAAAAACGTTTCTTTCTGGTTTGGTAATTTGAAACCTTACAAATTTAAAACAAATGGACCAACTACTTTAATTAGACTTAAATATATTTGAGTGGTCTTCTAATGAGTTTAAATATTTTTAGATTTTTAGGCTCTCTGCTACTTTTTTAATTTTCAACTGTAAGGCTACAACTGTACAAAATTTTAATTAATATTGGCTAAGGGCTAGGTAGCTTGATAGAATATGAATATCTGACCATCTTCAAAGAATCCATCCAATGAATACAAAGGAGTACAATATAAGTTAATAGAACTTTTCTGGATCTGTTCCAGTGTCTGATGGTGCTAAAGTTGGATTAAGCTTGCTCAGTAAATCAATGAGCATTAATTTTACAGATGCAACAGTACAATCTCTATGAGAATCATACTCATCTCGTACTGTATATAATGCATGCACTGCAGGACATTCCTTGGCAGGTATAGGAGGGTACTCTAAATTAACGGAGATCAAAATTATGTAAATATAAGCTTTTAAATAGTACACTTAAAAAGAAAAATCTTTTGTTTACTCTGTAATTACAATGTGAATATATAGACTAAGCATTGCACATGTATTTGTGGAAAAGCTTTCACTCCAACAAATAAACTAGACTCACAATTTGAAGAGGCCTACACATGTAACACACATATAAACCCAACGTGTAGTTGCATCCAGCATAAAACACACTTTTCTTAAACCAAGTACTTTCATTTAGACTCACTGAAGCAAGAATTAAAAAAAAAAAGTAAAACAGGTTGCAAAATTATGCAAGATCATAAATAATTTATTTTCCAAAAGAAAACAGATGTAAGATTTATTTTTTTCTGTATTTACAATGCCAGCTGTATTTCTTTATAAAGATTTTAAAATTCTGCTAATAATGCCAATTTATAAATTTTACAGAGGAGCTTAGAACTCGTTATCATTTTAGAAAGACAATATGAATGTGACAGCACAGTGATAATACCATAACTGCATTATAACCAACTTTCTATTCTCATGAACTCTGTTGGTCTGCTTGCAAGTTGTGGTTATTACTGTTATTCAAAAAATAATCATGCACACATTACCTCTGAATCACATTAGAGACTTGTCAAGAAAGTTGCTGTTTATCGTTACTCTTTCCTAATAAAGTAAAAGCATCCAATTCTTTGTTTGTCCTTAGGTGTCTCTTACATTAAAAGGATGCAGTCATGGCAGTGGAGGAGATGGCAATGTGTAAAGGTAAGAAAGTGATTATGTTTGTTTTTCCATGAGATATTCACTTTCCCCATGACACATTATATAAAATTTTATATTGACCAAAATGCACTTAATGTTTAATAACTTTGAAAGTAGTCACATTTGTGCTGTAGTGAAAATGTGGCAAGCATTGCCTATACAGCACACAACACATCCAATAAACAGAAAGAAAGGCACTAGACCTCCAAAATGTCAACCAGGAACCCTCTACTTTTTATAGCTACAAGCTAGGTAATTATGCAGATGACTTGGAGAACTATTAGAAGTCAAAACGTAATTCCATCAGCACTCATTCTAAAACATGAAATAAATGAGTCACATTAAAATTTCTCTGCCCGTTCTTTTTTCTTTTGGTGGGTAACTTGTCAGTCCTCTCGCTACTGACAACAAACTTGCACTTGCACTTGCCTGAATTCAATAGTGTAGGAATTTATATAGCAACACCTACCAGCACAGTGTGGTACTACAAACTGTCTATACCCAAACAGCATGGATCACTCGATTGTGTCTTAAGTTTAAAAGATGGGAAATGAAGAAGAATTTAAAAAGGAAGATTAGCTTATACATAAAAGGAGACTAGTACCTTTGTTTGGCCTTTTAAAAATTTGACTTATAGTAAATAATTAGGATCATGTCAAAAGGAAAGAGGATAATTGACATATTAAAACAACAGTGTTTATCTTCCTGAATATGTGCTACATATCACTCTTCAGTAAAGATCCTTAAAACTTTTGAACTGCATTAAAACATTATAGTACTGTCATGAGAAAAGAGAAGAAGGAAAGTGTGGTAAACAGTACGAAACAATTAATATTCAACACTGATTAGCTTATCAAATCATCAGTTGCAAAGAAGTCTAAACAGTATATTTCGGGAGTTTTAATTGTTCAAAGTACCTTACAAACAGACAAATAAACAACATTCTTTTTTTTGGTACAAACAGTATATCTGATTATGTCTAAATGATTTGAAGATGAGATGTATAGTAATTACATTTCAAATATCACATTACATATGTATTTTCTGGATGTATTATTTCTACTACAGAGTCATAGTAGTGAGCATAATGTAATGGCCGGGGTGCCATATCATCAAAGGATCACTTGACCACAGACACATATACTAGAGCTGCTAAAGAGTACCATCACTTAAAATTTCACATTTTTCAAATGTAGAAAGAAAATATGCACAGACATAGTGCAGAACATTCAAACTTGACACAGACAGGAACAGAATCCAGATTCCAGGAGTTGTGAGGCCACAGCAATATCCTTTGTGATGCCTGATAGGTCAATGCCAGTGTATAACAAAGCAGAACAGAATAAAGCAAAAAGGTCTAGGCCGTATAATTGACAGATAAATGTGTTAATAAGACAATTACAAAAAAAATTAAATAAATCTTTGAATTCACAATGTCACATAGTACTTGCCGACACTTAACTATATAATTTTAAAACAAGAAGATTTACACATGAATGTGTACATTTAATTTTTGTTCTGTTTAAGCTAAATCCTGTTTCCCCAGAGCATGAATTAAAAGAATAAATTAAATTTTGAGATTAAAATAAGAAATGCTTTAATTACAGTCATGTAACTGTGCAAATGAATTGGCAGAGCACTTTCTGCTAATAAGCAATGCGCAAACATAAGCATGAATAAGTTATGCAAATGTTGGCATTCCTCTGACTGAAAGCAAATCATTCAGATATAAACCTCCCCGGCTATATTTTTACTGAATGTTAATCATTATCGTTTTCCCTGAATATAGCATTTTTCCTTTATTTATGTAATGTAATTTTAATTAATTTATATTAAGTTCACCATTTTTCAAATAAATGGTTTTGAATACAGAAACATTAACATCTTTCACAATACAGATTTTTGGAAGAAATTCAGTTCTTCTGTGTTCTTAGCATTTAAGAAAAAGTGAAAGAATGATCAGAAATAAAATATTCAGCACAATTAAAATGCTAATAGTGTGAGTGTGTGTAGCACATTTCTCTTTAGTAGCTTGTCCACAAAAAATGTTCCCATAGCACTGTAGCAGGCCTAGCAGTACTGTATTCAATGTCTTTTTTCTCTTCACTTGAAGGTACACAACTTTGAAGAGATGCCAAACTGGCCAAGAAGCACTGATTTGCTAAAAGTAAAGCCTTGATGAGCACAGAAACAAATGCTGTACAACAGTGGCCTATGTAGGTTGGGAAAATGTTCTACATGCTCAAGCAGACGCTTCAAAAGGATACAACAAAGAAAACAAACCACAACAACTAAAATACAGATAAGCATATCCTTTTAGCAAAACTCAACTACAGTAGTAAAACTACTGTACTTGTTTCTGCTGAGAAATTTTCCAAAAAAATACACCATTACAAATTGGCATACAGTTAATGCAGCAGAGCATATAATGCAAAGAAATGTGAATATATTTTTCAAATTTTAGTAAACATAAAAAATAAGTAGGCAATGTAAAAGTAGGTCTAGTAAATTAAAAAAGATGGATATCCGTCTGCAGAGAATGGCAAGGGTAATCAGTTATTGTATACAAGCTCAGAAGAAATTCAAAGTTGCTTGAATGAAAAGGTGCTTGCCTTTACATTAAGCACATTGTGACAGACTGGGATAGGTTTTGGATCTCCACAACACTAAAGGTATATAAAAGGATGACAAAAATGAGCAAATAGATGTATTTTTGCACATACTGTACTACAGGTATTTGTTTCCTATACCTTGTTTCCTGAGAAGGCAGAGGAGTCCTGAATAACATAACCATGGAGCTGTCAGCCTTTAAAAAAAATTTTAAACTAGATTCCTCAAAGAAATTTCACAAAATTCAAAACACTGTATATCTAAACAAACACTTTACTCAGTTAAAATATGGTTAATGAGAATAATACTGAAACAAACATTAGACATTCTAAAACTGTCAATGTACCATATTGCATAACAAATACATAATATGATAAAGCTACTGATATCTGCCAAACATGCAACAACCTTCATATAGTGCAAGACATGGACACATTTTAGAGCAGAGAAGCTCTCTTCTGTTGCCCCTATACATGAAAATCACCTATTTCAGACTTCTTTAACCTATGCAGTCACTATGGAAGCCGAGACACTATGACATTTACAGATCTGTGTATTGTGTATGCATATTTTAAACTAGTATACCTTAAATTTTCTCTTAAAATAACACATTATTTTTCATATACAAAATATAAACTTTATCAAAATTAATCCACCTTTATATTTCATCTATCCCTGAGGCAGTACTTGCTAGAGAGCAAAAAATGTCAAGGAAGTTACCCTTTGATGATCACAAGGAACAATGGGAAGGATTCTTTCAATGAAAATTTCACATAAATGTAAAGAATTCGGTAATTCGTAAAATGTATTCTAGTTCAACCATTCCATATTTCAACTAAACATTTACATTGTTCACAAATGTCTCAACTAAAATGGTCCAAAACGTACCCAAGGCAAAATCCAAATTTTAAAGGATGTTATCATTAGATTGCATGTTTTGAAAACATCCAATACTTAAACAATTTTGGTTAAAATATCTTTGTATATCTCTCAGGTGGCCTTGAAATTAAACATCATTCCTAATGTCTTAACAGTAATATTTGGAGTAAAACCCAATTCGATAAAGCTAAGTTATGAAAAAAATGGTTTTAATATCCTGTACCTCATTAGTAAAACAAAGGCTTATTTTGCTGATCTAGAAGAATCCAAATCAAGCCTATAACTCAGTGGCAATGTAATGTCCTATATTATTGAAATTAGAATAAAATCTAAATTTTTTAATAAGTATCTGTGCAGAGCTTATTTCAAAATCTGGAAGAAACTTATTCATGTCATTATAAAGCAAACAGATTGGTCTGTCCTGAATCGTTTCCTTTTATTTTCAGTTTAACAGCATTAGATGCTTAGATGGAACTCTCTTGTATGGCTCTCTTAGTCGCATGGACTTTCAAATGTTGTCTGTGGAACATATTGTTGTACTTGCTATGTTATGTTCATTTGATTTGCTTGTATTTTGCTACTGTGTTTGGTTTCTTAAATTAGAAATAAATGCATAAATAATATTGATTATCCAAAATAAATGTTTTGAAAATAGACATAGAGAAAAGGAAAAGAGAACAGCGCTTCAAACTACAAAATTGTAAAGACCTACTGAAATAGAAGTCACTAAAGACCTACTGAAATAGAAGTCACCAGATGTCTGCAATTGAAAAAAAAAGTTCAGCTGTAAACAGATGATGTTATAGTCATCAATTCATCATTTTTCTGAAATAAACTTTTCCAACCTGTCATACCACACAATTCACATCACAATGTTAGCATTTTTTAGGATTCTTAAAAATGACAAAACCATTAATAAACAAGGAGAATCAAAATGTGTGCTAAAGAATTGCATACTGACATGCTTGTAACGCAGTGAAATGCAGCTAACTAAAGCTCCAAGTTAGGAGATACTCAAAATTCAAGCAGACAAACATTATCAAGCAATTAAAATTATTACATAGTAATGTAAGCTATTTTTTGTTACTACTGTGTAGGTCAATTTTTCTGGAGGAAACCCCATTGCTATAAATGTGTTGTAAATACTAGGATCCTCTGTTAAAACACATACAGTAATGTGATTTATAGTGCAAGAAATACAACTGCACCTGAATGTAAAAAGAGTGTTAACGTGTTTGACTCAAAATCATTCTAAAGAAGTTGAAGCTGATGCTAAACTTTCTTAGATTCTGGTACATTAGATAAAAAATACAAAAGAGAAAACTTTAATAGTTATTCCAAAACAAATTTGCATTTATGTGATGACAAGATGTGGTGTTTATGTAGGTATTTCAAACTTTGGAGGTACACCTGAAATACACAGGAAAAACACACAAAAAATTTACAATTTTGAGAAAAGTAATCAGCTTCCCGATTACCCATTTAAAATGGATACATTTACAGCTTTTTCAAATTCAAAAATATAGTAAAAAATAACAGAAGAAATATAAATATTACTGAATAATTAATGGAACATGAGTTTCAAAATTTAACAGAAAATAAATGAATATCTAGGCTCAAAGTAAATGTATGCATGGAAGCAGCTTTACAGATATACAAAAGGGAACAACTATGTAAAGAAAGATACTAAAATAATGACAGAAAACAAAATCCCCACAATGTGAACAGTTAATGCTGATAAATTATATTTCAAGCTCCTGGGCAGTAAGTGCATTCTTCATTCCTTCCATATTCTGAATTAAAGTGTTCTTATGCAAAGGAACAGGGTGCTAAAGAAAAATTAAACCAGTCCTTGGCAGACCATATATGCATTGTCACTCACTCAAACCAGCTGAAGAGGAAGGCAGCAGTTAATGTGAGTTGACTTTCTTTGCATTTTCACTAATGTTTAAAATCTTTAAAATCAAGAAGCATTAAACACAATGAAAGAACAAGATAAACATCAATATAAATAACTGTTCAGCCACCATTACAACTTGAGTTTTAACCTGAGGTATCCATTTTATAGGAAATAACTTATGTCAAATATTTTCTGTAAAACTGATATGTTACTTTATTTGGGTTATATATACAGGGTCCCCTTCTCAACCTAAATATATACTGTAGGTGTTAAAAGTACTCTGCTATAGACTATAATCTATCTCTTATATAAAAAAAGATGTGACCGAGATGTGATCATCTCAGAGAGACACTTTGAAATCCCGCAAGACGTCTTGCACATCACGCCCTACTTACAAACAATTTCTGGGAGACAATTTAACGTCCCACACGACAAGGAAGTGAGACAAAAGGACAGCTGTTGTACAGGCTTTTAAATGATCGTCGCACAGTGTGACATGCAGATCACACAGTTTGGTAGCAGATAGCAGCCATCCAGCAGCTGATCTGTTTTTAGCGTACGTTCAGCATACCTTCACAACGCGAGCGGCAGAGACGTGAAGTGGCTAGCGTGACGTGCGCCCCTGGGGATGGGGGTTGTGGGGTGGGCGAGCAAAGCGAGTAGGGGGCACAGCCCCCAGTATATAAATATACAGTGGAACCTCGGGTCACGAACGTCTCTGTACATGTACAAATCGGGTTACGACCAAAAAGTTGGCCAAACTTTTCCATCTGTTCACGACCACACACTCGGGTGACAAACAAGCCAGTTTCCCTTCCGGTTCATACGCGCCGATGATTTCCGCACGTGTTCAGTCTCTCCCTGTGCATTCGCTGTGAACTCTTTGTGCTCTATTTTGTTTCCCTTCCGGTTTGTATGCGGCGGTGATTTACGCATGTGTTCAGTCTCTCCCTGTACAGTACATTGTTCTTGGTCAGACGTGCATCGCGCAGAGGGACTTTGTGTTATAGCGTGTCCACATCTCACGTTAAGAGGCCAGTTTTAAATAAATAATCGCCGCGCTTGCAGCTTAGCGAAGGGGCGTGGTGGTTGAGTGGCTGAAGCAGTTCCAGGGGAATTTGTGGTGTAGGCATTTGTCACCTAAGTGCACAGGTGGGAAACCGTCCATATCCATAATTGGTCCTGAGGCTGCTGGTTGCTACAGCTGCCACATCCTCTTCATAAATAGAAGCACAAGGCAGCTAAAGGGAAGAAAAAGAAAAGAAAGATAGAGGTTGCGGAGTGAGGAAGTAAGCAGGAAGCAGTGTGGAAAGAACTGGTGTGAGCGAGCGAGCGCGTGCTCGCAGGCAGGCAGCTGGACAGTGAGCCCAAGCAGGAGTGTTTGGCTGACACTCAGTGGGGCAGAAGGAAGCGGTCGCTCCAGCTGAGCAATCAAGGAGCTGGAGTGACCAGAAGAAAGACGGCTGGCAGTATAAGGCCAAGAAGGCAGCGGGAGTCGTGAGGTTTGGGTGGTGAATTCCCTGACGTGGGCGTCCTGGTTGCCAGGGAAGCCAAGTCTCGGTCTGGAGAGTGCACGACCGAAGCCAGGGATCGGGAGGCCTCCAGACCAGAAGGAAGAAGGAAGGACAGCTGCAGGCAGAGTGGCTCCCCTGTTGCAAAGCCTGGATAGGGAGAAGCAGGGGGATCACCAGTTAAAGAATGCACTGGGGCTTGTTTTTAAAGTGACTGCTTCCAGCATTGTTTTAACCTAGTTGTATTTAATGAAGACTTTTTTCTATTGGATTTTAACCTCCACTTCACTGCTTGTTTTATGGAATTATTTATTGAAGGATTCTGAAAGCACTGCACTTTACTTAATTTGGACTTTGTTTTTGTTTTGTTGATTTTCATAAAAGCACTTGGCACTTTTTGCACCATCCCCTTGCTCCATTGTAGTGCCCCACTGTCATGCTCATCGATAACATTACCGATGGTGACGGGTTTAAGGGCTCCCGGAAGTGAGATGGGAGCATGCAACGAACCTGCATCGTCACAGACTTTACCTTAAAACTGTAATCTCCTCTTCACCCAGTTCCTCCTCACTTCCTTCATGCCAGAACTCGACTCATGCAAGGTTAGTTTTCTTGGTTGTTTATGGTTACTTTCTGTATAAATTAAGGATTTTTCAAATGTTCATTTTTTTTCCCTGTGCTTAAAACTCATTAAAAAAAAGTGTTTACAGCGAGCGGTTCGTAAGGCTGTAGCGTAAACTCTTGCAATGTTAGTTTTCTCTGTTCAAGGTTTTCTCACTGTTATTTAATATTTTTACATTTAGTTTACTATTACACTGTGCATTCTATGGTATAATTAACTTTAAAAATCTTTAAAAAAAATATATTCACATACAGTTCATACGGTCTGGAACGGATTAATTGTATTTACATACAATCCTATGGGGGAAATTACTTCGGGTCACGACCAAATCGGGTTGCGACCAGAGTTTTGGAACGAATTATGGTCGTGAGCCATGTTGACTGTTCATAGAGGCATGTTTCTCGCGGATGTGAATCGCTGTGTGCAGCGTCTAAAACAGTTTGTGAGGGGTATCCCATGGGATCCTTAAAACAATCCTTTAAAACTGAGGTTAAAACACAATGAAGGAAGCAGTCGTTAAAAACCAATAAGCCCTGTGCCTCTTTTTCATTAGTGTCTCACCTGCTTCACCGATGCAGGCCATGCGACAGTCGAGACGCTCTCTCAGCAGCTGACCTTCTCTGTGCCTGACTCCACTACTACCAGTCGCCTGATTAAAAATGGCCTTTTGAAGGGGAGCTATGGACCCGCTATACCACAGGAACACATTGCCTTCGAGCCTACTCTCGCTCACTCTAACGTACCGGCTTTCTCTCTCTCCTCACTCGCTCGCACACTGCACAGGAGAGAAACGCCCGCAGCACGACTCCACCCGGAAACCATTTTAGCCACACTTCCACGCCCCTCGCTACGCTGTGAGCGTGGTGATTATTTATTTAAAAATGGCCTTTTGAAGGGGAGCTATAGACCCGCTAAACTACAGGAACACCTGTGACATTGCCTTCACATTGTTTTCCTTTTATTTCTGATCCCGTCAAGCAGATCAGACATATTTAAAAATGGCCTTTTGAAGGGGAGCTATGGACCCACTATACCACAAGAACACCTGTGACATTGCCTTCGAGCCTGCTCTCACTCACTCTAACGTACCGGCTTTCTCTCTCTCCTCACTCGCTCGCACACTGAACAGGGGAGAAATGCCCGCAGCATGACTCCACCCGGAGAGTTTCAGCCACACTTCCACGCCCCTCGCTACGCTGTGAGTGCGATGATTATTTATTTAAAAATGGCCTTTTGAAGGGGAGCTGTGGACCCGCTATACCACAGAATCACCTGTGAAATTGCCTTCACATTGTTTTCTTTTTATTTCTGATCCCGTCAAGCAGATCAGACACCCAGGCAAACAACACTGAATAATCAATAGCTGCAACTACTTTGCCTGCCCCAACTCCTCACCTGAGTCGGTTTCGTCTGTGTTCAGCAGTGTTTCCCAAACTCGGTCCTGGTGAACCCCTGTTTGTTCCAACCAGATTCCTAATCATTAATGCCGGTGAAACTCATCTGGGATAAGTCGGTTTTTCAAACGCAGCCGTGTAGCAGATTAGTCTAGCAGACTAGCTGGATGTAATAATCCGAGATGAATGCACGCCCCTGCGCTGAGTGAAAAGCCAATGTACATTGAGTCTAGAAAACATGATCAGCAAGTCTTTGATAGGCTGCAACAAAATTATGAAAGTACGGGTGCATTTTTTTCACACAAGCTGTGTGTGTGGGTGGGTGGGTGTTAGTTAGTTAGTTAGTTAGTTAATTACTTACTCGAAGGATTTCAAGATTTAATATGCACAAGCGGTAACACTGCAAAAGCAGCCCAAACCAGAAAAGACGGCTGGAAAAAGTGGCCGACAAATTAAACGCATGTGCATTGTACTTACTGAAAGCATCGTTACGGATTTTACAACTGTTCATTTTTTTCCCTCTGCTTAAAAACATTAAAAAAGCGGCGTGATTATGCGGCGTATACTACGCCGTGGGTAGGTATGCAGCGTGTAAAACAGTTTGTTTGTCGCGGATAATTTGCCTTTTATTTTTACATGAAGACAATTTCCTATTAGATTGGCCTTTGCCATGACAATTAATATGGCACAGGGCCAAACTTTCAAAAAGATATGCATGTATCTGCCAAAACCAGTTTTCAGTCACGGACAGTTGTATGTTGCTCTCTCCAGAGTTCCATCTTTTCATTCACTTACTGTTGTATCCTCAAAACCACCCCTTTTAGACAACTGTGTCTTTCCGGAAATGTTCAGCCATCAATAAATGATTATGCGGCGTATGCCTGCAGGAACACGTGCGAGCGAGCAAGCGAGCGACACACACACACATACAGGCGCACGCGTGAGAGAGAGAGCGCTGGACGCATAAGAATAATAATACTTCATTACATTGATATACCAGTGTTTTCAGTATTCAAAGCGCTATCCACACAGGGAGGAACCGGGAAGCAAACCCAAAATCTTCCACAGTCTCCTTACTGCAAAGCAGCAACACTACCACTGCGCTACAAGGCAATTAAAGAATGCACCGTGCTCGGTTTTGTTTTCACTTCTGTTTACAGCGATCGGGTCGTAGCGTGCATTATTGCAATGTTACTTTTCTTGGTGCCTTATTACATTACGAATGTTTCACATGTTCATTTTTTTTCCCTGTGCTTAAAAGACATTAAAAAAGTGTTTCTCAACTGTGACTCCGGAACAACTCAGTACACAAGCTATATTAAGCGTCAACAACGAAGACTCGCTACACCTTAATGAACAAGTGCTGAAACTTATCCCTACCGACGAAGAAACTTTCACCAGCGTGGCCGCTATCGTCACAGACAATCTCGCTTTCAGTCACGGACAATTGTATGTTGCTCTCTCCAGAGGTCCGTCTTTTCATTCACTCACAGTGGTATCCACAAACCCACCCCATTTGGACAACTGTGTCGTTCAGGAAGTGTTCACCCATCAATACATAATTATGTGGTGTGGGTTGGCTAGTATATATATATATATATATATATATATATATATATATATATATATATATATATATATATATGTATATATATATATATATATATACACACACACATACACATATATATATATATATATATATATATATATATATATATATATATATATATATATATATATGTATATATATATATATATATATATATATATATATATATATGTATATATATATATATATATATATACACACACATACACATATATATATATATATATATATATAATAATTCATATATATATATATATATATATATGAATATATATATTATATATGTAGCAAAAGAGTCTCTTATTTTGACAGGACGATCTCTTTTTTTAGGCGTAAGCACTATAAATCCGTTCAGATAGGACAGTTTACATATTCTCTTCTTGTATCAGCGCGTGCATAAGCGAGTGCTTACGCCTACAAAAAAAAAAAAAAGTCCTGTCAAAATAAGAGACTCTTTTTCCTTCTTGACGTGAATCATCTTTAAATAAAATGCTGCCGATAAGGAATAATAGAAATCACCTCGCTGCTTTCTATCTATGATGAACTAACGTTTTATGGGGTGAAAAAAAATGATCGCCCCTGACAGATACACTTAATCAGTAGTGTGTGCGACCCACGATTTGTGAGTTTGAGTGTGTGTGTGTGTGTGTGTGTGCGTGTGTGTGCATGTGTGTGGTTTTGTCAGTTTTACTATAAAAACAGTTAAACACCCACCATTTGTGAAGCAGGGATATTCTGATCATTCTGATTTCTGATCACCGATAAACATTCAGAAGAAACAGCACTATTCCAGATATCACCGGACGGCTTTCAGTCAATGATAAACCAGTGTCTCATGAGGTGAAAAAAATGGGATGTACTGCGATTGCAATCAATGCTTTCCGGGTAACTCGGCTTTTGAGAAGAACCTGTCATGGGAGGGACAAGAGGGAGCGAGTGAGGCGGGTGCATTGAGCCGGGGCGGGACAGAGCGGGGCGAGGAGGCGGGTATCTGTGCGAGTGTTTAAAATAATGAAAGGAAAAAACGTGCTTTGAAATCGAGGACCCCCAACCAAGACGGCTTACAAAACAAAACACAACAGACAGGCATATGCTACTTGTATAAAATACATGCAATAATGACAACAATATTGAAGCAATGATGAAGCGAAAGGGAGATGCTAAACTTGAGTGGCCACATTGTGCCTGCCCATAAATCCCGACCGATGTATATATCTGAACGGATATATCTGAACCAATATATATATATCTGAACGGATGTAGCTGAACCGATCTGTTTAAACCAATATATATATCTAAACCAATGTATATCAACAAATATATATATCTCAACCAATGTATATATTTGAACGGATGTATTCAAACCGATGTATATATCTGAACGGATGTATCTCAACCAATGTATATATATCAGAACGGATCTATGCAAACCAATTTATATATATCTCAAATAATGTATCTAAACCAATGTATATATCTGAACGGATGTATTCAAACCGATGTATATATCTCAACCAATGTATCCCAACCAATGTATATATCTGAACCGATATATATATATTTGAACGGATGTAATTAAAACCAATGTATCCGAACCGATATATATCTGAACCACTGTATATATTTATGAACCAATCTTTTTTTGCTGAACGGCCCCTCATAACACACATATTATATTTATATATATATATATATATATATATATATATATATATATATATATATACAGTGGTGTGAAAAACTATTTGCCCCCTTCCTGATTTCTTATTCTTTTGCATGTTTGTCACACAAAATGTTTCTGATCATCAAACACATTTAACCATTAGTCAAATATAACACAAGTAAACACAAAATGCAGTTTGTAAATGATGGTTTTTATTATTTAGGGAGAAAAAAAATCCAAACCTACATGGCCCTGTGTGAAAAAGTAATTGCCCCCTTGTTAAAAAATAACCTAACTGTGGTGTATCACACCTGAGTTCAATTTCCGTAGCCACCCCCAGGCCTGATTACTGCCACACCTGTTTCAATCAAGAAATCACTTAAATAGGAGCTGCCTGACACAGAGAAGTAGACCAAAAGCACCTCAAAAGCTAGACATCATGCCAAGATCCAAAGAAATTCAGGAACAAATGAGAACAAAAGTAATTGAGATCTATCAGTCTGGTAAAGGTTATAAAGCCATTTCTAAAGCTTTGGGTCTCCAGCGAACCACAGTGAGAGCCATTATCCACAAATGGCAAAAACATGGAACAGTGGTGAACCTTCCCAGGAGTGGCCGGCCGACCAAAATTACCCCAAGAGCGCAGAGACGACTCATCCGAGAGGTCACAAAAGACCCCAGGACAACGTCTAAAGAACTGCAGGCCTCACTTGCCTCAATTAAGGTCAGTGTTCACGACTCCACCATAAGAAAGAGACTGGGCAAAAACGGCCTGCATGGCAGATTTCCAAGACGCAAACCACTGTTAAGCAAAAAGAACATTAGGGCTCATCTCAATTTTGCTAAGAAACATCTCAATGATTGCCAAGACTTTTGGGAAAATACCTTGTGGACTTATGAGACAAAAGTTGAACTTTTTGGAAGGCAAATGTCCCGTTACATCTGGCGTAAAAGGAACACAACATTTCAGAAAAAGAACATCATACCAACAGTAAAATATGGTGGTGGTAGTGTGATGGTCTGGGGTTGTTTTGCTGCTTCAGGACCTGGAAGGCTTGCTGTGATAGATGGAACCATGACTTCTACTGTCTACCAAAAAATCCTGAAGGAGAATGTCCGGCCATCTGTTCGTCAACTCAAGCTGAAGCGATCTTGGGTGCTGCAACAGGACAATGACCCAAAACACACCAGCAAATCCACCTCTGAATGGCTGAAGAAAAACAAAATGAAGACTTTGGAGTGGCCTAGTCAAAGTCCTGACCTGAATCCAATTGAGATGCTATGGCATGACCTTAAAAAGGCGGTTCATGCTAGAAAACCCTCAAATAAAGCTGAATTACAACAATTTTGCAAAGATGAGTGGGCCAAAATTCCTCCAGAGCGCTGTAAAAGACTCATTGCAAGTTATCACAAACGCTTGATTGCAGTTATTGCTGCTAAGGGTGGCCCAACCAGTTATTAGGTTCAGGGGGCAATTACTTTTTCACACAGGGCCATGTAGGTTTGGATTTTTTTTTCTCCCTAAATAATAAAAACCACCATTTACAAACTGCATTTTGTGTTTACTTGTGTTATATTTGACTAATGGTTAAATGTGTTTGATGATCAGAAACATTTTGTGTGACAAACATGCAAAAGAATAAGAAATCAGGAAGGGGGCAAATAGTTTTTCACACCACTGTATATATATATATATATATATATAAATATAATATGGCCACAGAAACTAAGGAACACAGATACAGAGAGACAATTACTCTTTAAATGAGTAAAATTGTTCAGCTATCTTATGTAAGTGCTGTGATTTACAGGTGTTAAGAATCTATAAGGTGCTGTGAATGAACTGTAAAAGCTGTCACATAGCCACTAAAAGATGTGTATTCAAACTGGAGGGTGTCTATGTGTAAGAAATGGCACCAATCACAAAAGGCCTTTCAAGACTTTCGCTAAGTTTAAACAGACAGACAGGACAGCTGGATAGATGTTTTATTAATGTAAAGGGAAAACAGTGGTGGTCAAGTACAAAAGAAAGGGATGCATGATTATGGAAAGAAATAAGAAAGCAGTTCCAAGAAATATTTTCATAACACAGAGAATTCACCACTTTAAAATCTGAAAAAATATCACCCAAACAGACATTATCACTATCTTACTTAAGGCTGTTTCTGAATGGCCCTACAACAACGTTAATCTGACAGTGGGTTTCCTTCCAAAAATAACTACCTGTGCCATAAACCTTATGAAAAACTTGAGAACATCTAGATAGAGAAAATGCTCCCCTTCATTTTTCCAGCTCAAAAATCTCAAAAGTGAATCAAAGGAGCACACCACACAAGAGGCACAGTGGTCACCAAGAAATGTTGAGTATACCCCAAAAAAAAAAATCCATTTTGAACTGCACTCTTAATTGCTAAATGAATTTCTTGCCTTTCAAGTGCAAAGACAAATGCTATCTTCAATAAGAATTTCAGGTGCAGATACCAATTCAGTTAGAGTTGGATAAAAATGCAAACAAATCTGAAGAGCAGCCTCAATAGTAAATCCAATAGTTTTAAACCAAATGGATTCCTTTTGAAGATATAATATATACAGTAGCTTTTCTACAACAATACCCAGTGTACCAAAGCACACAAGTTGTCTTCCATTAAAAGAAAATCTACTGATTTCCTAAAGTAGCAAGGACCTGCCACATCTCACCCGACATCTTGCAGGAAGACTCATTCATAATGTCAAGTTAACAGCTGAAAACTAGAAAACTAAGCTTGAAACATCCTAAAATAATTTCCTCTGGCAGGGACAATCACCTGATATAATTGGCTAGCTGCTGCTTGCAGTATGGCCGTATGGAGTTTTAGCAAAAGTGACATGGCAATGTTTCATCAGAAGATCCACATTTGGAGTCAAGTACAGTAAGTGGATTCAGAAACATAGCTGTTCAGGCAAGGGTTGAAAATTTTGTATATTATGAAAAACAGAGGGGTAAAAGTAAAATTATAGCAAATATGTGAAAACTCCAAGTAAGGTAAGAAATAACAAAAAACAGATAGTGGCTTAATGAATAAACAATGAGAGAGGGCTGCTAGCTACTTTAAACATTTTTCTCAATTAGTCATTGACTTCAAATAGCAACAAGATGCAGTGGCAGTGGGAGTCTGTTGTGAAAGTTCAAGCCCCACAACATAAGACACAGAATACAAACTGATGTATATCTAAATGTGAATACTGATACACTGCATAAGATTTAACAATTCAACTAAAGATCCTTTAAATCTACACACATTGTGCAAAATGTTAGCTCTTCATCTAGTTGAGCAATAAATTCATTTGAGATTAATGGAAGCAAAAATGTTTTTTTCACAATGCATCTGTCCAACTCTGAGATGCTAGGTTACTTAGTCATGACATTTAGAATATGTATATAACAAATATATTTGAATTACGTCTTAATATGTCTTACAGAGTGTCTGAGCAGGAAGAGCTATGTATTTGACGTGAAGGTTGATGTGAGGTACTACCACTGTGAAGGTCTGTGAATACTAGTTAAGTACAAAGTCACAAAAAGTGTGGGTAAAGCTTTATAAACTGTATTCTCGAAAGTCATACCTCTAAATTTATGTGAAACAACTGACACATAAGTCACCTCCTTTATATTCTTTTATGTCTAACAGAATCAAGAACTGTATAGAATTTTTAGTTAATCATGGCAAGGACAAGGACCAAAAACAATGTATTAATTTACTGCTATTCATTTCCGGGTATTCACAAAATAAACAACTGTGCAATCTGACAAACAAAAAAAAAAAAAAAAAAAGAGTTGGAATCATATAATGCTGATGCAGCCAAGTCAAGGTCAAAGTTCAGCAAACCAGATGCAAAACTCTCTTCTAAACAAGTTTTGCATTAAATTACCAATATCACTCAATCAATTAGGTTTCTTCTACATCTGAAAAGATGTCTTCAACTAGCCATATCAAACATCTTTCTACAAAGTTTGAAATATCATGTTCATATCATGTAAGGTGCATTAATAAAACAGCTATGTAACTGTCACTTCCCAAGAAAACTACAACAGAATGTCATCAGAGCTACATTTTCTGCACTAGCAAATTCTATGACATTCCTTGTGGAGTTCATGACAAGTTGGCTAGGCTTGCTTCAGCACTTATCAAATACATGAAAAGCACACAGACAG
This sequence comes from Erpetoichthys calabaricus, assembly GCF_900747795.2. NCBI lineage: Eukaryota > Metazoa > Chordata > Cladistia > Polypteriformes > Polypteridae > Erpetoichthys > Erpetoichthys calabaricus. The sequence goes on along the minus strand of NC_041405.2, from coordinate 101,803,859 downwards.
AAACAGAAAGAAGAGGTAAAAACAGAAATGCACTTTCTCTTTCAGCGTGTGAAACAGAGCAAAAGTAGAAGGAAATACCTTGGTAAATTTCAGCCAGTCAAACCCAGACATTTCAAATATGACAGCCAAGACATTTTTTGAAAATTCACATAACTGTCTCTAGCTACTACAGAGGAAACAAATTCATACATTTATTGAGCATTTCACTGTATACTTACAAAAATAAAACTTAAAATTAACTTGTCGTTAATACATCCATCCATCCATTATCCAACCCACTATATCCTAACTGCAGGGTCACGGGGGTCTGCTGGAGCCAATCCCAGCCAACACAGAGCACAAGTCAGGAAACAAACCCCAGGCAGGGCGTCAGCCCACTGCAAGGCACACATACATACACACACACACACACACACACACACACACACACACACACACATTCATTAATACATTAGACTACTAATTGTTTACAATGCATACAAAGAGTATATGCTCTAGTGCAAAATGGCACTCATTTATTTAAAACATGCTTTTGTCCAAGGTGACTTAAAAATACTAACATATTTCAGCAGATCTCTCATTCAATAAATTGGGGAAATTATAATACAAGACATCCATATTACAAAAAAAAAACACTGTACACTAGAAGGAATTGGAGATACAGAGTGAAGTAAAGCAATTGAGTTTTTTTCCATTTTAACCTGGGAGAACAATTTTAATTTAATATTCATTAAGTTATATAAAGTTACTTATTTTTACCGTCATGTCATAAGACCATTTTATTTTTCTTGTGGACATCACCATATTTCTGTCATCAACAAAGCCATATAAATATTGATATATCCTCTACATTGTATCCAAACTTGAGAAAATTTCTTGAGATAGTTTCTTTGTGATTTTCGCGTTTAAAACTTATTTTTCTGAACTCTCGACTATGATTCTTGTTTCACCCTTGTTCTGATGAAAGATGGGTTTGAGTCCTAGTTTTTGATCCTGGAATGTCTCTGGTTTAGGGCTTTATCCCATTTCTTTATAAAAGAAATCCTTAATTTTCTTTTAGACAGAAGAATCACCAACAGAAATAATTAAAAATTAAGTTTAGTCAAATCAACATGAAAATGTGTTTATACCAGATTTTCTTTTTTTTTCTCTTAACAAAGAACTGCTGTAACATTTAAAAATAAAGTTAAGCTTGGGACAGGCAGTGGACTGCCACAGAAGAAATTGGGCAGGGTACAATGGCAAGAGGATAAAGGATCTGGAGATGGATTCTTGACCAAAGGACTACCAGGAGTCCTTGCTAACTTAATGGAAAAGCCCAATACATAAACAAAAAATCAAAATCTTGAAACCTAGCCAAAAGTTCACTGCACCTGAAGGATTAACTAAGACATACAGTCGGGCAAACAGGTATTTAGTCAGCCACCAATTGTGCAAGTTCTCCCACTTAAAAAGATGAGAGAGGCCTGTAATTTTCATCATAGGTATACCTCATCTATGTGAGACAAAATGAGAAAAAAAAATCCAGAAAATCAAATTGTCTGATTTTTGAAGAATTTATTTGCAAATTATGGTGGAAAAAACGTATTTGGTCAATAACAAAAGTTCATCTCAGTACTTTGTTATATACCCTTTGTTGGCAATGACAGAGGTCAAACGTTTTCTGTAAGTCTTCACAAGGTTTTCACACACTGTTGCTGGTATTTTGGCCCATTCCTCCATGCAGATCTCCTCTAGAGCAGTGATGTTTTGGGGCTGTCGCTGGGCAACACGGACTTTCAACTCCCTCCAAAGATTTTCTATGGGGTTGAGATGTGGAGACTGGCTAGGCCACTCCAGGACCTTGAAATGCTTCTTACGAAGCCACTCCTTCGTTACCCAGGCGGTGTGTTTGGGATTATTGTCATGCTGAAAGACCCAGCCACGTTTCATCAGCCTCAAAGCATGATGTTTCCACCCCCATGCTTTACAGTAGATATGGTGTTCTTTCTCCTCCAAACACGACGAGTAGAGTTTTTACCAAAAAGTTCTATTTTGGTTTCATCTGACCATATGACATTCTCCAAGTCCTCTCCTGGATCATCCAAATGCTCTCTAGCAAACTTCAGACAGGCCTGCACATGTACTGGCTTAAGCAGGGGGACACGTCTGGCACTGCAGGATTTCAGTCCCTGGCGGCGTAGTGTGTTACTGATGGTAGCCTTTGTTACTTTGGTCCCAGCTCTCTGCAGGTCATTCACTAGGTCCCCCCGTGTGGTTCTGGGATTTTTGCTCACCGTTCTTGTGATCATTTTGACCCCACGGGGTGAGATCTTGCCCCAGATCGAGGGAGATTATCAGTAGTCTTGTATGTCTTTCATTTTCTAATAATTGCTCCCACAGTTGATTTCTTCACACCAAGCTGCTTACCTATTGTAGATTCAGTCTTCCCAGCCTGGTGCAGGTCTACAATTTTGTTTCTGGTGTGCTTTGACAGCTCTTTGGTCTTGCCCATAGTGGAGTTTGGAGTGTGACTGTTTGAGGATGTGGACAGGTGTCTTTTATATTGATAACGAGTTCAAACATGTGCCATTAATGCAGGTAACGAGTGGAGGACAGAGGAGCCTCTTACAGAAGAAGTTACAGGTCTGTGAGAGCCAGAAATCTTGCTTGTTTGTAGGTGACCAAATACTTATTTTCCACCATAATTTGCAAATAAATTCTTCAAAAATCAGACAATGTGATTTTCTGGATTTTTTTTCTCATTTTGCCTGTCATAGTTGAGGTATACCTATGATGAAAATTACAGGCCTCTCTCATCATTTTAAGTGGGATAACTTGCACAATTGGTGGCTGACTAAATACTTTTTTGCCCCACTGTACTTGCACAGGGTTTCAAAAGGTTTCCATAAGCTTGGACAATGGCCGACTCGTGATAATGGCTTACAAAGTGTTGAGTTAATGATATCTATGGCACCAATCCTTATGAGGTTAATCTAGAAAACAGAAAGTCTTACTAAAGAAAGCACAAAATGGTGGTACCAACTAAAAAGAGATGGCATGACAGCAATCAAATATATAACAATAAAAATAAACAAGAAGTCTTAAAACAAAACAAGTGCACATAGAGAAAGGAAAGGCAAAAATCTACATGATTCAAAAACTTTAGGAAAACTTAGGGAAAAAAATGACAACAAAAAATACAGACAGAAATTATTTCTAATGGCCAAGCCATCTTCTGATAAGGAGGAAGAGTATTTTTGAAGACCCCATTGCTGCACTATACTGTTCTGTGGGCTTCATCTGTTTTATAGGATTTTTTTTAGTGCTAGTGCTACATTTTGTTTGTCCCGTCACAATGGGTGCTTGGAATGTGATTCAGTAGTTTCAGCAGAGTCACAATTTTCAAAAATATAGAGTCTTGTTGTGGTGTTACCACAGTGGCCAGAAATAACCCAAGTTGACACAGAATGGGAGAGAAAAAGAGAGAGACAGAGATGCCAATCAGCCACAGCATTGGCTGACAGGTGAAATGAATAACACAGATTATCTTGTTACAATGGCACCTATCTAGGGCAGCAAGTGAACAGTCAATTCTTGAAGGTGATGGAATAAGGAAAAATCGGCAAGCATAAGGACCTCAGCGACTTTAACAAGGTCCAAACTGTGATGGCTAGACAACTGGAACACAGTATCTCCAAAACAATGTCTTGTGGGATGTTCCCTGTATGCAGTGGTTAGTACCTACCAAAAGTGGTCCAAGGAAGAACAATCGGTGAACCAGTGACAGGATTCTGGGTGCCCAAGGCTCAATGATGTGTGCAGGACACGAAGGCTAGCCCATCTGGTCCAATACCACAGAAATGCAGAAAACACCACAAATTCCTGAAAGAATCGTGTTGGCCAAGTGACAGAAAAGTGTCAGAACACACAGTGCATTGCAGCTGGGTGCATATTAGGCTGCATAGACACAGACCAAAGTGCCTAAACTGACCCACGTCCACGGCTGAAACTGATTATAATGTGTATGTGAGTTTCATAACTGGACCTTGGAGCAATGGAGGAAGGTGACCTGTCTAATGAATCACATTTTCTTCTAGATTATACAGATGGCTAGGTGCATGAGCTTTGGTTAGCAGGGGAAGAGATAGCAGCAGGATGCACTATGGGAAAAAGGCAAGCCGGTGTAGGCAGTGTGACACTCTGGGCAATTTTCTGTTGGGAAACCTTGAGACCTGGCATTCATGTGGAGTTTACTTTAACATGTGCTGCCTATCTAAAGATTGTTGTAGATCACATAAACCCATTCATGACAACGGTATTTGATGATGGCAGTAGCCGATTTCAGCAGGATAATGCGCACTGTCACACTACAAAAATTGTTCAAGAATGATTTTATGAACAAGACAACAATTCAAGGTTTTGACTTGGCCTTCAAATTCCCCAGAACTCAATCCAATCAAGCATCTGCAGGATGTGCTGGAAAAACAAGTGCAATCCACACAGGCCCCACTTCGTAACTTACGAGACGTAATGGATCTGTTGCTAGTGTCTTGGTGACAGATACCACAGAACACTTTCAGAAGTTACGTGGAGTCCATGTCTCAATGGGTCAGTGCTGTTTTGGGAGCAGCACCAACTACTATACCAAAGGGCCACCCCATTGATGCAATAAACAGGCTAACACTCAACTTACCAGAAGTGCTAAAAAAAACTTGCATTGCAATTTTTTCATGAAATGACTTCTAAGCAGGAAATTGCAATTATTGAATTGTTACTGTATTAGGTGCCAGACTTCTCACACCTGGAGGCAATCAACAGCATTGCTAAGTCAAATATAATTAAACCACCAAATGCCTCCTATACAACATGAATCGTTTACAGGCTGCATATAGAAAACCTTCATCTGCAGGGAAAAGTAAGATATTTGTGAATGAAATTAAATATAGAAAAGGGGCTGAAAAGTGGAAAAATACTTAAGATATAATATGATTAAAATTTGGCATGGGTACCTTATATACATCATTTATTTAATTCAACAAACAAAATGGTGTTAAAACACAAAAAGGTACAGAATGTTTTAGAAAGCTCATGCAAGCTGAAAAGTCAATCATCATCCATTAATAACATAATCATCAACTTTCTCCTGGAGAGTATAACTGTATGGCTGATTCACACATTTAAATTCTATTACTTTTATTGATTATCACGTTAAATGACAAGGTGTTGTTTATAAACAGCTGGCAATTATTGGTTTCTGACAGTAACAAAGCAACCTGTTTAATTTTCATTTTTTCAGTGTGGTAATACCAATGGAATTGCCAGCTGGCAAAACCAGAGATTACCAGTAATCCAGCTCTCTAAATGTCATGGTTCAGTCAATGGTTTATTCCTGGATCAAATATGTTTTCTGCTTTTTTAACTTTTCTGTTGTATTTCAATTATTTTTTAAAATATTATTAACGTTGCCCCACTCAAGAGATGGAGAATTCACCACGTCCTTTGGTAGTTCAAACAATTGTGACAAATTGAAAATTATAACAGTGACCCCAGCACTGATTAAGGACAGAGAATTGGAGCTCAATTCATAATATAATAATATTATAATTCATAATTATAAAAGGAATGTGGCACAAGGTGACTTAAAAAAAGAGCCAACCCAAAATAAAAAGTGCAAGTTTGGGCATGAATGTACTGTACACACTCATATATTAGCTTGTACATCATTCAATGTATGCAGATGTTAAATAGGAACCTTTTTTAACATGTAAGTAATTAGGCATTTAAAGAAACTGAACTGGGGCATTTTTTCATAAACAGGATTTTAATAAAATGATAAAGAAAAGCGCCTAAAACACCAAGGCTGGCTCTTTGTATTTCACAGTGATTTAACATCTAACTGAACCTGTCTCTGTGCCCTACCTCTGAACCGAGTTGCCTGGCGACAAGTCAAAAGCTAACATTTCAGTAATGGACATGTCCACATGCTTGTGTTCACAGATAATGGACTATTTTCTTTTCATCTTGTGCCATGGCACCTGTTTGTTTTATGAAATTAAACCAGCCAGTCAAGTACTAGTAACATTCTGTAACATTCAAGTGTTTTTTTTTTTTATTCCATCATTTATTTTGTGATGTACAATTATGTGAATGTGTGTATAAAGTAAACAAAATTATGTAAAAAAAAACAAACACAAAAAAAAACACTAGTGTTTAAGGGAGTTTATGCACCCTTCAAAATTCAAAGGAGGTGTATGATCCAAAGCAAGAAATAAAAGATAAAACAAATGATGCTCATGGAGTTGGCATATATAGATGAGAGATGGAGAGTGACAGGGACAAGAGACAACATAGTAAATATGCAAAATGAAATTGTGTCATAATAGAATTAGACGTGAAAAATCCTTTAAGCATGTCTCAGCCTCTTTATCATGGTCATTTATAGTATGACAATTTACCTTGCTCACAGAACCTCCACCAACAGTATTGAATAAAGGAAACATACAACAAATGGAGCACTCTTAACATTAAACCTGTCGTGCACGCTGTTTTTGTCAGGAATGGTCAGAAAACAAGCATAAGCAAGAATATGTCAGCCTGAAAAGTTTTTAATTCAGTAATGAACTTGAACAGAGTTGTAAACCTTGGAAGAAAGCTTAGTTTATGATGTAGAGTTGTGGTCAGAGACCAAGGCTTAACTGAAGGTACACAAGCAGAAAATGTGTAATGGGAAGAAGATATGGAAGCAGCACATGAAAAGAAGAGGCTTAAGTATATATATATATAATTCACTAAGCCGGAAGACAAGTAGCCACCCATGGAAAGCACGCCGGAAGGGGCGTGGATTCACTAAGCTGCCGACAAGTAAGCCGCCCATGGCACACGCAGGAAGGAACCACGCCCACCAACTCTATGACCATTGGATTACGATGACAACTCGCAGAGCCACGCCCACTAACTCGGACGTGTTGACTGGGAAAAAACGCCATCATTTATCTTCGTCTGGGCTACAGTACACATGCACCTCTGAGCCACGTTGACTTTTCGCGTACGACGCACGACCGCATCCAACATAGCAAACTGTTTTACACGCTACATGCAGCAATTCGTTTCCGCGACAAACATGCATCTTCTTAGATGGTCCTGCAGGAACACGGAAAACGTTTCCCGCCCAACAAAGCAGGACCATGTAAAAAGAGGCATGTTTGTCGCGGATATGAATTGCTGAATGCAGCGTCTAAAACAGTTAATAGGCTGCAACAAAATTATGAAAGTACCGGCGTATTTTTTCACACAAGCTGTGTGTGTGTGTGGGTGGGTGGGTTGGTGTAAGTTAGCTAATTAGTTCCTCAAAGGATTTCAAGATTTAATATGCACAAGCGGTAACACTGCAAAATAAGCCCAAACCTGAAAAGACGGCTCGCAAAAAGTGGCCGACAAATTAAATGCGTGTGCATTGTACTTACTGAACGCACCGTTACGGATTTTGCAAATGTTCACTTTTTTCATTCAAAGCGCTATCCACACAGGGAGGAACCGGGAAGCGAACCCAAAATCTTCCACAGTCTCCTTGTTAACCAGAAACACTACCACTGCGCTACAAGGCAGAAAATGCAGTTAAAGAATGCACTGGGCTCAATTTTATTTTCACTTCTGTTTGGACAACTGTGTCGTTCAGGAAGTGTTCACCATTCAATACATAATTATGCGGCGTATGCTACACCATGGGTTGGCTAGTTTTTTATAATTATCTATTGTTAAGAAAAGTACTGACTTTAAAAACAAAAAACAAAAATTGTTATAATTTAAACTAAGTTACACATTTTTTTCAAAATCTAACATAGTACGTCATACTTTTTTATGTAGAATTGTTTGCTTAATAGAACAGGTCTCAAGATAAGCTCCAGTTCAATGTAGTTAACTTAAAAATCCAAGGTTGAAAGCAAAGTGTTGGTTGCTAGACTACCACCACAGTATCTGAATAACACAAAACATTATATTCTAAAACCTCCTTAATCCAGTTCAGACTCACCAGGACGTGAGTCCATCACAGGGCTCACTCATAGCAAAAGCCACTGTCACAAAAGGGGCAATCTGAAACAGTCGGTTGATTAAAATAAATGTATTTCAGGATGCAGGAGAAAAACCAAAGTGAACAGAAGTACCCAGAGGGAAAAGTCATGCAGACAGGGCAAACTCCACACAATGTCCAGACACAGGATTTGAACTTAAGATATTATATCCATGGGGTTGTGGCACTACCAACAGTGCTGCTGGGTCAGCTCTTAATAATATATGATGTTAACATGTCCAAGGTTGGTACCAGCCTTGTGACTATATCTGCTAATGTAACAACAGACTTGATTAAGCGAGTCTGGAAATGGAAACATGAGTGACAAATAGAATCAACCTGTCCAATTGTCTGTTTTAGCAGTAATACTTCAGTGCAATTGTATTTTAAGTGGGGCCACATTAAGTGCACCGCGATAATCATGATAGGCCAGGGTAACAAAACATTTAGTGAGGATTCGCAAAGAACACAAGTCCTAAAGTCAAAGGTTTACATGTGTACTGCTGATCAGTGGTAATAGAATATCTCATAACAACAAGAGGGGTAAAGAAAAAAGGGAATTGTGCTTGGGACTATTTTACTTTAGACAACAGATGATAGGTTTGTCTAATATATGATTACCTATATTCATTATGCCTTTATTATGCCAGAAGTTTCAAAACATAATTAAAAGATATCAAGACAGAGTGTAAGAACTAGAAAATAATTAGATGATCTATGGCAAGGCAAAAAATAACTTTCTCACAATAGAAAAAACTTTGAACCAAATACGCACTTATGATGATGGTGAGCCGTCACAAAGTATTGGAGTGTCATTTAGTAGCAATATTTAACAGTTAATAGTGTTACCAATAGTACTGAAATAAAGGGAAGACATTTTTATTAAAGTTTACTCAGCATATTCTGGTAATCCTATGGTGGGTGTGGTATTAATGACTAGAAAGTTGTAAATGTGATTCTAATACACAAATGGATCCTACTAATGACAGACCAATAAGATAGATAGATAGATACTTTATTAATAAGTCTTATTTCTATCCCATGGAACATTTCTTGAAACTATAATCAGAAATAGGGAATAATATTCTAAAAAAATATTATAATATTTAGATAATATTCTAAAAAAAAAAAAACAAAAACAAGCTTATATGGGTTCATTAACAGAAGATCCTGTCAAATTGATCTGATAGAAGGAAAGCAAGCAACATAATTAGCTCAAACTATGAAAACCCCTTTAATTCTGAAGCTAGAAGCCAAGTCTTTAAGTGTTTTAATCCTGGACATGTTCCAGACACTGAATAGTGTATATATTTGAGAGGGTGGAAAAAGGCGGTTGTTATGTAGAGGTGCAACAAATAAAAGCTTTTCCGTCTTAAAGTTACATTGGTTTTATAGTATGAGAGCATGAAGGATGATTGGATTTTTAGTGTAATGATGGTAGTTTGTATTAACTGGAGCACAGAGCAGGGAATACAGTCATATGAAAAAAACTGTGAACCCCTCTCAGCCTGCATAATAATTTATTTTCAACAAAAAAGATAACAGTGGTATGTCTTTCATTTCCTAGGAACATCTGAGTACTGGGGTGTTTTCCGAACAAAGATTTTTAGTGAAGCAGTATTTAGTTGTATGAAATTAAATCAAATGTAAAAAACTGGCTGTGCAAAAATTTGGGCACCCTTGTAATTTTGCTGATTTGAATGCATGTAACTGCTCAATACTGATTACTTGCAACACCAAATTGGTTGGATTAGCTCGATAAGCCTTGAACTTCATAGACAGGTGTGTCCAATTATGAGAAAAGGTATTTAAGGTGGTCAATTACAAGTTGTGCTTCCCTTTGACTCTCCTCTGGAGACAGACAGCATGGAATCCTCAAAGAAACTCTCAAAAGATCTGAAAACAAAGATTGTTCAGTATCATGGTTTAGGGGAAGGCTACAAAAAGCTATCGCAGAGATTTAAACTGTCAGTTTCAACTGTAAGTAATGGAATCAGGAAATGAAAGGCCACAGGCACAGTTGCTGTTAAACCCAGGTCTGGCAAGCCAAGAAAAATACAGAAGCGGCATATTTGCAGGATAGTGAGAATGGTTACAGACAACCCATAGATCACCTCCAAAGACCTGCAAGAACATCTTGCTGCAGATGGTGTATCTGTACATTGTTCTACAATTCAGCGCAATTTGCACAAAGAACATCTGTATGGCAGAGTGATGAGAAAGAAGCCCTTTCTGTACTCACGCCACAAACAGAGTTGCTTGTTGTATGCAAATGCTCATTTAGGCAAGCCAGATTCATTTTGGAACAAAGTGCTTTGGACTGATGAGACAAAAATTGAGTTATTTGGTCAAAACAAAAAGCGCTCTGCATGGCAGAAGAAGAACACCGTATTCCAAGAAAAACACCTGCTACCTACTGTCAAATTTGGTGGAGGTTCCATCAGGCTGTGAGGCTGTGTGGCTAGTTCAGGGACTGGGGCCCTTGTTAAAGTTGAGGGTCAGATGAATTCAAGCCAATATCAACAAGTTCTTCAGGATAATGTTCAAGCATCAGTCACAAAGTTGAAGTTCCGCAGGGGTTGGATATTCCAACAAGACAATGACCCAAAACACAGTTCGAAATCTACAAAGGCATTCATGAAGAGGGAGAAGTACAATGTTCTGGAATGGCCGTCATAGTCCCCTGACTTGAATATCATCGAAAATTAATGGGATGAGCTGAAGCAGGCTGTCCATGCTCGGCAGCCATCAAATTTAACTGAACTGGAGAGATTTTGTACGGAAGAATGGTCAAAAATACCTCCATCCAGAATCTAGACACTCATCAAAGGCTATAGTAGGCGTCTAGAGACTGTTATATTTGCAAAAGCAGGCTCAACTAAGTATTGATGTCATATCTCTATTGGGGTGCCCAAATTTATGCACCTAATTTTGTTATGATGCATATTGCATATTTTCTGTTAATCCAATAAACTTAATGTCACTGCTGAAATACTACTGTTTCCATAAGGCATCTCATATATCAAAAGGAAGTTGCTACTTTGAAAGTTCATCCTATGATAAACAAAAATCCAAAGAATTAAGAGGGGTTCCCAAACTTTTTCATATGACTGTATAAAGAAGTACTGCAAAATGTTATTTATATTGCAGACGACGCTTGTGGATATTCATCAATTTGTGTTGATGTCTGGGTCTTTATAGCTTGGGTATTTGCTGCCCAGTAATAAAATCAAAAGTTGGGTAGTGCCATGCCCCCTTCTGCTTTAGGCTGCTGCAGAGTTGACCTTTGGATGCGGGGATGTTTCAAATTCCAAATAAATGAAGTTATGATTGAGTCAAACTTCTTAAAAAAAGATTTGTTAATGTATATGGGCATGCTTTGAAATAGGAAGAGCAGCTTGGGAAAGAGGGTCATCTTAACAATGTTGATTCTCCCTTCTAACATAATGTAAATTGGAGGGTAGACCATCTAGTCACATCTTAATATTTTCCATGCAGACAGCACAATTTTGTTGAAAAAGAGCTTTAAAAAGCTTCTCAGTCTTAAAGTGCTTCCTGAGATCAATATTCTGAGTGATTGATAGATAATTGGATTATTAGTATACTGTTGATAATTTATTGGGGCACAAAGCTGGGCATATAAAGGAAGTACAGGAAGATTTTATTTCTATTGCAGACCAGGCCTCTCAAGATTCATTAATTTGTGTCAATGTCCAGGTGTTTATAGTTTGCATATTTACCGCTCAGTAATAAAATTGAAAGTAAGGAAACAAAAGCAAAAAAAAAAAAAAACTAACTTCACAAACGTTTATGTAATAAAAATCAAGAAAAATACTACTAGCTACTGTATATGTACTATATTTTGACCACTTTTTGAGATTTGTTAATCTGAGTAATTGTGGTTTAGAGCAGGGGTGGCCAACCATTCAAAGACCAAGAGCCACATTTTTTACTGTGTTACCGCAAAGAGCCACATCATACACATGGGCACACATGAACATCACCCATCCCTTCCTCACACACACACACCTCTGCTCAGCCAGATTTGTTGTAAATGTCACACACCAACATGATAATGACAGAAATTGACTCCTACAGTACTAAAACCACAGGCCAGTCATTTTCAACAATGAACATTGTGTGTACTGTCTCACACACACAAACTCTCAGTTCAACCAAGTCCACAAACAAAAATATAATAATTTACAATAGCGTTTTTCTTTTACTATGCATGTTGCTTAGTGGGACTTCTGGCATTCCTTGCCTTGAACAATCCTCTTCAAATCTGGCTTGTATTCCGTTGTTGCCACTCGAAGCAATTCTTTCACATGGGTGTCAGTCAGAACAGATCGATGCTTTGATTTCACGTGTTTCAGGGTAGAAAACACAGACTCGCAGACGTATGTTGACCCAAATATCGACAGTATCTTAAGCGCAACCCGTTTGACATTGGGGTATTTTTCCATTGGCACACTTTTCCAGAACTCAAACTGTATCTGTTTTTCTGCCTGAGTTTTCAAAGATGACCAACTCGTGCTTGCGAAGTTCAGTCCCTTTTGGAAATTCCTGGTCGATGTGAGCTGAAGTGTCGCTGAAGATTTGAAGCTTTGAAATGCACTAATGACGCCTGACATATAAGGCAGAATGGCTTGCCATTACATTCAACAAAAAAAATATAAACTCTCCCACTCTGTTAAAAACATCCTGTGTTCATCTTCATATTTTCATTTTGCTGTGCATTTTTTCCCTGCCATTTTGAGAGCGAACTTGACACAAATTGCTTACTTAAATGATCTTGCCCCTACTAGGAAACTTTGCAGTATTTTCATATCACGCACATGCGCATTTGACGAAAATACCATATTGAACTCAAGCGAAGCGAACACGAACATTAAAAAAAAAAACACAAACACAAACTTCGATATGAAAGTAAGAGCCGCATGAAACCAGGCAAAGAGCCGCATGTGGCTCGGGAGCCGCGGGTTGGCCACTCCTGGTTTAGAGGAACAAATAAATGAACCTAGTACTTTGTCATCTGTAAAATGTGCTTTGGTTAAACAGTAAACAACAATAATAATAATAATGATTTATATAGCGCCTTTCATACACTCAAGGACACTTTACAATTCAATACAGTACACACATTAACAAGACAGCAGAAATTACATAAATGAAAAAAATAATACTCATTGAAAAGATGTGTTTTTAACAGAAGTTTGAACTTAATAATAGATTTTTCCTCAGGAAGGCTGACAGGGAGAGAATTCTAAATTTTAGGGGCTATCACTCTAAAAGCTCTGCCACCCATAGTTACTAACCTGTATTTAGGTACAGTGAGTAACTTAGCAGCCGATGATCGTAATGCACGGGCAGGAGTGTAAGGAGGCAGCAGCTCCGACAGATAATGAGGGGCTAACCCATGAAGGGTTTTAAAGGTGAGAAGGATAATTTTATATTTGATTCTTGAAGAAACTGGTAACCAATGTAAATCATAGAGGACAGAAGTGATGTGAGCAGATTTTGTAGTGTGTGTAAGTAAACGAGCAGCAGAATTCTGAACATATTGTAATCTATTGATATATTTAGTCAGGAGGCCATAAAACAAAGCATTGCAATAGTCCAGATGGGTAGTAATGAAAGCATGAATGAGTGTTTCAGTATCTTTCACACTGAGGAAAGAATGCAGATGAGCAATGTTGCGAAGATGAAAAAAGGCTGCCTGTACTATTGAGCTAATGTGTGATTGAAAAGTAAGAAGCTGATCAAAGATAACACCCAAATTACGGACTGATCCTGAGGGTTGAACTAGGATCCCATTAATGTCAATTTTTAGCCCACGAAGGGTAGAGAGGACAGATTTGGTACCAACTGATAAGATTCCTGTTTTATCAGGATTGAGTTGTAAAAAATTATCTGTCATCCAATGATTGATTTCCTGAATGCAGTCGGTCAGTGCAACAGGTGAAGATGTTGCAGTTGCATCAACGCTTACATAAAGTTGTCTGTCATCGGTATAGCAGTGGAAGCTCAGACCATACCGACGAATAATCTCACCTAATGGGAGCATATACATGTTGAAGAGAATTGAGAAAAATTTGGAACTTTATGAAAATATAGCAACAGCTTTTGTAATTTATGAACTTTTAAGTTTCGTAATATAGTGCTGAAGAAAACAAATTTTAGATCATATGTGAATGATCTAAGTGTATTTATATTAATTATTCACTGCACAATAAGACAACAGGCGTTTACAGTATGGGTTATGAGGCTGCAATACCGCAGGCTTTTTAGCTGATAAACTACTTACTGTAAGGCCAGTGTATTAATAGCTCACCTAATAATTAAATTAGTATGGGACAGGTTTTGTGCAATTGCAAAGAATATATCTTTATTCATATCCACACATTACAGTGGTCTCCCACAGTAAGCTGTGTCCATGAGCATTTAGAGTATTACCTGATTCTTAAATTCAAGAGAAGTGTACATGGTCCTGAGCTATCACTGCCAGCCACCTCAAAATTGAAGCTATGCAGAAGATAATGTCATCAAATCTGTCTTTTGATTTTAGGCCCAGACAATGCTGTGGTTTTAAGGTTAATGGAAATAGCAAAAATTAGGCATGTGTATGTTGCATAATGATAATGTGTTAACTGAACCTGTAATTGCAGATAAAGTGGCAATGCAAGATTCTCCTAACAATTATCTCTAATTCCTTGCTATAAAAACAAGAAGGGAATTAGGCACAGGGATAAAAATAAGTGAAGGGAGAGATGATAGAAAGAACACTACCTAACTTACTAAATAAATAAACAAATACATACAAGCCAAACAACAAACCTACAGCTCTGCTTTCCAGAGCCCAAATGCAAATGTAAAAGTCCAAGCATCACTTAATCAAGCATCAAGTACTAATCAAGGCTGCCTGTACTCCATCATATTCAGAAGAGACCCATATATTCCTTTTTGCAAACGTGTACTCCCAACTGCTTGTCTGGAGAAATGGCACTGGCCTCCAAATAGTATCCTACAATCTTTTCTTAAGCTCCCATGGAGTAATGACTTGCAGGGCACTGTCTACATAAATATGTCACAATGTCCCCAGCGGGAGATCTCATTTTACCCTTTGTATGATAATGTGCATCACCAGTGTGAATGTGTGCTTTCCTACCATGCCTAGGACATTGCGATGTCCATTTTATGACTGTGCCACTATAATGAACTCTGTAAAGATACTGAAAGAATTATAACACATGAAGAGAAACCTAAAAAATCTAAAACTTCAGTAAACACTAGATTGCCAAATTAAAATGAAGCAAGGTAGTATTTATACAAACCTTATCCCAAATAAAACAATTGTACAAGCTCTGTTGTTTTGACGTGGACATTGAATTTAGCGGTAGACTGTTTGCTTGCAAATGCAATGTTTATTATATATTTTATACAGTCTGATCTCTCCCATGTTTCTCAGAACTCTGTGTTGTAAACAGTGGATCTTAAGGGTGCCAGAATATGAACAAACTTGTAGATTAATATATAATAACAGTAATAATCCTTGTGAACTGTTTAGGACAGTGGGTAATCTAACAAATGGGAATTCTGAACAACAATGCAAAATACCTACTGATATTAGCAGTGCAGGTTTTATGAACCTCTTTAATTATAAAATTGACAGCATTAGATCTCAGATCTCAGCATCACCTCACAAACTTAATACTAGATTAGCAACCTCCTCCTTGTCTTGTGCAACACATCACTTAAATAATTTTAAATTGGCAACAGAACAGCAAGTCAATAGTTTAATTTCTCAAATGAAACTACTACTTGTTCCATTGACCCAGTACCAACTAAATTAGTAAAAAGCTTAACGGTTGTTCTGGCAGCACCCATTCTTAGCACTATCAATAGATCATTACCGAATGGCATACAGTAGTTCCTGATGCACTAAAAGTGTACATTATCAGACCATTACTAAAAAACCTATTACTTAAAAACTGCATAACAATGGATAAAGGTTAGCTGTTGCATACACAATATATTTCCTTTGTTTTACGCACAGCTGTGATATGTAGCACAAGTGACCAATCATGCACAACTATATATTATCGAAAAGGTCTGAGATTCAGCTATTCAATGATAATGACTCTTTCACAGTATGTGGCACATCACTGGTGCGATGTTTGATAAAAGCAGATTCACTCAGATGTGTAACGTATTACTCACCTCCATACATGTGTGTGCAAATTTTTGAATTTACCCTTGGGATTAATGAAGTTTATCTAATCTAAACTAAATCATATATTTTATTAATGAAAGAGAGCAGGCAACATTAACACTTTATTTGAAAGACGACACCCTTGGGTATGCAAAAATGACACCATTGCTTTTGATTGAGTTTTGAGTTCATTACAACATACACAAACAACTTTGAAATATGGCAGTGTCCTGCTAAGGGATATCTTGCTTATTGTAAGTGTTTAAAACACACAATAAAAATGATCCAAAATACCTTTTTTTCTATTGTAAAAGTGTTGGAAAATTAGGACTTATTCTAAATATTTATGATACTGACAAATTAATTCATGCATTTATTTCTAGTTGGACTGACTATTGCAATGCATTATTCATTGGCTGTGTAAATTGTTCTTTATGGAGCTTGCAGTTACAAGAATTATTACACAAACCAGAAAGTGCAACCCCAGGATTCCAGTTATCTAGTCCCTGTACTGCATCCCAGTTAAGCATAGGGTTAATTTTCAAGTCCTTATATTAATATATAAAGCCTTAAAAGACCAAGGCCATTGTTAGTCATTTGTACATAAATATAAGTAATACAATATTTAAATATCCTTATTAACCCTCCACTATTCGGTTTGTCTTTTCAGAATATTGATGTAGCACTTGGTGCCACTGCTCTCCTGCCTATGAAAAGGTCATCTCAGATAAAAAAAAAAAAAACACTGTAATCATTGGTTGAAAAGATTCTCTCATCAGATTGAACAGTGCAGCACAAACTCTACTATTGAAAGGCCAGGAGGGTGGTTAGTTGGCAAAGGTCTCTGGGACTGTGACTTTGTCCTTCACTTTCTCTTTTACAAATTTCAAATTTTTGTTTGATAACAAGCCATAGTTCCTCAATTAATTAGTATACCAATACCGCTAATTTCCACTTATGTTAATCAGCTTCTACGTTATTTTCTGTGCATTTCAACAATAGTGGATTTTCAAAGGTACTAATTCTGTATTAAGTAATTAGTACGGTATATACTTGTATTATTCCTGAGGATTTGTTCACAGCGCTTTATATGCCTGCACTCCGTGAACAGCGCTATAAAAAAATAAGTTGTATTGTACTGTATTGTATGTTGGCCACAAATAATCTTTATTTATCTGATAGAGGCAGGAATGTGCATGTGATCCTAATACATATGTAAACTTGGAAACTTTCTTTAATCTCAGATAAAATGTTGTTTGCAAATAGAGTATTGACTTAAAATGACTCATGAAGTTAAATATAAATATGCAATGTTTTATTTTCATTTCTAGCACAGATGGTATATCTTTCTAAACTGTGCACAAGCTTTAAATATCTTATTAACAAACAGTATAAATGAACAAATGACTGTACCATATAAATTTTTGCTTTTACAGCATCTCACTCTTTTGTCAGGGTGTCATGAAAAAGAACTCTGGACAACTTTTCCATTATGTGTAAATAACCCAACAATGAAGAAACAACACTGGTAACACTCAACATAAACGTTCATGAAATATTTTGAATGTTCTTAAAATTAAAGCAAATATGAAAGATTTAGATTTTATTTTTTCTAAAAATGCCACAACACGTCACCTTTAACAAATTTACAGTACAGTATGTCTGTTTTTTTGTACTGTTAACCCTGTCTAAACTTGTATTGTGATATATTTATGTGAAATGTAAAATATGCTGTAAAATATTATTACAACTATCTTTAGAACAAAAAATCAGTTTGTATTGGTGTACTTGACAAATTAAAGCATATAATTATTATTAGATTTACAACTGACAACAAAACATTTGGGCATGGCAGTTGCAAAATTAAAATGGAAAATAAATATTCTTAGTAAAATGGATTCTGTGGTGCTTAAAACACTTGTAAGCCTTAATTTGTTTTCTTGTTACACTCTTAAATTATTGACTTAAAACATAAACTTGGAGAAATAACAGTAATGAATGTTTCAGTGCCTTAAAAAGCTGGCTTGATACAAATAAAATAATAATACAGGTAAAGTCAGAACAGTAAAGTCAGAAAACAGTAGTTTTCTGTGACAGTAATACTGTCTTGTATGGCTCTATTCAATAAGGGCGCGTAGATAATTTAGTTCAAATGGCTCTGGAATATGTGAAGAGCAACAAGTGCAGATCCTTATTTATGCGCGCCTTTATTCACTGCGCCTAATTGAGCTCGTCCTTTTGAGGCTCGCCTTTTTGTGCGCGCCCTTATTGAAGGATACCGTCTTGTACGTCAGCTGGCTTGTACGTCCGTAATATACGTCCGTACGTCCGTAATATACCTTTAATTTTTTCTGGCGGAAATACAGGCGTGCACGTCGGTAATATGCCTTTAATCTCCTCTGACAGTAATACTGGCTTGTATGTGGCTGTAATATGCGTCACTGTATTGTGTACCTTTAATTTCCTCTCGCAGTAATACTGGTTTGTATTTCCGTAAAACGCCTCTAACTTTCTCTGACAGTAATATTGCACATCGCACCGTGCCCCGCGCATGCGTGCTGCACCAGAAGACACCCACACACGGACACCTGGACGCACATAGGGATTATATATATATATATATATATATAGATATATATATACACACATACAGTGCATCCGGAAAGTATTCACAGCGCATCACTTTTTCCACATTTTGTTATGTTACAGCCTTATTCCAAAATGGATTAAATTCATTTTTTTCCTCAGAATTCTACACACAACACCCCATAATGACAACGTGAAAAAAGTTTACTTGAGGTTTTTGCAAATTTATTAAAAATAAAAAAACTGAGAAATCACATGTACATAAGTATTCACAGCCTTTGCTCAATACTTTGTCGATGCACCTTTGGCAGCAATTACAGCCTCAAGTCTTTTTGAATATGATGCAACAAGCTTGGCACACCTATCCTTGGCCAGTTTCGCCCATTCCTCTTTGCAGCACCTCTCAAGGTGCATCAGGTTGGATGGGAAGCGTCGGTGCACAGCCATTTTAAGATCTCTCCAGAGATGTTCAATCGAATTCAAGTCTGGGCTCTGGCTGGGCCACTCAAGGACATTCACAGAGTTGTCCTGAAGCCACTCCTTTGATATCTTGGCTGTGTGCTTAGGGTCGTTGTCCTGCTGAAAGATGAACCGTCGCCCCAGTCTGAAGTCAAGAGCACTCTGGAGCAGGTTTTCATCCAGGATGACTCTGTACATTGCTGCACTCATCTTTCCCTTTATTCTGACTAGTCTCCCAGTCCCTGCCGCTGAAAAACATCCCCACAGCATGATGCTGCCACCACCATGCTTCACTGTAGGGATGGTATTGGCCTGGTGATGAGCGGTGCCTGGTTTCCTCCAAACGTGACGCCTGGCATTCACACCAAAGAATTCAATCTTTGTCTCATCAGACCAGAGAATTTTCTTTCTCATGGTCTGAGAGTCCTTCAGGTGCCTTTTGGCAAACTCCAGGCAGGCAGCCATGTGCCTTTTACTAAGGAGTGGCTTCCGTCTGGCCACTCTACCATACAGGCCTGATTGGTGGATTGCTGCACAGATGGTTTTCCTTCTGGAAGGTTCTCCTCTCTCCACAGAGGACCTCTGGAGCTCTGACAGAGTGACCATCGGTTCTTGGTCACCTCCCTGACTAAAGCCCTTCTCCCCCGATTGCTCAGTTTAGATGGCCGGCCAGCTCTAGGAAGGATGATCAGGGGAAACAGGATGCACCTGAGCTCAATTTTGAGCTTCATGGCAAAGGCTGTGAATACTTATGTACATGTGCTTTGTCAATTTTTTTATTTTTAATAAATTTGCAAAAATCTCAAGTAAACTTTTTTCATGTTGTCATTATGGGGTGTTGTATGTAGAATTCTGAGGAAAAAATGAATTTAGTCCATTTTGGAATAAGGCTGTAACATAACAAAATGTGGAAAAAGTGATGCGCTGTGAATACTTTCCGGATGCACTGTAAATAAAAGGTGTAAGCAGAACATCAGCGCATTGAAAGGTGTTTTCATACCTACTTCATTTGGAGTGGTCGTTTCACACTCAAGCGATTTCTCCCATAGTCCAATTAGTTTAGAAAAATGTGATCTGCACTCCTGTGCAGACTGAAACAACCAGATCAAGGCCCTTTAGAGACGGAGGTTTTGGCACAATACCAAGTGAACCCTGAATTCATTTGACAAGGGACAGATCATACTACAGAAAATACTGTGCATTATGTATAACAGTAGTGTATAGTGTGGTAGCCACATTATACCATTGTTGCCAGCAATTACGCAGTGATCCTGGTATACAAGAAAAAACACGCATACACAAAATCAACACAATTTGCACAGAACATCTGACACAAATAGTAGTCAATTAGTGCATGCCTAGCACCTGACTCAGGTTCAGAGACTCTGTTTCTCTTGTGATTAGGTACTAGTGGATCACATTTAAAAAAGGGTATAAACTCAATTGTGATCAGGTCTATCAAACCATGCAAAGAGATGACAAGTAATAATTAGCAGTGCCATGCGTGAGTTGCAATCGAACCAACTATTATACTCACTCAAAGGTGGGGTATCCTAAACCAATCGCTGATTGGCCAAAATGGGGGGACATTAATTTTGATACTATATAGTAAATGTTAATCTAATATTCCAAAATGAACATTTTTAATAAATATTTACATGCCTGAAGAATGCAGATATGTGATTTGAGAAACTAAATAAAGATTACGTTCATATAGTAGGCTATATCGAAGGGCAAATTTCCATCATTGAGACTTTTAAGTCGATTAGGATTGTTTTCCCAACTATGAGGTGCTTGATAAATGTAGGCACTGGTCCAGCACAGTAACAAGGTCAGTCCCTACAAAAATATAATTTGTAGGCTGAGCATAAATTGCAAAGGCAGTTGCTAGGGAATGGCAAGGGGTAGGCTACCTGTGCGATGTCATTCATGATTTCAAGCATCTATGTTTCTTCTAATAATCCATTTCCACAAGCAGATGCACAAAAAATATATATGATATTACTTTTTTTAAAGTGTATTTCACTCCTCTGCTTTGATATCAATGAGGGGCACAGAATATAATTTATTTTACTGGTGTTCAGCAAATTTCCTGCATTATACAGATTCTGAAATAATGTAGACAACCACAGAAAATGTTTTTGGTTCTTGTTTTGATTCCTGTTTATGGCCACGCTTTCCTGCTTCTTGACTGCTATTTTCAAATTAGACCAATATTTCTTCTGCTGTTTTACCATAACCCCTTACAAATTTTTGTGAATTTGGCTTTCTGGATAATGAACATTTTCAAATAAACATTCATTATCTATCCATCCATCTAACTAGTTTCTTAACCTGATTATCCAGTGCATGGTCACAGGACAGCTGGAGATGATTCCAGCAATCATCAGGCACAAACCTGGACAGAGTACTAGCCTATCACAGGGTGAACGAACACACACATACGAACACACACACACACACCTATTTAATGTGCACAGCTTTGCACTGTTGAAGAAAACAGAAACACTTGGTGGAAACCCATAGAGACATGGGGAGGACTCACAAAATCCATGCAGGAAGCTGCCAGGACAAACTCAGGTCACATAATTGCAAGGTAGCAGTGTTACCATTGTAATACGGAGCTGCTCAACATTTATTATTTTTACAAAAATTTGGCATGCTCCTATTTGCACAAATGCTTTGTTGTGCACCATCAAACCTTATTTTACAGAGCAGCTTTATGCGTGGCAGTCCCAGCTCATGTTTACTGGAGAGCTGGCAATGGAAGATTGTTAAGCATACTCCAGTCCCTGTGCATGTAAAGTAGAAATGAAACGGATACCCTCAACCACATTATCTGATCTTAATGTTATTCCCGTAAACAATGTAATACTTCTTCATGCTTCTATAAATCCTGGAATCATTTTAAAAACAAAGTCGCAACTTCTTCAGCCATGCACCTAGAGTCGGTGAAGATGCAGCACAAGGTAAGATAAAGGAACAAATCTTGGATGCTCACCAGTCCATTTTAGGACACAGTCATGTACACACACACTGTTATACATACAAGGACAATTTGGGCTTACTAATTATACATAGAAAATAACACAATCAGAAATAGTGAGGGTGGGCAAACCTTACTCAGGAAGTAACCAGACTGGATGCATGAGACACTACCACTAAACACTATATCACCATGCCACGCAGGAATTAACCAATATTAACCTCCTTGGCATTAACCCTGAGCGTGACTCTGACTCAGAATTTTAGGTGATGTGTAATAATGCACTTAACAAGTGTTAACACAAATAAGTCTCAGGATAGGATTCTTACAACTTCAAGTTGAAAAAATAAAATCATGCTGCAAAAAATAAGGAATATTTCTATGTGTTTTGCTACAATAAAGTAATTCATTAATATTAATGTGTGATGCAGAGCCTTCTACTGAAACACAATGGTGTGTAAATGAAAGTCTGTAAAGCCAGTTTTACAACAAACTCAAACTGAACAAATAGTTGAATTACGCTATAGTGATGAGTATGTGAATTGGTTATCAGATGACACAGATAGTGAAACTGATGCATAAGTCACTGTACAGCTGAACCACTATGATAATTCTGATGATGTCAGTAGCGTAAGGCTGAAGTAGGATGCAAGTAGATGCATGGCAAAAAAGGTAAAATGATTGCAATCAAGTACAACCCCAATTCCAATGAAGTTGGGACGTTGTGTAAAATGTAAATAAAAACAGAATACAATAATTTGCAAATCCTTTTCAACCTATATTCAATTGAATACACTACGAAGACAAGATATCGAATGTTCAAACTGATACACTTTATTATTGTTTTGCAAAACTTCACTCATTTTGAATTTGATGCCAGCAACACGTTCCAAAAAAGCTGGGACAGGGGCAGCAAAAGACTGGGAAAGTTGAGAAATGTTCAAAAAAACACCTGTTTTGAACATTCCACAGGTGAACAGGTTAATTGGAAACAGGTGTTTGTCATAATTGGGTATAAAAGGAGCATCCCCAAAAGGCTCAGTCGTTCACAAGCAAGGATGGAGCGAGGTTCACCACTTTGTGAATAACTGCGTGGGCAAATAGTCCAGCAGTTTAAGAACGTTTCTCAACGTACAATTGCAAGGATTCTAGGGATTTCATCATCTACTGTCCATAATATCATCAAAAGATTCAGAGAATCTGGAAAAATCTCTGCACGTAAGCGGCACGGCCGAATACCAACACTGGATGCCCGTGACCTTCGATCCCTCAGGCGGCACTACATTAAAAACCGACATCATTCTGTAAAGGATATTACCACGTGGGCTCAGGAATACTTCAGAAAACCATTGTCAGTTAACACAGTTCGTCGCTACATCTACAAGAGCAAGTTAAAACTTTACCATGCAAAGCGAAAGCCATATATCAAAAACACCCAGAAACGCCGGCTTCTCTGGGCCCGAGCTCATCTGAGATGGACTGACGCAAAGTGGAAAAGTGTGCTGTGGTCTGACGAGTCCACATTTGAAATTGTTTTTGGAAATCATGGATTTCGTGTCCTCCGGGCCAAAGAGGAAAAGGACCATCCGGATTGTTATCAGTGCAAAGTTCAAAAGCCAGCATCTGTGATGGTATGGGGGTGTGTTAGTGCCCATGGCATGGGTAACTTGCACATCTGTGAAGGCACCATTAATGCTGAAAGGTACATACAGGTTTTGGAGCAACATATGCTGCCATCCAAGCAACGTCTTTTTCAGGGACGTCCCTGCTTATTCCAGCAGGACAATGCAAAGCCACATTCTGCATGTGTTACAACAGCGTGGCTTCGTAGTAAAAGAGTGCAGGTACTAGACTGGCCTGCCTGCAGTCCAGACCTGTCTCCCATTGAAAATGTGTGGCGCATTATGAAGCGCAAAATACGACAACGGAGACCCCGGACTGTTGAGCAACTGAAGTTGTACATCAAGCAAGAATGGGAAAGAATTCCACCTACACAGCTTCAACAATTAGTGTCCTCAGTTCCCAAACGCTTATTGAGTGTTGTTAAAAGGAAAGGTGATATAACACAGTGGTAAACATGCCCCTGTCCCAGCTTTTTTGGAACGTGTTGCAGGCATCAAATTCAAAATGAGTGAAGATTTGCAAAACAACAATACAGTTTATCAGTTTGAACATTCGATATCTTGTCTTTGTAGTGTATTCAATTGAATAGAGGTTGAAAAGGATTTGCAAATCATTGTATTCTGTTTTTATTTATGTTTTACACAACGTCCCAACTTCATTGGAATTGGGGTTGTAGAAAGACAAGAAAGACTTTAACCTCTTAAATACTGTTCACAATACAATGTCAACATTTGTGTCAGGGGAAATGTGGAAGTAATTAAGCATGCACTGTGATAGCCTACAACACCACAAAGGAACATTGGTGGTGCAGTTCAGGCACTGACATTCTACACTCTCATGTTCAAGCAACAGAAAAACGGCAGAAGAAAACTCCGCAAAGAAACACAGTTTTACTGCCCCAATATCAACTTTGGTGTGTGTGTCAGTGGCGGTCGCAAAGCATTTCACATGAAGGACATGGGCTAAATCTGTAAATAGCAGTGAACACTAGACATTCTTTCCTACCATATTTGGGCGTTTTGGTATTTATACATTTCTGTTACATGTAATTTTCTGCAAAAACATTTTTTATTGTTGAAAAAAACAAAATCAATATTTTTGACTTAAACATACTCCAATAAGCAAAGTAAAGTGCAAGGATAGAGTGCAAGACTGTATTCACTCATTCTGATTAAGGAAAGAAATTGCAAATCTTGAATAGGTTTGTATAATTATAACTCAAAGACACATGATATTCTATATGGTGTTCCACAAGGCTCTATCCTGGGTCCGCTGCTCTTCTCAATCTACATGCTTCCATTAGGTCAGATTATCTCGGGACATAACGTGAGCTACCACAGCTATGCTGATGACACACAGCTGTATTTATCAATAGCACCTGATGACCCCAAATCTCTTGATTCGCTAACACAATGTCTAACCTGTATCTCAGAATGGATGAATAGTAACTTTCTCAAATTAAATAAAGAAAAAACCGAAATCTTAGTGATTGGCAATAATGGATACAATGAGGCTATTAGAAATAAACTGGATGCATTAGGATTAAAAGTCAAATCGGAGGTAAAAAGCTTAGGGGTAACCGTTGATTGTAATCTGAATTTTAAATCGCATATTAATAAAATCACTAGGACAGCATTTTTTCACCTAAGGAACATAGCAAAAGTTAGACCTCTTATATCATCGAAAGATGCAGAGAAATTAGTTCATGCGTTTGTCTTTAGTCGGCTAGATTACTGTAATGCACTCCTCTCAGGACTCCCCAAAAAAGACATCAATCGTTTGCAGTTAGTGCAGAATGCAGCTGCTAGAATCCTTACCAGGAAAAGAAAATCCGAACACATTTCTCCAGTTTTGATGTCACTACACTGGTTACCTGTGTCATTCAGAATTGACTTTAAAATTCTGCTTATGGTTTATAAAGCTTTAAATAATCTCGCCCCGTCTTATATATCGGAATGTCTGACACCTTATATTCCAAATCGCAACCTCAGATCCTCAACTGAGTGTCTCCTTAGAATTCCAAGAGCAAAACTTAAAAGAAGTGGTGAGGCGGCCTTCTGCTGTTATGCACCTAAAATCTGGAATAGCCTGCCAGTAGGAATTCGCCAGGCTAATACAGTGGAGCACTTTAAAAAACTACTGAAAACACATTACTTTAACATGGCCTTCTCATAACTTCACTGTAATTTAATCCTGACACTCTGTATATCCAATTCATTATAATAACTATTCATTCAAAATTTGTACTAACCCCTACTCTCTCTTCTGTTTCCTTTTCCGGTGTCCTATTGGTGGACAAGCCACCACCATCTACCCAAAGCACCATGATGTTCCAACAATGATGGATGGATTAAAAGCCAGAAGTCTGTATAACCATCAGCATCAAGTGACTCCGTGAGAACCCTAACTACAAAGAGGACTATTTCATTTATGTTAGGTAGAATGCCCAAAGGGGACTGGGCGGTCTCGTGGCCTGGAACCCCTACAGATTTTATTTTTTTCTCCAGCTTTCTGGAGTTTTTTTTTTTTTTTTTGTTGTTTTTTCTGTCCACCCTGGCCATCGGACCTTACTCCTTATTATGTTAACTAAGGTTGTCTTATTTTAATTTCTTTTTTGTCTTTTATTCTTCTTTTCTTCATTATGTAAAGCACTTTGAGCTACTTTTTGTATGAAAATGTGATATATAAATAAATGTTGTTGTTGTTGTTGTTGTATAATCAAAATGTTGCAAAAAGACTTTATTTTGTCAGAGCCAGCATTTGTGAGAAAATGGATGATAGAGAAAGCTGACCAAATGAAAAAAAATGTTTCTGAAAACTATGGTGCACAGTCAGTTGATTTTTGATCAGTTAAAACCCAAATATACACTGTAATCATCTGTAGTCAAGCTAAAGTTAGATAACAACATGAAAGAAAAAAAGGCCTCCTGGAGAAAGCACTGATGCTTGTAAATTTGAAGGGAAACAACAGAGGGAAAAAAACAAGATAAATGCTGAAATGAATCTAAAAGAAATGAAATATATCTTTATAAGCAGAAGAGCCTGCCGAGCCTCAGGTGCCAAGAGTCGCAAATAACTAAATGAATTACAACATCTTGGAGATGTGGACGTGATCATGTTATACTATAAATCAATGGATGGGAATGTCAGTAAATCTTTGTGTTTATATAGTATTAGAAAACATCCAACTGAAACTATAGACCTGTAACCTATAATAAAAATATTTAGTATCAAAGAAGTGCAAATAACTTTCGAGATACAAACAAACAAAAATGTAATGAAACAAAAATATGTATTTATTGTTTACAGGCTCAATCATTCAATAATTATTACAGTGTTTATAATCTATATTATTTATATATATATATATATATATATATATATATACAGTGGAACCTCGAGATACGATCACCTCTGTATACGAGAAATTCAAAATACGAGGAAAGTATGAGCGAAAAATTCAGATCTAAATACGAGCATTGGTTCACGTAACGAGCCACGAGCCAGGCTGTGGGTATAGCTCGCGGCTTAGCGAGGGGGCGTGGTAGCAGTTGCGAGCCGCAGGGCGATCTGCGGTGTCTGCGTTTCTCACCTAAGTGCACAGGTGGGAAACTGCCCACATCCATGATTTGTCCTGTGCCTGATGGGCTGGGCAGAGTTGCCACCCGTCCTTTAAAATACGGAATCGTCCAGTATTTGAGAATGAAATTGCGCGTCCCGTTTTGAATCAATACGTATGCGTCCCTTATTTTTTTGTATTAAAAGTGGTAACCCTAGCAGCTGCCATGTCTTCCCCGCATATATAGAGAAGCGCGAGCCGGTTAAGGGGGAGAAGAAGTCAAAGAAAAGAGAGGAGAGGAGAGGAGAGGAGAGAGAATGGAGGTTGCAGGAGGAGGCAGGAATCCGCAGCAGTAGGAAGTCGGTGCGAGAGAGCGAGCGAGTACAGGCTCGCGTGTAGCTGAACAGGCGAGCCAAACAGCTGAAGCAGGACGGTGTAGAGAAGGTCAGCTGCATTAAGTGTCTCGCCTGTTGCAGAGCCCGCATGGGAGAAGCAGGTGAGACGCTAACAGAGAAGAAGCACCGGGGATTGTCATCTGTTTTTTGAAGACTGCTTCCTGTTGACGTTTTAACCTCGTGTTAAAGGATTGTTATTCTTATGTACTTTAAACCTCCACTTCACAACTGTTTTAAGGATTAAAGATTTATTGAATGCTCTACTGCACTTTGGACACCTGTTTTGATTCTTTTAATAATCAGTTATATTATTTACCAGTGTTATTTATTAAAGGTAGACTACAGTATATATAATTTATCAGTGTTATTTGTTAGGAAAATTGATTTTTATGTTAATATATTTGGGATGCGGAACGGATTAACTGGATTTCCATTATTTTCAATGGGGACGTTTGTTCTAGATACGAGAAATTCGCTATACAAGCTCAGTGCTGGAACGAATTAAACTCGTATCTAGAGGTTCCACTGTATATATATATATATATAAGTCAATATATGTGTGTGTGTAAGTATGTTCCAGCATCACTTCTGAACGGCTGGAGCGATTTTCATGAAACTTGGTACACGTTTCTCAATGGTCAGCTAAAAATACTGTAGGGTGAAATCAATCCTAACCCACCACCCCCTTCTGGGTAGGGTGGGGGGTGATCTTATGGTCTTATATATATGCATGTTCTCATCCAGTTGACTCTCGGAATAACCACCAGAGGGCGAACCGGAGGTGACTGCCAGCATTCTTTATGTTTGAGCACCACCATGCCCCTGTTGCTTTTGAAATTAAATAGAGTTGGCCGGTTCCAAGCGTCAACTGGATGATAACATACATACAAGACCACAAGCACATTAGTGAGTCTTCATTGTTTGTTAATTTATTTTTAAAGTTGTGGTTTTTTTAATTATATTTTTCTCAAACAATTAAAAAAAAAAAAAAAAAAACACTATTTTCCTCCTGGGCAACGCTGGGTATTTCAGCTAGTGT
Source organism: Erpetoichthys calabaricus (assembly GCF_900747795.2). Lineage (NCBI taxonomy): Eukaryota > Metazoa > Chordata > Cladistia > Polypteriformes > Polypteridae > Erpetoichthys > Erpetoichthys calabaricus. Next base: position 101,774,950 of record NC_041405.2, on the reverse strand, counting down.
TAAGAAAAAAACACAGTAGCCTTATTAGGTTTGTCTTCAAGTTTGCTGAATATTTTCTAATGCCACTTTTGTTATACTTTCTCAAAAATTCATAATTAGTAGAGTCAAATCGTCTTAAGGGAGCCAAGCTCCTTGTGGGTTTTCATTGTGTTCATTTTTTGAATTATTAGCACGCCACTGCAAAGTTAATAAACATAACAGTTGAGAGTGAGTAAAACTGTTTTCATAATTTGAATAAGACAAAATTTGTTTGATTTGTTTCAAACCATTTTTTTTTTCTTTTTGTAAAACTCGAACTGTGTACGGAGTGTTATTTGAATTTAAAAAATTCAATAAAATTAAAATATACTTCAAAACAAAAAAATTTACAGAAAACATTAATTGAGTGATAAGATACATGTAGTACATGAACATAAAGTGTTCATGAATCAGATTTCTGCTAGGTGACAGCTTCTCAATACCTGCCCTGGAGGGCAACTATGGCTGCTGGTTATCATTCCAGTTAATTTATTAATTAGAAGACAATCACTGCTGTTAAGGCAACATATCGTTGTAAGCTTAATTTTTTCACTTGCATGTTCAGATTTAAAACACTTCATTACTTCTTTTACTTTCAAACAGCTTCATTACCAGTTTATATCAACAGGTTTTAATTAACATGTTTAGTTAACTAGCTGTCAGTTATGAATGGGAAAACAATGAACTAATTCCATTACAGATCGTTTCCCATTTATACTAGTGTGTGCTCATAAAATATTAATTGTAACAGAAATTTCAAAAGAAATAATATTAAAAAAAAAATTAAAGGAGTGAATATTACTAATTGCTCCAGGCTCTATCATTCTTAGAGAAGGTAAAGTCTATATTATTAGCAAGGTACCAGCACGTGAGATTGACATATCCAGTATGGGGATATGTGTAATAACAAGAGATGGAATTAAATATCAAGTTTCATTAATAGTAAAGATTGGCTTGTAATTATATTGGTCGGAAAGAACACCTGCAGCCATTGCTACACTGTAGGTTTGAAATCAACTTTAGATAACTGGGACACTGAAGCAGAACCTATTTTATTCTCTTTAGAGTTTGAAATAAAATAACAGCATGGGGCTATCAGTACAGTAATTTTTAAATCAACATTAGGCCTACACATGACACAGATAGATAACAGGCATTACAAAACCTGTTCTTAATGAAGAGGTAAATAAGCATTTTATAACATTAGGATATTAGAACAATTGTGATAAGAAGAGGCCATTCATCTCAACAAGATAGTCCATCCTCTTCACCTACTGTAGATTGCTCAATCTAACATCAAGTCAAGATCTGAAGGTTTCTAAAGTCATCCTCTCAACCACAATACTTCGTAAATTGCACCATGTGTCTATGGTTCTTCACATGAAGAAATACTTACTAACATATTTGCAAATTCTACCCTTTAAACGTTCCCAACTGTGTCCCTGTGTTTTTGTTGAATAATTTACTTTAAAGTAACAGCTGGAGTCCACTGTACTAATTCCTTTCATAATTTTAAATATTTAATGTCATGTCCTAATCCCTGTTTACTTAAACTGAAAAGGTTCAGCTGCTTCAATTTCTCCTGATAGCTAATCTCAGTCTTGGAATCAGTCTAGTCATTCTCTTCTGGACTTTTTTCTAGTGCTGCTACATTATTTTTTGTAATATGAAGGACAAAGCTGTACACAGTACTCCAGGTGAGGCCTCGCTACTGCATTATATAACTTAGGGCTGCAGAATTAATTATATATTATTTGTAATTACAATTATGACTGGTTTAATAATCGTTGAAAGTGATGATTACTGCATTCCACTTAGTTCTCCTGTTCTCTCATAGATCAAGCTTTCCAATTACAAACTCCTCTAACCAGCAAATGGGTGTTGTAATCAAGCACAGGCATATTCACTAAGCATGAGTGCACCTGTGGATCACATCAAAGGACTAACAACATAATAAATCCTAAACACATTTTTAAGAGTCTGATCCCAAACAACATCTTGCATATTTTTATTTTCTGTTTGCAGCAGCTTCCAGACTGAGAAGTATAAGTAATGTTGAACCTAGGTTACCTGGCACTTTTTAGACATTTAAGTACCAAAAAAAAAGGGAATCAACCATAATTTGGAAATATTTTGTTTTCAAAAGTACACTGTGCAAACTAGTAAACCACTTCATGCAAACATTTATACAGCCATTCAAAATTCAACCACATAGTCCAGTATGAAGAGTGCATGAATGCTAAGCAAGCAACATGAAGTCACAGTAATGTTAGGTCTATGACATAGATAACCATCAATTAGTTTACAATAACAAATGTCTGTATGCAGCAAGGATTCTAAAGTAAATTCAGATAACAGTAGTCATAGCATTTAATTTATCAAAAGACAAGGGTCCAATTAATCCTGTATACAACAAAAGTTAAAAAAAATTATCAACAATCGTTAAGAGAAAGTCATTCCTCTGCAATTATTTTAAAATTCTGTTGCCTTTACTTTATTCAAATTTCAGGCAAAAATTAAGCAGCATGTACAGTAAAACAAGTAGCACTTTATGCCTCTATGACCAATATGTGATTGAGTAGATATATAAAACATGTATGAGCATAATTATTCATTATATTAATGAGGAATACATGCTGCAAAGCAGATGCTGGCAATGCTAATTCTTAAAATGAGTGTGTCTTTCACTACAGTCAATTCCATATGAAAGGGGACGCCACTGCTCAAGAATGGAGTCTGGTAGCAGCAGGTAACAGTATGTTACTTTCGAAATACTGCTTGAGCTTGAAATTCATTCACATTGTTAGATTAAATGTTTATACATACATGTACAGTATAACAGAAATATCATGTTCACTTCTTAATCTTACCTTACTGTCTTGTAAAATTTCACTATCTGCTTTGATTTTCCATATACCTGCAGCATCTGTTTTCTTAATATAGCAGAACCCCAATCTAACATTTTACATTTTTGAATGGTGAGTGGTGGTGATGGCTGGCTTTTCAGAAGTAACATTTATTTTGAAAAAAACAAGGACTGTTCGTGTTATACTTAAATTTTATTAAATAAATATTTTTATATCAGTAATTTGCTGCATTAAACAACAGTGACAAATTGTATCTTTAGTGATGTATGTTTATTGAAAAAATAAAAAAGAAATATTATTAAACACTATGTTTTTCATTTTTCAACTAATCCAACATTTATCAATTTAATATGAACTAATTTTAAGTGGTCTCCTCCTGCAACATAGAGGTTCTACTGTACTATGTGTAAACACAATACAGTATATTTAGTTTGCAAATTTCATTATGTTGTTAGTTGATATTAATAATATCATTTCCATGCAGTGTCTTGACAGAAATAGTGATAAGTCCACTATGACTCCTAGGTTCTTCTCATAAAGCACATTTTCAAGTTTCAAACCACCCACTGTGTAATCAAATCAAACATTTGTACTTCCCATGTGCAAAAACCTTACATTTACTTGCATTAAAATTAATCTACCCAAGCCTGTATGCTGTCCTAATCCCTGATGCTGATTTTACATCATCCCCCTTCCAATTAGTTTGGTATCATCTGCAAATTTAGACTGCTTGTTGTTTATATTCTTGTCTCGATCATCTATATTTAAAGATATTTTGGAGGATACCCTATTGTGAAGGACTGGGTATTGAAAAATGCCGTCTTCTTTTGCAATGTAGATTTGGAAGAATGAGCATTTGTTTCTCTTTTAGGTTTAGTCTTTGGATATTTCTCTTCCTTTTTCCTCATCAAAATATATTCAGTCACTTACGTAGCATTTATTTCACTAAGCCAAGAAAGAAAAAGAAAAAGAAAAACTTCTATTTGAATATCACTCCCCTTCCCTCATTACATGATCAAAGTGTAACAGATAGTGTGGCAACTGTAGTACGTCGAGCGGGGAACAGAAGACAATGGTTGAGGCTTTAAACATAATATTATCAAGAACGTCTGTTAGAAATCTTAGTGTGGTAGCCTGTCTGAGTCACATCAGCTTAAACAAAGTCAAAAAGTGAAACAAAAAAACACTAAAATGAAAATGGAAAACAATCTTTTCTAACTAATTTAGGCAATCTTGAAAAAGAAAGAAACAATAGTTTACAGAATTGTGCTTTTTTACCCCCAAGCACTGAATGGTAAATAAAATTGAAGCAACTGAAACAATAGCCTCTAGCTATCACAATGTAATCAATTATAGAATGAAACAAAGAGGAAAAACATGTTAAAATAAGATTAACTGAATGCATGCATACTAAATGTAAGAAATTTGCTAGGATTTGAAAAGGAAACATGATTGCATGGCTAAATACAGAATCATTCTAATAAAGTCATACAATAACACCCATCCATCCATCCATCCATCCATTGTCTCCCGCTTATCCGAGGTCGGGTCGCGGGGGCAGCAGCTTGAGCAGAGATGCCCAGACTTCCCTCTCCCTGGCCACTTCTTCTAGCTCTTCTGGGAGAATCCCAAGGCGTTCCCAGGCCAGTCGAGAGACATAGTCCCTCCAGCGTGTCCTGGGTCTTCCCCGGGGCCTCCTCCCGGTTAGACGTGCCCGGAACACCTCACCAGGGAGGCGTCCAGGAGGCATCCTGATCAGATGCCCAAGCCACCTCATCTGACTCCTCTCGATGCGGAGGAGCAGCGGCTCTACTCTGATGACTGAGCTTCTCACCCTATCTTTAAGGGAAAGCCCAGACACCCTGCGGAGGAAACTCATTTCAGCCGCTTGTATTCGCGATCTCGTTCTTTCGGTCACTACCCATAGTTCATGACCATAGGTGAGGGTAGGAACATAGATCGACTGGTAAATTGAGAGCTTCGCCTTGCGGCTCAGCTCCTTTTTCACCACGACAGACCGATGCAGCGCCCGCATTACTGCGGATGCCGCACCGATCCGCCTGTCGATCTCACGCTCCATTCTTCCCTCACTCGTGAACAAGACCCCGAGATACTTGAACTCCTCCACTTGGGGCAGGATCTCGCTACCAACCCTGAGAGGGCACTCCACCCTTTTCCGGCTGAGGACCATGGTCTCGGATTTGGAGGTGCTGATTCTCATCCCAGCCGCTTCACACTCGGCTGCGAACCGATCCAGAGAGAGCTGAAGATCACAGCCTGATGAAGCAAACAGGACAACATTATCTGCAAAAAGCAGTGACCCAATCCTGAGCCCACCAAACCGGACCCCCTCAACGCCCTGGCTGCGCCTAGAAATTCTGTCCATAAAAGTTATGAACAGAATCGGTGACAAAGGGCAGCCCTGGCGGAGTCCAACTCTCACTGGAAACGGGTTCGACTTACTGCCGGCAATGCGGACCAAGCTCTGGCACCGATCGTACAGGGACCGAACAGCCCTTATCAGGGGGGCCGGTACCCCATACTCTCGGAGTACCCCCCACAGGATTCCCCGAGGGACACGGTCGAATGCCTTTTCCAAGTCCACAAAACACATGTAGACTGGTTGGGCAAACTCCCATGCACCCTCCAGGACCCTGCTAAGGGTATAGAGCTGGTCCACTGTTCCGCGACCAGGATGAAAACCACACTGTTCCTCCTGAATCCAAGGCTCGACTATCCGACGGACCTTCCTCTCCAGGACCCCTGAATAGACTTTTCCAGGGAGGCTGAGGAGTGTGATCCCTCTGTAGTTGGAACACACCTTCCGATCCCCCTTCTTAAAGAGGGGGACCACCACCCCGGTCTGCCAATCCAGAGGCACTGTCCCTGATGTCCATGCGATGTTGCAGAGGCGTGTCAACCAAGACAGTCCTACAACATCCACAGCCTTGTGGATCTCCGGGCGTATCTCATCCACCCCCGGGGCCCTGCCACCAAGGAGTTTTTTGACCACCTCAGTGACCTCAGTCCCAGAGATGTGGGAGCCCACCTCTGAGTCCCCAGGCTCTGCTTCCTCATTGGAAGGCATGTTAATGGTATTGAGGAGGTCTTCGAAGTACTCCCCCCACCGACCCACAACGTCCCGAGTCGAGGTCAGCAGCGCACCATCCCCACCATATACAGTGTTGACACTGCACTGCTTCCCCTTCCTGAGACGCCGGATGGTGGACCAGAATCTCCTCGAAGCCGTCCGAAAGTCGTTCTCCATGGCCTCCCCAAACTCCTCCCACGCCCGAGTTTTTGCCTCAGCAACCACCAAAGCCGCATTCCGCTTGGCCTGCCGGTACCTATCAGCTGCATCCAGGGTCCCACAGGACAAAAGGGTCCTGTAGGACTCCTTCCTCAGCTTGACGGCATCCTTCACCGCCGGTGTCCACCAACGGGTTCGGGGATTGCCACCACTCCGGTCAGCTGCCTCAACAATAGAGGCACGGAACATGGCCCATTCGGACTCAATGTCCCCCACCTCCCTCGGGATGTGGTCGAAGTTCTGCCAGAGGTGGGAGTTGAAGCTACTTCTGACAGGGGGCTCTGCCAGACGTTCCCAGCAGACCCTCACAACATGTTTGGGCCTACCACGCCTGACCGGCATCCTCCCCCACCATCGAAGCCAACTCACCACCAGGTGGTGATCAGTTGACAGCTCCCCCCCTCTCTTCACCCGAGTGTCCAAGACATGTGGCCGCAAGTCCAACGACACGACCACAAAGTCGATCATCGAACTGAGGCCTAGGGTGTCCTGGTGCCAAGTGCACATATGAACACCCCTATGCTTGAACATGGTGTTCGTTATGGACAATCCGTGACGAGCACAGAAGTCCAATAACAAAACACCGCTCGGGTTCAGATCGGGGGGGCCATTCCTCCCAATCACGCCCTTCCAGGTCTCACTGTCATTGCCCACGTGAGCACTGAAGTCTCCCAGCAGAACGAGGGAGTACCCAGAAGGTATGCCCTCTAGCACCCCCTCCAGGGACTCCAAAAAGGGTGGGTACTCCGAACTGCTGTTCGGTGCATACGCACAAACAACAGTTAGGACCCGTCCCCCCACCCGAAGGCGAAGGGAGGCTACCCTCTCGTCCACCGGGGTAAACCCCAATGTACAGGCTCCAAGTCGGGGGGCAATAAGTATACCCCCACCCGCTCGGCGCCTCTCACCGGGGGCAACTCCAGAGTGGTACAGAGTCCAGCCCCTCTCAAGGAGATTGGTTCCAGAGTCCAAGCTGTGCGTCGAGGTGAGTCCGACTATATCTAGCCGGAACCTCTCAACTTCGCGCACAAGCTCAGGCTCCTTCCCCTTCAGAGAGGTGATATTCCACGTCCCAAGAGCCAGCTTCTGTAGCCGAGGATCGGACCGCCAAGGTCCCCGCCTTCGGCCACCACCCAACTCACACTGCACCCGACCTCCTTGGCCCCTCCCATAGGTGGTGAGCCCATGGGAAGGGGGACCCACGTTGCCTCTTCGGGCTGTGCCCGGCCGAGCCCCATGGGTGCAGGCCCGGCCACCAGGCGCTCGCCATCGAGCCCCACCTCCAGGCCTGGCTCCAGAGTGGGGCCCTGGTGACCCGCGCCCGGGCAAGGGAAAACGCCGTCCAAAATTGTTTTTCATCATAGGAGGTTTGTTTAACCGCTCTTTGTCTCATCCCTCACCTAGGACCAGTTTGCCTTGGGTGGCCCTACCAGGGGCATAAAGCCCCGGACAACAGAGCTCCTAGGATCATTGGGACACGCAAACTCCTCCACCACGATAAGGTGGCGGTTAAAGGAGGGGAGGTGGCGGTTAAAGGAGGGGATACAATAGCACTAATAATAAAAAAAATACATAATAATAATAATAATTACAATTGTAGCTGCTGTTTCAAGGCTACAGGGACCTGGAATAAAAACCTGGGCTTGCCACTGTTTGTGTGACTTTACATGTTTAACCAGAATCTACTGTGAATTTTTCTGAGTACTCCATTCTCCTGTCAAGCCCCAAAGCACCAATCCATCCCAGGGCATTCTCAAGTACAATCTCACTCATACCAGTCAAATGTAGAGCTGCCCCAGGGATGAAAAAGGAAAAGTGGATTATACAGAATAGCATACACACATGTAGGCCTGTTTCTATAAAGAGCCAGTACCATGGAGCCAGTATTTTTTTTAATTTAAAAAGCAGAGCATTACAATGGCATACTACTCAATTAAACAAATAATAATGACATTAAAGATAAAACCAATAACTTTAAACTCAATCCAACAAAATAAAAGAAACATAAAAAAACATAGGGAAAAAAAGATTAAAATTCCACTAAAGAGAAAAAGAAAATTATGGGTTCAAATCCCATTAATGATAGTGTGTGGCAATGAGCAAATCACTTTACCTGCCTGTGCTCTAATTAAGGAAAAAAAAAGAAATGTAACAAACTATCTGAAATGTTGTAAGCTGTCTTGAATAAAGGCTTCAGCAAAATAAGTAAACAATAAAAAGAATAGACAAGCAGAAAAAAAACTGACTTTTTAAAATATAATAGAACAAGTCATAGTATAATAGAGACTGTATTTCAAAGAGATTTTGAAATATCAGATGTATTGTTATGCTGTCTGCGATGGACCGGTGCATCATCCAGGTTTGGTTCCTTCAGTGTCTTACATACAAGGCTCTCAGGATATCCTCCATTCTAACCTTCAAACCTGAATTGGCCAAAGTTTGAGAATGTTATGCTATTTTATTATGTTGGTATTTGATTAATTTGCTCAACATTGCATTGTTTATGCTGCTGAACAATTTGGATGTAAGCATTTTATGCAGAGATTTCAGAATTCTATTTCAGTATGATTGATAAGGTTGTTATCTGCCAATGTAAAGCTGTCACAAGCAGTCTACGAAATACTGAAAAAGAATTTAATTGGTCTTTAATCTAGTTTCCTGACACCCTAAGACATTTTTCAATGTAAGACAACTGTTATGAAATTTCACACTTTCTGGGGAACAATCCTACTGCAATGATTCCATTAAGCATGGTCTAGGGTTTAAGGATTTGCAACTTCAAAGCACAACGTTATCTTATTATTCCATATCACAAACAGCCTGAGAGGCCCTGAAAAATCAATGAACATATCAGCACACCAAGTGATGTATGCAATGTGTATATTTCTATATCTAATAATATCTCTCTCAAATATAAATAAGTATACATACAAACATGTACACATACACACTGTACAAAATTCCCTTCTTTATGCTGAACATAGGCAAGACACGCCCCACAAGACTATTGCGCATGCACGGCATCTTGTTCCTGAAATGTAATGTGCTCACAGTCTGTACCTGCTTGTTTGCATTTTTTCAAGTTATAGTTTGCGGTTACCTTTTGTAACTGTGTGTTGTGCGTTACTGACAAAGTAAGTTGTTTCTTTTTTGCAGTGTTCACTGTAACTTAATATCTTAGCTAATGTTGCCATTTATGTTGATGTTCAGTGCAAGTATACAAAAGCACTATAATGGCTATGTTTGCTGTTTGCGAAAGAACATATTGTTAAGTCTGTGCACTGTTGACCTTTAGGGAGAGATACGCTGTACTTTACTTCGCTCCAGGAGGTTAAAATGTGTTGATTTTTGCAGTATTAAACGTAAAGTGTTTTTTTTTTGTAAACGAATGCCGTCTTGGGCGTTACGCTGTACCTTTTATTCTGGTTAATAGTGCCACCTACTGGTTTGATTAAACAATACATAAAGTTGAGTAATTGATGTTTAACATAGGCGGCACGGTGGCGCAGTGGGTAGCGCTGCTGCCTCGCAGTTGGGAGACCTGGGGGCCCGGGTTCGCTTCCCGGGCCCTTCCTGCGTGGAGTTTGCATGTTCTCCCCGTGTCTGCGTGGGTTTCCTCCGGGCACTCCGGTTTCCTCCCACAGTCCAAAGACATGCTGGTTAGGTGGATTGGCGATTCCAAATTGGCCCTAGTGTGTGCTTGGTGTGTGGGTGTGTTTGTGTGTGTCCTGCGGTGGGTTGGCACCCTGCCCGGGATTGGTTCCCTGCCTTGTGCCCTGTGTTGGCTGGGATTGGCTCCAGCAGACCCCCGTGACCCTGTGTTCGGATTCAGCGGGTTGGAAAATGGATGGATGGATGGATGGATGTTTAACATTGCTCTTCCTGAATACTGTGTAACTTTGACATTAAATTAGTTATGTTCATATATGTATTCCATTTGTATCTGTGGTTGTCATGTTCCGAGAGCACAACATTACCATAAATGGAGCTATACGGGCGATGTTTAACCATGTCCGGTTACTTCCAGAAGATCAACCCTCCTACGTTTTCTTTGGCAGAACTTGGAAAGAGTGCATCCCTGACATCTATGAATGGTGCGTGTTACCCTTCAGGACTACCTGTAGTCCATGCTGTGCTACATATGCCCTTCAGAGACACATAAAGGACAAGTTAGTTGACAGTGAGAACATCCATTATCCAACCCACTATATCCTAACTACAGGGTCACGGGGGTCTGCTGGAGCCAATCCCAGCCAACACAGGGTGCAAGGCAGGAAACAAACCCTGGGCAGAGCGCCAGCCCACCACAGCAGTGAGAACATGGTTGAGTCAATACTGCAGGCCTTCTATGTTGATAATTGCTTACAATCTTTACAGACACAACACCAGGCCATACAGCTTATCAACACATTGAGATCCTTACTGGCAAAGGGAGGTTTTGAAATAAGACAGTGGGCCAGCAATGTCCCTGAGGTTGTAGCACACCTACCCACTGAGGCCAGATCAGAAGGCAGTGAACTATGGCTTACCACAAACAAAGCCGACCCCCAAGAATCCACACTGGGACTTACAGTATATGGCAATGCCCCTCTGACACTTTGAGATACAAACACCGCACTATTGCTATCACAGAACCTACAATGATTAATGTGTATCAGATACTGGCAACTCAATATGACCCACTGGGGTATAGAATTCCTTTCATTACCAGAGCCAAAAGCCTGGTGCAGATGTTGTGGAGGAAGGTTATAGACTGCAATGACTCTATACTAGAAGACCTCCTACAAGACTGGAAGGAATGGATGGGGGAGCTTCCCAGCCTACAAAACATAACCATTCCCCGCTGTTATACTCCTGCATGTGACCAGTCCTCCTCTACAATTGAGCTACATGTATTTTGTGATGCTTCTGAAAGGGCATATGGTTCTGTGGCTTATCTTCGGATAGAAGAGAGCAATCAGATTCATGTGGCATTTGTCATTGCAAGATCCAAAGTGGCACCTAAAAAACAATTATCTATGCCCCGTCTTGAGCTTAGTGCAGCATTGTCTGGAGCTCAGTTGGCAAGGATGATGAATCAGGAACTCACATTGACAATCACTCAGACAACCATGTGGTCAGATTCAACCACAGTGCTGCACTGGATCAGGTCTGAAAAATGCCAGTATAAAGTATTTGTGGGGACAAGAGTCACTGAGACCCTGTTTGCCCCATCATGAAGATAGAGAAATCAGAGGAGCTCCGTAAGTCTGCATTTTGTGGTAATGGATCAGTTAGCAATACTCCCACGTTTGACTGGAGTAATTGCAAAACATGGGATGATCTCATTATGGCCACACATCGAGCCCTGCATGGGAGGGCTGTTCCACCCATGTCTGCAGAAGCATGCATAGAAACAGAATTTGCTGTCCTCCAGAGATCACACTGCCAGTGCTTCCCTGAAGAAATCAGTGCTCTGAGGGCTAACAATCCTGTGTCTTCTAACAGCCATTTAATATCACTTGCTCCATCAATAGATACTTCCTTGGGTCTTACTCAAGAGTGGGAGGCAGACTCCATAAGGCTACTGCACTACCTGAATACACACTTAATCCTATAGTACTAACCCCAGACCACCAAGTAACAATGCTAATAATTCAAGATTATGACAACCGTCCTTTACATGCTGGTCCCGAAAGAGTATTTGCCGAATTAAGAACCACCTACTGGATACTCAGAGGTCATCAGGCTGTAAAGAAACACCAGAGAAGTTGTGTTGAGTGTAGGAAGTGGCGCAGTAAATCAGTTGTACCTAAAATGGCTGATCTCCCCTCAGCTCGACTATGAATTCATCATCCCCCATTCTGGTCAACAGGGATTGACTGTTTTGGCCCTTATATAATCCGTATTGGCAGAAGACATGAGAAAAGGTGGGGTATAATATTCAAATGCCTTACTACAAAAGTGGACCTGCTATGCAGCATGGATACAGATTCATTTTTACTTGCAGTCAGACACTTTGTGGCAAGAAGAGGGAAGCCTTATGAATTCCTATGTGACCAGGGCACCAATCTCAGAAGGGTTGATTGGGAACTCCAGGAGGCCTTTGCTGCATTGGAACCAGATCTGAAAGCCCAACTAGCTAACCAAAAAATTAAATTTCATGTTTAATCCACCTCAAGCTCCACATTTCGTTGGAGTGTGGGAGAGGGAAATTAAATCTGTCAAGTCTTCCTTACAAGTCATTTTGAAGGACCAAGTTGTATAGACAGAGCCAGGTCATTGCTGATCATTTTTGGAGACAGTTCATTCAATCTTATTTGCCAAATCTTCAGCTCCGACAGAAGTGGCAAAATTCTAATCTGGATCTTAAGGTTGGACAGGTATTTCTAATAATGGATCCGCAGTTACCTAGGGCTCAGTGGCTCGGGTTATGAAGGTCTTACCAAGTGACGATGGAAGAATAAGATTACAAATTTACATTGTAAATTTGTGGGGTGGCTGTACAAAATTCCCTGCTTTATGCTGAACACAGGCAAGACTTCCCACAAGACTATTGTGCATGCACGGCATTTTGTTCCTGAATTGTAACGTGCTCACAGTCTCTACCTGCTTGTTTGCGTTTTTTCAAGTTATAGTTTGCTGTTACCTTTTGTAACTGTGTGTTGTGCATTACTGACTAAGTAAGTTGTTTCTTTTTTGCAGAGTTCACTGTAACTTAATATCTTAACTAATGTTGCCACTTATGTTGATGTTCAGTGCAAATATACAAAAGCACTATTATGGCTATGTTTGCTGTTTGCAAATTAACATATTGTTAAGTCTGTGCACCTACTGATTGATTAAACAACACATAAAGTTGAGTGATGTTCAACATTGCTCTTCCTGAATACTATGTAACTTTGACATTAAATTAGCTATGTTCATATATGTATTCCATTTGTATTTGTGCACTTATTGTATTCATTTATTTTTGTTTAGATACCACACATATACTTACAAATACAAATCTATTAAAGTACCTGAAGCAAGCTGGAAAAGGGTGTTATCTACTCTCTGGTGTTGCTGCAGTTCTTTCTAGCCGAAGAATTAGGCCAGCAAGTGTACAATCAGCACAGTAACGTACAACTGTCCCTCACACACACAATATATTTTACAATAAGAATGTAAAATAAAGTATCTATCTATCTATCTATCTATCTATCTAAAAGGCACCTGTTGATATTGTTAACTAAAGAAATGCCCTATATAAAAAAGTGGTATGTTTATTTCTAAACCACTGTAAAAATGACTTAAGAAAGGAATTTGTAATCAAGAGAACATACACTCCTCACTATGATGCAGTTCTTGGCAGGTTAACTAATGATGTGGGTGCCTGTACTAGGCAAGAATCCAGGACTACATTGTGTTAAAGTTTATTAAATCCTCATTGTTGCATTTAAAATTTGTCTTTGTTAAAAATAAAAACAACAAAATAATTGATTATTTTCATTTTTGTTGTGATGTTTCAAAGGGTAAAAAACCTTGTAAAAGAAAACTATTTTAGTGCTTACAAAAGTAAAAACAGTTAATTAAAGCATTCATCCACTTCCAAGGAAATTCCTTAAAAACTACCACATAAATTTAAAATTTCAAGATAAATATTAGTGACCTGTAGTATCAAAAATGCATAAAGGCGTCAAAAGTATATTACTTTTAAGGTGCAAATGTCTGCAAAATTTACTGTAGCTTTATGAGCTATCTAAATTAGCATTTTAAGAATACTTGAAATCAAATAAATATCCCATTAAAAGTGGGATAAAAAATTCTTTAGAAATTTAACTGGAGAACATAAACTCCAAAGTTAGTGTTTGCATAAGCATTCAAGCGCCACACATTAAAACTTTGTCAAGAACCCTTTTGTAGCAACAACGGCTTTAATTCCTCTGTGATAAGTATGTCCCAGTTTTACATATTGTTCAGGAGTGATTCTTCCCCATTCTTCTTGGCAGAATCTGTACACTTCCCCTAGGTTAGTGCGATGGTGCCTCTGGAAAGCAGGTTTCAAATAGTGCCCCTGATTCTCAATAGGGTTAAAGTCAGGGCTTTGACTTGGCCAATTGCCTTTCTGTTTTTGAGTCATTCCAGTGTCACTTTGGCCTTATGCTTAGGGTCATTGCCATGTTGAAAAATGAATCTTCTCCCAAGCCATAGGTTCATAGCAGACTGGAACAAGCTCTCCTGCAGTATTGTGCAGTATTTCTGTCCATTGTGGGGAACAGCCCGGACACAGACAGGTAGACATGATGTTTAAACCACACACATTTATTCACAACTACTATTTACACTTATCGTGAGCACAATCCCAGTGCCGCAGCACCAATCACCCCTCAAGTCCTTGAGGGAGGCGGCCCCTTTTATTCACCCAGGAAGGACTCCAGGTGTATCCTGAGAGCTTCTGTAGCCACACCCCTGTCTGGCGGAAGCTCTGTCGGCATATCCGGAAGTCCTCCGGGTGTCCCCAATACTCTTCCCCCCAGTACTTCCGGGTGTGGCGGAAGTACTGAGGTCCAGGTCTCCCAAGGCATCGGGGCGCCCCCTGGCGGTGACCATGGGCCCCTACAGGGTTGAGATTCCATGCTCTGTACCCGTGGCCCCCAAAGCAACCAGGGAGGACGCCCCCTCGTGTCCTGGAGGAGGCACAAGCCCTCCTCCGCTCCTCCTGGGCATCCCAGCCGGGCGACAAACCCGGCAACAAAACCCCGGTGCCACACCATCCATTGTCTCTCCAACTCTGACAAGATTCCCAGTTCCAGCACATGAAAAGCATCCCCATAGCATGATGCTGCCACTACCATATTTCACCGTAAGTATGGTGATTCTTGAGGCATGGGTATTGTTAGTTTAACACCACACATACCTCTATGAAGTCTGGCCAAAACGTTTTGGTCTCGTCTGACCAAAACACCTTCTGGGTATTTCTCATGTTTTGTAGCACATGTCATACCTGCTTTTATGTGGACATTATTTTCTTGCCACCCCATCCCATAGAGGCCTGTTTTATGGAGAGGTCTTGAAATTGTGGACCCCTGCACCTTCACTCCAGTTTCAGGCAAAGAGTATTGAAGACTTCCAAGAGTGGCGGTTGGATTTTTATGACCTTTCTCTCTCACCAGTCGAAATCTTGCTCTGATGTTTAATTTTGAGTGACCACCTGTTCTAGTAAGAGTCTGGTTGCTGTGATGAACCTTTCACTTTCCGATGATGGATCCAACAATGCTTAATGGGACATTCAGTCTGCTCGATATTATTTTGTAGTCATTTCCTACCTTGTGCACTTCAATGACTTTGTTTCTCGCATCAGCTTAGTTTTTGCAGTTTGTGCCCAACAAAGAAATTGGCCCATACAAAGAATGCTTCATATATACAGAGAGATATAAAGGACTCACAGGTATCAGCTAATTTTGTTTAATTATGACTGTTAATTCATCTTTATGTCATTTGTAATTAACTTGTCATTTATATAAACCTGGAGCTTCCAAAGCACAGAGGTTTAAATACTTATACAAATATTAACTTTTGAGTTTTTCTTCTTCAGTTAAATATCTACAGAAAATGGTTTATTTTGACTTTGGAAATGTATTGTTACAGCATAGGAGTTCACATTGAAATAATGAATATATAAATGTGTACAAATATTTTGTCATGCAGAAAATTATGATGACTTTCATGGGGACTGAATACTTTGGCACAACACAGTATCTATTTTCTGTAGGTTTATAAAAGAAATGAATGTATTTTTTTTGTTAATGAGCTTTCCAAGGTATTTTAAAATTTCTCTACATCTGTGAGATGGCTGGCTTGTCAGTAGTATCTCTTCATGTAAAAAGTACATTGTCAAATTTTATTTCACTCCAGGTCTAAATCCAAAAAATTCCCAAATGTGCAGGGAACTATGAAACATTTATACAGAGAGAATGTACCTTTTTGTTGTAATTTAGTAAAGTGTATATTGAACAATCAAAGAAGCTCAGGGTATTGTAGACATGAAATGTTCAGTATCACCAATAAAAACATGTTGGGATGAAATTTGCACATTTAGTGAATTAAACACGATACTCCATAAAAATATCAGGAAAATATTTTATCAAAACAAAAGAATCAATAAATCATGAGTTCCAAATATTTATAATCATTTAAGAAATTGTTCATTTTGCTCCAATAAATATGAAAATCTTAGCTTTACTGGGTGTTTATTCAAATAGATTTTTTCAATTAAAAAAGGCAATGAAACCCAATTGATAACTATGTAGCTTCCTTTTCAAGGATGTCTAAACAACATGAAAAATATTAAACATGAATTTTCCATGAGCTTTGAATATTAATTGGAATATAATATTTAGAATTCCAACAAATAAGTCAAACTGGGACATCAAAAATACATGGAATTCACAATTCAAGGTCTGTTTACCAATAATCCTCAAAACTAACACTCTGCAAAAGAATGGAAAAAAGTATTTAATACAAATCACATTAATTTAAGGCATGGGAATAACTGAAACATTTAATATGGCACCTGGATTAGTGAGGTGTATACATTACATCCACAAAGAACAGAACACAATAAAGTATAATATGGGATATAACGTACTTGCCAAAATTAGTAATATTCCGCATTTAATTCATGGAAGAGAAATCATTGCTTTGACACCACATTCCTGTCACACAACTACTGATGAGGCTTTTCATATTAACTTTTAAATATTTATGCTAAGTAGGTATCACTAGCTTGAAATAAGAGCTTAGAAAACATGCCTTTCTCCCAGCTACATACCAAACATTATGTCCCTTTTGTATTCCACCAAAATTAATGACATGCAGTAAGTCTTCACCGTAGTGTGTTAAGTATTTTCCATGGAAGGCCTGGATGAGAAAGTACCCAAGGCCATATCTGTGTAAGCTGGAACTTTGACATTCTCCACTACCTGTCAGCATTCACACTCATCTTTGAATTAGTAAACTTTAAGTGCTTTAGGACCCTAATTAAAAGGTGTAGACATAAGTATATTTTGCTTACATATTATATGAAGCTTTTGTGTAGTGCCTTTTATTTTTGACTACTGTACATTATTTTCTGCATTATGCTATTTTTTATTATTGGCAGGCAGTGTGGAAACCCAGCCACAGGGGACACACAAACCAGTGTGTTTATTTGTGCCTGTACCAAGCCCGGATAAAATGGGTTACGTCAGGAAGGGCATCCGGTGTAAAAATTGTGCCAGATCAATATGCGGACAATAGAACAGATTTCCATACTGGATCGGTCAAGTCCTGGGATAACAACAACCACCAAAAGAACTGTTGGCCAAAGAAGGAGAAGAAGCGGGGGGAGACTTATCTAGAGAAAAGAGGAGAGGAGGAAGGTAAAGAGAGTGGAACTGAGGGTAGGAACTTTGAATGATGGCAGTATGACTGGTAAGGGGAGAGAGTTAGCCGATACGATGGAGAGGAGGAAGGTTGATATATCGTGCGTGCAATAGACTAAATGGAAGGGAAGTATGGCCAGGTGGATCGGAGGTGGATTCAAATTGTTCTATCATGGTGTGGATGGAAGGAGAAATGGGGTAGGGGTTATTCTAAAGGAACAGTATGTCAAGAGTTTCAGACAAAGTAATGATTATGAAGCTGGAAATTGGAGGTGTGATGATGAATGTTGTTAGTGCATATGCCCCACAAGTTGGGTGTGCGATGGATGAGAAACAAAAGATTTCTGGAGTGATTTGGATGAAGTGATGCACAGTGTACCCAAGAGACAGAAAGTGGTGATTGGAGTGGATTTCAATAGACATGATGGTGAAGGGAACAGAGGAGACAAGGAGGTCATTGGTAGGTATGGTGTCAAGGAGAGGAATGAAGAAGGTCAGATGATATTGGATTTTGCAAAAAGGATGGACATAGCTGTGGTGAATACGTATTTTAAGAAGAGAGAGGAACACAGGGTGACGTACACGAGTGGAGGAAAATGCACACAGGTAGATTATATCCTATGCAAAAGAGTCAATCTGAAGGAGATTAAAGACTGCAAAGTGGTGGCAGGGGAAAGTGTAGTTAGACAACATAGGATGGTGGTCTGTAGGATGACGCTGGAGATCAAAAAGAGAAGGAGAGTGAGGGCAGAGCCAAGGATCAAATGGTGGAAGTTGAAAAGGGAAGACTGCAAGATTGAGTTTAGGGAGGAGGTAAGACTGGCAGAGAAGAGTTACCAGACAGCTGCACAACAACAGCAGAAGTAATAAGGGTGACAGCAAGAATGGTGCTTGGCGTGACATCTCGACAAAGGAAGGAGGAAAAGAAACCTTGGGGTGGAATGGGGAAGTACAGAAGACTATAAAGAGGAAGAGGATGGCAAAGAAGAAGTGAGATAGTCAGAAAGATGTAGAAAGTAGATAAGAGTACAACGAGATAAGGTGCAAGGTGAAGAGAGGTGGTGAAGGCTAAAGAAAAGGCGCATGATGAGTTGTATTAGAGGTTGGACACTAAGGAGGGAGAAAAGGACCTGTGCTGATTGGCTACACAGAGAGACTGAGCGGGAAAGATATGAAGCAGGTTAGGGTCATAAAGGATTAAGATGGAAATAGACTCAAAAGTGAGGAGGGTGTGTTGAGAAGATGGAAAGAGTACTATGAGAGGCTAATGAATGAAGGGAATGAGGGAAAGAGAAGGTTGGATGATGTGGAGATAGTAAATCAGGAAGTACAAAGGATTAGAAAGGAGGAAGTATGGACAGCTTTGAAGAGGATGAAGAATGGAAAGGCCGTTGGTCCAGATCACATACTTGTGGAAGCACGGAGATGTTTAGGAGAGATGGCAGTGGAGTTTTTAACCAGACTGTTTAATGGAATCTTGGAAAGTGAGAGGATGCCTGAGGAGTGGAGAAGTGTACCGGTACCGATTTTTAAGAATAAGGGGGATGTGCAGAGCTGTAGTAGCTACAGGGGGATAAAATTGATGAGCCACAGCATGAAGTTATGGGAAAGAGTAGTGGAAGCTAGGTTAAGAAGGGAGGTGATGATTAGTGAGCAGCAGTATGGTTTCATGCCAGGAAAGAGCACCACTGATGAAATGTTTGCTCTGAGAGTGTTGATGGACAAGTATAGAGAATGCCAGAAGGAGTTGCATTTCTATCGTTTTGGACCTGGAGAAAGCAAGTATGCAAGAGTTGTACAGGATATGTACGAGGGAAGTGTGACCCAGGCCATCGGACCTTACTCTTTTTCTATGTTAACTTATGTTGTCTTATTTTAATTTCTTATTTTGTCTTTTATTTTTATTTTCTTCATTACGTAAAGCACTTTGAATTACTTTTTGTATGAAAATGTGCTATATAAATAAATGTTGTTGTTGTTGTAGGAAACAGGTTGAGGAGACCCTGGAGAGGCGGAGATAGGCTCTAGAGAACAGAGGAATGAAAGTTAGTAGGAACAACACAGAATACATATGTGTAAATGAGAGGGAGGTCAGTGGAATGGTGAGGATGCAGGGAGTAGAGTTGGCAAAGGTGGATGAGTTTAAATTCTTGGGATCAGCAGTACAAAGTAACGGGGATTGTGGAAGAGAGGTGAAAAAGAGTGCAGACAGAGTTGAATGGGTGGAGAAGTATGTCAGGAGTAAATTTGTGACAGACGGTTATCAGCAAGAGTGACAGGGAAGGTCTACAGGACGGTAGTGAGACCAGCTATGTTATATGGGTTGGAGATGGTGGCACTGACCAGAAAGCAGGAGAAAGAACTGGAGATGGCAGAGTTAAAGATGCTAAGATTTGCATTGGGTGAGACGAGGATGGACAGGATTAGAAATGAGTGCATTAGATGGTCGGCTCAGGTTGGACGGCTGGAAGACAAATTCAGAGAGGCGAGATTGCGTTAGTTTGGATATGTGTAGAGGAGTGATGCTGGGTATATTGGAAAAAAGATGTTAAAGATAGATCTTCCAGGCTAGAGGAAAAGAGGAAGGCATAAGAGAAGGTTTATAGATGTGGTGAGAGAGGACATGCAGGTGATGGGTGTAACAAAGCAAAATCTAGAGGACAAGAAGATATGGAAAAAGATGATCCGCTGTGGCAACCCCTAATGGGAGCAGCCAAAAGAAGAAGGTGGCAGTGTGGTATACTGGTTAAGACATTGGACCAAACATTTCAAACCCTGAGGTTGTGAGTTGAAATCCTGCTACTGACACTGTGTGACCATGAGCAGGTCACTTTATCTGCCTGTGCTCCAACTGGAAAAACAAAACAAACATAAACGACTGTATCTCAAATGTTGTAAGGCATCAGTCAAACAATAAGTAATAATAATATTATTAGGAAACATGCTATACCAGAATTGTCAGTGATGAAAACGTTCCTGCATTAAATCAATTTATAGATGATTATTGCAAAACAGTTTTACAGGAAAGTGCATTCTTTTGAATTGAAACAGACAATTGGTAAGAATGACGTGAAATTTGAGAATGTATTATTATTATTAATGGATGTTTACCATTTTCATTCGTTTATGCAATTTACTCAAGTACAGTATTTTTGTTTTTTTCTTCAATTGTACGTGGTCCCAATTTAAAGTCTGCAAATATGAAAAGTTCATTGAAAGCAGTGCTTGAAGTGGATATACGTAAGTACCAGTACCCTATATGTACCCTATATTACCATCATTCTTTTTCCATGTTTATCAAATGAATAATAGCAGCTTTGACAAAATGTCAAAAATAAATGTAAATATCTCAGCTGCTCAAACTGTAAAGACTTAGATTTCATTCATGGATTATAATCTTGTACTTCTATGATATTTACATTGGTCCACACTAGGTTTACAAGTATCGACAAACTTGTCCTTTCAACTCTCTGGGAGAGTTTTAAATTGAAAACAACAATCATACATTTAGTCTTTCTCAGCCATCGTGAAAGTTTGGGGACCTGTGACGATGCGGGTTCGTGCATGCGCCCATCTTCTGTCCGGGAGCCCTTGAACCTGTCACCATCGGTAATGCTACCGATGAGCTAGGCAGTGAGACAACAACAATGGAGCAAGGGGATGGTGTATAAAAGTGCCAAGTGCTTTTATTAAAAACCAAACAAAACAACAAGCAAAAACAAAGTGTCCAAATAAAGTAGTGCAGTGCATCAAAGATCATTAAATAAATAATCCATTAAAAACAGGTGAAATTGTGGAGGTTAAAAATATAGAAAAAAAGTCTTTAAAACAACAAGGTTAAAACACAATGCAGGAAGCAGTCTTTTAAAAACAAAGCCCGGTGACTTTTTAACTGGCAGCTCTCCTGCTTCCCATTTGGGCTTCTCAATAGGGGAGTCACCCTACCTGCAGCTGGCCTTCTCTCCACTGTCCTACTGTTCGGTTCATCTTACCGATCCCTGGCTCCGGTAGGCCCCACCTAACAGTGACTTGGGATTCCCCAACGACCAGGGCTCTCACACTGGAGAAATCCACATCCCAAGTCCCGACTCCCGCTGTACACAGAGTCATCCGCCTTTCATCACTGGTCACTCCCGCTCCATGATCACTCAACGGGAGCGACCACTACTACTACTGCACTCGCTCTCCCGCAACGGCTTTTTCTCTCTCTCTCTCTCTCTCTCTCTCTCTCTCTCTCTCTCTCTCTCTCTCTCTCTCTCTCTCTCTCTCTCTCTCTCTCTCTCTCTCTCTCTCTCTCTCTCTCTCTCTCTCTCTCTCTCTCTCTCTCTCTCTCTCTCTCTCTCTCTCTCTCTCTCTCTCTCTCTCTCTCCACGGCTTCCTGCCTTCTCCTGCAATCTCCGTTCATTATTTCCTCCTCTTCATTTAGCCGACTTGCACTTCTATTTATCAAGAGGGCATGGCAGCTGTGGCAAATCAGCAGCCCCAGGAACAATCACGGATGCGGACGGTTTCTCACCTTGCACTTAGGTGAGAAATGCCCACATCGCGAATCGCCCTGAGAACCGCTTCAGCCACACAACCACCACGCCCACCTCGCTCAGCCACGAGCGCGGTGATTATTTATTTTAAATCTGGCCTTAGAACGGGAGCTGTGGACCCGCTATACCACAAGACCGTGATCTAAGCAATTCCATTAAGTCAAGCCAACCAAAATGGTGCACCATCTGATCAAGGCGCTCACTAATATAAAGAAAATTCTGCAATTAATTAAATCTGCCATTGATAAATATTAATAACACTAAAACACAGTGTCAGATGTCAGATGTTTTATTATTACTAATAGTTACAAGTTTTCTTTGTTCTTTATTGTATACTAGGTACTTTACCTGTAAAGGATAGATAATACAATAAATTTAAAAATACTTGATATCTCTTGCTTTATACAAGTATATACCATCAGTGCTTATCCTACGCATTTGCTCATTACCTTCGTGTGTCTCAACCAGTCCTGGCTGGAAGATCCTGTTCAAATTAAAGGAGAGTTTAGTGGGCCCAAGAAGAAGACACTGCTAAGGGCCCCAGTTTGGCTAAGAGCAGCAATGAATACACACATCTGTTTTTAGTCAAGTAGATTACCACAATGCACTCCTAATAGGAGTGCCTAAAAGAAGACATAAATTGCTGCAGTTACTTCAAAATGCAGCAACAAGAATCTTTACCAAAAAATGAAAATCTAAGCACAATTTTAGTACTGATCTCAAAATGCTCTTAACTGTGTAAAGCTCTAACCAGTGTCTCTCCCTTATACTTCCGATCATAATCATAGATCCTCAAAAACTAGTCTGCTTGTTATTCCAAACATAAAATAACTAGCGAGGCACATTTTTGCTCTCAAGCACTGAAGTCCTATAATGCTTTAACAATAAGAACATAACTTCATAATACTTTAGAATATTATTAAAATAACAAACAAAAAAAGCTTCTAAAGGCATTCTTATTCAAATTGGCATCTTCAAAACTAATTTTTGTGTTGATTGTAATAAATTTAACTAGATACTGTAATATCAAATATTGAAAATGATCTGCAGCAATCACTAAGCACTACTTTTTATTTTTATCAATTTTCCTTTCCTGTTTTCTGCTGCAGTATCCTGGGCAAATGCCATCTGGTCAAAATACTTTGTGGCTACCATTAATTCTTTCATGTTGGAAGGAATGTGGATGCTCCAACTACTGAAGAGACCCACTGTATCTATCTTCGAGGATGCTACAACATAACAATAATGAATTAATATGTCACATTTATAATTTTATCACAATCATATTTTGTAGTATGTCAGGCGAGCTGGACAGTCTTTTGGCCTTACAGCCCCTACAGGTTTATTTTCTCCAGATTTGGTTTTCCTCTCCTCTTTGTCTATGTCTTTTCCTTTAAATTCATTAGACTTAAAAATTGTATTTAGCTAAAAGCTATATAGGCTATGCTTTCAGACTCTTCCATTTATATTATTTACTTGCATTGTTTATATATGAATGCATCCATTTACTATATATGTTAATTTATGTATCTAATTTATTAGTAATTTGCATACTCTTACATTTTTGTATTTTCATTGAAATTGTAATTATTTCTTTTATTTCTTGTAAAACACTTTGAGCAACACTTTTTGTAAGAAAATTTGCTACATCAATAAATTTTGTTTTGTTTATTAGTATTAATGTCAATTTCATGTTATTTAATCAAACCATAAAGCAATTCTTTGTTATAAAGTATTAAAATAGATTTAAAATTAAAAATGAAATTCCAAAACATTTAAATTCAGGATTTTTATTCCTCTCACAAATTATTTATATTTTTGGAATCATAAAGATTATAATAATCAGTAAACAGAAAAAAAAATCTTAAGCCACAGGCACTACAGAGACCTTGATGACATTTATATAGACAAACTAAACCACATGCAATGCAGCCATTGCCTTTAGGCTGTCAGACAGTACATTAAACCTGTTAGCTCTTATTAAAACAATCTTAGATAAGGGATTTAAAGTAGGACAAATCATACCAAGCTATTTATATTATCTAGATTATATAAAAAAAGTCTCCATGAAAATGATTATTTTAGTAAAAAGCTTACCAGATGAGCAGAATTTAATCATCTGTAGTTTTTTTTTTCAGAAACTGCAACAGTAGTATTGTCATCTGTATTTAATTGCTAGTTTTGCTATATCCTTGTAGTGGATTGTTATTAATATCGTTTTGCTAACTGCAGTAAAGAAAAACAATTAAATTACATTCAATTGTAACCATTAAAAACTGCCGCCATTTCTCATTTCTGTGCATAGAAAATAATAAACAGTGCATCGTATTAATAAAATGGTTAGAGCTACAGCCGCCTTGAGGTAAAACATGTGTAAAAGAAGATGGTTTTGACACTTAAAATAATTAAATTTAAATAATCATTGCAAAGCACTCTATACTCATGACAAAAATTCAGTTTAAACATGCAGATCAGTTGTGATTTCACTGTATCATGAACATTCACATTTAGCATGGTTTAACATGATGCCAAAAATTTTATTTAAAATGTGATTCTTTACTTTGCTGTTGTGATAAGGCGCTAAATTGGCGCCGACCAGACACAGACTGACACCAGAGGCATGGGCAAAATAAACAAAAAGTTTTATTTTTTCTTCAGCCATGGGACACATCTTCCACGTGTCCCACTGACCCTAACACGGTCCCAAAAACACACAAAAGTAAATCACACCCCAAATCACACTCTTCTCTTCCTCCACTCCTCCCAGGGCAGCTTTATCCTCCTCCTCCTGACTCTGGCTCCCTGAGTAGTGGCTGCAGGCTCCCTTTATACTCCACCCGGAAGTGTTTCAGGTGGTAATTAAACTCAATTAGACTGCACTTCCGGGTGTGGCTGCGTTGCCAATAGACTTATATAGATAGACGCCACATTCACTGTGTTGCCCAGTCGACACGATACGTCAGCACGTACGCCATACTGCGAGTGGCAAAAGTGCCATTTAAACTAATACAGGTAAACGTGGAAACCGTATTTTCTGATGGAAAAACAACGTTTAAAACAGTATCGTTTACATACAATAGATTTTGGCAAATCGTTTAAATGCAATTATTTATATCAATTTATACACCAATAATGGCAATTATTAAATAATAATAATAATTATTATTAAATAATTCCTCCCATATAAGTATCATTTATCGAACTGCCTTCTTCCATCTCAGAAACATTTCTAGACTTTGTCCTGTTCTTATGCAACACAGTACTGAAATATTGGTTAATGCCCTAGTCACCTCACGTATAGATTACTGTAATGCTATTCTATCTGGCATCCCACAAAAACTTATCCATCGCTTACAACTTCTTCAAAATTCTGCTGCCAGGATAATAACCTGCTGTTCTAAATCCACTGAACATATTACACCTATTCTCTCTCAACTTTACTGGCTCCCTGTTAACTACAGAATACAATACAAAATACTGCCCTTAACATGTAAAGCTCTCCACAACCTTGCTCCCCCCTACCTTACTGATCTCCAACAGACTTACACTCCTCTCTCGCTCACTCAGATCCTCATCTGCAGCTCTACTTTCTGTACCGCACATCAAACTCTGTTCTATGGGAACTCCAGCGTCTCTCATAGTGCTCCTCAACTCTGGAATTCTCTTCCCTCTCATATACGTCAGCTCGATTTAATAACACATTTTAAAACTACCCTCAACTTTTCAAACTGGCATACCAATTGTGAATTTTGCACTGTTATTGCCAGTTATCTTTGTTTGTCTTTCTTTTAACAGTGAAATTATATACTCAATGACAAAAATAAAGAATTGTATTGTATACAAATTGGCTTAATAATTTCTGAAAACATTTCACTCATTCCTCTCTCAATCTCTCTCTCACACACACACGCACACACACGATGTGGTTACTTAAATATATACAGGATAGGATCTAAAATTCTTGAAACAGAACTGTCTTACATAGCTTTTTCCGTGTGTTGCCACTCTGTAATTTGAGAGTATTCATTCTGCCAATATGGTGCAGCCTTAGTTTGTGGAAGACAGACAAAACTAAAAACATGAGCATAAAATGATGGTTGTCAATTTCAAACTGTGTTTCCTCAATGTGCTCCTTGAGAAAAAACACATCATCTGAATCAATTTCAGCCCAAACAAACTAATTGATCAAAGATACACTGACAGCTTACCCTAATGTCGACTGTCGGATAACACGTTCAGCTACTTTGACCACCTTGACTGTACCCTCAGAAGAAATCATCAAACCTCCTTTGTTTTTTAATGTGAGCAAGTGGTAGCTTTGATCATATGATGCCGGTACAACATCTGCTACCAAATTAGCACAGCACACATCACAGGACAGCTTTCTCAAAATCCCATCTAAGGGCTACCTCCCACTGCTTCCTGAGTAGGATTTCTTTGGGAAACTTTCAAAGTTTGAGAAATGTTAACAGCTAACAACAATCTACATAGTTAGTGACAAAATACGTTTAGCCAAAATGTTTTTTAGAGGTTCACTTCAGCACATAAATGCCTAGCTTTGCTAACTTAGCCTGGCGTAGCTAAAGTTAAGATTATAAAAGCTTTACCTATGAAATGTAATCAATGTGATCTGGTTTGGAGAATTCAGCGGTTTGTACAATCCCAAGCAGCACATGCGTGAGGCATCTTTATCCATTACTTCACTCCACAGCAGTGCCACTCACAATATGGCGGCGACATTGACGTACGATGCTGCTGGTCATGAGGCATCTAATAATTCTGTGTCTATGGCGTTGCTGACCATACAGGCTCAGGAAGCCTTGCATCTCCCCCTGGCGATGGCCACGGAGCCCAACCAGGATGAGATCCAGTGTTCCATAATACAGGCCCCGATGCAACCCAGGGGGGCTGCCACCAAGTGTTCTGGGGGACTTAGCGTGCATCCCATGGCTGCTCCCAGGGATCCAGTGTTGAAGGGGCGTCCGGGCCAGGCATGGGTCCTGGCCATCCGCCACACTGTTTATGAAACAGTACAGCAGCAGATAACAGAAATCTACAAAATGAGGTGGTTGTGCAGGAACCTTGGTGCTAGACAGTGTTCTTTTTTGCCTGAGTGGTAAAACATATGCGAATATACTGATAAGCAGATTACTGCTTTAATGTGTATGATGGGTTTTTTTTACTATGAAACTTAGATTTTCATATTTCAAGCAGGTAAGTACATGGGACATTCATTATTTGAGAAAGGACAGCAGCTGGTCTGTGTGCGGGTTAGAGTGGAATTTAGGGAGCACTGTTCACATGTGTTGAAATCAAAGTGATCACAAATGAAGATGGTCAGTGGTCCTAGGTCTTGCAAATCTTTCAACTTGCACAATAAAAGGTTAAAGCTATCCCCTAACTTGTGATGTTGTAAGAGAGTGGCCGAACAGAGAATAATTAAAACTGCTTCCAAAACTTCAGTCCTGGAACCCTAAATTATGGCAGACAGATGCAAACTGTTCAAGATGCTCAGCAGGGATGTGCACAGACATTTTAGTGGGCAGTGGCTGAAAAGGGGAGAAGGGGCAATTTATGGGACAGACTTTGTTACATTTTAATCCTGAAGACAAATTACTGCCCTCATTTATTTCTGTGCTTTTAATTTCAGTGGAAACTTGGGTTTAACTTCAGGACCATTATAACATTCACAAATTTGGCAAAGAAGCATTTGTCCATGTTGATTATTTCTGTTTATTAAAAAGACCCATCTCTTGTGTATATAATTAATGTTCCTAATATAACATGTTAACAAGTCAAGAGAGGAGAAAAATAATAATAATAATAATAATACTTCCCACCTAGTTAGTTGGACTTTACCAGCAAGTGTTCACATCATGGCACATCAAATCAGATTTTTTTTTCTCCTTACAGTGCCTATTTGGAGTCAGATATTCAGGAAGCCACTGGAATCCATTAACATATACAGTATGACTATTATTTTTGGGGCATTAGACTTTCAGCAAAAGATTATCACACTATGATCTAGAGCACTAAAGTTCATTGTAAAATTACTGTACAAATACTATATGTATTAAGATTTCTCAATAACTAAAACAAAAAAAAATAATAATTCCTTTTTGGTTTTTATGTGTTGTCAGCTTAAGGGTTTAATAGTAAAAAATATTTTTGGTTCTATTTCCTGCCTCCATGTACTGGAAGAAATGGGTGATTTTGAAGAAAACAGGAAAAAACCTAAAAGCAATGACAACATGTACACTCCTACAAACAGAACTCTTAATATACAAGGCAAATAAAACTGTCCATAAATGCATCCTTCAAAAATTGGCCACTGCTTCATTTATCATGTAGGCATTCTGATATAGCCTTGTACATTTAACTAGAGATCTCTGTCACTTGGCAGTCTTTTGAACATGGACACATATTTGCTCATTATGTATGAAATATGCTTTGTTGTATCATTAACTTACTTTTAATTCAACAGGATTGTTAGTCTTATCTATTAAAGATGCTTCCATGCTTCTAAGTTTCTTTGTTAAAATTACTTAAAAAAAAAAAAAAAAAAAAAAAAAGCCTTCCTACTTTCTGCTGTATTCTGGCTCTTCGCTAGAGCCTACACCAACAACAAGACATGCAACATAGAGTCTAACCTTAGACTGCCTGCTATCACTCTCACACAGAAACACATTTCTAGAGTAACTTGAAAAGAAGATTATGTCTTCTTTTAGACTATGAGAACAAATTGAAATCTAAATGGTAGAACTCAAATACCAGGGAAATACTGTATGTAAAGAAATATAAAAATCATTACTCATTTCATAAATTTTGGTACAACATAACATGAGTTTACATAAAAAGCAGCTTTTATATGTAACAGCACTCATGTGAGGGAGCCCATTTCAAAGTGTTTGAGTATATGAGTGGCTTTGCTGTTTGACATTTAAAGACCTCACTGTTACACAGACTAGTTCTGTTTACTAAGATGATTTGCTTTTTGCTACTCTATACATAGGGCACAGCAATCACGACTATTCAAAATCATGGTCTCAAAGGTGAGTGTGCTCACAGTGGATATGCAAAAGTCCTGTCGAAAATAAATAATTTCACTGATGCCATGAGCTGGATTCAAAAGATTGGTACAGACTTGTCACTACAAAGAGCGAAATGCAAGATTACATTTTATATACAGTAGTTGAGTCAATGGCATGTAGAAATATACAAATCTTGCTGTAAATCGGTAGTCAGTGACTCTAAAATGAGGACATTTTCACTTAGTTCAATTAGATGCAGAAACTTTTGCAGCCCATCTTCACACCACGGCAGAGACGCATGCTTGCCGCTGCCACACAACGCTAAAGATACCAAACAAAGCAGTAAAGATATAAAGAGACTGAAAATGAACAAAATAAAGAAGCAAAACAAGTGTTCACTTATAAGCTACTGGTCTATACTTTAGCTGATATTATAATTTAATTAAAATAAAAATACATCATCTTGCCTTTTGTCCCTGGCACACCATTTTTAGCCTTGATTGTCCAGCTCTTGTTTTATTTACAGTCCAATGGCAGATTCCTGGCATCTGGCAAAAAACATAATTCTGACGGTCAATTTGCAAATAGTGCCATATAGCCAATATAATGTATCTATAGCACATGCCTTTCTATCTTGTGCTTTCCACTTTAAGAAGGTGTAACTCTCGAAGCATGGTCCAATGTAATACAAACAAAAAAGTTACACACCTTTTGGCTTGTCATTTTGAACTGGCCTCTGTCAAATGACAAGATGTTATGTTTCATAGTTGCCAGTTCCTGAACACAATCATTTTCCTTCTCTCAATGTAAACTTGATGCTAGGCTGATGTCACACCGACCAGAAAAGAACACCTCTCACAGTCTCAAGTGAACTTGGTTACATCCATTTTGAATAGTAGCTGTAGACATAGATAACTAAGGTCCTTTGTACCACATTTTCTTTTAAAGATGACACTTTCCACCATTATGATTCGTTAGTTTCTCTGACTTATTACCTCAGGTGCAAAACAAATCTATAACATAGGCCCGCCATTTATATTTTTCCTAACCCATTATAACTGTAGGTGTAATGCAATACTTTTAACCACCACCCCCCGATGGAAAATTCTATTGTAATGTGTTTTGAGTTGACAGTCAGAAAATGCTGTGCACTATGAAAAAGTTATTGATAAGTCTCCAAGGGGAGTGGCTGAAGACTCTTAAAAGCAAACTAAAAGCGCTGGTGTTATAATCAAAATGATTATGCGCAACTTGTGTAAAAAATATCATAGCAATCCTCTATTTCATCATATGAAACAATATGACCAGTACACGTATAATTTTTTGTCAGATGAAAAATGACCGTTTTCATTTTAAAGTGTATTTCATGCTGTGTGCTGTGTCACTGAAATGAAGAAATTATTAAATAAGTACATAAATAAATAAGCAAAAACAAACATACTTCATGACACATTTAGTTATTTATTCTCACATATCATTTTATTATTATTTATTAATTGTCACATTTCACAAAGCATTTCATTTCTTTGTGTATTTATTTATTTAATTTTGTCCAAAATATTCTTCCATAATTAAGGGGATGAATGGTCTCTTCTCATTTGTCAAACACCTTCTGAGTCACTTCCACAGGAGTGGAGCAGCATGTAGGTATAGATCAAAATAAAAGAGGAAGCCATCACAGCCTCTTACCAAAAAGGGCCTAAGAAGAATACTTGATGAAAATCGATATGCTGCTTGTCTTTGTGGTGACAAGCTCAGGAAAAATCATGAAGCAACTGTCTAGATGACTGGTGAAGGCTGGATTCCTCTTTACTCTGTCCCTGGAACACAATCTAAGAGTTGTTACCACACTTTGTTTCCCTGCTTTCCTTCCCTCAACAGTATGTGTGCTTTGTCCCATCTTTATTAATCTTTACAATCCCAGTATTCAAATTGCCAATACCATATACTAAAATGAAATAAAATTTAAAAAAAACACACACACATTATGTTCTTATTCCTTCAGATAAACTGAATAGTTTATTAGTGGTCTCAGATTGTTCAAGTTTTGTCACTCAGATTTTTCCTGTCAGCTACAATAGCTTGTGGGTGGTCCCTAACTGGAATTTATAAAGCTTCCCTTTAACAACAGCAAATGAGCTGACAGAAAATAGACATAGAACAACAGCTCTCTTTTGAGGTGGTAGCTATTGCGAGTTAAAGATATTTATCCGATATTAGGCGGGACCCCAGCCACCCTGCATTGTCACATTTTACCTTCCTCCCATTTGGGAAGCAACTAAAGTCAATTCGGACACGCACCTCCAGGTTCAGGAACAGTTTCTACCCAACTGCAATCAGACTCCTGAACAATCAGTAACCTTGTGTCACCTCCACTGCTACCTGCACATATACTTCTGCCACTGTCTCTATTTATTCCTAGGATTCTGGTTTTATTTATTTACTTATTTATATACATTTATTTATTGTGTGTGGGGTTTTTTTTGTCTATGTTCACTGTCTGCGGGGGCACATGCAAGCAAGCATTTCATTGTACATGGTACTTGTACACATGACAATAAAGAATTTAATTGAACTGAATTGAATTGAATAAAAGGAAAACTTGAAGGATTTGGGATGTTGAAATGAAAGCAGTAGTGGTGCCTGTTACAATCATAAGAGTACCTAACATATGTAGAGACAGGTCAAATTGGTGTTTCTTGCTTTTTTGCATTGTTCTTTGCTTTCTCTCTTTATACGTTTAGCATTTAACTGGCTTTAGAATATATATGTTTACCTTTGAAATAATGTGATATGTCTTTATTTGTGTTCAAAGAATGACAATCACTGTTGAATTATTGTAGTTTACATTGTATTTTAGAGTATGCCTGATAAAGTTGTAGTTCAACAGTGTAGTTCAACAGTAGCATAAAAAGTTCAATTTTCTTTAATCTGTAAAGATTAGTTTCATATGTCTAACTACCACCTGCAATGCATATACTTTCTGCATTATTATTGGACATAGAGAGGAATAAGGCCTCAATGAACCCATGTGTGGGGTCATGTGGGAAACAGCTTATTGTACTTGTCAACCTTTAAGAGAACCGTTTCCTTTTAAGTTACTTTATGTTTGCTGCTGTTGGGATGAGCAGGTCTAGATCAAACAAAGGCAGTCATAAAATAACAACCTCTTTGACCTTGGTCCAATTCTATTTATGAAAAAAATACCATGAATACAACAAGAACTAGGAAAAATATTTCCTTGGGAGTATCTAGTTATTGAGATACTCAGTAATCCTTAAAACTAACACAATGACGGTTTTCCTGTGTAGCCCACTATGATATGTCCAGATACCACTTCTAAATACTTTTCATCTTAGAAAAATCATGTAATAATCAATGTAAACTGTGTCTAGAGAATGCACTAAATACAATTGGTTAAGTTTACCTTAAAAGCTTTATTATTTCAGTTTTACATTGCTTATTGCTGCTATTTCAAAAAGAGAGCAATTTTGAGGACACACACCTAACAGAACCTGCCATGAATGCAATCAAGCACTATCTGTGTAAGAGAAGCTGTCTGGTCTTGATCAGGTCAGGCGTGCCAGCAGGAGTGCAATCACAGGACATACAATTCTGAGCTATTAGAAAGCTCAATTTCCACAGGCTCAGCAGGAAAAAAGTATGACCAGAAGACATAATCCAAAACTGTTACATGGCATTAAAAGATAAAAATCTTTATTTTCCTAAATTGCTCTCTCCAATAGTAGGCTTCAATGAAGCAAAATCTTTTGTTCAGTTTTATCAACAAGAACAGATATCACATGTGCTTAGAAGAACTTGACGATATAAACGATAAAGGAAAGCCTAAAAGAAAACTATAGAATTAAGAATAGGATTGGCTGAAGTGATGCCCATATGTGAAGGCAAAGATTTTAGTTACAGCCCTTAATTTGTTCTTGATAATCATTTCATTGTGATTTTAACATTCCTGTCTCATGTTATAATATAACATGTTTACAAGAAACATTCATTATGGACATTATCACAATAAAATAAATACAAATACATTTTTGGGTCAAAATGCTACTGTACTGCTACATGATGTTCAGTGGGTTAGGTACTACAAATGTCCAAAATGCATGCGTTGTAATTTACATCATGAAGACATTTGTAAAAAACTAATATCAAGTGAAAATAGGCATCAAACTAACAAATATAATCTTAAACTAATGCCTCAAAAATTGTTAGAGAAATCAGTTAGTAGCAAGCTAAGTCAATACCAACAAAGGAACAAGAGAAACTTGTCAATATAGGCAACGCTAAAGAATAGAGATTATTCCATTTGCATATATATATCATGATCAGATGAAGACTCTAATGGCCTGATGGTCATGTAACAATATGTTTTTCAAATATTATATTTGCTGCAAAGAAAGTATTTGGTATGTTTATGCTTAGTGAGGGGCCAAATTCATCTATCATTCTTCTATCCATCCATCCAAAATCTCCTTCATCTACTTCTGAATCACAGGGGACAGACATTCTACCCTGGCATTATCAGGCACAAGACAGACTGCCAGTCCATAAAGAAAACACCTGTTTAAATTAAGGTCACCATTAAACCTGGCAAAATATCTTTGGGAAGGAAAACAAAATACCCAAGGGAGGTGAACAAATGCAAGCGTGGTAAGAATTTCACAGAGACCTTCTAAGATTTAGTCTCTAACCACTGTATCACACTGTTGCTCTAAAAGACCAAGTGCAAATAAAAAAAATACTATATTACAGGTAATATCTGGCAAATAAGACTTGTACAGTATTACGATTGTGTATTTAAATTAAATCGATTTTAATTCAACATATAATCCACATTACTAACCGAGAATGCTAAACCGGATGGACGCAGGGACATCCGGCCATGGGCCGTAGCCGCAAAAAGACGTACTGCGCAGGCGCCCCAAGAAATGAGGCGCCGCAAGAGGCGGCCAAGACCACAGAAAAAAGGAGTGAGTACAGAAAAAAGGAGTCAAACGCAGGCGACACACACAGCGCCGCACGAGCAAACCCCCCCATCCCCCCCCCCCCCCACACACACACAAGCAACGGACGGGACACACACAAAGAGGACAATTAAACAAGCCCCTGGCACACAAAAAAAAGAGCCCGCAAACCACCACCCCCCCACACACACACACACACACACAAGCAACGGACGGGACACACACAAAGAGGAGGATTGAATCCCATTGCACACAAAACGGGACGCACACAAAGAGGAGGATTCAACAAGCCCCTAGCACACAAAAAAAAAGAAGCCAAGAGCACCACACAAAGCCCATTGGACACGAAACGGGACAGACTACGGACATAGCACACGAAACGTACACAAAAACGACAATTCAGACCCACAACCACAGTAACATAAATAACAAATGACACACAAAGCCCCATTTCTAAATGAACCGTCCGTATTAAACATACGTCATCTCAACACGTTCACAATATGCAGCATAGGTAGATCTCATTACAATGAGGCACTATTAACCGTTCAACCGCAGAAAAGGCTCCATATTAACAGTGAGTGCGATCCTCCTTATTACTTATCCATATTTCTCACGCTCAAGAACAAACAAGTCATGAATTCACGATCACAGGTACAAAACGATACCGCTCGGATAACGGGACCAAACACAATT
The DNA here is from genome assembly GCF_900747795.2 of Erpetoichthys calabaricus. Lineage (NCBI taxonomy): Eukaryota > Metazoa > Chordata > Cladistia > Polypteriformes > Polypteridae > Erpetoichthys > Erpetoichthys calabaricus. Next base: position 101,740,124 of record NC_041405.2, on the reverse strand, counting down.
CACACTATGCAGCATAGGTGGATCTCATTACAATAAGGCACTATTAACTGTTCAACCGCAGAAAAGTCTCCATATTAACAGTGAGTGCAATACTCCTTATTACTTATCCATATTTCTAGAAGAAAAAATGTCTCGGCTCCAAAAACGCAAAGCTCAACTAAAGCTTCTAACTAACGATGTACCTAAAAGTAAAAACGTTATGAACTGCATTAGATCCTACAATAGTTCATTTGCTTTTGCATCTACCGGAGTAAATATCAGGCCACCAAAAGGCAATGGCCCATACTGCTTTCGCATATGTGCACAAATACTGCATCGCATTGGAACAGTGCACCCTGAAACAAATCAACGACGCAAATATGCACAAATCTACATCCTAGATCCACATGACGCAATCTATCAATCAAAGTGCTGCATCGCAACAGGCACGGATTCAAAACGAGACACCTCCCGTCTCAGACATACGTTAACGGCAGCGAAGGCTACAACGAGCTTCTCACACAGCACAAGCAAATCGATTACAGCTCCAAAACAACACGTCCCAAATACTACACATGCAACAACTCGCCTCTCAAACGGCACAAGCAAAACATACACCAGGAAAATGCATTCGGATTAATGAATGTCATTTGCAATCATTGTCATTCAGTTCACTTCCCTGAAGAAACAACTGGCAATACAAGTTATACATTTACACGTTGTTGTCAAAAGGGTCAAATTGGACTGCCTCCTTTACATTGATATCCTGAATATCTACAGAAGCTTCTAACTAACGATGTACCTGAAAGTGAAATCTTTATGAACTGCATTAGATCCTACAAATCGGTATCCACTATGAACATTAACGGTGGCACTGCACGTGACATCCGTCTTGCAAAACTGTTAATTATTGATGAATGTACAATGGCATCCAGTCACTTACTCAACACCATTCATAAACTTCTACAAACGTTTATGAATAATAATATTCCCTTTGGAGGAAAGGTACTTTTATTAGGAGGAGATTTTAGACAGTGCTTAGCTATTCTTCCACATGCCATGCGCTCAGCTATTGTTCAGTGCACCTTAAAATACGCAGACAATTGGCATTGCTTTCAAAAGATACAGTTGGTACAAAACATACGATGTCCAGAACAAGATCAAAACAATTGCTTATTACAACTGGGAGATGGAACACTCACCAATACAGATGGACTTCACCCACATATTATTACAATTCCTCAAGCCTTTATCTGCGACGACTTAGTTACAGACAGATTTGGAACAGCAATCTCATTAGACCAAATGCCCCTTTTAACACAACGCACTATATTATGTCCAAAAAATATTAATGTGGAAAACATAAATACCCAAGTCATTCCATTACTTCCTGGAGAGACACAACTCTTTCTAAGCTCTGACAAACTTGACTCTGATCACAACAATAACCATCTTCATTGACATTACAAGTTCTGACCTCGAATTACCTTTTACACTTAAACGGTGTGTACAAAGAAATTTTACAATAAACCTTTACACTGTGCCACACACTTTATTGTTTGCTTTCTATTTGCATCATCTACACCTTCACACTATTCTATATCTCATTCATACATCACGCTCTTTGTCATTCCCAACACCAGGGGTTGGCAAGCGAAGCGAGCAGGGGGCGGAGCCCCCTAGTTAATCTTTCTAAAAGAAGTGGGAAAGTGAAACCTGAATGTCATCCTCCTCCTGAACACTCACTCGTATCACCAATATAGTGCTCCACTGAAATAACAAGCATCACGGCATCGCCCACAGTCTAAGCAGTGGCACTTCTCCACGTCAGCGATTTAAAAGATGTATGCAACACATGTCAGTAATGATGGTCTCATCATAGACTTGGGGATTTTAATATTCATTTGATCTGCCTGAGTAAACCCTTGGTTAAAGACTTTTCAAACCTCATTGATTCTTTTAACCTTATTTAGTCTGCAAAAGGCCCAACACATGAGTATGGGCATACATTGGACATTGTTTTATCTGTCTCTATCACGAAATTGGTGATGCTTGCTTTTCTGATCATATGCCTGTTCTAACTGAGGCTTCTTACCAAACAGTCAACATGGGTAATGAGAACTGCTGCTCTCACATAATAAACTCCACCACTACCAGCAACTTCTCCACTTTTTTTACTGATGCCATATGTTTCCCTCCACCTTAGCTGAGCACTGATGGTCTAGTCACTCTGTTTAATGATATTCATATATTTTAGACTCTGTTGCTCCATTTAATGTCAAGCACTCAAAACCTAAACCTGAGCCATGGTTAAATGATGCCACTCATACCCTGAGGCTGGCACGTAGGCGAGCAGAGCGCAAGTGGAAGAAAGACAAGCTTTAGATGTCCTCAGACGAACAGTCCTTTGAAATATCAAATTATCAGAAAGGTATAAAATCTGCTAAGATAAAAGTATTTTTCAGATATTATCCCAAATAATTGTTATAGTCCTAGAGTTTTATTTAACGCTTCAAACATAATTCTTCACCTTTCTGTTCCTATATGGCCTGATATGACACAGTGTGCATTTTTTGTTCATAGAATTGCTAACATTAGATCCCACATTACACCTTCTTTTGATGACCCATCTGTCCCTCCTATGTGTATAACTGTTTTTCCATCAGCTTGAGCCCGTACCTCTCCCTTTTTGGCAGAAGTAATTAGTCACCTTAAACTCACAACTTGCCCACTAAATATTGTTCCCACTTGTCTTCTTAAAGATGTTTTTGAAGTGGTTGGGCCTAGCATTTTGGACATTATAAACAGACACCTTGAGACTGGTTCATGCTGTGGTGCAGCCTTTAATTAAAAACAAATCTGGACTTTACAGACTTGTCAAATTTCAGACCCATCACCAAGTTGCCCTTTCTTTCTAAAATTCTACAGCTTCAAACTTTTATAATTAAAACAGCATTTTTGAAGTATTTCAGTCTGGTTTTAAGATACACCACAGTACACAGTCTGCAATTTTAAGGGTTCTAAATAATCTCTTTTTAATAAGTGACTCTGGGGATACTGCTGACTTGGTACTGTCAGATCTAACTGCAGCATTTGATACAGTTGACCATGACATCCATATCACCCGTCTTGAGCTACATGGGGGTATACAAGGAACTGCTTTGGAATGGTTCAGATCATATCTCACAGGCAGAAGCTTTTCAGTCAGCCTGGGCAATTTCTCCTCATGCTTAGCGCCTTTCACCTGTGGGATCCATCAAGAATCAATTCTGGAGCATATTCTTTTTTTTACTGTACATGTTGCCCATTTGGATCCATTTTTTAAAAACATATTTCTTTCCATTGCTATGCAGATGATACACAGATATATTTCCGACTGAAACAGATCAAAACAAATTCTCTGAAACCTTTATTGGAATGTCTGGAAGATATTAAAACATGGATGTCACATAATTTTCTTACTCTAAATGACAAAACAAAAACAGATTGTGTGTTTTGGACCTTTTGATCTTACTTTTGTTACAGAAATTAGTCTTGGTTCCTTCAAAACCTACTGTAAACCCTTCACAAAAAATCTTGGTATGATTTTTGAGATTCCCTCAAATTTGATAAACAAATTAACTCTGTTGTTAAAGTATGTTTCTATCAGCTCAGGGTATTAGCTAAGGTCACACTCTTTCTTTTTGTACATGATCTTGAAACACTAATTCATGCATTTGTCTCTTCTCGGCTTGACTATTGCAACTTATTATAAACTGCAGTTAATCAGTCATCCTTTGCTCATTTTCAGCTTGCCCAGAAAACTGCTGTCAGGCTTCTAACAGGCACATGAGAATAGAACTACATCATACCAGTCTTAGCTTCTCTTCACTGGCTTCCTGTTCACTACAGGATTGAGTTTAAAATTTTACTGTTTGTTTTTAAGTCCCTGAATGGTTTAGCCCCCTTTTATCTAACTGACCTCTTACACCCCATACTCTCTTTCACGATCACCGTGGTCCTCTGACCAGAAGTTATTGGTTGTGCCAAGTTCTAGACTAAAGCTTAGAGAAGACTGTGCTTTTGCAATAGCTGCCCCTATGCTTTATGCTTTGGAATAGTCAACCTTATTATAGAAGGTCAGCACCAACTTTGGTCACTTTTAAATCCCACCTGAAAGCCTATCTTTTTTTTCCTTACAACATTTTGGTCAACTTCTGTTGTTTTTAAATGTGCTCTATAAATACTGTAAAATTGACTTGACTTGAGTCATGCTGTTGGTTATGTCTATCAAGTTTGCTCCCAAGCAGAAGAAGCAATGTCACATGAATGAACTTATGGATCCTGTGAAGTGTAACGTTCTTCGTCTGTATCTCAGAGAAAAACTGGTACACTCCAGTGAAGACCAGACTGTTTAACAGTGGTTTTATAAAAATGACCAAGAGATCCAAGAGTTTATTGACCACAAGCACAAGGTATTCTTTACCTAGCAAAACGATGTCAGACAGAAATCTAAAGAAACTGGCCTACCAACAAACCTAAGCAGAAGTCCAAGGGAAAATCGGCAATAAAAAGAACAGATGGTAGGGAATTCAACATTTTGTTGACATCTACGAGATGTTTTATTTTATAATTGCAACTAAAGCTGCCTATAGCTCAAGCAATCATGAAATTATGTAAATATTATATGTAATAATGGGGAGCTGGGGACTGACATTACACTTTCACACTCTGATCTTGAAGTTTTGGAGCCAGTCTTCAACAGCGAAAACAAATAAGACAGTGGGAACTACAGATAAACTACCCTGTCATTTCCACTGAAAAAAAAAAAATCATTGCATGAACCCTTCTGAACTGTCACTGCCCACCAACCTCTTTACTTGGATATCTTTAGACGGCCACCAAAATACAGCATGTAAGAATTTTCCATTTATTCCGCAACAACATGCAAGCAATAATTTTCTACAATTGATCTACAACACTACCCCTTTCGAAGTTAAGACTGTAGTTCTTCAAGGATAGAGTCGATCAACTAAATGGATGGTAAGCTGACTACAATCCAAGGCTAATACCCGTCTTGATGTCAGCTTTTGAAATCCAGTATGATGATAATAATTCATCACCAGCTATGCTGAGCTGGACACAGAATACTGATGCTGAATGCTATAATCACAAACACATTTTTCTTCTCTTAACTCAGGGAGGGCACAGAAAGCGTTTCAAGGATGTCATTGAGGCCAAATTGAAGCAGTGCAACACTGATACAAAGTGTTGGGAGACCACTGCCCTGGACCAATCCAGTTGGAAGAAGAATCTTTGCAACACTTCAAAGCTGACCAACGGCAATGTGTGCAGAACAGAGGAAAATTTACTCCATAGTCCAGATCAACAACAAATGGACCACCCATATTTGTTGGAAAGTCATACCTCATGAATAAATTACTGGAGTGTAAATTTACACTACTATGACAAGATATTAAACATGCTGTAGCCATCATATAAAGGTAGAGTGGAAATCTGTGTTCACTCCCAAGAATACAAGTAATTGTTTCAGGCTGGCAAAATGCTTCCCTGTAATCCCAAGAAGTCAGGAGCAATGAATAGAGGAGTAAAAACTGGAACCTATAAGCCAACATGTGCCCAGTTGTTTCTGGAGAAAAGCTAACACTATATTCCAAAATAAGCCCCTCATCCATATTACTAACCGAGAATGCTAAACCGGATGATGGACGCAGGCACATCCGGCAATGGGCCGTAGCTGCAAAAAGACGTACTGCGCAGGCGCAAAAAGAGTCCGCGAGGGTCGGCTGAGGAGCCGAGAAAGGCGGATAAAAGAGGGCGAGAGAGGCGGATGAGGGGCCGCGAGAGGCGGACAAGACCACAGAAAAAAGGAGTGAGCACAGGAAAAATGGAGAAATGAGGCGCAAAGAGCACCGAAAAAAGGAAACGGCACATAAAAAAGTATTCAAACGCAAGCAAAGCACTAAACACATTGCACACGAAACTAGACCCAAAAAAAAAAAAAAAAAAGAGGCTCACGCACAACAGCAAGGCACCCCCCCCCCTACAGGCACCGGACGGGACACACACCAAGAGGGGGATTCAACAAGCCCATGGAACACAAAAAAAAGAACACAAAACCACCCCACAGACCCTACAAGCAAGGGACGGGACACACACAAAGAGGGGGATTCATCAAGACACAGGAACACAAAAAGAAAGAAGACGCTCGCGCGACAACAATCCTCAACCCACCCCCCACCCCCCACACACACACACACACACACACATCCATAAGAAGTGACACCCAAAGCCACATATTCTAAAGTGAACATCAACACCTTCACACTAGACAGCATAGGTGTCAGCATTGGTGGATCTCCTTACAATAAAGCACTATTAACCGTTCAACTGCAGAAAAGGAAACATATTAACAGTGACTGCGATCCTCCTTATTACTTATCCATATTTCGCATGCTGAGAAAGAAACAAGTCATGAATACACGGTCACGGGTACAAAACGAAAAGGAAATGATAACAGGAACAAACACACGAACACGAAAGAAACAACAAAATAGACGGCTATGCAGCATAGGTGGATCTCATTACAATAAGGCACTATTAACCGTTCAACCGCAGAAAAGTCTCCATATTAACAGCGAGTGCAATACTCCTTATTACTTATCCATATTTCTAAAAGAAAAAATGTCTCGACTCCAAAAACGCAAAGCTCAACTAAAGCTTCTAACTAACGATGTACCTAAAAGTAAAAACTTTATGAACTGCATTAGATCCTACAATGGTTCATTTGCTTTTGCATATACCGGAGTAAATATCAGGCCACCAAAAGGCAATGGCCCATACTGCTTTCGCATATGTGCACAAATACTGCATCGCATTGGAACAGTGCACCCTGAAACAAATCAACAACGCAAATATGCACAAATCTACATCCTAGATCCACATTACGCAAACTATCAATCAAAGTGCTGCATCGCAACAGGCACGGATTCAAAACGAAACACCTCCCGTCTCAGACATACGTTAATGGCAGCGAAGGCTACAACGGGCTTCTCACACAGCACAGGCAAATCGATTACAGATCCAAAACAACACGTCCCAAATACTACACATGCAACAACGCGCCTCTCAAACGGCACAAGGAAAACATACACCAGGAAAATTCATTCGGATTAATGAATGTCATTTGCAATCATTGTCATTCAGTTCACTTCCCTGAAGAAACAACTGGCAATACAAGTTATACATTTACACGTTGTTGTCAAAAGAGTCAAATTAGACTGCCTTCTTTACATTCATATACTGAATATCTACAGAGGCTTATAACTGACGATGTACCTGAAAGTGAAATCTTTATCAACTACATTAGATCCTACAAATCGGTATCCACTATGAACATTAACGGTGGCACTGCACGTGACA